>NC_136629.1:5425538-6078038 GCF_933228915.1 Telmatherina bonti
TTTTGACCTGATTAATAACAAATAAATAAACTTTCATTACCATGTTTTTTTTTAATGTTTAAAAAAACACTGTTGTAAAAAAACACTGTTGTGTCTCTTTAGGATCCCCCCCCCCAAAAAAAAAAAAAAAAATCTGAAAATATAATTATTTAAACAATTTAGTTTTTCCTGAGAGAAGGAAAAGCGATATTTTAGGGTACCAAAGATAGTCATTCAGAGAGGTGAGAAACGGAAAAAAAACTACGCTGTAAAAAGTGGTTGTTTTAAACCTATGTTTGCTATCGGGAGGAGCAGAGTCTGCTAATGCTCATGTCTGCAGCGACCACTTCATCAGAGGTTAATGCTATATTGCATTAATGTGTCATCATTAAATGCATATTTACAATGGTGTAATATGGACTTCATTGGGCTTTTGTAGCCCTGGCGCTTTGGTCGACACTGAGTCGGCACACAGGGCCGATGGTCAACCTTGGTCACCAAACGACTAGGGCTAAATGGGAGATGCCTCCAACGAGAGCAGAGAAGAAGCTAAAAGAAGAGCAGCAAAGATGGTTGGAATGTGTGGAGGCTATTTTGCATCTTCAACAGCAGACACATGAGCCCAGATCTGGGAGCTCATCGCTCTGAATTGATGCAGCCAGAAGACAACACACAGTCAGAGGACGTCAGTTGGCAGGAGACATTTAATGATCAAGGTGAAATATTGTACTAAGATACATAACCAGCATTATTATTATATATTAGAAATGTCATTCTCATAAAAGCTATGCCAACCTCTAGTTTTCAAAATAGACCCAAATAAATATCCTCATAAGTTCTTCCATAACAAACAGGCTACATATTACCTCTAGTATTAATGAATAAACCAACTGTTGTATTGCAGGTTGTGCAGATGCTGGGTGCCAGACTGATCTAACAATGGAAGACGTTGAGAAGATGGAGGATGTTCTCAGACAGAACACAGTAGAGCTCGGTGATCTTCGAATCGAGGCACTGGACGCCCAGTTCAGCCTGGAGTGTCCAGTGTTCCACATGTCCTCCACATGAAGACAAGACTAAGTTCTACACTGGGCTCCCCAACTTCTTTGTTTTCTTATATATTTCCTACATCACCTGTGGTTTTATGTCCATGTTGTCTACATTTGAACAGTTCTCTTTAGTTTAGCTGAGGCTGAGACTAAATCTCCCATTGAAAGATTCAACATTTCTGTCTACTGCTTCTAGAGTTTGGCATAAAATGATTGACACACTTCATGAAGGGTTAGAATTCCAACTTGAATGGCCAGAGATGTTCTTCAAGCTACAATGGCACTCAGGGAAGCATTTGGTTGTAGAGTAGCAGTAATAGTTGACAGATCTGAAGTATTTATTGAAAGGCCCTCTAATTTACCAGCCCAATCACAGACATGGTGAAACTACAAGCATCACTGTACTGTAAAGTTTCTGACTGGTGTTGCACCACAAGGCTACACCTCTTTTATGTCTTCTGCCTGGGGAGGGAGATCACCGCTGCCTGTAGACGTTGTCCTAGCAGAACGTGGGTTCAGTATTGGTGAAAGTGTGGGATTTTACTGTGCTTCACTACAAATACCTGCTTTCACAAAGAGGAGAAAACAACTAACAGCATATGAGGTGGAAGAAACTAGAGAGGTTTATTCACTCATTATCCACAATCTTTAGTCCGATTAAGGGTCGCAGGGAAGCTGGAGCCTATCCCAGCAGTCTTTGGGCAAAAGGCAGGGTACACCCTGGACAGCTCACCAGTCCATCCCAGGGCCACACAGAGACATACAACCACTCCCACCTAAGGGCAATTTAGAGTAACCAATCAACTGCAGTTCCACACAATAAACCCACAGTGCTCTGCCATTACAGTGTGAAGTTGTGCCTGAACCTGGTGGTAGTAGTGATTCTGGTCCAGGATGATCCCCATCATTACTGAAGCAGAAGCTCTTTTCCCAGCACACAAGTGCAGACTGTCCTCGTCTTGTTGAGAGTATGGGTGCTAAAATCACAGTGAACATTAGGTTAGAACATTCTGACTTGTTGCACTCATGATTCTTCATCTCGTCACCTGACAAGAAGAATACATATCAAGTCTAGTTACTGTAATAATAAATAGTACATATGTTAAACATGAAATTATTTGTAGTATTTGATATGTAAATCAATCGAGTGATTTATTCTTTCATTTTTGTCATAACTATAACTCCTATAATCCCACATAACCCCAGTAGAAACCTTTATGACCCTACATTGTATTGACTCTCCAGGGCTGCACATGACATCAACTTTCTATAAAAATGTTTGTTTTGTTTTTTTTAAAAAAAAAAAGCTCTTCAGAAACCTACGGGGGATGTCACGGAGGCTCTGCCCATTGCTGCTTGTCGATGGTTTTGGTGCACCGTTTCCTACAGCTGTTGTGATTGGCCATCTGAGTGGCTCATTTACATATTTCCCATCTTGCTTCGCAGTGCTCCAGTTCTGCATCATGAGTTAAGAGTATGTGTAAAATATTGAGAACCTTAGATCTAATGAGCTCCTTCTTTATATAAAATTCATGTACTAATATTACAATAGAATTTTGTGTTACAGGTGTAACTCTGTCGGTATATTATGTTCCCTGGAAACTTTACTCCAATAATTATTATCCAAGCAATGATGTCTAAAACTAAATGGGCTGAGACATAATCAGCTGCTGATATATTGGTGGGCTCCAGTAGAAACATAATGTTAGTCCTTTATTGCCTAGATTTGCTTAATAATCTATAAAAATAAAGTAAATACAACAAATTTTCAGAAGGCTGGAATAAAATAAATTACATTAAAATATTAAATAAAGTAATAACGTTACCCGTGGGCTCACCATCTGCGGGAGGAGCCGTAGGGGTCGGGTGCAATGTGAGCTGGGCGGCAGCAAGGGGCGGGGACCCTGGCGGTCCGATCCCCGGCTGCAGAAGCTGGCTCTAGGGACGTGGAACGTCACCTCTCTGGTGGGGAAGGAGCCTGAGCTTGTGCGCGAGGTTGAGCGGTTCCGACTAGATATAGTTGGACTCACCTCGACGCATGGCTTGGGCTCTGGAACCAGTACCCTCGAGAGGGGCTGGACCTTCTTCCACTCTGGAGTTGCTCATGGTGGGAGGCGCCGAGCAGGTGTGGGCATTCTCATCAGCCCCCAGCTTGGTGCCTGCACGTTGGGGTTTACCCCGGTGGATGAAAGGGTAGTTTCCCTCCGCCTCCGGGTGGGGGGACGGGTCCTGACTGTTGTCTGTGCTTATGCGCCGAACAGCAGTTCAGAGTACCCACCCTTTCTGGGGTCCTTGGAGGGAGTGCTGGAGGGTGCTCCTTCTGGGGACTCCATTGTTCTGCTGGGGGACTTCAATGCTCACGTGGGCAATGACAGTTAGACCTGGAGGGGAGTGATTGGGAGGCATGGTCCCCCTCCTCTGAACCCAAATGGTGTTTTGTTATTGGACTTCTGTGCTCGTCATGGATTGTCTATAACGAACACCATGTTCCAGCATAAGAGTGTCCATATGTACACCTGGCATCAGGATTCCCTGGGCCGCAGTTCAATGATCGACTTTGTAGTCGTATCGTCGGACCTGCGGCCACATGCCTTGGACACTCGGGTGAAGAGGGGGGCGGAGCTGTCAACTGATCACCACCTGGTGGTGAGTTGGCTCAGATGGTGGGGGAGGAAGCCGGTCAGAGCTGGCAGGCCCAAACGTGTTGTGAGGGTCTGCTGGGAACGTCTGGCTGAGTCCCTTGTCAGAGCGAGCTTCAACTCCCACCTTCAGCAGAGCTTCGATCATGTCCCGGGTGAGGCGGGGGACATTGAGTCTGAATGGGCTGTGTTCCGTGCCTCTATTGCTGAGGCGGCCGGCCGGAGCTGTGGCTGCAAGGTCGTTGGTGCCTGTCGTGGCGGTAATCCCAGGACTCGTTGGTGGACACCAGCAGTGAGGGATGCTGTCAAGCTGAAGAAGGAGTCCTATCGGGCCTTCTTGGCCTGTGGGACTCTGGAGGCAGCTGATGGGTACCGACGGGCTAAGCGGCATGCGGCTTCGGCCGTTGCCGAGGCAAAAACTCGGGCATGGGAGGAGTTCGGCGAGGCCATGGAGAAAGACTTCCGGACGGCTTCGAGGAGATTCTGGTCCACCATCCGGCGGCTCAGGGGGGGGAAGCAGTGCTCCGTCAATACTGTGTACAGTGGAGATGGGGAGCTGCTGACCTCAACTCGGGACGTTGTGGGTCGGTGGAGGGAATACTTCGAAGACCTCCTCAATCCTACCAACACGGCTTCCCATGAGGGAGCAGAGCTGATGGACTCAGGGGTGGACTCTCCTATCTCTGGGGCTGAAGTCGCTGAGGTGGTCAAAAAGCTCCTTGGCGGCAAGGCCCCGGGGGTGGATGAGATCCGCCCGGAGTTCCTTAAGGCTCTGGATGCTGTGGGGCTGTCCTGGCTGACACGCCTCTGCAGCATCGCGTGGACATCGGGGGCAGTACCGCTGGATTGGCAGACTGGGGTGGTGGTCCCCCTTTTTAAGAAGGGGGACCGGAGGGTGTGTTCCAATTACAGGGGAATCACACTCCTCAGCCTCCCTGGTAAGGTCTATTCAGGGGTCCTGGGGAGGAGGGTCCGCCGGATAGTCGAATCCCGGATTGAGGAGGAGCAGTGTGGTTTTCGTCCTGGTCGCGGAACAGTGGACCAGCTCTATACCCTCTCTGGGGTCCTGGAGGGGGCATGGGAGTTTGCCCAACCAGTCTACATGTGCTTTGTGGACCTGGAGAAGCCATTCGACCGTGTCCCCCGGGGGCTCCTGTGGGGGGTACTCCGGGAGTATGGGGTACCGGACCCCCTTGTACAAGCTGTCCGGTCCCTGTACGACAGGTGTCAGAGCTTGGTCCGCATTGCCGGTAGTAAGTCGGATTCGTTTCCGGTGAGGGTTGGACTCCGCCAAGGCTGCCCTTTATCACCGATTCTGTTCATAACTTATTTGGACAGAATTTCTAGGCGCAGCCGAGGGGTTGAGGGGATCCGACTTGGTGGCCTCAGGATTGGGTCCCTGCTTTTTGTAGATGACGTGGTCCTGTTGGCTTCGTCTGGTCGTGATCTCCAGCTCTCGCTTGAGCGATTCGCGGCCGAGTGTGAAGCGGCTGGGATGCGAATCAGCACCTCAAAATCTGAGACCATGGTCCTCAGCCGGAATAGGGTGGATTGCCCTCTCCGGGTCGGGAGTGAGGTCCTGCCTCAAGTGGAGGAGTTTAAATATCTCGGGGTCTTGTTCACGAATGAGGGAAGGATGGAGCGTGAGATCGACAGACGGATCGGTGCGGCGTCTGCAGTAATGCGGGCTCTGCGCCGGTCTGTCGTGGTGAAGAAGGAGCTGAGCCAGAAGGCGAAGCTCTCGATTTATCAGTCGATCTACGTTCCTACCCTCACCTATGGTCATGAGCTGTGGGTCGTGACCGAAAGAACGAGATCTCGTATACAGGCGGCTGAAATGAGTTTCCTCCGCAGGGTGGCCGGGCTCTCCCTTAGAGATAGGGTGAGGAGCTTGGTCATCCGGGAGGGGCTCAGAGTAGAGCCGCTGCTCCTTCACATCGAGAGGAACCAGTTGAGGTGGCTCGGGCATCTGGTCAGGATGCCTCCTGGACCTCTCTGGTGAGGTGTTCCAGGCACGTCCCTCGGGGAGGAGACCCCGGGGAAGACCCAGGACACGCTGGAGGGATTACATCTCTCGGCTGGCCTGGGAACGCCTCGGGATCCCCCCCGCAGAGTTGGCAAATGTGGCTGGGGAGAGGGAAGTCTGGGCTTCCCTGCTTAGGCTGCTGCCCCCGCGACCCGACCCCGGATAAGCGGCAGAAGATGGATGGATGGATGGATGGACGTATGAATTTAAATAATTAGATAAATCATAAAAAAAAAATAAACCCATAGATAATAGTAAAACATTCAACAAATAAATTAACAAAATAAAAATAATTTAAAAAATGACTTGTATTGATGCTGTAATTTAACAGCTTTGTTTCTTTTCTATGGTAATACAATAAATAACCTGCTTTCCGTTCCTGCTGATCAAATTTAGAAAATATAATTAACTTTATAAAAAGATTCTTATTAATGTGAATGCATTCACGTTGGGGTTTACCCCGGTGGATGAAAGGGTAGTTTCCCTCCGCCTCCGGGTGGGGGGACGGGTCCTGACTGTTGTCTGTGCTTATGCACCGAACAGCAGTTCAGAGTACCCACCCTTTCTGGAGTCCTTGGAGGGAGTGCTGGAGGGTGCTCCTTCTGGGGACTCCATAGTTCTGCTGGGGGACTTCAATGCTCACGTGGGCAATGACAGTGAGACCTGGAGAGGAGTGATTGGGAGGCATGGTCCCCCTCCCCTCTGAACCCAAATGGTGTTTTGTTATTGGACTTCTGTGCTCGTCATGGATTGACCATAACGAACACCATGTTCCAACATAAGAGTGTCCATATGTACACCTGGCATCAGGATTCCCTGGGCCGCAGTTTGATGATGGATTTTGTAGTCGTATCGTCGGACCTGCGGCCACATGCCTTGGACGTTCAACTGATCACCACCTGATGGTGAGCTGGCTCAGGTTGTGGGGGAGGAAGCAGGTCAGATCTGGGAGGCCCAAACGTGTTGTGAGGGTCTGCTGGGAACGTCTGGCTGAGTCCCCTGTTAGAGCGAGCTTCAACTCCCACCTTCAGCAGAGCTTCAACCATGTCCCGAGTGAGGCGGGGGACATTGAGTCTGAATGGGCTGTGTTCCGTGCCTCTATTGCTGAGGCGGCCGGCCGGAGCTGTGGCTGTAAGGTAGTTGGTGCCTGTCGTGGCGGTAATCCCAGGACTCGTTGGTGGACACCAGCAGTGAGGGATACCGTCAAGCTGAAGAAGGAGTCGTATCGGGCCTTCTTGGCCTGTGGGACTCTGGAGGCAGCTGATGGGTACCGGCGGGCTAAGCGGCATGCGGCTTCGGCTGTTGCCAAGGCAAAAACTCGGGCATGGGAGGAGTTCAGCAAGGCCATGGAGAAAGACTTCCGGACGGCTTCGAGGAGATTCTGGTCCACCATCCGGCGGCTCAGGGGGGGGAAGCAGTGCTCCATCAACACTGTGTACAGTGGAGATGGGGAGCTGCTGACCTCAACTCGGGACGTTGTGGGTCGGTGGAGGGAATACTTCGAAGACCTCCTCAATCCTACCAACACGTCTTCCCATGAGGGAGCAGAGCTGGTGGACTCAGGGGTGGACTCTCCTATCTCTGGGGCTGAAGTCGCTGAGGTGGTCAAAAAGCTCCTTGGCGGCAAGGCCCCGGGGGTGGATGAGATCCGCCCGGAGTTCCTTAAGGCTCTGGATGCTGTGGGGCTGTCCTGGCTGACACGCCTCTGCAGCATCGCGTGGACATCAGGGGCAGTACCGCTGGACTGGCAGACTGGGGTGGGGGTCCCTCTTTTTAAGAAGGGGGACCGGAGGGTGTGTTCCACTTACAGGGGAATCACACTCCTCAGCCTCCCTGGTAAAGTCTATTCAGGGGTCCTGGAGAGGAGGGTCCGCCGGATAGTCGAATCCCGGATTGAGGAGGAGCAGTGTGGTTTTCGTCCTGGTCGCGGAACAGTGGACCAGCTCTATACCCTCTTTGGGGTCCTGGAGGGGGCATGGGAGTTTGCCCAACCAGTCTACATGTGCTTTGTGGACCTGGAGAAGGCGTCGAACCGTGTCCCCCGGGGGCTCCTGTGGGACCCCCCCTGTGAGAGCTGTCTGGTCCCTGTACGACAGGTGTCAGAGCTTGGTTCACATTGCCGGTAATAAGTCGGATTTGTTTCTGGTGAGGGTTGGACTTCACCAAGGCTGCCTTTTATCACCGATTCTGCTCATAACTGGACAGAATTTCTAGGCGCAGCCGAGGTGTTGAGGGGATCCGGCTTGATGGCCTCAGGATTGGGTCCCTGCTTTTTGCAGATGACGTGGTCCTGTTGGCTTCATCTGGTCGTGATCTCCAGCTCTCGCTTGAGCGATTCGTGGCTGAGTGTGAAGCGGCTGGGATGAGAATCAGCACCTCCAAATCTGAGACCATGGTCCTCAGCTGGAATAGGGTGGATTGCCCTCTCTGGGTCGGGAGTCAGGTCCTGCCTCAAGTGGAGGAGTTTAAATATCTCAGGGTCTTGTTCATGAGTGAGGGAAGGATGGAGCGTGAGATCGACAGACGGATCGGTGCGGCGTCTGCAGTAATGCGGACTCTGCGCCGGTCTGTCGTGGTGAAGAAGGAGCTGAGCCAGAAGGCGAAGCTCTCCATTTACCAGTCGATCTACGTTCCTACCCTCACCTATGGTCATGAGCTGTGGGTCGTGACCGAAAGAACGAGATCTCATATACAGGCGGCTGAAATGAGTTTCCTCCGCAGGTGGCTCTCCCTTAGAGATAGGGTGAGGAGCTCGGTCATCCGGGAGGGGCTCAGAGTAGAGCCGCTGCTCTATCGCATCGAGGGGAACCAGCTGAGGTGCCTCGGGCATCTGGTCAGGATGCCTTCTGGACCTCCCTGGTGAGGTGTTCCAGCCACGTCCCTCTGGGAGGAGACCCCGGGGAAGACCCAGGACACGCTGGAGGGATTATATCTCTCGGCTGGCCTGGGAACGCTTCGGGATCCCCAGAGTTGGCAAATGTGGCTGGGGAGAGGGAAGTCTGGGCTTCCCTGCTTAGGCTGCTGCCCCCGCGACCCGACCCCGGATAAGCGGCTGAAGATGAAGATGGATTAGTTCAAGTTAAAAAAAATATTTTAAAAAAACTGCAGAAATGACAGTAAGATATTACAGTTTTGTTGTTAAAATGCTTAAAATGAAACAAAATTGCTAACGTTGTACAATAAAGCCTTTAACTTATTACACAAGCAGTTCTAAATGGTTTTCTGCAACGATTTTCTGCAATAATTAATGTAGTTTAACTACTGACTTCAGAATTTTAGTGATATTTACAAACTATTTAAAATAATCTTTGGCTTCTTGACAGCAGTTCAACGTTTCACATCTTTTTGCAATTCTGCTGATTACACTGGTGGCAAAGGCAATCCCATACCAATGGCAAAAATTATTAGCGCTCCTGCCAGGGTGTGAAAAAGGACTGTATTGGCAAAATTTAGTGGTAAAATGAATTGCCTTTCATTCAGAAGGTCGTGTGTTCAGATGCAGTTAGTGGGCTTTCATAAATCACATCAGATAGTTGTACTTCTTCTCCTTATGCTGAGCTATATCTAATAGATCTTGTGTGCTACTTTACACATTTAAATCACACATTCCACACTGCAGGAAGTGTAAAAAAATTCTCATTCCATTGATAAAAAATTTTGATGATTCTGCCATAGCACATTGGACAGCTGTGCTGGTGTAATGGTTAAAGAAATGGGCTCTTGTTTTTGGGTTTGAATCCCGATGCATTACTATAATAAATTAAGTTGCATAGTTGTGCTGCTTCTCCAAATGGTAATGCAATTGCATAACAATCATTCAGCATAAAAGGGCATTCACATTTGCTCTTCTGCAAGAAGAGCGCTTTTCTAGATGATGTGAATTCCCATAGTGATCACATTATTGAGTTCCTGTTCTTTCTATGTTATTATTTTTATTATATATTATTCCGCCAATTTTTGCCATGCTACTAGTTCTGCACCGATCAAGTCACTTCAATCATTCAGATCTTAAACTGTGCAGCTCCTTCAGGACATGTGTGCTCCAATTTTCTTTATTTGAAATCTTTGTAGTTTTTGAGATATTTAGCATTTTGCAAAAATAAATTCAGCCTTGTGATTGGATGAAAGTCCTTCAAAGCCAATCCAGATTGGACGTTGAAAAAATTCAGCTCGCAACTGGTCAGTTTTTGCATAATGAGCTGAAAACAGCTTCAACGGGCGAGGGGGGTCAGAGCTCTGCACCGGTTTGCAGTGTCCGGTCCGTCTTGGTCCCGGTCTCCATTGTCTTTTCTTGCAAAATCTTTGAAAGATATGTTTCAGGAGATATGTTCGATGAATTTTGGTCTTTGTAACATTTAAACTTTTTAAGTTATTCAAGTTTTTGTCAATGTATTGAAATCCGTTCCTGTGATTGGATGAAACAGAATTCAGCTCAGCGATTTTTTTCCAGTCCATTTTGTGCACCGGGACACAGGTACACATACAAGGCAATGGTTCAAATGAAGCATTAAACATATAGTTCTGTTGTTGTTTGTCAGCTGTTGCTTGTGTGATGGTGGGCACCTCCACAGGCTGTTTAGTGTGAACTATTGGTCTCAGCTGTGCACTTTAAGAAGCAAAGAAATTTATTTGCAACTGTCACGGTTAAATATGAAGGATTTGTTCCACCAATGCTCCCTTCAACATTTCAACACTTTGATACATGTTAAACAACTTAAAAAAAGTTATTGACATTAAACAAAGTCTTTCACATCTTTACTGGACTTTAGTTGAACATTGCACATGTTTTTGCAATCCCACCAACTACACCCTGCTGGAAGTGAAAAAAAAAAAAATGTTCCCATGCAAATTAGAAAAATTTCAACGCCTTTTTCCTAAAGGCACCTATGCATTCTAATGGTGTAGTGTGTTAAGTCAGTGTGCTTCAAACTGGAGACCATGGGTTCAAATCCTGCCAGTTAGATAAAAATGTAAGTTAAGCTATCTTTCAATTTCTTATGCTTATGCAATTTCATTTCAATCATTCAGCATAGTTCAACAAATGGGCATTCACATTTGCTATTATTTGAATGATAGCTGGTTCTAGTTATAATTAAATTTGCTTGCAGGAGAAGCAGTGAAACAGAGTGAAAGCAGAAAACATGGAACTCGAGACAACGGGACCTTGTTCTGAAATTCTTTCTCTTTTTCATTGATCCTGAATAGCAGAAATCTGCTTTTGGACATGTTTACAACATAAATTCAAACTTTCGTTCAGACTGGAGTACGATTGGCTGGATGGAAGACAATGTGGAGCTGATGGAAGATCTGAAAACTTTAAAGGACCACAATACCAGAAATGTCTCTGAAATGTTTCTGTCTCCATGAAACATGTCTGTGTCCATGAAAAACATGACTCATGGAGGGAAAACACTTGGACGATGCCATCTTCACATGCTGGGAACTGAAAGCAGAGCTCACGGGTCAGGATGAAAGAAACAGAGGGCGAACCACTTCTGGTTCCTGCTCCAGGTTTCCCAAGCAAGTTCCTCTGACAACATATGGAAGTGATTACCATCCCCCACCCACCCCAAGAAAAGTCAGTGAAACAAGTTGATGTGATAAAACCACCCCATCTTCACTGCCGAGGTCTGAAGGAACCAGGAGATGCGGTAAACCAGGAAGCAGAAGATGGGGTCCAGCAGGAACCAAGAGATGTGGTCCAGAAAGAACCAAGAGAAGTGGTCCTGCAGGAACCTAGACATTGGGTCCAGAAGGAACCAAGAGATGAGGTCCAGCAGGAACCAAGAGATGTGGTCCAGAAGGAACCAAGACGTGTGGTCCAGAAGGAACCAAGAGATGAGGTCCAGCAGGAACTAAGAGATGTGGTCCAGCAAGAACCAAGAGAAGTGTCTAGGTCCTGCAGGAACCTAGACAGACCTAGTCCAGAATTTTTATCAATCATCCATAATTCCTATAACATGGTAGTTTTAACCGGTGAGTTTAACCTACACATGGACAACCCCTCAGACCCTGTCACCAGTTAATTTTTTAATGTTCTTAACTATATGGATTTTATTCAACATGTAAGGCAGCCGACTCACAACAGGGGACACACTCTGGATCTGGTCATCACACATGGCCTGCACGCCGCTGTGTCCTCTGATGTCGACTTGGCTGTCTCTGACCAATACTGTGTGTTTTTTAACATCACCAGTGTAATCCAACGGGAGACCTCAGTGAGAACGATGTGGAAGCGTCATCTAACCCCTGAAGTGGCTGCAAAGTTTTTTGATGTCGTAGAGAAATGTCCTCCTCTTGCTTTAACTGCCTCCTGTGACTCTATTGTCAATCATTTTAACAGTAGACTTCAGTCAGCCCTTAATGTTCTTGCCCCACCCAAACTACAAACCATCCCAACTAAACTCACTGCCCCTTGGAGAAATGAGGAGCTGAAGCAAATCAAAAGGAAATGTAGGATGGCAGAAAGGCGATGGAGCAAAAACAAATTAATCATAAATCATATCATTTTCAGGGACCAACAAAAAGTATACAATGATGCATTAAGGAAAGCACAAAATAACTACTTTTCAAAAATAATCAGCAGCCATAAAAACAACCCAAAAGTTCTCTTCTCAACAACAGACAAAATTTTTAAACCTAATCTAAATAAAAACTACTTTTAAGCCAACAGTCACTTGTTGTGAGGCATTTGCAGACCACTTCATGGGGAAGGTAGACACCATAAGACTTAATATTTTATCGTACCAAAGCAACATTATTTCAAATGCATCTGGGGGTCTGCCTTTTCCAGAGGAAACACTGGACAGTTTTGGCCTGTTAATGCTGGGATACTTGACAAGGTTTTTGTCATCAGTGAGGCCTACCACATGTGTTTTAGACCCAATCCCAACTTCATTTTTTAAGTCCTTTTAAGAATATTTTAATTAAGAACTTTTAATCATGATGAATAGGTCTCTTCAGACTGGGGTCTTCCCTGCCACCTTTAAGGGGCCAGTGGTGAGGTCCCTGTTGAAGGAGAGCAATTTAGACTATAATGACCTGAACAACTTTAGACCGATATCTAATCTACCATTTTTAAGTAAAGTTTTAGAAAAGCTTGCTTTTATTCAGCTCACTGATTTTTTAAACACACAGAGTGTTCTTGAGAAATTTCAATCTGGCTTTAAGGTGAACCACAGCACAGAGACGGCCCTTTTAAAGATTTTAAATGATCTTAGATTAAATTATGACTTAAAAAAGATTACAGTGTTGGTCCTGCTGGATCTAAGTGCTGCCTTTGATACAGTTGATCACACTATTCTTTTATCACGTTTAAAGCACATCGGCCTTTCTGGTACTGTTCACAGATGGTTCACCTCTTACCTCACAAGTAGAACATTTATGGTGGGTCTGGAAACTTGCTGCTCCAAGGTCCATAAAATCACATGTGGTGTGCCCCAGGGATCCATTTTGGGCCCAGTGCTTTTTAACCTGTACATGCTCCCTCTTGGTGGGGTCATCAGGAGACATGGAGTCAACTTCCACAGTTATGCTGATGATACACAGCTGTACATCTCCATGTCTCCTGATGATACCAGGCCAATGGACGCACTTTTTAACTGTATTTTAGACATCAAATCCTGGATGACAGAGAACTTTCTTCAGCTTAACCAGGCCAAAACTGAGGTTTTAGTTATTGGTCCTGAAGCCCAGAGAGAGAAACTTTTACCTAAGCTACTATCTTTGTCTCTCAATCATTCCCTACAAGTTAAAAATCTGGGCGTGATTTTTGACTCTGAGCTGACTTTTATCCCACGTATTAAGAACATCACAAAAATAGAGTTTTATCATTTAAAAAACATAGCCAGAGTCCGCCCCATTCTCTCTCAGGCCAACACAGAGATGCTAATGCATGCTTTTATTACAAGTCATATTGACTATTGTAATGTCCTGCTTTCTGGTCTTTCCAAAAAGAGTATCTCAGGTTTACAGCTCTTACAAAACTCAGCAGCTCGTGTCCTGACATAGACCAGGAGGCGGGCCCATATTACACCAATCTTAAAATCACTGCATTGGCTCCCTGTGTGTTTCAGGATCGATTTTAAGGTTCTTTTAACGGTTTTTAAATGTCTTAATGGCCTTGGGCCCTCTTATCTCTCAGAACTGCTTTTACCTTACGAGCCCTCGCAATCCCTGCGCTCCTCTGGCAGCAGGCTTATATTGATTCCCAAAGTCAGAACATATATCCACGGAGAGGCGTCATTCCAGTGGTATGGCCCCCACCTGTGGAACAGTCTGCCGGAGGACCTCAGGGGTGCAAAGAATACTCATGTTTTTAAGAGCAGGCTCAAGACCCACCTTTTTAGTCCACCCGAGGAGCCGTTTGCACCGGGGTAGCGCAATGGCAGGCACCAGTAGCACTGTACCCTATCCACCACCGCCACCCCAGCTGCAGACAGCTCCCACAAAGGAAACACTGGAAACACCATTTAAAACATAGAAAATGTATTAAGACAAAACCTAAAATGAAAAATAAAATAAAATAAAATAAATAAACCTAATATATATATATATATATATATATTTATATATATTTATATATATATATATATATATATATATATATATATATATATATATATATATATATATATATATATACAAAGCCTAAATGTATATAAATAAATGAATTTATAAATATATATACAAACCTAAAATGAAAAATAAAATAAATAAACCTAATAAATATACACACATATATATATATATATATATATATATATATATATATATATATATATATATATATATATATATATATATATATATATATATATATATATATACATATACATATATACATATATATAAATATATATACATATATACATTGGGTCCACCAGGAACCAAGAGATGAGTTCAATCAGGAACCAAGAGATGTGGTCCAGAAGGAAACCAAAGATTAGGCCCTCAGGAACCAAGACACGCGGTCCAGAAGGAACAAAGAGATGTGGTCCAGCAGGAACCAAGAGATGTGATCCAGCAGGAACCAATAGATGTGGTTAAGAAGGAACCAGGAGATTTTGTCCAGAAGGAACCAACAGAAGTGGTCCAGCAGGAACCAGCATCCTAGTCAAAGTCATTTCATAAATGTTTTAAGATGGAAACTTCATCAGCTTTCTAAAATGCAGAATTATTGTTTTTACTGGTAATTTTTTCTTTTTTTTCTCTGCAGACCGGATTCAGCAGCATGTGTGTTGGAGAGAACACGATGGAGGCCAGAATGTTAAAGGCTTTTTATTTTATGCTTGCTAACTGCATTACAGTGGGTCAACAAATAAAGCAAGCATGTGTTGATTTTTCATCCAAAGAGCAAACACCACAACACGGTGCTTTGACGTCACCATGGAGACCCACACAACAACTCTCTGTCCACACTGTCGGCTGTGAAATCACCTTTATGACGTGGTGGGATCTGTGTAGAGAGTATGTTGTTTGGGAAACAGTGGTATCAGAGCGAGCATCTCCAGGCTGTAACCCTGCAGGCTGGCCACCATGCAGGCCATGTGGGATGCAGATAACAGATTTCTGAGAGCACAGACGGGCTGTGAACAACACACACATCCAACAGCAAGCAGGGATTCTGCACAGGATCACTCCACCACAAAACATCAGAGGCAGTTTGAGAGGAAGTTACAGGTTTTAGTTCCGGTTCTAGTCCTTCACAGTTCCTGTCACAGAATTTCTGATGAAGTCAACCAGTTGCTGTTTCAAGAGAAAAATCGTCAGCTTCCAAAGAAAAATTCAGGGTTATGTCCGTATCTGCATGTGAACGCTCCCTGTGGAATTGTTTGACCACAAGATCCAGCTTCCTGTCCTGTCCCTGCAGACCAAGTCTGTCACAAAACACATTTGGATCCACTCAAGCAGAAGTGTCAGAGGGACAGTGGCATGCAAACCTAAACCTAACCCTTCGTTGTCTGTATAAGGCTTCCAGCAGCATGCTGATGAGGACATGTTGCAATGGAGTCGAGTTGACATGAAAATGAAAAAGACTGCAAGGGGAAATCTGTCCATATTATTCATGTTTCTTTTTTGTGGAATAGAACAAACTCTTCATCAGCTTCACCTGCAAGACGTTGACAAGAAAGAGACAGGACAAAATGTAGAAGAGACTCTGTAAGTGGTGCTTCCTAGACAGTAAGTTTGGTTTCGATCAAAGCAGCCAATCATGGTGGGGTTTAGGTTGTCTGGTTAAAGATGGAGTGTGAGATCCTGTTTACATAATAACAACAAATGTTTCCCTTTATGCATTAAAATAAAGCTGTATTTGCACACCTGCAGAGTGAAAACTACCTGCAAGCAGACTGGTGACGACGCAATGTGCATGCCAGGCCTATAGAGGGCAATAAAACCCTGCTATGATACACCTAACGTGTACGTTATCCTCATCACACCTAAAGATAGCAGTTTGTAAGGTGTGTTAGTCTAGTGTATGTGATCACTGCATCTTAGCTGAAGACCTTGCACAAAAAGGAGGGTTTTTTTCAGACTAGAATAACTTCAAAGGATTCAGCATGCGTAACAACATGGAAGTCTGCCATGTTTGCGGGTGTTAAGAAGCAAGATAACATAACAGCTTTAGAAGATAAAGCTGCATTGTTTTGGTCTTTTCAACGTCTTCCTTTAAAGGTTCATTTCTGTTCCCTTACATGAGTAAATGACCTCCATTTCAAACCTATGCATTAAAGCTCATTTAATACAAACCAAGGTACGCACAAAACTGTCCGTTTGTCTGCGTATTCAATTTTTGCATCTATCATTAATGGGCAGTAACAGGATGGATATTTACATTAGCATCTAATGCTAAAACTATCCATTTACATATTAGCAACTAAAACTGAGACCGCCGGCTCTCACCTTAGCAGTCAATACTTAAAATGTGGACTCTCACATTAGCAGCTAACGCTCAGACTGCTGGCTCTCACCTTAGCAGCTAATGCTAAGACCACTTGCTCTAACATGGTCACGTTAGCAGTTAACACTAAGACCACTAGCTCTCACCTTAGCAGCTAACGCTAAGACCACTGGCTATCACATTAGCAACTAACCCTAAGACCGTGTCCTCTCACATTAGCAGCAAATGTTCAACAAAGATTGGATGATCAGATGTTGTTATATACAAACAGACTCAAAAAGTTATGTCTGTACGTATCTTTGCTAAAAGAAACCTAATTGTGAAGTTGAAAAAAGGTGGTTAATGTCACAGATCAGAAATGGATCTAGACACATCATTTTTAATTATTAAAGTAATCTAATTACTTGAAGTTAAGGAGAGATGATGAGGAGGAAGAAGAAACAGGAATTTAATGACTGATAAACTACAGAACAGGATGATGAAAAACTGAATTAAATGATAAACTAATAAAACCTTTTATTTAAAAAAAAAAAGAAAAAAGAAGTTTTTAGGGAATAAAAGCAGCTGAAAGGAGTCTGTTGGACTGTTTGTCACGAGGAGGAGGCCAGATGACTTACATCGACACAAAGCAAAACAAACTGCATGTTTATGGTTGGGTTATAAATAAACATGGCAGTATGTGTGTGTGCGTTTGGCTGGACAGTGAGCGGCTGCTTAACAGCCATAAATCACCCTGTTTGTTTGATTTGGACCGAACCCACTCAGGGCTTCCACAGTTTGGCTCCACATCAGGGCTAAAAGCGGTGCTGCGAATCACGCCATCTATTTTCAGCTTTCCTTCACTTCCTGCTAACAAAAACAAGACGGCGTGACGTCACGCGCTGACCGCACATGCTCGGAGTGTGTTGTAGTGTCACGTTGTGAGTAGGTGGGTGTTGGAGTTGCGTGGGCGACGGTGACATCCCCCCGGTGGGCTGCAGGCTGGGACGCTGTTGTCATTCCCACGTCAGGAATGTCAGATGGGAAACAGACACGAGGACAATGTAAATCTCATTTTATAAAAAGACGTTGAATGATTATTCACATGAAATCACAGATGCAAAATGAGACTCTGAGAAATAAAAACAAGAACAATAAAATAACATCAGAGAGAAAGGAAATGTTAAAACTCCAGAAAAATCACCAAAGCATAGAAACTGTAAAAATGAAACAGGAATAAAGAAGTTCGGATCAACATTTTAATCGAGATTAATTATTGTGATTCATCAGGACTAATCCCATCCTTACTAACTCCAAAATAAAATGCTTTCTTACAGCAGCGAAGGAAAATTCTGGATTTCTTTGTGAAACATGAGGTTTCGTTTCAACACTAATTAAAGATAAAACAAAGTTTTAATCTGGAATAAACTGCAGAAAAGTGATGAAAACAAAGACGTAAAACCTGTCGGTTAATCTGGATTTGTACCTTTTCTTTGCTTGAGCAATCATCGCTCCGGTCTATCCTGTCCTTTCCTGGTTTCTGCTGGAATGTTCTGGAATATTTCCCAGACCTGGATAACCGGTTGCTGTTCACCTGCTGCTCACACAGGTGAGTTTACTAACTCCAGACCAGTGAGGTCAAAACAGGATCAGTGCTTTCAGGTCCAGTTCTGGACTGGGAGCATCTGACCGGGATCAATACTGTAAACTAATCACGTCCCGATCAGTCAGTTGTATTAGAAATGAGGAAGATGTTTGCTCCCTACAACTCAGACTGGAAACAGAAACCAGTATGGCTGGACTGACCATTAGAAAAGACTGATGACCTGCTGGGACATTGCAGAAAACGTAAATAAAAACATAAGTTTTAACGTGAGCTTGTAGCCATGGTAACAAACTGTGTTAGCTAATGGTGGTTTCCTGATGTCCAGCTGACCGACGTTGTAATATCTTCTACACAATGATGTGGTTTTTAATGTGGCACCACCTGAGGGGTTAAAGGTCACGGCCATTCAGCTTTGGTTTTCAGCCTTGCCACCAACATACAGAGATTTCTCCAGATTCTCTCAATGTTTTGATGATATTATAGACTGTTGATGATAAAATCCATAAATTCTTGCAACAGTAAATCAGGAAATGTTGTTCTTAAACATTTGGACTATTTGATCATGCTAACACTAAAATGGAACTATTTTGTGCATTTCAGGCTAATTTATTTTTATTTCTGAGACCAGAAGGGCTGGGATTGATGGAGTTATTGTCACAAATCACATTATTTACTTCAGACCGACCCTCTCTGTAGGCTGTCAGATCAGCCTGCGGGCAAAACGAGTGGATTGAGACTCTTCCGCATTAAGCCCCGCCTCCCGCCACTGCACTACATCGGGAGCGCGCACCGCACCTGCTTTCACCGTCATTGTAACATCTCATAAACAGAAGGATTAGGCTCATATGAACTCAATAAAAAAACAAACTACAATGTCAACACATAGCATCCAGCCCTACATGTTGGAACCTGAATCAGAGCCTGAAAATGAAGTGGAAAACAGCAACCCACAGCAACGAATGCAGCAGGATGTCTCTCTTTGGTAAACTCACCAGCAATCGTTGGAAATAACTTTATCCCACGTTTTCCACCCGCCTGATGTATTTGTACATGCCCTTGTTAACCAGTAGAAGGTAACCAATCACCGAACCTTATCCCCCGGGACGTCACAAGGATTTCCAAGTAGAAAAAACTCTAAAACGATGCGTTTTTCGTCGCCACGGAAACCAAACGGAGAGAGTGCTGGAACTCAAACTCAAACATGCATTTAGGTGATAAAAAACCGTTCACATGTCTGATGAAGATTCAACACTGTAACACTGTAGAAAGCTCAGAAAACTCCAAATACCAGAATAGGAACCCTTTAACAAAGTGCTGACCGTCTTTGCTTATGAACAACCGATGCTCTTTTTATACCCAATCATGGCACCCACCAGTTTTAAAACGCTTTACTGGAATGTCTTGCATCCATTCAGAATCATATTTACAAAAGAAAGTTTATTAGTTTCAACATTAAATAGCTTGTATTTGTATTTTTCTTTGTTTCCACATCATATCAAGCTCAACTTGGTTTAAAAAAAATGCACATGTGCACGTTCGTGTGTGTGTGTGTGTGTGTGTGTGTGTGTGTGTGTGTGTGCGCACATTGTGCTGTTGCATGTGTGAGGTGTGTACATTCTCCGTGCACGTGCTTCCTTTCAAACATGGCCTCTGTGTGGGAAAAGGCGTACACATGGTTCATGCATCCGGCCTCCGGTCTGATCGGCCTGATCGGGGTCAACCCCCCCCCCCCCCCCCCCCTCTGCTTTGATCTCACTAATAAACATAAATAAATCTGTTAGAAGGACGATAAATCCACCAAACAGTTGCAGTTATCGGGTTTTATCTCTATGGTAACACAGCAAACCCCGCCCCTCACACATGAGACATTGTCCTACAGGGACAGATGCTTCTTTTTAACTCACAACATGATTCTCATTTATCTTCCAGCTGGATGGGTGAGATAGAAAGATGACCTTCTGACCCCAACCACACAAATTAGATTTACTGCTGTTTCCTCCTCCATCACTTGTACGGAGCTGATCACACGTATGATTTCTGTTCTTTCCAACAGGAAATCCGTATGAAATGATCCAGGTCGAGTCCCTGCAAAATGAACCATCTCCTGCTGGTTCCTGGCGGCCTCACTGGTTCCTGGTGGCCTCGCTGGTTCCTGACCTCGCTGGTTCCTGGCGGCCTCGCTGGTTCCTGACCTCGCTGGTTCCTGGCGGCCTCGCTGGTTCCTGGCCTCGCTGGTTCCTGGCGGCCTCGCTGGTTCCTGACCTCGCTGGTTCCTGGCCTCGCTGGTTCCTGGCGGCCTCGCTGGTTCCTGGCCTCGCTGGTTCCTGGCGGCCTCGCTGGTTCCTGGCCTCGCTGGTTCCTGGCGGCCTCGCTGGTTCATGGCCTCGCTGGTTCCTGGCGGCCTCGCTGGTTCCTGACCTCGCTGGTTCCTGGCCTCGCTGGTTCCTGGCGGCCTCGCTGGTTCCTGGCCTCGCTGGTTCCTGGCGGCCTCGCTGGTTCCTGGCCTCGCTGGTTCCTGGCGGCCTCGCTGGTTCATGGCCTCGCTGGTTCCTGGCGGCCTCGCTGGTTCCTGACCTCGCTGGTTCCTGGCGGCCTCGCTGGTTCATGGCCTCGCTGGTTCCGGCCTCGCTGGTTCATGGCCTCGCTGGTTCCGGCCTCGCTGGTTCATGGCTTTGCTGGTTCCTGGCCTTGCTGGTTCCTGGCAGCCTCGCTGCTTCCTGGCCTCGCTGGTTCCTGACCTCGCTGGTTCCTGGCGGCCTCACTGGTTCCTGGTGGCCTCGCTGGTTCCTGACCTCGCTGGTTCCTGGCGGCCTCGCTGGTTCATGGCCTCGCTGGTTCCGGCCTCGCTGGTTCATGGCTTTGCTGGTTCCTGGCCTTGCTGGTTCCTGGCCTTGCTGGTTCCTGGCCTTGCTGGTTCCTGGCAGCCTCGCTGCTTCCTGGCCTCGCTGGTTCCTGACCTCGCTGGTTCCTGGCGGCCTCACTGGTTCCTGGTGGCCTCGCTGGTTCCTGACCTCGCTGGTTCCTGGCGGCCTCGCTGGTTCATGTCCTCGCTGGTTCCGGCCTCGCTGGTTCATGGCCTTGCTGGTTCCTGGCCTCGCTGGTTCCTGGCTTTGCTGGTTCCTGGTTTTGCTGGTTCCTGGCAGCCTCGCTGGTTCCTGGCCTCGCTGGTTCCTGGCCTTGCTGGTTCCTGGCCTCGCTGGTTCATGGCTTTGCTGGTTCCTGGCCTTGCTGGTTCCTAGCGGCCTCGCTGGTTCCTGGCCTTGCTGGTTCCTGGCCTTGCTGGTTCCTGGCAGCCTCGCTGGTTCCTGGCCTCGCTGGTTCCTGGCCTTGCTGGTTCCTGGCAGCCTCGCTGGTTCATGGCTTTGCTGGTTCCTGGCCTTGCTGGTTCCTGGCCTTGCTGGTTCCTGGCAGCCTCGCTGGTTCCTGGCCTCGCTGGTTCCTGGCGGCCTCGCTGGTTCCTGGCCTCGCTGGTTCCTGGCCTTGCTGGTTCCTGGTCTTGCTGGTTCCTGGCCTCGCTGGTTCCTGGCCTTGCTGGTTCCTGGCGGCCTCGCTGGTTCCTGGCCTTGCTGGGTCCTGGCCTTGCTGGTTCCTGGCAGCCTCGCTGGTTCCTGGCGGCCTCGCTGGTTCCTGGCATTGCTGGTTCCTGGCCTTGCTGGTTCCTGGCCTTGCTGATTCCTGGCCTTGCTGGTTCCTGGCCTTGCTGGTTCCTGGCAGCCTCGCTGGTTCCTGGCCTTGCTGGTTCCTGGCCTCGCTGGTTCCTGGCGGCCTCGCTGGTTCATGGCCTCGCTGGTTCCTGGCCTCGCGGGTTCCTGGCGGCCTCGCTGGTTCCTGGCCTTGCTGGTTCCTGGCCTTGCTGGTTCCTGGTCTTGCTGGTTCCTGGCCTCGCTGGTTCCTGGCCTTGCTGGTTCCTGGCGGCCTCGCTGGTTCCTGGCGGCCTCGCTGGTTCATGGCCTCGCTGGTTCATGGCGGCCTCGCTGGTTCCTGGCCTCGCTGGTTCCTAGCCTCGCTGGTTCCTGGCCTCGCTGGTTCCTGGCGGCCTCACTGGTTCCTGGTGGCCTCGCTGGTTCCTGGCCTTGCTGGTTCCTGGTGGCCTCGCTGGTTCCTGGCAAACTCGCTGGTTCCTGGCGGCCTCGCTGGTTCCTGGCCTCGCTGGTTCATGGCGGCCTCGCTGGTTCCTAGCCTCGCTGGTTCCTGACCTCGCTGGTTCCTGGCGGCCTCACTGGTTCCTGGTGGCCTCGCTGGTTCCTGGCCTCGCTGGTTCCTGGCGGCCTGGCTGGTTCATGTCCTCGCTGGTTCCGGCCTCGCTGGTTCATGGCCTTGCTGGTTCCTGGCCTCGCTGGTTCCTGGCCTCGCTGGTTCATGGCTTTGCTGGTTCCTGGTTTTGCTGGTTCCTGGCAGCCTCGCTGGTTCCTGGCCTCGCTGGTTCCTGGCATTGCTGGTTCCTGGCCTCGCTGGTTCATGGCTTTGCTGGTTCCTGGCCTTGCTGGTTCTTAGCGGCCTCGCTGGTTCCTGGCCTTGCTGGTTCCTGGCCTTGCTGGTTCCTGGCCTTGCTGGTTCCTGGCGGCCTCGCTGGTTCCTGGCCTTGCTGGTTCCTGGCCTTGCTGGTTCCTGGCAGCCTCGCTGGTTCCTGGCCTCGCTGGTTCCTGGCCTCGCTGGTTCCTGGCTTTGCTGGTTCCTGGTTTTGCTGGTTCCTGGCAGCCTCGCTGGTTCCTGGCCTCGCTGGTTCCTGGCCTCGCTGGTTCCTGGCGGCCTCGCTGGTTCCTGGCCTTGCTGGTTCCTGGTCTTGCTGGTTCCTAGCCTCGCTGGTTCCTGGCCTTGCTGGTTCCTGGCGGCCTCGCTGGTTCCTGGCCTTGCTGGTTCCTGGCCTTGCTGGTTCCTGGAAGCCTCGCTGGTTCCTGGCGGCCTCGCTGGTTCCTGGCATTGCTGGTTCCTGGCCTTGCTGGTTCCTGGCCTCGCTGATTCCTGGCCTTGCTGGTTCCTGGCCTTGCTGGTTCCTGGCAGCCTCGCTGGTTCCTGGCCTTGCTGGTTCCTGGCCTCGCTGGTTCCTGGCGGCCTCGCTGGTTCATGGCCTCGCTGGTTCCTGGCCTCGCGGGTTCCTGGCGGCCTCGCTGGTTCCTGGCCTTGCTGGGTCCTGGCCTTGCTGGTTCCTGGTCTTGCTGGTTCCTGGCCTCGCTGGTTCCTGGCCTTGCTGGTTCCTGGCGGCCTCGCTGGTTCCTGGCGGCCTCGCTGGTTCATGGCCTCGCTGGTTCATGGCGGCCTCGCTGGTTCCTGGCCTCGCTGGTTCCTGGCAGCCTCGCTGGTTCCTGGCGGCCTCGCTGGTTCCTGGCCTCGCTGGTTCATGGCGGCCTCGCTGGTTCCTAGCCTCGCTGGTTCCTGACCTCGCTGGTTCCTGGCGGCCTCACTGGTTCCTGGTGGCCTCGCTGGTTCCTGGCCTCGCTGGTTCCTGGCGGCCTCGCTGGTTCATGTCCTCGCTGGTTCCGGCCTCGCTGGTTCATGGCCTTGCTGGTTCCTGGCCTCGCTGGTTCCTGGCCTCGCTGGTTCATGGCTTTGCTGGTTCCTGGTTTTGCTGGTTCCTGGCAGCCTCGCTGGTTCCTGGCCTCGCTGGTTCCTGGCCTTGCTGGTTCCTGGCCTCGCTGGTTCATGGCTTTGCTGGTTCCTGGCCTTGCTGGTTCCTGGTCTTGCTGGTTCCTGGCCTTGCTGGTTCCTGGCGGCCTCGCTGGTTCCTGGCGGCCTCGCTGGTTCATGGCCTCGCTGGTTCATGGCGGCCTCGCTGGTGTCTGGCCTCGCTGGTTCCTAGCCTCGCTGGTTCCTGGCCTCGCTGGTTCCTGGCAGCCTCGCTGGTTCCTGGCGGCCTCGCTGGTTCCTGGCCTCGCTGGTTCATGGCGGCCTCGCTGGTTCCTGGCATCGCTGGTTCCTGACCTCGCTGGTTCCTGGCGGCCTCACTGGTTCCTGGTGGCCTCGCTGGTTCCTGGCCTTGCTGGGTCCTGGCCTCGCTGGTTCCTGGCCTCGCTGGTTCATGGCTTTGCTGGTTCCTGGTTTTGCTGGTTCCTGGCAGCCTCGCTGGTTCCTGGCCTCGCTGGTTCCTGGCATTGCTGGTTCCTGGCCTCGCTGGTTCATGGCTTTGCTGGTTCCTGGCCTTGCTGGTTCTTAGCGGCCTCGCTGGTTCCTGGCCTCGCTGGTTCATGGCTTTGCTGGTTCCTGGTTTTGCTGGTTCCTGGCAGCCTCGCTGGTTCCTGGCCTCGCTGGTTCCTGGCATTGCTGGTTCCTGGCCTCGCTGGTTCATGGCTTTGCTGGTTCCTGGCCTTGCTGGTTCTTAGCGGCCTCGCTGGTTCCTGGCCTTGCTGGTTCCTGGCCTTGCTGGTTCCTGGCCTTGCTGGTTCCTGGCGGCCTCGCTGGTTCCTGGCCTTGCTGGTTCCTGGCCTTGCTGGTTCCTGGCAGCCTCGCTGGTTCCTGGCCTCGCTGGTTCCTGGCCTCGCTGGTTCCTGGCTTTGCTGGTTCCTGGTTTTGCTGGTTCCTGGCAGCCTCGCTGGTTCCTGGCCTCGCTGGTTCCTGGCCTTGCTGGTTCCTGGCAGCCTCGCTGGTTCCTGGCCTCGCTGGTTCCTGGCCTCGCTGGTTCCTGGCTTTGCTGGTTCCTGGTTTTGCTGGTTCCTGGCAGCCTCGCTGGTTCCTGGCCTCGCTGGTTCCTGGCCTCGCTGGTTCCTGGCGGCCTCGCTGGTTCCTGGCCTTGCTGGTTCCTGGTCTTGCTGGTTCCTAGCCTCGCTGGTTCCTGGCCTTGCTGGTTCCTGGCGGCCTCGCTGGTTCCTGGCCTTGCTGGTTCCTGGCCTTGCTGGTTCCTGGAAGCCTCGCTGGTTCCTGGCGGCCTCGCTGGTTCCTGGCATTGCTGGTTCCTGGCCTTGCTGGTTCCTGGCCTCGCTGATTCCTGGCCTTGCTGGTTCCTGGCCTTGCTGGTTCCTGGCAGCCTCGCTGGTTCCTGGCCTTGCTGGTTCCTGGCCTCGCTGGTTCCTGGCGGCCTCGCTGGTTCATGGCCTCGCTGGTTCCTGGCCTCGCGGGTTCCTGGCGGCCTCGCTGGTTCCTGGCCTTGCTGGGTCCTGGCCTTGCTGGTTCCTGGTCTTGCTGGTTCCTGGCCTCGCTGGTTCCTGGCCTTGCTGGTTCCTGGCGGCCTCGCTGGTTCCTGGCGGCCTCGCTGGTTCATGGCCTCGCTGGTTCATGGCGGCCTCGCTGGTTCCTGGCCTCGCTGGTTCCTGGCAGCCTCGCTGGTTCCTGGCGGCCTCGCTGGTTCCTGGCCTCGCTGGTTCATGGCGGCCTCGCTGGTTCCTAGCCTCGCTGGTTCCTGACCTCGCTGGTTCCTGGCGGCCT
Source organism: Telmatherina bonti (assembly GCF_933228915.1). Classification (NCBI taxonomy): domain Eukaryota; kingdom Metazoa; phylum Chordata; class Actinopteri; order Atheriniformes; family Telmatherinidae; genus Telmatherina; species Telmatherina bonti. The sequence continues at coordinate 5,451,073 of NC_136629.1, forward strand.
CACTGGTTCCTGGTGGCCTCGCTGGTTCCTGGCCTCGCTGGTTCCTGGCGGCCTCGCTGGTTCATGTCCTCGCTGGTTCCGGCCTCGCTGGTTCATGGCCTTGCTGGTTCCTGGCCTCGCTGGTTCCTGGCCTCGCTGGTTCATGGCTTTGCTGGTTCCTGGTTTTGCTGGTTCCTGGCAGCCTCGCTGGTTCCTGGCCTCGCTGGTTCCTGGCCTTGCTGGTTCCTGGCCTCGCTGGTTCATGGCTTTGCTGGTTCCTGGCCTTGCTGGTTCCTGGTCTTGCTGGTTCCTGGCCTTGCTGGTTCCTGGCGGCCTCGCTGGTTCCTGGCGGCCTCGCTGGTTCATGGCCTCGCTGGTTCATGGCGGCCTCGCTGGTTGCTGGCCTCGCTGGTTCCTAGCCTCGCTGGTTCCTGGCCTCGCTGGTTCCTGGCAGCCTCGCTGGTTCCTGGCGGCCTCGCTGGTTCCTGGCCTCGCTGGTTCATGGCGGCCTCGCTGGTTCCTGGCATCGCTGGTTCCTGACCTCGCTGGTTCCTGGCGGCCTCACTGGTTCCTGGTGGCCTCGCTGGTTCCTGGCCTCGCTGGTTCCTGGCGGCCTCGCTGGTTCATGTCCTCGCTGGTTCCGGCCTCGCTGGTTCATGGCCTCGCTGGTTCCTGGCCTCGCTGGTTCCTGGCCTCGCTGGTTCATGGCTTTGCTGGTTCCTGGTTTTGCTGGTTCCTGGCAGCCTCGCTGGTTCCTGGCCTCGCTGGTTCCTGGCCATGCTGGTTCCTGGCCTCGCTGGTTCATGGCTTTGCTGGTTCCTGGCCTTGCTGGTTCCTAGCGGCCTCGCTGGTTCCTGGCCTTGATGGTTCCTGGCCTTGCTGGTTCCTGGCCTCGCTGGTTCCTGGCGGCCTCGCTGGTTCCTGGCCTTGCTGGTTCCTGGCCTTGCTGGTTCCTGGCGGCCTCGCTGGTTCCTGGCCTTGCTGGTTCCTGGCCTTGCTGGTTCCTGGAAGCCTCGCTGGTTCCTGGCGGCCTCGCTGGTTCCTGGCATTGCTGGTTCCTGGCCTTGCTGGTTCCTGGCCTCGCTGATTCCTGGCCTTGCTGGTTCCTGGCCTTGCTGGTTCCTGGCAGCCTCGCTGGTTCCTGGCCTTGCTGGTTCCTGGCCTCGCTGGTTCCTGGCGGCCTCGCTGGTTCATGGCCTCGCTGGTTCCTGGCCTCGCGGGTTCCTGGCGGCCTCGCTGGTTCCTGGCCTTGCTGGGTCCTGGCCTTGCTGGTTCCTGGTCTTGCTGGTTCCTGGCCTCGCTGGTTCCTGGCCTTGCTGGTTCCTGGCGGCCTCGCTGGTTCCTGGCGGCCTCGCTGGTTCATGGCCTCGCTGGTTCATGGCGGCCTCGCTGGTTCCTGGCCTCGCTGGTTCCTGGCAGCCTCGCTGGTTCCTGGTGGCCTCGCTGGTTCCTGGCCTTGCTGGGTCCTGGCCTCGCTGGTTCCTGGCCTCGCTGGTTCATGGCTTTGCTGGTTCCTGGTTTTGCTGGTTCCTGGCAGCCTCGCTGGTTCCTGGCCTCGCTGGTTCCTGGCATTGCTGGTTCCTGGCCTCGCTGGTTCATGGCTTTGCTGGTTCCTGGCCTTGCTGGTTCTTAGCGGCCTCGCTGGTTCCTGGCCTCGCTGGTTCATGGCTTTGCTGGTTCCTGGTTTTGCTGGTTCCTGGCAGCCTCGCTGGTTCCTGGCCTCGCTGGTTCCTGGCATTGCTGGTTCCTGGCCTCGCTGGTTCATGGCTTTGCTGGTTCCTGGCCTTGCTGGTTCTTAGCGGCCTCGCTGGTTCCTGGCCTTGCTGGTTCCTGGCCTTGCTGGTTCCTGGCCTTGCTGGTTCCTGGCGGCCTCGCTGGTTCCTGGCCTTGCTGGTTCCTGGCCTTGCTGGTTCCTGGCAGCCTCGCTGGTTCCTGGCCTCGCTGGTTCCTGGCCTCGCTGGTTCCTGGCTTTGCTGGTTCCTGGTTTTGCTGGTTCCTGGCAGCCTCGCTGGTTCCTGGCCTCGCTGGTTCCTGGCCTTGCTGGTTCCTGGCAGCCTCGCTGGTTCCTGGCCTCGCTGGTTCCTGGCCTCGCTGGTTCCTGGCTTTGCTGGTTCCTGGTTTTGCTGGTTCCTGGCAGCCTCGCTGGTTCCTGGCCTCGCTGGTTCCTGGCCTCGCTGGTTCCTGGCGGCCTCGCTGGTTCCTGGCCTTGCTGGTTCCTGGTCTTGCTGGTTCCTAGCCTCGCTGGTTCCTGGCCTTGCTGGTTCCTGGCGGCCTCGCTGGTTCCTGGCCTTGCTGGTTCCTGGCCTTGCTGGTTCCTGGAAGCCTCGCTGGTTCCTGGCGGCCTCGCTGGTTCCTGGCATTGCTGGTTCCTGGCCTTGCTGGTTCCTGGCCTCGCTGATTCCTGGCCTTGCTGGTTCCTGGCCTTGCTGGTTCCTGGCAGCCTCGCTGGTTCCTGGCCTTGCTGGTTCCTGGCCTCGCTGGTTCCTGGCGGCCTCGCTGGTTCATGGCCTCGCTGGTTCCTGGCCTCGCGGGTTCCTGGCGGCCTCGCTGGTTCCTGGCCTTGCTGGGTCCTGGCCTTGCTGGTTCCTGGTCTTGCTGGTTCCTGGCCTCGCTGGTTCCTGGCCTTGCTGGTTCCTGGCGGCCTCGCTGGTTCCTGGCCTCGCTGGTTCATGGCGGCCTCGCTGGTTCCTAGCCTCGCTGGTTCCTGACCTCGCTGGTTCCTGGCGGCCTCACTGGTTCCTGGTGGCCTCGCTGGTTCCTGGCCTCGCTGGTTCCTGGCGGCCTCGCTGGTTCATGTCCTCGCTGGTTCCGGCCTCGCTGGTTCATGGCCTTGCTGGTTCCTGGCCTCGCTGGTTCCTGGCCTCGCTGGTTCATGGCTTTGCTGGTTCCTGGTTTTGCTGGTTCCTGGCAGCCTCGCTGGTTCCTGGCCTCGCTGGTTCCTGGCCTTGCTGGTTCCTGGCCTCGCTGGTTCATGGCTTTGCTGGTTCCTGGCCTTGCTGGTTCCTGGTCTTGCTGGTTCCTGGCCTTGCTGGTTCCTGGCGGCCTCGCTGGTTCCTGGCGGCCTCGCTGGTTCATGGCCTCGCTGGTTCATGGCGGCCTCGCTGGTTGCTGGCCTCGCTGGTTCCTAGCCTCGCTGGTTCCTGGCCTCGCTGGTTCCTGGCAGCCTCGCTGGTTCCTGGCGGCCTCGCTGGTTCCTGGCCTCGCTGGTTCATGGCGGCCTCGCTGGTTCCTGGCATCGCTGGTTCCTGACCTCGCTGGTTCCTGGCGGCCTCACTGGTTCCTGGTGGCCTCGCTGGTTCCTGGCCTCGCTGGTTCCTGGCGGCCTCGCTGGTTCATGTCCTCGCTGGTTCCGGCCTCGCTGGTTCATGGCCTCGCTGGTTCCTGGCCTCGCTGGTTCCTGGCCTCGCTGGTTCATGGCTTTGCTGGTTCCTGGTTTTGCTGGTTCCTGGCAGCCTCGCTGGTTCCTGGCCTCGCTGGTTCCTGGCCATGCTGGTTCCTGGCCTCGCTGGTTCATGGCTTTGCTGGTTCCTGGCCTTGCTGGTTCCTAGCGGCCTCGCTGGTTCCTGGCCTTGATGGTTCCTGGCCTTGCTGGTTCCTGGCCTCGCTGGTTCCTGGCGGCCTCGCTGGTTCCTGGCCTTGCTGGTTCCTGGCCTTGCTGGTTCCTGGCGGCCTCGCTGGTTCCTGGCCTTGCTGGTTCCTGGCCTTGCTGGTTCCTGGAAGCCTCGCTGGTTCCTGGCGGCCTCGCTGGTTCCTGGCATTGCTGGTTCCTGGCCTTGCTGGTTCCTGGCCTCGCTGATTCCTGGCCTTGCTGGTTCCTGGCCTTGCTGGTTCCTGGCAGCCTCGCTGGTTCCTGGCCTTGCTGGTTCCTGGCCTCGCTGGTTCCTGGCGGCCTCGCTGGTTCATGGCCTCGCTGGTTCCTGGCCTCGCGGGTTCCTGGCGGCCTCGCTGGTTCCTGGCCTTGCTGGGTCCTGGCCTTGCTGGTTCCTGGTCTTGCTGGTTCCTGGCCTCGCTGGTTCCTGGCCTTGCTGGTTCCTGGCGGCCTCGCTGGTTCCTGGCGGCCTCGCTGGTTCATGGCCTCGCTGGTTCATGGCGGCCTCGCTGGTTCCTGGCCTCGCTGGTTCCTGGCAGCCTCGCTGGTTCCTGGCGGCCTCGCTGGTTCCTGGCCTCGCTGGTTCATGGCGGCCTCGCTGGTTCCTAGCCTCGCTGGTTCCTGACCTCGCTGGTTCCTGGCGGCCTCACTGGTTCCTGGTGGCCTCGCTGGTTCCTGGCCTCGCTGGTTCCTGGCGGCCTCGCTGGTTCATGTCCTCGCTGGTTCCGGCCTCGCTGGTTCATGGCCTTGCTGGTTCCTGGCCTCGCTGGTTCCTGGCCTCGCTGGTTCATGGCTTTGCTGGTTCCTGGTTTTGCTGGTTCCTGGCAGCCTCGCTGGTTCCTGGCCTCGCTGGTTCCTGGCCTTGCTGGTTCCTGGCCTCGCTGGTTCATGGCTTTGCTGGTTCCTGGCCTTGCTGGTTCCTGGTCTTGCTGGTTCCTGGCCTTGCTGGTTCCTGGCGGCCTCGCTGGTTCCTGGCGGCCTCGCTGGTTCATGGCCTCGCTGGTTCATGGCGGCCTCGCTGGTTGCTGGCCTCGCTGGTTCCTAGCCTCGCTGGTTCCTGGCCTCGCTGGTTCCTGGCAGCCTCGCTGGTTCCTGGCGGCCTCGCTGGTTCCTGGCCTCGCTGGTTCATGGCGGCCTCGCTGGTTCCTGGCATCGCTGGTTCCTGACCTCGCTGGTTCCTGGCGGCCTCACTGGTTCCTGGTGGCCTCGCTGGTTCCTGGCCTCGCTGGTTCCTGGCGGCCTCGCTGGTTCATGTCCTCGCTGGTTCCGGCCTCGCTGGTTCATGGCCTCGCTGGTTCCTGGCCTCGCTGGTTCCTGGCCTCGCTGGTTCATGGCTTTGCTGGTTCCTGGTTTTGCTGGTTCCTGGCAGCCTCGCTGGTTCCTGGCCTCGCTGGTTCCTGGCCATGCTGGTTCCTGGCCTCGCTGGTTCATGGCTTTGCTGGTTCCTGGCCTTGCTGGTTCCTAGCGGCCTCGCTGGTTCCTGGCCTTGATGGTTCCTGGCCTTGCTGGTTCCTGGCCTCGCTGGTTCCTGGCGGCCTCGCTGGTTCCTGGCCTTGCTGGTTCCTGGCCTTGCTGGTTCCTGGCAGCCTCGCTGGTTCCAGGCCTCGCTGGTTCCTGGCCTCGCTGGTTCCTGGCTTTGCTGGTTCCTGGTTTTCCTGGTTCCTGGCAGCCTCGCTGGTTCCTGGCCTCGCTGGTTCCTGGCCTTGCTGGTTCCTGGCCTCGCTGGTTCATGGCTTTGCTGGTTCCTGGCCTTGCTGGTTCCTGGCAGCCTCGCTGGTTCCTGGCCTTGCTGGTTCCTGGCCTTGCTGGTTCCTGGCAGCCTCGCTGGTTCCTGGCCTCGCTGGTTCCTGGCCTCGCTGGTTCCTGGCTTTGCTGGTTCCTGGTTTTCCTGGTTCCTGGCAGCCTCGCTGGTTCCTGGCCTCGCTGGTTCCTGGCCTTGCTGGTTCCTGGCCTCGCTGGTTCCTGGCTTTGCTGGTTCCTGGCCTTGCTGGTTCCTGGCAGCCTCGCTGGTTCATGGCTTTGCTGGTTCCTGGCCTTGCTGGTTCCTGGCCTTGCTGGTTCCTGGCAGCCTCGCTGGTTCCTGGCCTCGCTGGTTCCTGGCGGCCTCGCTGGTTCCTGGCCTCGCTGGTTCCTGGCCTTGCTGGTTCCTGGTCTTGCTGGTTCCTGGCCTCGCTGGTTCCTGGCCTTGCTGGTTCCTGGCGGCCTCGCTGGTTCCTGGCCTTGCTTGTTCCTGGCAGCCTCGCTGGTTCCTGGCGGCCTCGCTGGTTCCTGGCCTTGCTGGTTCCTGGCCTTGCTGGTTCCTGGCCTCGCTGATTCCTGGCCTTGCTGGTTCCTGGCCTTGCTGGTTCCTGGCAGCCTCGCTGGTTCCTGGCCTTGCTGGTTCCTGGCCTCGCTGGTTCCTGGCGGCCTCGCTGGTTCATGGCCTCGCTGGTTCCTGGCCTCGCGGGTTCCTGGCGGCCTCGCTGGTTCATGTCCTCGCTGGTTCCGGCCTCGCTGGTTCATGGCCTTGCTGGTTCCTGGCCTCGCTGGTTCCTGGCCTCGCTGGTTCATGGCTTTGCTGGTTCCTGGTTTCGCTGGTTCCTGGCAGCCTCGCTGGTTCCTGGCCTCGCTGGTTCCTGGCCTTGCTGGTTCCTGGCCTCGCTGGTTCATGGCTTTGCTGGTTCCTGGCCTTGCTGGTTCTTAGCGGCCTCGCTGGTTCCTGGCCTTGCTGGTTCCTGGCCTTGCTGGTTCCTGGCCTTGCTGGTTCCTGGCCTCGCTGGTTCCTGGCGGCCTCGCTGGTTCCTGGCCTTGCTGGTTCCTGGCCCTGCTGGTTCCTGGCAGCCTCGCTGGTTCCTGGCCTCGCTGGTTCCTGGCCTCGCTGGTTCCTGGCTTTGCTGGTTCCTGGTTTTGCTGGTTCCTGGCAGCCTCGCTGGTTCCTGGCCTCGCTGGTTCCTGGCCTTGCTGGTTCCTGGCCTCGCTGGTTCCTGGCTTTGCTGGTTCCTGGCCTTGCTGGTTCCTGGCAGCCTCGCTGGTTCATGGCTTTGCTGGTTCCTGGCCTTGCTGGTTCCTGGCCTTGCTGGTTCCTGGCAGCCTCGCTGGTTCCTGGCCTCGCTGGTTCCTGGCGGCCTCGCTGGTTCCTGGCCTCGCTGGTTCCTGGCCTTGCTGGTTCCTGGTCTTGCTGGTTCCTGGCCTCGCTGGTTCCTGGCCTTGCTGGTTCCTGGCGGCCTCGCTGGTTCCTGGCCTTGCTGGTTCCTGGCAGCCTCGCTGGTTCCTGGCGGCCTCGCTGGTTCCTGGCCTTGCTGGTTCCTGGTCTAGCTGGTTCCTGGCCTCGCTGATTCCTGGCCTTGCTGGTTCCTGGCCTTGCTGGTTCCTGGCAGCCTCGCTGGTTCCTTGCCTTGCTGGTTCCTGGCCTCGCTGGTTCCTGGCGGCCTCGCTGGTTCATGGCCTCGCTGGTTCCTGGCCTCGCGGGTTCCTGGCGGCCTCGCTGGTTCCTGGCCTTGCTGGTTCCTGGCCTTGCTGGTTCCTGGTCTTGCTGGTTCCTGGCCTCGCTGGTTCCTGGCCTTGCTGGTTCCTGGCGGCCTCGCTGGTTCCTGACCTCGCTGGTTCCTGGCGGCCTCACTGGTTCCTGGTGGCCTCGCTGGTTCCTGGCCTCGCTGGTTCCTGGCGGCCTCGCTGGTTCATGTCCTCGCTGGTTCCGGCCTCGCTGGTTCATGGCCTTGCTGGTTCCTGGCCTCGCTGGTTCCTGGCCTCGCTGGTTCATGGCTTTGCTGGTTCCTGGTTTTGCTGGTTCATGGCTTTGCTGGTTCCTGGCCTCGCTGGTTCCTGGCCTTGCTGGTTCCTGGCCTCGCTGGTTCCTGGCCTTGCTGGTTCCTAGAGGCCTCGCTGGTTCCTGGCCTTGCTGGTTCCTGGCCTTGCTGGTTCCTGGCCTTGCTGGTTCCTGGCCTCGCTGGTTCCTGGCGGCCTCGCTGGTTCCTGGCCTTGCTGGTTCCTGGCCTCGCTGGTTCCTGGCGGCCTCGCTGGTTCCTGGCCTTACTGGTTCCTGGTCTTGCTGGTTCCTGGCCTCGCTGGTTCCTGGCCTTGCTGGTTCCTGGCGGCCTCGCTGGTTCCTGGCCTTGCTGGTTCCTGGCCTTGCTGGTTCCTGGTCTTGCTGGTTCCTGGTCTTGCTGGTTCCTGGCCTCGCTGGTTCCTGGCCTTGCTGGTTCCTGGCGGCCTCGCTGGTTCCTGGCCTTGCTGGTTCCTGGCCTTGCTGGTTCCTGGTCTTGCTGGTTCCTGGCCTCGCTGGTTCCTGGCCTTGCTGGTTCCTGGCGGCCTCGCTGGTTCCTGGCGGCCTCGCTGGTTCATGGCCTCGCTGGTTCATGGCGGCCTCGCTGGTTCCTGGCCTTGCTGGTTCCTGGCAGCCTCGCTGGTTCCTGGCCTCGCTGGTTCCTGGCCTCGCTGGTTCCTGGCTTTGCTGGTTCCTGGTTTTGCTGGTTCCTGGCAGCCTCGCTGGTTCCTGGCCTCGCTGGTTCCTGGCCTTGCTGGTTCCTGGCAGCCTCGCTGGTTCATGGCTTTGCTGGTTCCTGGCCTTGCTTGTTCCTGGCCTTGCTGGTTCCTGGCAGCCTCGCTGGTTCCTGGCCTCGCTGGTTCCTGGCGGCCTCGCTGGTTCCTGGCCTCGCTGGTTCCTGGCCTTGCTGGTTCCTGGTCTTGCTGGTTCCTGGCCTCGCTGGTTCCTGGCCTTGCTGGTTCCTGGCGGCCTCGCTGGTTCCTGGCCTTTCTGGTTCCTGGCATTGCTGGTTCCTGGCCTTGCTGGTTCTGGCCTCGCTGATTCCTGGCCTTGCTGGTTCCTGGCCTTGCTGGTTCCTGGCAGCCTCGCTGGTTCCTGGCCTTGCTGGTTCCTGGCCTCGCTGGTTCCTGGCGGCCTCGCTGGTTCATGTCCTCGCTGGTTCATGGCGGCCTCGCTGGTTCCTGGCCTCGCTGGTTCCTAGCCTCGCTGGTTCCTGGCCTCGCTGATTCCTGGCCTTGCTGGTTCCTGGCCTTGCTGGTTCCTGGCAGCCTCGCTGGTTCCTGGCCTTGCTGGTTCCTGGCCTCGCTGGTTCCTGGCGGCCTCGCTGGTTCATGGCCTCGCTGGTTCCTGGCCTCGCGGGTTCCTGGCGGCCTCGCTGGTTCCTGGCCTTGCTGGTTCCTGGCCTTGCTGGTTCCTGGTCTTGCTGGTTCCTGGCCTCGCTGGTTCCTGGCCTTGCTGGTACCTGGCGGCCTCGCTGGTTCCTGGCGGTCTCGCTGGTTCATGGCCTCGCTGGTTCATGGCGGCCTCGCTGGGTCCTGGCCTCGCTGGTTCCTGGCAGCCTCGCTGGTTCCTGGCGGCCTCGCTGGTTCCTGGCCTTGCTGGTTCCTGGCGGCCTCGCTGGTTCCTGGCGGCCTCGCTGGTTCATGGCCTCGCTGGTTCATGGCGGCCTCGCTGGTTCCTGGCCTCGCTGGTTCCTGGCGGCCTCGCTGGTTCCTGGCCTTGCTGGTTCCTGGCCTTGCTGGTTCCTGGCAGCCTCGCTGGTTCCTGGCCTCGCTGGTTCCTGGCCTCGCTGGTTCCTGGCTTTGCTGGTTCCTGGTTTTGCTGGTTCCTGGCAGCCTCGCTGGTTCCTGGCCTCGCTGGTTCCTGGCCTTGCTGGTTCCTGGCAGCCTCGCTGGTTCATGGCTTTGCTGGTTCCTGGCCTTGCTTGTTCCTGGCCTTGCTGGTTCCTGGCAGCCTCGCTGGTTCCTGGCCTCGCTGGTTCCTGGCGGCCTCGCTGGTTCCTGGCCTCGCTGGTTCCTGGCCTTGCTGGTTCCTGGTCTTGCTGGTTCCTGGCCTCGCTGGTTCCTGGCCTTGCTGGTTCCTGGCGGCCTCGCTGGTTCCTGGCCTTGCTGGTTCCTGGCATTGCTGGTTCCTGGCCTTGCTGGTTCTGGCCTCGCTGATTCCTGGCCTTGCTGGTTCCTGGCCTTGCTGGTTCCTGGCAGCCTCGCTGGTTCCTGGCCTTGCTGGTTCCTGGCCTCGCTGGTTCCTGGCGGCCTCGCTGGTTCATGGCCTCGCTGGTTCATGGCGGCCTCGCTGGTTCCTGGCCTCGCTGGTTCCTAGCCTCGCTGGTTCCTGGCCTCGCTGATTCCTGGCCTTGCTGGTTCCTGGCCTTGCTGGTTCCTGGCAGCCTCGCTGGTTCCTGGCCTTGCTGGTTCCTGGCCTCGCTGGTTCCTGGCGGCCTCGCTGGTTCATGGCCTCGCTGGTTCCTGGCCTCGCGGGTTCCTGGCCTCGCGGGTTCCTGGCGGCCTCGCTGGTTCCTGGCCTTGCTGGTTCCTGGCCTTGCTGGTTCCTGGTCTTGCTGGTTCCTGGCCTCGCTGGTACCTGGCGGCCTCGCTGGTTCCTGGCGGTCTCGCTGGTTCATGGCCTCGCTGGTTCATGGCGGCCTCGCTGGGTCCTGGCCTCGCTGGTTCCTGGCAGCCTCGCTGGTTCCTGGCGGCCTCGCTGGTTCCTGGCCTCACTGGTTCATGGCGGCCTCGCTGGTTCCTAGCCTCGCTGGTTCCTGACCTCGCTGGTTCCTGGCGGCCTCACTGGTTCCTGGTGGCTTCGCTGGTTCCTGGCCTCGCTGGTTCCTGGCGGCCTCGCTGGTTCATGTCCTCGCTGGTTCCGGCCTCGCTGGTTCATGGCCTTGCTGGTTCCTGGCCTCGCTGGTTCCTGGCCTCGCTGGTTCATGGCTTTGCTGGTTCCTGGTTTTGCTGGTTCCTGGCAGCCTCGCTGGTTCCTGGCCTCGCTGGTTCCTGGCCTTGCTGGTTCCTGGCCTCGCTGGTTCATGGCTTTGCTGGTTCCTGGCCTTGCTGGTTCTTAGCGGCCTCGCTGGTTCCTGGCCTTGCTGGTTCCTGGCCTTGCTGGTTCCTGGCCTCGCTGGTTCCTGGCGGCCTCGCTGGTTCCTGGCCTTGCTGGTTCCTGGCCTTGCTGGTTCCTGGCAGCCTCGCTGGTTCCTGGCCTCGCTGGTTCCTGGCCTCGCTGCTTCCTGGCTTTGCTGGTTCCTGGTTTTCCTGGTTCCTGGCAGCCTCGCTGGTTCCTGGCCTCGCTGGTTCCTGGCCTTGCTGGTTCCTGGCCTCGCTGGTTCCTGGCTTTGCTGGTTCCTGGCCTTGCTGGTTCCTGGCAGCCTCGCTGGTTCATGGCTTTGCTGGTTCCTGGCCTTGCTGGTTCCTGGCCTTGCTGGTTCCTGGCAGCCTCGCTGGTTCCTGGCCTCGCTGGTTCCTGGCGGCCTCGCTGGTTCCTGGCCTCGCTGGTTCCTGGCCTTGCTGGTTCCTGGTCTTGCTGGTTCCTGGCCTCGCAGGTTCCTGGCCTTGCTGGTTCCTGGCGGCCTCGCTGGTTCCTGGCCTTGCTTGTTCCTGGCAGCCTCGCTGGTTCCTGGCGGCCTCGCTGGTTCCTGGCATTGCTGGTTCCTGGCCTTGCTGGTTCCTGGCCTCGCTGATTCCTGGCCTTGCTGGTTCCTGGCCTTGCTGGTTCCTGGCAGCCTCGCTGGTTCCTGGCCTTGCTGGTTCCTGGCCTCGCTGGTTCCTGGCGGCCTCGCTGGTTCATGGCCTCGCTGGTTCCTGGCCTCGCTGGTTCCTGGCGGCCTCGCTGGTTCCTGGCCTTGCTGGTTCCTGGCCTTGCTGGTTCCTGGTCTTGCTGGTTCCTGGCCTCGCTGGTTCCTGGCCTTGCTGGTTCCTGGCGGCCTCGCTGGTTCCTGGCGGCCTCGCTGGTTCATGGCCTCGCTGGTTCATGGCGGCCTCGCTGGTTCCTGGCCTCGCTGGTTCCTAGCCTCGCTGGTTCCTGGCCTCGCTGGTTCCTGGCAGCCTCGCTGGTTCCTGGCGGCCTCGCTGGTTCCTGGCCTCGCTGGTTCATGGCGGCCTCGCTGGTTCCTGGCCTCGCTGGTTCCTGACCTCGCTGGTTCCTGGCGGCCTCACTGGTTACTGGTGGCCTCGCTGGTTCCTGGCCTCGCTGGTTCCTGGCGGCCTCGCTGGTTCCTGGCATTGCTGGTTCCTGGCCTTGCTGGTTCCTGGCCTCGCTGATTCCTGGCCTTGCTGGTTCCTGGCCTTGCTGGTTCCTGGCAGCCTCGCTGGTTCCTGGCCTTGCTGGTTCCTGGCCTCGCTGGTTCCTGGCGGCCTCGCTGGTTCATGGCCTCGCTGGTTCCTGGCCTCGCGGGTTCCTGGCGGCCTCGCTGGTTCCTGGCCTTGCTGGTTCCTGGCCTTGCTGGTTCCTGGTCTTGCTGGTTCCTGGCCTCGCTGGTTCCTGGCCTTGCTGGTACCTGGCGGCCTCGCTGGTTCCTGGCGGCCTCGCTGGTTCATGGCCTCGCTGGTTCATGGCGGCCTCGCTGGTTCCTGGCCTCGCTGGTTCCTGGCAGCCTCGCTGGTTCCTGGCGGCCTCGCTGGTTCCTGGCCTCACTGGTTGATGGCGGCCTCGCTGGTTCCTAGCCTCGCTGGTTCCTGACCTCGCTGGTTCCTGGCAGCCTCGCTGGTTCCTGGCCTCGCTGGTTCATGGCTTTGCTGGTTCCTGGCCTTGCTGGTTCTTAGCGGCCTCGCTGGTTCCTGGCCTTGCTGGTTCCTGGCCTTGCTGGTTCCTGGCCTCGCTGGTTCCTGGCGGCCTCGATGGTTCCTGGCCTTGCTGGTTCCTGGCCTTGCTGGTTCCTGGCAGCCTCGCTGGTTCCTGGCCTCGCTGGTTCCTGGCCTCGCTGGTTCCTGGCTTTGCAGGTTCCTGGTTTTGCTGGTTCCTGGCAGCCTCGCTGGTTCCTGGCCTCGCTGGTTCCTGGCCTTGCTGGTTCCTGGCCTCGCTGGTTCCTGGCTTTGCTGGTTCCTGGCCTTGCTGGTTCCTGGCAGCCTCGCTGGTTCATGGCTTTGCTGGTTCCTGGCCTTGCTGGTTCCTGGCAGCCTCGCTGGTTCCTGGCGGCCTCGCTGGTTCCTGGCCTCGCTGGTTCCTGGCCTTGCTGGTTCCTGGTCTTGCTGGTTCCTGGCCTCGCTGGTTCCTGGCCTTGCTGGTTCCTGGCGGCCTCGCTGGTTCCTGGCCTCGCTGGTTCCTGGCGGTCTCGCTGGTTCCTGGCTTTGCTGGTTCCTGGCTTTGCTGGTTCCTGGCCTCGCTGGTTCATGGCTTCGCTGGTTCCTGGCTTTGCTGGTTCCTGGCCTCGCTGGTTCCTGGCGGCCTCGCTGGTTCCTGGCGGCCTCGCTGGTTCCTGGCCTCGCTGGTTCCTGGCGGCCTCGCTGGTTCCTGGCCTTTCTGGTTCCTGGCCTTGGTGGTTCCTGGCCTCGCTGGTTCCTGGCCTCGCAGGTTCCTGGCAGCCTCGCTGGTTCATGGCTTTGCTGGTTCCTGGCCTTGCTGGTTCCTGGCCTCGCGGGTTCCTGGCGGCCTCGCTGGTTCCTGGCCTTGCTGGTTCCTGGCCTTGCTGGTTCCTGGTCTTGCTGGTTCCTGGCCTCGCTGGTTCCTGGCCTTGCTGGTACCTGGCGGCCTCGCTGGTTCCTGGCGGCCTCGCTGGTTCATGGCCTCGCTGGTTCATGGCGGCCTCGCTGGTTCCTGGCCTCGCTGGTTCCTGGCAGCCTCGCTGGTTCCTGGCGGCCTCGCTGGTTCCTGGCCTCACTGGTTGATGGCGGCCTCGCTGGTTCCTAGCCTCGCTGGTTCCTGGCAGCCTCGCTGGTTCCTGGCCTCGCTGGTTCCTGGCCTCGCTGGTTCCTGGCTTTGCTGGTTCCTGGTTTTCCTGGTTCCTGGCAGCCTCGCTGGTTCCTGGCCTCGCTGGTTCCTGGCCTTGCTGGTTCCTGGCCTCGCTGGTTCCTGGCTTTGCTGGTTCCTGGCCTTGCTGGTTCCTGGCAGCCTCGCTGGTTCATGGCTTTGCTGGTTCCTGGCCTTGCTGGTTCCTGGCCTTGCTGGTTCCTGGCAGCCTCGCTGGTTCCTGGCCTCGCTGGTTCCTGGCGGCCTCGCTGGTTCCTGGCCTCGCTGGTTCCTGGCCTTGCTGGTTCCTGGTCTTGCTGGTTCCTGGCCTCGCTGGTTCCTGGCCTTGCTGGTTCCTGGCGGCCTCGCTGGTTCCTGGCCTTGCTTGTTCCTGGCAGCCTCGCTGGTTCCTGGCGGCCTCGCTGGTTCCTGGCATTGCTGGTTCCTGGCCTTGCTGGTTCCTGGCCTCGCTGATTCCTGGCCTTGCTGGTTCCTGGCCTTGCTGGTTCCTGGCAGCCTCGCTGGTTCCTGGCCTTGCTGGTTCCTGGCCTCGCTGGTTCCTGGCGGCCTCGCTGGTTCATGGCCTCGCTGGTTCCTGGCCTCGCTGGTTCCTGGCGGCCTCGCTGGTTCCTGGCCTTGCTGGTTCCTGGCCTTGCTGGTTCCTGGTCTTGCTGGTTCCTGGCCTCGCTGGTTCCTGGCCTTGCTGGTTCCTGGCGGCCTCGCTGGTTCCTGGCGGCCTCGCTGGTTCATGGCCTCGCTGGTTCATGGCGGCCTCGCTGGTTCCTGGCCTCGCTGGTTCCTAGCCTCGCTGGTTCCTGGCCTCGCTGGTTCCTGGCAGCCTCGCTGGTTCCTGGCGGCCTCGCTGGTTCCTGGCCTCGCTGGTTCATGGCGGCCTCGCTGGTTCCTGGCCTCGCTGGTTCCTGACCTCGCTGGTTCCTGGCGGCCTCACTGGTTCCTGGTGGCCTCGCTGGTTCCTGGCCTCGCTGGTTCCTGGCGGCCTCGCTGGTTCCTGGCATTGCTGGTTCCTGGCCTTGCTGGTTCCTGGCCTCGCTGATTCCTGGCCTTGCTGGTTCCTGGCAGCCTCGCTGGTTCCTGGCCTTGCTGGTTCCTGGCCTCGCTGGTTCCTGGCGGCCTCGCTGGTTCATGGCCTCGCTGGTTCCTGGCCTCGCGGGTTCCTGGCGGCCTCGCTGGTTCCTGGCCTTGCTGGTTCCTGGCCTTGCTGGTTCCTGGTCTTGCTGGTTCCTGGCCTCGCTGGTTCCTGGCCTTGCTGGTACCTGGCGGCCTCGCTGGTTCCTGGCGGCCTCGCTGGTTCATGGCCTCGCTGGTTCATGGCGGCCTCGCTGGTTCCTGGCCTCGCTGGTTCCTGGCAGCCTCGCTGGTTCCTGGCGGCCTCGCTGGTTCCTGGCCTCACTGGTTGATGGCGGCCTCGCTGGTTCCTAGCCTCGCTGGTTCCTGACCTCGCTGGTTCCTGGTAGCCTCGCTGGTTCCTGGCCTCGCTGGTTCATGGCTTTGCTGGTTCCTGGCCTTGCTGGTTCTTAGCGGCCTCGCTGGTTCCTGGCCTTGCTGGTTCCTGGCCTTGCTGGTTCCTGGCCTCGCTGGTTCCTGGCGGCCTCGATGGTTCCTGGCCTTGCTGGTTCCTGGCCTTGCTGGTTCCTGGCAGCCTCGCTGGTTCCTGGCCTCGCTGGTTCCTGGCCTCGCTGGTTCCTGGCTTTGCAGGTTCCTGGTTTTGCTGGTTCCTGGCAGCCTCGCTGGTTCCTGGCCTCGCTGGTTCCTGGCCTTGCTGGTTCCTGGCCTCGCTGGTTCCTGGCTTTGCTGGTTCCTGGCCTTGCTGGTTCCTGGCAGCCTCGCTGGTTCATGGCTTTGCTGGTTCCTGGCCTTGCTGGTTCCTGGCAGCCTCGCTGGTTCCTGGCCTCGCTGGTTCCTGGCGGCCTCGCTGGTTCCTGGCCTCGCTGGTTCCTGGCCTTGCTGGTTCCTGGTCTTGCTGGTTCCTGGCCTCGCTGGTTCCTGGCCTTGCTGGTTCCTGGCGGCCTCGCTGGTTCCTGGCCTCGCTGGTTCCTGGCGGTCTCGCTGGTTCCTGGCTTTGCTGGTTCCTGGCTTTGCTGGTTCCTGGCCTCGCTGGTTCATGGCTTCGCTGGTTCCTGGCTTTGCTGGTTCCTGGCCTCGCTGGTTCCTGGCGGCCTCGCTGGTTCCTGGCGGCCTCGCTGGTTCCTGGCCTCGCTGGTTCCTGGCGGCCTCGCTGGTTCCTGGCCTTTCTGGTTCCTGGCCTTGGTGGTTCCTGGCCTCGCTGGTTCCTGGCCTCGCAGGTTCCTGGCAGCCTCGCTGGTTCATGGCTTTGCTGGTTCCTGGCCTTGCTGGTTCCTGGCCTCGCGGGTTCCTGGCGGCCTCGCTGGTTCCTGGCCTTGCTGGTTCCTGGCCTTGCTGGTTCCTGGTCTTGCTGGTTCCTGGCCTCGCTGGTTCCTGGCCTTGCTGGTACCTGGCGGCCTCGCTGGTTCCTGGCGGCCTCGCTGGTTCATGGCCTCGCTGGTTCATGGCGGCCTCGCTGGTTCCTGGCCTCGCTGGTTCCTGGCAGCCTCGCTGGTTCCTGGCGGCCTCGCTGGTTCCTGGCCTCACTGGTTGATGGCGGCCTCGCTGGTTCCTAGCCTCGCTGGTTCCTGACCTCGCTGGTTCCTGGCGGCCTCACTGGTTCCTGGTGGCTTCGCTGGTTCCTGGCCTCGCTGGTTCCTGGCGGCCTCGCTGGTTCATGTCCTCGCTGGTTCCGGCCTCGCTGGTTCATGGCCTTGCTGGTTCCTGGCCTCGCTGGTTCCTGGCCTCGCTGGTTCATGGCTTTGCTGGTTCCTGGTTTTGCTGGTTCCTGGCAGCCTCGCTGGTTCTTAGCGGCCTCGCTGGTTCCTGGCCTTGCTGGTTCCTGGCCTTGCTGGTTCCTGGCCTCGCTGGTTCCTGGCGGCCTCGATGGTTCCTGGCCTTGCTGGTTCCTGGCCTTGCTGGTTCCTGGCAGCCTCGCTGGTTCCTGGCCTCGCTGGTTCCTGGCCTCGCTGGTTCCTGGCTTTGCTGGTTCCTGGCTTTGCTGGTTCCTGGCAGCCTCGCTGGTTCCTGGCCTCGCTGGTTCCTGGCCTTGCTGGTTCCTGGCCTCGCTGGTTCCTGGCTTTGCTGGTTCCTGGCCTTGCTGGTTCCTGGCAGCCTCGCTGGTTCATGGCTTTGCTGGTTCCTGGCCTTGCTGGTTCCTGGCCTTGCTGGTTCCTGGCAGCCTCGCTGGTTCCTGGCCTCGCTGGTTCCTGGCGGCCTCGCTGGTTCCTGGCCTCGCTGGTTCCTGGCGGTCTCGCTGGTTCCTGGCTTTGCTGGTTCTTGGCTTTGCTGGTTCCTGGCCTCGCTGGTTCCTGGCTTCGCTGGTTCCTGGCTTTGCTGGTTCCTGGCCTCGCTGGTTCCTGGCGGCCTCGCTGGTTCCTGGCGGCCTCGCTGGTTCCTGGCCTCGCTGGTTCCTGGCGGCCTCGCTGGTTCCTGGCCTTTCTGGTTCCTGGCCTTGGTGGTTCCTGGCCTCGCTGGTTCCTGGCCTCGCTGGTTCCTGGCAGCCTCGCTGGTTCATGGCTTTGCTGGTTCCTGGCCTTGCTGGTTCCTGGCAGCCTCGCTGGTTCCTGGCCTCGCTGGTTCCTGGCGGCCTCGCTGATTCCTGGCCTCGCTGGTTCCTGGCCTCGCTGGTTCCTGGCCTCGCTGGTTCCTGGCCTTGCTGGTTCCTGGCGGCCTCGCTGGTTAATGGCCTTGCTGGTTCCTGGCCTTGCTGGTTCCTGGCAGCCTCGCTGGTTCCTGGCGGCCTCGCTGGTCCCTGGCATTGCTGGTTCCTGGCCTTGCTGGTTCCTGGCCTTGCTGGTTCCTGGCTTTGCTGGTTCCTGGCGGCCTCGCTGGCTCCTGGCTTTGCTGGTTCCTGGCGGCCTCGCTGGTTCCTGGCCTCGCTGGTTCCTGGCGGTCTCGCTGGTTTCTGGCTTTGCTGGTTCCTGGCTTTGCTGGTTCCTGGCCTCGCTGGTTCCTGGCTTCGCTGGTTCCTGGCTTTGCTGGTTCCTGGCCTCGCTGGTTCCTGGCGGCCTCGCTGGTTCCTGGCGGCCTCGCTGGTTCCTGGCCTCGCTGGTTCCTGGTCTCGCTGGTTCCTGGCGGCCTCGCTGGTTCCTGGCCTTGCTGGTTCCTGGCCTCGCTGGTTCCTGGCCTCGCTGGTTCCTGGCGGCCTCGCTGGTTCCTGGCCTCGCTGGTTCCTAGCCTCGCTGGTTCCTGGCCTTGCTGATTCATGGCCTTGCTGGTTCCTGGCCTCGCTGGTTCCTGGCGGCCTCGCTGGTTCCTGGCCTCGCTGGTTCCTGGCGGCCTCGCTGGTTCCTGGCTTTGCTGGTTCCTGGCTTTACTGGTTCCTGGCGGCCTGGCTGGTTCCTGGCGGCCTCGCTGGTTCATGGCCTCGCTGGTTCATGGCAGCCTCGCTGGTTCCTGGCCTCGCTGGTTCATGGCCTCGCTGGTTCCTGGCGGCCTCGCTGGTTCCTGGCCTCGCTGGTTCATGGCTTTGCTGGTTCCTGGCCTTGCTGGTTCTTAGCGGCCTCGCTGGTTCCTGGCCTTGCTGGTTCCTGGCCTTGCTGGTTCCTGGCCTCGCTGGTTCCTGGCGGCCTCGCTGGTTCCTGGCCTTGCTGGTTCCTGGCCTTGCTGGTTCCTGGCAGCCTCGCTGGTTCCTGGCCTCGCTGGTTCCTGGCCTCGCTGGTTCCTGGCTTTGCTGGTTCCTGGTTTTCCTGGTTCCTGGCAGCCTCGCTGGTTCCTGGCCTCGCTGGTTCCTGGCCTTGCTGGTTCCTGGCCTCGCTGGTTCCTGGCTTTGCTGGTTCCTGGCCTTGCTGGTTCCTGGCAGCCTCGCTGGTTCATGGCTTTGCTGGTTCCTGGCCTTGCTGGTTCCTGGCCTTGCTGGTTCCTGGCAGCCTCGCTGGTTCCTGGCCTCGCTGGTTCCTGGCGGCCTCGCTGGTTCCTGGCCTCGCTGGTTCCTGGCCTTGCTGGTTCCTGGTCTTGCTGGTTCCTGGCCTCGCTGGTTCCTGGCCTTGCTGGTTCCTGGCGGCCTCGCTGGTTCCTGGCCTTGCTTGTTCCTGGCAGCCTCGCTGGTTCCTGGCGGCCTCGCTGGTTCCTGGCATTGCTGGTTCCTGGCCTTGCTGGTTCCTGGCCTCGCTGATTCCTGGCCTTGCTGGTTCCTGGCCTTGCTGGTTCCTGGCAGCCTCGCTGGTTCCTGGCCTTGCTGGTTCCTGGCCTCGCTGGTTCCTGGCGGCCTCGCTGGTTCATGGCCTCGCTGGTTCCTGGCCTCGCTGGTTCCTGGCGGCCTCGCTGGTTCCTGGCCTTGCTGGTTCCTGGCCTTGCTGGTTCCTGGTCTTGCTGGTTCCTGGCCTCGCTGGTTCCTGGCCTTGCTGGTTCCTGGCGGCCTCGCTGGTTCCTGGCGGCCTCGCTGGTTCATGGCCTCGCTGGTTCATGGCGGCCTCGCTGGTTCCTGGCCTCGCTGGTTCCTAGCCTCGCTGGTTCCTGGCCTCGCTGGTTCCTGGCAGCCTCGCTGGTTCCTGGCGGCCTCGCTGGTTCCTGGCCTCGCTGGTTCATGGCGGCCTCGCTGGTTCCTGGCCTCGCTGGTTCCTGACCTCGCTGGTTCCTGGCGGCCTCACTGGTTCCTGGTGGCCTCGCTGGTTCCTGGCCTCGCTGGTTCCTGGCGGCCTCGCTGGTTCCTGGCATTGCTGGTTCCTGGCCTTGCTGGTTCCTGGCCTCGCTGGTTCTTAGCGGCCTCGCTGGTTCCTGGCCTTGCTGGTTCCTGGCCTTGCTGGTTCCTGGCCTCGCTGGTTCCTGGCGGCCTCGATGGTTCCTGGCCTTGCTGGTTCCTGGCCTTGCTGGTTCCTGGCAGCCTCGCTGGTTCCTGGCCTCGCTGGTTCCTGGCTTTGCAGGTTCCTGGTTTTGCTGGTTCCTGGCAGCCTCGCTGGTTCCTGGCCTCGCTGGTTCCTGGCCTTGCTGGTTCCTGGCCTCGCTGGTTCCTGGCTTTGCTGGTTCCTGGCCTTGCTGGTTCCTGGCAGCCTCGCTGGTTCATGGCTTTGCTGGTTCCTGGCCTTGCTGGTTCCTGGCAGCCTCGCTGGTTCCTGGCCTCGCTGGTTCCTGGCGGCCTCGCTGGTTCCTGGCCTCGCTGGTTCCTGGCCTTGCTGGTTCCTGGTCTTGCTGGTTCCTGGCCTCGCTGGTTCCTGGCCTTGCTGGTTCCTGGCGGCCTCGCTGGTTCCTGGCCTCGCTGGTTCCTGGCGGTCTCGCTGGTTCCTGGCTTTGCTGGTTCCTGGCTTTGCTGGTTCCTGGCCTCGCTGGTTCCTGGCTTCGCTGGTTCCTGGCTTTGCTGGTTCCTGGCCTCGCTGGTTCCTGGCGGCCTCGCTGGTTCCTGGCGGCCTCGCTGGTTCCTGGCCTCGCTGTTTCCTGGCGGCCTCGCTGGTTCCTGGCCTTTCTGGTTCCTGGCCTTGGTGGTTCCTGGCCTCGCTGGTTCCTGGCCTCGCTGGTTCCTGGCAGCCTCGCTGGTTCATGGCTTTGCTGGTTCCTGGCCTTGCTGGTTCCTGGCCTCGCGGGTTCCTGGCGGCCTCGCTGGTTCCTGGCCTTGCTGGTTCCTGGCCTTGCTGGTTCCTGGTCTTGCTGGTTCCTGGCCTCGCTGGTTCCTGGCCTTGCTGGTACCTGGCGGCCTCGCTGGTTCCTGGCGGCCTCGCTGGTTCATGGCCTCGCTGGTTCATGGCGGCCTCGCTGGTTCCTGGCCTCGCTGGTTCCTGGCAGCCTCGCTGGTTCCTGGCGGCCTCGCTGGTTCCTGGCCTCACTGGTTGATGGCGGCCTCGCTGGTTCCTAGCCTCGCTGGTTCCTGACCTCGCTGGTTCCTGGCGGCCTCACTGGTTCCTGGTGGCTTCGCTGGTTCCTGGCCTCGCTGGTTCCTGGCGGCCTCGCTGGTTCATGTCCTCGCTGGTTCCGGCCTCGCTGGTTCATGGCCTTGCTGGTTCCTGGCCTCGCTGGTTCCTGGCCTCGCTGGTTCATGGCTTTGCTGGTTCCTGGTTTTGCTGGTTCCTGGCAGCCTCGCTGGTTCCTGGCCTCGCTGGTTCCTGGCCTTGCTGGTTCCTGGCGGCCTCGATGGTTCCTGGCCTTGCTGGTTCCTGGCCTTGCTGGTTCCTGGCAGCCTCGCTGGTTCCTGGCCTCGCTGGTTCCTGGCCTCGCTGGTTCCTGGCTTTGCTGGTTCCTGGCTTTGCTGGTTCCTGGCAGCCTCGCTGGTTCCTGGCCTCGCTGGTTCCTGGCCTTGCTGGTTCCTGGCCTCGCTGGTTCCTGGCTTTGCTGGTTCCTGGCCTTGCTGGTTCCTGGCAGCCTCGCTGGTTCATGGCTTTGCTGGTTCCTGGCCTTGATGGTTCCTGGCCTTGCTGGTTCCTGGCAGCCTCGCTGGTTCCTGGCCTCGCTGGTTCCTGGCGGCCTCGCTGGTTCCTGGCCTCGCTGGTTCCTGGCGGTCTCGCTGGTTCCTGGCTTTGCTGGTTCCTGGCTTTGCTGGTTCCTGGCCTCGCTGGTTCCTGGCTTCGCTGGTTCCTGGCTTTGCTGGTTCCTGGCCTCGCTGGTTCCTGGCGGCCTCGCTGGATCCTGGCGGCCTCGCTGGTTCCTGGCCTCGCTGGTTCCTGGCGGCCTCGCTGGTTCCTGGCCTTTCTGGTTCCTGGCCTTGGTGGTTCCTGGCCTCGCTGGTTCCTGGCCTCGCTGGTTCCTGGCAGCCTCGCTGGTTCATGGCTTTGCTGGTTCCTGGCCTTGCTGGTTCCTGGCAGCCTCGCTGGTTCCTGGCCTCGCTGGTTCCTGGCGGCCTCGCTGATTCCTGGCCTCGCTGGTTCCTGGCCTCGCTGGTTCCTGGCCTCACTGGTTCCTGGCCTTGCTGGTTCCTGGCGGCCTCGCTGGTTAATGGCCTTGCTGGTTCCTGGCCTTGCTGGTTCCTGGCAGCCTCGCTGGTTCCTGGCGGCCTCGCTGGTCCCTGGCATTGCTGGTTCCTGGCCTTGCTGGTTCCTGGCTTTGCTGGTTCCTGGCGGCCTCGCTGGCTCCTGGCTTTGCTGGTTCCTGGCGGCCTCGCTGGTTCCTGGCCTCGCTGGTTCCTGGCGGTCTCGCTGGTTCCTGGCTTTGCTGGTTCCTGGCTTTGCTGGTTCCTGGCCTCGCTGGTTCCTGGCTTCGCTGGTTCCTGGCTTTGCTGGTTCCTGGCCTCGCTGGTTCCTGGCGGCCTCGCTGGTTCCTGGCGGCCTCGCTGGTTCCTGGCCTCGCTGGTTCCTGGTCTCGCTGGTTCCTGGCGGCCTCGCTGGTTCCTGGCCTCGCTGGTTCCTGGCCTCGCTGGTTCCTGGCCTCGCTGGTTCCTGGCGGCCTCGCTGGTTCCTGGCCTCGCTGGTTCCTAGCCTCGCTGGTTCCTGGCCTTGCTGATTCATGGCCTTGCTGGTTCCTGGCCTCGCTGGTTCCTGGCGGCCTCGCTGGTTCCTGGCCTCGCTGGTTCCTGGCGGCCTCGCTGGTTCCTGGCTTTGCTGGTTCCTGGCTTTACTGGTTCCTGGCGGCCTGGCTGGTTCCTGGCGGCCTCGCTGGTTCATGGCCTCGCTGGTTCATGGCAGCCTCGCTGGTTCCTGGCCTCGCTGGTTCATGGCCTTGCTGGTTCCTGGCGGCCTCGCTGGGTCCTGGCCTTTCTGGTTCCTGGCCTCGCTGGTTCCTGGCCTTGCTGGTTCCTGGCGGCCTCGCTGGGTCCTGGCCTTGCTGGTTCCTGGCGGCCTCGCTGGTTCATGGCCTCGCTGGTTCATGGCGGCCTCGCTGGTTCCCAGCCTTGCTGGTTCCTGGCCTTGCTGGTTCCTGGCGGCCTCGCTGGTTCATGGCCTGGCTGGTTCATGGCGGCCTCGCTGGTTCCTGGCCTTGCTGGTTCCTGGCGGCCTCGCTGGTTCCTGGCCTTGCTGGTTCCTGGCCTTGCTGGTTCCTGGTCTTGCTGGTTCCTGGCCTCGCTGGTTCCTGGCCTTGCTGGTTCCTGGCCTCGCTGGTTCCTGGCCTCGCTGGTTCCTGGCCTTGCTGGTTCCTGGCCTTGCTGGTTCCTGGCGGCCTCGCTGGTTCCTGGCATTGCTGGTTCCTGGTGTTGCTGGTTCCTGGCCTCGCTGGTTCCTGGCCTTGCTGGTTCCTGGCAGCCTCGCTGGTTCATGGCTTTGCTGGTTCCTGGCCTTGCTGGTTCCTGGCAGCCTCGCTGGTTCCTGGCCTCGCTGGTTCCTGGCGGCCTCGCTGATTCCTGGCCTCGCTGGTTCCTGGCCTCGCTGGTTCCTGGCCTCACTGGTTCCTGGCCTTGCTGGTTCCTGGCGGCCTCGCTGGTTAATGGCCTTGCTGGTTCCTGGCCTTGCTGGTTCCTGGCAGCCTCGCTGGTTCCTGGCGGCCTCGCTGGTCCCTGGCATTGCTGGTTCCTGGCCTTGCTGGTTCCTGGCCTTGCTGGTTCCTGGCTTTGCTGGTTCCTGGCGGCCTCGCTGGCTCCTGGCTTTGCTGGTTCCTGGCGGCCTCGCTGGTTCCTGGCCTCGCTGGTTCCTGGCGGTCTCGCTGGTTCCTGGCTTTGCTGGTTCCTGGCTTTGCTGGTTCCTGGCCTCGCTGGTTCCTGGCTTCGCTGGTTCCTGGCTTTGCTGGTTCCTGGCGGCCTCGCTGGTTCCTGGCGGCCTCGCTGGTTCCTGGCCTCGCTGGTTCCTGGTCTCGCTGGTTCCTGGCGGCCTCGCTGGTTCCTGGCCTCGCTGGTTCCTGGCCTCGCTGGTTCCTGGCCTCGCTGGTTCCTGGCGGCCTCGCTGGTTCCTGGCCTCGCTGGTTCCTAGCCTCGCTGGTTCCTGGACTTGCTGATTCATGGCCTTGCTGGTTCCTGGCCTCGCTGGTTCCTGGCGGCCTCGCTGGTTCCTGGCCTCGCTGGTTCCTGGCGGCCTCGCTGGTTCCTGGCTTTGCTGGTTCCTGGCTTTACTGGTTCCTGGCGGCCTGGCTGGTTCCTGGCGGCCTCGCTGGTTCATGGCCTCGCTGGTTCATGGCAGCCTCGCTGGTTCCTGGCCTCGCTGGTTCATGGCCTTGCTGGTTCCTGGCGGCCTCGCTGGGTCCTGGCCTTTCTGGTTCCTGGCCTCGCTGGTTCCTGGCCTTGCTGGTTCCTGGCGGCCTCGCTGGGTCCTGGCCTTGCTGGTTCCTGGCGGCCTCGCTGGTTCATGGCCTCGCTGGTTCATGGCGGCCTCGCTGGTTCCTGGCCTTGCTGGTTCCTGGCCTTGCTGGTTCCTGGCGGCCTCGCTGGTTCATGGCCTCGCTGGTTCATGGCGGCCTCGCTGGTTCCTGGCCTTGCTGGTTCCTGGCGGCCTCGCTGGTTCCTGGCCTCGCTGGTTCCTGGCCTTGCTGGTTCCTGGTCTTGCTGGTTCCTGGCCTCGCTGGTTCCTGGCCTTGCTGGTTCCTGGCCTCGCTGGTTCCTGGCCTTGCTGGTTCCTTGTCTTGCTGGTTCCTGGCCTCGCTGGTCCCTGGCCTTGCTGGTTCCTGGCCTTGCTGGTTCCTGGCGGCCTCGCTGGTTCCTGGCATTGCTGGTTCCTGGTGTTGCTGGTTCCTGGCCTCGCTGGTTCCTGGCCTTGCTGGTTCCTGGCAGCCTCGCTGGTTCATGGCTTTGCTGGTTCCTGGCCTTGCTGGTTCCTGGCAGCCTCGCTGGTTCCTGGCCTCGCTGGTTCCTGGCGGCCTCGCTGATTCCTGGCCTCGCTGGTTCCTGGCCTCGCTGGTTCCTGGCCTCACTGGTTCCTGGCCTTGCTGGTTCCTGGCGGCCTCGCTGGTTAATGGCCTTGCTGGTTCCTGGCCTTGCTGGTTCCTGGCAGCCTCGCTGGTTCCTGGCGGCCTCGCTGGTCCCTGGCATTGCTGGTTCCTGGCCTTGCTGGTTCCTGGCCTTGCTGGTTCCTGGCTTTGCTGGTTCCTGGCGGCCTCGCTGGCTCCTGGCTTTGCTGGTTCCTTGCGGCCTCGCTGGTTCCTGGCCTCGCTGGTTCCTGGCGGTCTCGCTGGTTCCTGGCTTTGCTGGTTCCTGGCTTTGCTGGTTCCTGGCCTCGCTGGTTCCTGGCTTCGCTGGTTCCTGGCTTTGCTGGTTCCTGGCCTCGCTGGTTCCTGGCGGCCTCGCTGGTTCCTGGCGGCCTCGCTGGTTCCTGGCCTCGCTGGTTCCTGGCCTTGCTGGTTCCTGGCGGCCTCGCTGGTTCCTGGCCTCGCTGGTTCCTGGCGGCCTAGCTGGTTCCTGGCCTCGCTGGTTCCTGGCCTCACTGGTTCTTGGCCACGCTGGTTCCTTGCCTCGCTGGTTCCTGCTGGCCTCGCTGGTTCCTGGCTTTGCTGGTTCCGGGCCTCGCTGGTTCATGGCCTCGCTGGTTCCTGGCCTTGCTGGTTCCTGGCGGCCTCGCTGGTTCCTGGCCTCGCTGGTTCTTGGCCTCGCTGGTTCCTGGCCTCGCTGGTTCCTGCTGGCCTCGCTGGTTCCTGGCTTTGCTGGTTCCTGGCCTCGCTGGTTCATGGCCTCGCTGGTTCCTGGCCTTGCTGGTTCCTAGCGGCCTCGCTGGTTCCTGGCCTCGCTGGTTCCTGGCCTTGCTGGTTCCTGGCCTTGCTGGTTCCTGGCGGCCTCGCTGGTTCCTGGCATTGCTGGTTCCTGGTGTTGCTGGTTCCTGGCCTCGCTGGTTCCTGGCCTTGCTGGTTCCTGGCAGCCTCGCTGGTTCATGGCTTTGCTGGTTCCTGGCCTTGCTGGTTCCTGGCAGCCTCGCTGGTTCCTGGCCTCGCTGGTTCCTGGCCTTGCTGGTTCCTGGCCTCGCTGGTTCCTGGCCTTGCGGGTTCCTGGTCTTGCTGGTTCCTGGCCTCGCTGGTCCCTGGCCTTGCTGGTTCCTGGCCTTGCTGGTTCCTGGCGGCCTCGCTGGTTCCTGGCATTGCTGGTTCCTGGTGTTGCTGGTTCCTGGCCTCGCTGGTTCCTGGCCTTGCTGGTTCCTGGCAGCCTCGCTGGTTCATGGCTTTGCTGGTTCCTGGCCTTGCTGGTTCCTGGCAGCCTCGCTGGTTCCTGGCCTCGCTGGTTCCTGGCGGCCTCGCTGATTCCTGGCCTCGCTGGTTCCTGGCCTCGCTGGTTCCTGGCCTCACTGGTTCCTGGCCTTGCTGGTTCCTGGCGGCCTCGCTGGTTAATGGCCTTGCTGGTTCCTGGCCTTGCTGGTTCCTGGCAGCCTCGCTGGTTCCTGGCGGCCTCGCTGGTCCCTGGCATTGCTGGTTCCTGGCCTTGCTGGTTCCTGGCATTGCTGGTTCCTGGTGTTGCTGGTTCCTGGCCTCGCTGGTTCCTGGCCTTGCTGGTTCCTGGCAGCCTCGCTGGTTCATGGCTTTGCTGGTTCCTGGCCTTGCTGGTTCCTGGCAGCCTCGCTGGTTCCTGGCCTCGCTGGTTCCTGGCGGCCTCGCTGATTCCTGGCCTCGCTGGTTCCTGGCCTCGCTGGTTCCTGGCCTCACTGGTTCCTGGCCTTGCTGGTTCCTGGCGGCCTCGCTGGTTAATGGCCTTGCTGGTTCCTGGCCTTGCTGGTTCCTGGCAGCCTCGCTGGTTCCTGGCGGCCTCGCTGGTCCCTGGCATTGCTGGTTCCTGGCCTTGCTGGTTCCTGGCCTTGCTGGTTCCTGGCTTTGCTGGTTCCTGGCGGCCTCGCTGGCTCCTGGCTTTGCTGGTTCCTTGCGGCCTCGCTGGTTCCTGGCCTCGCTGGTTCCTGGCGGTCTCGCTGGTTCCTGGCTTTGCTGGTTCCTGGCTTTGCTGGTTCCTGGCCTCGCTGGTTCCTGGCTTCGCTGGTTCCTGGCTTTGCTGGTTCCTGGCCTCGCTGGTTCCTGGCGGCCTCGCTGGTTCCTGGCGGCCTCGCTGGTTCCTGGCCTCGCTGGTTCCTGGCCTTGCTGGTTCCTGGCGGCCTCGCTGGTTCCTGGCCTCGCTGGTTCCTGGCGGCCTAGCTGGTTCCTGGCCTCGCTGGTTCCTGGCCTCACTGGTTCTTGGCCACGCTGGTTCCTTGCCTCGCTGGTTCCTGCTGGCCTCGCTGGTTCCTGGCTTTGCTGGTTCCGGGCCTCGCTGGTTCATGGCCTCGCTGGTTCCTGGCCTTGCTGGTTCCTGGCGGCCTCGCTGGTTCCTGGCCTCGCTGGTTCTTGGCCTCGCTGGTTCCTGGCCTCGCTGGTTCCTGCTGGCCTCGCTGGTTCCTGGCTTTGCTGGTTCCTGGCCTCGCTGGTTCATGGCCTCGCTGGTTCCTGGCCTTGCTGGTTCCTAGCGGCCTCGCTGGTTCCTGGCCTCGCTGGTTCCTGGCCTTGCTGGTTCCTGGCCTTGCTGGTTCCTGGCGGCCTCGCTGGTTCCTGGCATTGCTGGTTCCTGGTGTTGCTGGTTCCTGGCCTCGCTGGTTCCTGGCCTTGCTGGTTCCTGGCAGCCTCGCTGGTTCATGGCTTTGCTGGTTCCTGGCCTTGCTGGTTCCTGGCAGCCTCGCTGGTTCCTGGCCTCGCTGGTTCCTGGCCTTGCTGGTTCCTGGCCTCGCTGGTTCCTGGCCTTGCGGGTTCCTGGTCTTGCTGGTTCCTGGCCTCGCTGGTCCCTGGCCTTGCTGGTTCCTGGCCTTGCTGGTTCCTGGCGGCCTCGCTGGTTCCTGGCATTGCTGGTTCCTGGTGTTGCTGGTTCCTGGCCTCGCTGGTTCCTGGCCTTGCTGGTTCCTGGCAGCCTCGCTGGTTCATGGCTTTGCTGGTTCCTGGCCTTGCTGGTTCCTGGCAGCCTCGCTGGTTCCTGGCCTCGCTGGTTCCTGGCGGCCTCGCTGATTCCTGGCCTCGCTGGTTCCTGGCCTCGCTGGTTCCTGGCCTCACTGGTTCCTGGCCTTGCTGGTTCCTGGCGGCCTCGCTGGTTAATGGCCTTGCTGGTTCCTGGCCTTGCTGGTTCCTGGCAGCCTCGCTGGTTCCTGGCGGCCTCGCTGGTCCCTGGCATTGCTGGTTCCTGGCCTTGCTGGTTCCTGGCCTTGCTGGTTCCTGGCTTTGCTGGTTCCTGGCGGCCTCGCTGGCTCCTGGCTTTGCTGGTTCCTGGCGGCCTCGCTGGTTCCTGGCCTCGCTGGTTCCTGCTGGCCTCGCTGGTTCCTGGCTTTGCTGGTTCCTGGCCTCGCTGGTTCATGGCCTCGCTGGTTCCTGGCCTTGCTGGTTCCTAGCGGCCTCGCTGGTTCCTGGCCTCGCTGGTTCCTGGCCTTGCTGGTTCCTGGCCTTGCTGGTTCCTGGCGGCCTCGCTGGTTCCTGGCATTGCTGGTTCCTGGTGTTGCTGGTTCCTGGCCTCGCTGGTTCCTGGCCTTGCTGGTTCCTGGCAGCCTCGCTGGTTCATGGCTTTGCTGGTTCCTGGCCTTGCTGGTTCCTGGCAGCCTCGCTGGTTCCTGGCCTCGCTGGTTCCTGGCCTTGCTGGTTCCTGGCCTCGCTGGTTCCTGGCCTTGCGGGTTCCTGGTCTTGCTGGTTCCTGGCCTCGCTGGTCCCTGGCCTTGCTGGTTCCTGGCCTTGCTGGTTCCTGGCGGCCTCGCTGGTTCCTGGCATTGCTGGTTCCTGGTGTTGCTGGTTCCTGGCCTCGCTGGTTCCTGGCCTTGCTGGTTCCTGGCAGCCTCGCTGGTTCATGGCTTTGCTGGTTCCTGGCCTTGCTGGTTCCTGGCAGCCTCGCTGGTTCCTGGCCTCGCTGGTTCCTGGCGGCCTCGCTGATTCCTGGCCTCGCTGGTTCCTGGCCTCGCTGGTTCCTGGCCTCACTGGTTCCTGGCCTTGCTGGTTCCTGGCGGCCTCGCTGGTTAATGGCCTTGCTGGTTCCTGGCCTTGCTGGTTCCTGGCAGCCTCGCTGGTTCCTGGCGGCCTCGCTGGTCCCTGGCATTGCTGGTTCCTGGCCTTGCTGGTTCCTGGCATTGCTGGTTCCTGGTGTTGCTGGTTCCTGGCCTCGCTGGTTCCTGGCCTTGCTGGTTCCTGGCAGCCTCGCTGGTTCATGGCTTTGCTGGTTCCTGGCCTTGCTGGTTCCTGGCAGCCTCGCTGGTTCCTGGCCTCGCTGGTTCCTGGCGGCCTCGCTGATTCCTGGCCTCGCTGGTTCCTGGCCTCGCTGGTTCCTGGCCTCACTGGTTCCTGGCCTTGCTGGTTCCTGGCGGCCTCGCTGGTTAATGGCCTTGCTGGTTCCTGGCCTTGCTGGTTCCTGGCAGCCTCGCTGGTTCCTGGCGGCCTCGCTGGTCCCTGGCATTGCTGGTTCCTGGCCTTGCTGGTTCCTGGCCTTGCTGGTTCCTGGCTTTGCTGGTTCCTGGCGGCCTCGCTGGCTCCTGGCTTTGCTGGTTCCTTGCGGCCTCGCTGGTTCCTGGCCTCGCTGGTTCCTGGCGGTCTCGCTGGTTCCTGGCTTTGCTGGTTCCTGGCTTTGCTGGTTCCTGGCCTCGCTGGTTCCTGGCTTCGCTGGTTCCTGGCTTTGCTGGTTCCTGGCCTCGCTGGTTCCTGGCGGCCTCGCTGGTTCCTGGCGGCCTCGCTGGTTCCTGGCCTCGCTGGTTCCTGGCCTTGCTGGTTCCTGGCGGCCTCGCTGGTTCCTGGCCTCGCTGGTTCCTGGCGGCCTAGCTGGTTCCTGGCCTCGCTGGTTCCTGGCCTCACTGGTTCTTGGCCACGCTGGTTCCTTGCCTCGCTGGTTCCTGCTGGCCTCGCTGGTTCCTGGCTTTGCTGGTTCCGGGCCTCGCTGGTTCATGGCCTCGCTGGTTCCTGGCCTTGCTGGTTCCTGGCGGCCTCGCTGGTTCCTGGCCTCGCTGGTTCTTGGCCTCGCTGGTTCCTGGCCTCGCTGGTTCCTGCTGGCCTCGCTGGTTCCTGGCTTTGCTGGTTCCTGGCCTCGCTGGTTCATGGCCTCGCTGGTTCCTGGCCTTGCTGGTTCCTAGCGGCCTCGCTGGTTCCTGGCCTCGCTGGTTCCTGGCCTTGCTGGTTCCTGGCCTTGCTGGTTCCTGGCGGCCTCGCTGGTTCCTGGCATTGCTGGTTCCTGGTGTTGCTGGTTCCTGGCCTCGCTGGTTCCTGGCCTTGCTGGTTCCTGGCAGCCTCGCTGGTTCATGGCTTTGCTGGTTCCTGGCCTTGCTGGTTCCTGGCAGCCTCGCTGGTTCCTGGCCTCGCTGGTTCCTGGCCTTGCTGGTTCCTGGCCTCGCTGGTTCCTGGCCTTGCGGGTTCCTGGTCTTGCTGGTTCCTGGCCTCGCTGGTCCCTGGCCTTGCTGGTTCCTGGCCTTGCTGGTTCCTGGCGGCCTCGCTGGTTCCTGGCATTGCTGGTTCCTGGTGTTGCTGGTTCCTGGCCTCGCTGGTTCCTGGCCTTGCTGGTTCCTGGCAGCCTCGCTGGTTCATGGCTTTGCTGGTTCCTGGCCTTGCTGGTTCCTGGCAGCCTCGCTGGTTCCTGGCCTCGCTGGTTCCTGGCGGCCTCGCTGATTCCTGGCCTCGCTGGTTCCTGGCCTCGCTGGTTCCTGGCCTCACTGGTTCCTGGCCTTGCTGGTTCCTGGCGGCCTCGCTGGTTAATGGCCTTGCTGGTTCCTGGCCTTGCTGGTTCCTGGCAGGCTCGCTGGTTCCTGGCGGCCTCGCTGGTCCCTGGCATTGCTGGTTCCTGGCCTTGCTGGTTCCTGGCCTTGCTGGTTCCTGGCTTTGCTGGTTCCTGGCGGCCTCGCTGGCTCCTGGCTTTGCTGGTTCCTGGCGGCCTCGCTGGTTCCTGGCCTCGCTGGTTCCTGGCGGTCTCGCTGGTTCCTGGCTTTGCTGGTTCCTGGCTTTGCTGGTTCCTGGCCTCGCTGGTTCCTGGCTTCGCTGGTTCCTGGCTTTGCTGGTTCCTGGCCTCGCTGGTTCCTGGCGGCCTCGCTGGTTCCTGGCGGCCTCGCTGGTTCCTGGCCTCGCTGGTTCCTGGCCTTGCTGGTTCCTGGCGGCCTCGCTGGTTCCTGGCCTCGCTGGTTCCTGGCGGCCTAGCTGGTTCCTGGCCTCGCTGGTTCCTGGCCTCACTGGTTCTTGGCCACGCTGGTTCCTTGCCTCGCTGGTTCCTGCTGGCCTCGCTGGTTCCTGGCTTTGCTGGTTCCGGGCCTCGCTGGTTCATGGCTTTGCTGGTTCCTGGCCTTGCTGGTTCCTAGCGGCCTCGCTGGTTCCTGGCCTTGATGGTTCCTGGCCTTGCTGGTTCCTGGCCTCGCTGGTTCCTGGCGGCCTCGCTGGTTCCTGGCCTTGCTGGTTCCTGGCCTTGCTGGTTCCTGGCGGCCTCGCTGGTTCCTGGCCTTGCTGGTTCCTGGCCTTGCTGGTTCCTGGAAGCCTCGCTGGTTCCTGGCGGCCTCGCTGGTTCCTGGCATTGCTGGTTCCTGGCCTTGCTGGTTCCTGGCCTCGCTGATTCCTGGCCTTGCTGGTTCCTGGCCTTGCTGGTTCCTGGCAGCCTCGCTGGTTCCTGGCCTTGCTGGTTCCTGGCCTCGCTGGTTCCTGGCGGCCTCGCTGGTTCATGGCCTCGCTGGTTCCTGGCCTCGCGGGTTCCTGGCGGCCTCGCTGGTTCCTGGCCTTGCTGGGTCCTGGCCTTGCTGGTTCCTGGTCTTGCTGGTTCCTGGCCTCGCTGGTTCCTGGCCTTGCTGGTTCCTGGCGGCCTCGCTGGTTCCTGGCGGCCTCGCTGGTTCATGGCCTCGCTGGTTCATGGCGGCCTCGCTGGTTCCTGGCCTCGCTGGTTCCTGGCAGCCTCGCTGGTTCCTGGCGGCCTCGCTGGTTCCTGGCCTCGCTGGTTCATGGCGGCCTCGCTGGTTCCTAGCCTCGCTGGTTCCTGACCTCGCTGGTTCCTGGCGGCCTCACTGGTTCCTGGTGGCCTCGCTGGTTCCTGGCCTCGCTGGTTCCTGGCGGCCTCGCTGGTTCATGTCCTCGCTGGTTCCGGCCTCGCTGGTTCATGGCCTTGCTGGTTCCTGGCCTCGCTGGTTCCTGGCCTCGCTGGTTCATGGCTTTGCTGGTTCCTGGTTTTGCTGGTTCCTGGCAGCCTCGCTGGTTCCTGGCCTCGCTGGTTCCTGGCCTTGCTGGTTCCTGGCCTCGCTGGTTCATGGCTTTGCTGGTTCCTGGCCTTGCTGGTTCCTGGTCTTGCTGGTTCCTGGCCTTGCTGGTTCCTGGCGGCCTCGCTGGTTCATGGCCTCGCTGGTTCATGGCGGCCTCGCTGGTTGCTGGCCTCGCTGGTTCCTAGCCTCGCTGGTTCCTGGCCTCGCTGGTTCCTGGCAGCCTCGCTGGTTCCTGGCGGCCTCGCTGGTTCCTGGCCTCGCTGGTTCATGGCGGCCTCGCTGGTTCCTGGCATCGCTGGTTCCTGACCTCGCTGGTTCCTGGCGGCCTCACTGGTTCCTGGTGGCCTCGCTGGTTCCTGGCCTCGCTGGTTCCTGGCGGCCTCGCTGGTTCATGTCCTCGCTGGTTCCGGCCTCGCTGGTTCATGGCCTCGCTGGTTCCTGGCCTCGCTGGTTCCTGGCCTCGCTGGTTCATGGCTTTGCTGGTTCCTGGTTTTGCTGGTTCCTGGCAGCCTCGCTGGTTCCTGGCCTCGCTGGTTCCTGGCCATGCTGGTTCCTGGCCTCGCTGGTTCATGGCTTTGCTGGTTCCTGGCCTTGCTGGTTCCTAGCGGCCTCGCTGGTTCCTGGCCTTGATGGTTCCTGGCCTTGCTGGTTCCTGGCCTCGCTGGTTCCTGGCGGCCTCGCTGGTTCCTGGCCTTGCTGGTTCCTGGCCTTGCTGGTTCCTGGCAGCCTCGCTGGTTCCAGGCCTCGCTGGTTCCTGGCCTCGCTGGTTCCTGGCTTTGCTGGTTCCTGGTTTTCCTGGTTCCTGGCAGCCTCGCTGGTTCCTGGCCTCGCTGGTTCCTGGCCTTGCTGGTTCCTGGCCTCGCTGGTTCATGGCTTTGCTGGTTCCTGGCCTTGCTGGTTCCTGGCAGCCTCGCTGGTTCCTGGCCTTGCTGGTTCCTGGCCTTGCTGGTTCCTGGCGGCCTCGCTGGTTCCTGGCCTCGCTGGTTCCTGGCCTCGCTGGTTCCTGGCTTTGCTGGTTCCTGGTTTTCCTGGTTCCTGGCAGCCTCGCTGGTTCCTGGCCTCGCTGGTTCCTGGCCTTGCTGGTTCCTGGCCTCGCTGGTTCCTGGCTTTGCTGGTTCCTGGCCTTGCTGGTTCCTGGCAGCCTCGCTGGTTCATGGCTTTGCTGGTTCCTGGCCTTGCTGGTTCCTGGCCTTGCTGGTTCCTGGCAGCCTCGCTGGTTCCTGGCCTCGCTGGTTCCTGGCGGCCTCGCTGGTTCCTGGCCTCGCTGGTTCCTGGCCTTGCTGGTTCCTGGTCTTGCTGGTTCCTGGCCTCGCTGGTTCCTGGCCTTGCTGGTTCCTGGCGGCCTCGCTGGTTCCTGGCCTTGCTTGTTCCTGGCAGCCTCGCTGGTTCCTGGCGGCCTCGCTGGTTCCTGGCCTTGCTGGTTCCTGGCCTTGCTGGTTCCTGGCCTCGCTGATTCCTGGCCTTGCTGGTTCCTGGCCTTGCTGGTTCCTGGCAGCCTCGCTGGTTCCTGGCCTTGCTGGTTCCTGGCCTCGCTGGTTCCTGGCGGCCTCGCTGGTTCATGGCCTCGCTGGTTCCTGGCCTCGCGGGTTCCTGGCGGCCTCGCTGGTTCATGTCCTCGCTGGTTCCGGCCTCGCTGGTTCATGGCCTTGCTGGTTCCTGGCCTCGCTGGTTCCTGGCCTCGCTGGTTCATGGCTTTGCTGGTTCCTGGTTTCGCTGGTTCCTGGCAGCCTCGCTGGTTCCTGGCCTCGCTGGTTCCTGGCCTTGCTGGTTCCTGGCCTCGCTGGTTCATGGCTTTGCTGGTTCCTGGCCTTGCTGGTTCTTAGCGGCCTCGCTGGTTCCTGGCCTTGCTGGTTCCTGGCCTTGCTGGTTCCTGGCCTTGCTGGTTCCTGGCCTCGCTGGTTCCTGGCGGCCTCGCTGGTTCCTGGCCTTGCTGGTTCCTGGCCCTGCTGGTTCCTGGCAGCCTCGCTGGTTCCTGGCCTCGCTGGTTCCTGGCCTCGCTGGTTCCTGGCTTTGCTGGTTCCTGGTTTTGCTGGTTCCTGGCAGCCTCGCTGGTTCCTGGCCTCGCTGGTTCCTGGCCTTGCTGGTTCCTGGCCTCGCTGGTTCCTGGCTTTGCTGGTTCCTGGCCTTGCTGGTTCCTGGCAGCCTCGCTGGTTCATGGCTTTGCTGGTTCCTGGCCTTGCTGGTTCCTGGCCTTGCTGGTTCCTGGCAGCCTCGCTGGTTCCTGGCCTCGCTGGTTCCTGGCGGCCTCGCTGGTTCCTGGCCTCGCTGGTTCCTGGCCTTGCTGGTTCCTGGTCTTGCTGGTTCCTGGCCTCGCTGGTTCCTGGCCTTGCTGGTTCCTGGCGGCCTCGCTGGTTCCTGGCCTTGCTGGTTCCTGGCAGCCTCGCTGGTTCCTGGCGGCCTCGCTGGTTCCTGGCCTTGCTGGTTCCTGGTCTAGCTGGTTCCTGGCCTCGCTGATTCCTGGCCTTGCTGGTTCCTGGCCTTGCTGGTTCCTGGCAGCCTCGCTGGTTCCTTGCCTTGCTGGTTCCTGGCCTCGCTGGTTCCTGGCGGCCTCGCTGGTTCATGGCCTCGCTGGTTCCTGGCCTCGCGGGTTCCTGGCGGCCTCGCTGGTTCCTGGCCTTGCTGGTTCCTGGCCTTGCTGGTTCCTGGTCTTGCTGGTTCCTGGCCTCGCTGGTTCCTGGCCTTGCTGGTTCCTGGCGGCCTCGCTGGTTCCTGACCTCGCTGGTTCCTGGCGGCCTCACTGGTTCCTGGTGGCCTCGCTGGTTCCTGGCCTCGCTGGTTCCTGGCGGCCTCGCTGGTTCATGTCCTCGCTGGTTCCGGCCTCGCTGGTTCATGGCCTTGCTGGTTCCTGGCCTCGCTGGTTCCTGGCCTCGCTGGTTCATGGCTTTGCTGGTTCCTGGTTTTGCTGGTTCATGGCTTTGCTGGTTCCTGGCCTCGCTGGTTCCTGGCCTTGCTGGTTCCTGGCCTCGCTGGTTCCTGGCCTTGCTGGTTCCTAGAGGCCTCGCTGGTTCCTGGCCTTGCTGGTTCCTGGCCTTGCTGGTTCCTGGCCTTGCTGGTTCCTGGCCTCGCTGGTTCCTGGCGGCCTCGCTGGTTCCTGGCCTTGCTGGTTCCTGGCCTCGCTGGTTCCTGGCGGCCTCGCTGGTTCCTGGCCTTACTGGTTCCTGGTCTTGCTGGTTCCTGGCCTCGCTGGTTCCTGGCCTTGCTGGTTCCTGGCGGCCTCGCTGGTTCCTGGCCTTGCTGGTTCCTGGCCTTGCTGGTTCCTGGTCTTGCTGGTTCCTGGTCTTGCTGGTTCCTGGCCTCGCTGGTTCCTGGCCTTGCTGGTTCCTGGCGGCCTCGCTGGTTCCTGGCCTTGCTGGTTCCTGGCCTTGCTGGTTCCTGGTCTTGCTGGTTCCTGGCCTCGCTGGTTCCTGGCCTTGCTGGTTCCTGGCGGCCTCGCTGGTTCCTGGCGGCCTCGCTGGTTCATGGCCTCGCTGGTTCATGGCGGCCTCGCTGGTTCCTGGCCTTGCTGGTTCCTGGCAGCCTCGCTGGTTCCTGGCCTCGCTGGTTCCTGGCCTCGCTGGTTCCTGGCTTTGCTGGTTCCTGGTTTTGCTGGTTCCTGGCAGCCTCGCTGGTTCCTGGCCTCGCTGGTTCCTGGCCTTGCTGGTTCCTGGCAGCCTCGCTGGTTCATGGCTTTGCTGGTTCCTGGCCTTGCTTGTTCCTGGCCTTGCTGGTTCCTGGCAGCCTCGCTGGTTCCTGGCCTCGCTGGTTCCTGGCGGCCTCGCTGGTTCCTGGCCTCGCTGGTTCCTGGCCTTGCTGGTTCCTGGTCTTGCTGGTTCCTGGCCTCGCTGGTTCCTGGCCTTGCTGGTTCCTGGCGGCCTCGCTGGTTCCTGGCCTTTCTGGTTCCTGGCATTGCTGGTTCCTGGCCTTGCTGGTTCTGGCCTCGCTGATTCCTGGCCTTGCTGGTTCCTGGCCTTGCTGGTTCCTGGCAGCCTCGCTGGTTCCTGGCCTTGCTGGTTCCTGGCCTCGCTGGTTCCTGGCGGCCTCGCTGGTTCATGTCCTCGCTGGTTCATGGCGGCCTCGCTGGTTCCTGGCCTCGCTGGTTCCTAGCCTCGCTGGTTCCTGGCCTCGCTGATTCCTGGCCTTGCTGGTTCCTGGCCTTGCTGGTTCCTGGCAGCCTCGCTGGTTCCTGGCCTTGCTGGTTCCTGGCCTCGCTGGTTCCTGGCGGCCTCGCTGGTTCATGGCCTCGCTGGTTCCTGGCCTCGCGGGTTCCTGGCGGCCTCGCTGGTTCCTGGCCTTGCTGGTTCCTGGCCTTGCTGGTTCCTGGTCTTGCTGGTTCCTGGCCTCGCTGGTTCCTGGCCTTGCTGGTACCTGGCGGCCTCGCTGGTTCCTGGCGGTCTCGCTGGTTCATGGCCTCGCTGGTTCATGGCGGCCTCGCTGGGTCCTGGCCTCGCTGGTTCCTGGCAGCCTCGCTGGTTCCTGGCGGCCTCGCTGGTTCCTGGCCTTGCTGGTTCCTGGCGGCCTCGCTGGTTCCTGGCGGCCTCGCTGGTTCATGGCCTCGCTGGTTCATGGCGGCCTCGCTGGTTCCTGGCCTCGCTGGTTCCTGGCGGCCTCGCTGGTTCCTGGCCTTGCTGGTTCCTGGCCTTGCTGGTTCCTGGCAGCCTCGCTGGTTCCTGGCCTCGCTGGTTCCTGGCCTCGCTGGTTCCTGGCTTTGCTGGTTCCTGGTTTTGCTGGTTCCTGGCAGCCTCGCTGGTTCCTGGCCTCGCTGGTTCCTGGCCTTGCTGGTTCCTGGCAGCCTCGCTGGTTCATGGCTTTGCTGGTTCCTGGCCTTGCTTGTTCCTGGCCTTGCTGGTTCCTGGCAGCCTCGCTGGTTCCTGGCCTCGCTGGTTCCTGGCGGCCTCGCTGGTTCCTGGCCTCGCTGGTTCCTGGCCTTGCTGGTTCCTGGTCTTGCTGGTTCCTGGCCTCGCTGGTTCCTGGCCTTGCTGGTTCCTGGCGGCCTCGCTGGTTCCTGGCCTTGCTGGTTCCTGGCATTGCTGGTTCCTGGCCTTGCTGGTTCTGGCCTCGCTGATTCCTGGCCTTGCTGGTTCCTGGCCTTGCTGGTTCCTGGCAGCCTCGCTGGTTCCTGGCCTTGCTGGTTCCTGGCCTCGCTGGTTCCTGGCGGCCTCGCTGGTTCATGGCCTCGCTGGTTCATGGCGGCCTCGCTGGTTCCTGGCCTCGCTGGTTCCTAGCCTCGCTGGTTCCTGGCCTCGCTGATTCCTGGCCTTGCTGGTTCCTGGCCTTGCTGGTTCCTGGCAGCCTCGCTGGTTCCTGGCCTTGCTGGTTCCTGGCCTCGCTGGTTCCTGGCGGCCTCGCTGGTTCATGGCCTCGCTGGTTCCTGGCCTCGCGGGTTCCTGGCGGCCTCGCTGGTTCCTGGCCTTGCTGGTTCCTGGCCTTGCTGGTTCCTGGTCTTGCTGGTTCCTGGCCTCGCTGGTTCCTGGCCTTGCTGGTACCTGGCGGCCTCGCTGGTTCCTGGCGGTCTCGCTGGTTCATGGCCTCGCTGGTTCATGGCGGCCTCGCTGGGTCCTGGCCTCGCTGGTTCCTGGCAGCCTCGCTGGTTCCTGGCGGCCTCGCTGGTTCCTGGCCTCACTGGTTCATGGCGGCCTCGCTGGTTCCTAGCCTCGCTGGTTCCTGACCTCGCTGGTTCCTGGCGGCCTCACTGGTTCCTGGTGGCTTCGCTGGTTCCTGGCCTCGCTGGTTCCTGGCGGCCTCGCTGGTTCATGTCCTCGCTGGTTCCGGCCTCGCTGGTTCATGGCCTTGCTGGTTCCTGGCCTCGCTGGTTCCTGGCCTCGCTGGTTCATGGCTTTGCTGGTTCCTGGTTTTGCTGGTTCCTGGCAGCCTCGCTGGTTCCTGGCCTCGCTGGTTCCTGGCCTTGCTGGTTCCTGGCCTCGCTGGTTCATGGCTTTGCTGGTTCCTGGCCTTGCTGGTTCTTAGCGGCCTCGCTGGTTCCTGGCCTTGCTGGTTCCTGGCCTTGCTGGTTCCTGGCCTCGCTGGTTCCTGGCGGCCTCGCTGGTTCCTGGCCTTGCTGGT
Organism: Telmatherina bonti; assembly: GCF_933228915.1. Lineage (NCBI taxonomy): Eukaryota > Metazoa > Chordata > Actinopteri > Atheriniformes > Telmatherinidae > Telmatherina > Telmatherina bonti. The sequence goes on from NC_136629.1 coordinate 5,488,268, forward strand.
TCCTGGCCTTGCTGGTTCCTGGCAGCCTCGCTGGTTCCTGGCCTCGCTGGTTCCTGGCCTCGCTGCTTCCTGGCTTTGCTGGTTCCTGGTTTTCCTGGTTCCTGGCAGCCTCGCTGGTTCCTGGCCTCGCTGGTTCCTGGCCTTGCTGGTTCCTGGCCTCGCTGGTTCCTGGCTTTGCTGGTTCCTGGCCTTGCTGGTTCCTGGCAGCCTCGCTGGTTCATGGCTTTGCTGGTTCCTGGCCTTGCTGGTTCCTGGCCTTGCTGGTTCCTGGCAGCCTCGCTGGTTCCTGGCCTCGCTGGTTCCTGGCGGCCTCGCTGGTTCCTGGCCTCGCTGGTTCCTGGCCTTGCTGGTTCCTGGTCTTGCTGGTTCCTGGCCTCGCAGGTTCCTGGCCTTGCTGGTTCCTGGCGGCCTCGCTGGTTCCTGGCCTTGCTTGTTCCTGGCAGCCTCGCTGGTTCCTGGCGGCCTCGCTGGTTCCTGGCATTGCTGGTTCCTGGCCTTGCTGGTTCCTGGCCTCGCTGATTCCTGGCCTTGCTGGTTCCTGGCCTTGCTGGTTCCTGGCAGCCTCGCTGGTTCCTGGCCTTGCTGGTTCCTGGCCTCGCTGGTTCCTGGCGGCCTCGCTGGTTCATGGCCTCGCTGGTTCCTGGCCTCGCTGGTTCCTGGCGGCCTCGCTGGTTCCTGGCCTTGCTGGTTCCTGGCCTTGCTGGTTCCTGGTCTTGCTGGTTCCTGGCCTCGCTGGTTCCTGGCCTTGCTGGTTCCTGGCGGCCTCGCTGGTTCCTGGCGGCCTCGCTGGTTCATGGCCTCGCTGGTTCATGGCGGCCTCGCTGGTTCCTGGCCTCGCTGGTTCCTAGCCTCGCTGGTTCCTGGCCTCGCTGGTTCCTGGCAGCCTCGCTGGTTCCTGGCGGCCTCGCTGGTTCCTGGCCTCGCTGGTTCATGGCGGCCTCGCTGGTTCCTGGCCTCGCTGGTTCCTGACCTCGCTGGTTCCTGGCGGCCTCACTGGTTACTGGTGGCCTCGCTGGTTCCTGGCCTCGCTGGTTCCTGGCGGCCTCGCTGGTTCCTGGCATTGCTGGTTCCTGGCCTTGCTGGTTCCTGGCCTCGCTGATTCCTGGCCTTGCTGGTTCCTGGCCTTGCTGGTTCCTGGCAGCCTCGCTGGTTCCTGGCCTTGCTGGTTCCTGGCCTCGCTGGTTCCTGGCGGCCTCGCTGGTTCATGGCCTCGCTGGTTCCTGGCCTCGCGGGTTCCTGGCGGCCTCGCTGGTTCCTGGCCTTGCTGGTTCCTGGCCTTGCTGGTTCCTGGTCTTGCTGGTTCCTGGCCTCGCTGGTTCCTGGCCTTGCTGGTACCTGGCGGCCTCGCTGGTTCCTGGCGGCCTCGCTGGTTCATGGCCTCGCTGGTTCATGGCGGCCTCGCTGGTTCCTGGCCTCGCTGGTTCCTGGCAGCCTCGCTGGTTCCTGGCGGCCTCGCTGGTTCCTGGCCTCACTGGTTGATGGCGGCCTCGCTGGTTCCTAGCCTCGCTGGTTCCTGACCTCGCTGGTTCCTGGCAGCCTCGCTGGTTCCTGGCCTCGCTGGTTCATGGCTTTGCTGGTTCCTGGCCTTGCTGGTTCTTAGCGGCCTCGCTGGTTCCTGGCCTTGCTGGTTCCTGGCCTTGCTGGTTCCTGGCCTCGCTGGTTCCTGGCGGCCTCGATGGTTCCTGGCCTTGCTGGTTCCTGGCCTTGCTGGTTCCTGGCAGCCTCGCTGGTTCCTGGCCTCGCTGGTTCCTGGCCTCGCTGGTTCCTGGCTTTGCAGGTTCCTGGTTTTGCTGGTTCCTGGCAGCCTCGCTGGTTCCTGGCCTCGCTGGTTCCTGGCCTTGCTGGTTCCTGGCCTCGCTGGTTCCTGGCTTTGCTGGTTCCTGGCCTTGCTGGTTCCTGGCAGCCTCGCTGGTTCATGGCTTTGCTGGTTCCTGGCCTTGCTGGTTCCTGGCAGCCTCGCTGGTTCCTGGCGGCCTCGCTGGTTCCTGGCCTCGCTGGTTCCTGGCCTTGCTGGTTCCTGGTCTTGCTGGTTCCTGGCCTCGCTGGTTCCTGGCCTTGCTGGTTCCTGGCGGCCTCGCTGGTTCCTGGCCTCGCTGGTTCCTGGCGGTCTCGCTGGTTCCTGGCTTTGCTGGTTCCTGGCTTTGCTGGTTCCTGGCCTCGCTGGTTCATGGCTTCGCTGGTTCCTGGCTTTGCTGGTTCCTGGCCTCGCTGGTTCCTGGCGGCCTCGCTGGTTCCTGGCGGCCTCGCTGGTTCCTGGCCTCGCTGGTTCCTGGCGGCCTCGCTGGTTCCTGGCCTTTCTGGTTCCTGGCCTTGGTGGTTCCTGGCCTCGCTGGTTCCTGGCCTCGCAGGTTCCTGGCAGCCTCGCTGGTTCATGGCTTTGCTGGTTCCTGGCCTTGCTGGTTCCTGGCCTCGCGGGTTCCTGGCGGCCTCGCTGGTTCCTGGCCTTGCTGGTTCCTGGCCTTGCTGGTTCCTGGTCTTGCTGGTTCCTGGCCTCGCTGGTTCCTGGCCTTGCTGGTACCTGGCGGCCTCGCTGGTTCCTGGCGGCCTCGCTGGTTCATGGCCTCGCTGGTTCATGGCGGCCTCGCTGGTTCCTGGCCTCGCTGGTTCCTGGCAGCCTCGCTGGTTCCTGGCGGCCTCGCTGGTTCCTGGCCTCACTGGTTGATGGCGGCCTCGCTGGTTCCTAGCCTCGCTGGTTCCTGGCAGCCTCGCTGGTTCCTGGCCTCGCTGGTTCCTGGCCTCGCTGGTTCCTGGCTTTGCTGGTTCCTGGTTTTCCTGGTTCCTGGCAGCCTCGCTGGTTCCTGGCCTCGCTGGTTCCTGGCCTTGCTGGTTCCTGGCCTCGCTGGTTCCTGGCTTTGCTGGTTCCTGGCCTTGCTGGTTCCTGGCAGCCTCGCTGGTTCATGGCTTTGCTGGTTCCTGGCCTTGCTGGTTCCTGGCCTTGCTGGTTCCTGGCAGCCTCGCTGGTTCCTGGCCTCGCTGGTTCCTGGCGGCCTCGCTGGTTCCTGGCCTCGCTGGTTCCTGGCCTTGCTGGTTCCTGGTCTTGCTGGTTCCTGGCCTCGCTGGTTCCTGGCCTTGCTGGTTCCTGGCGGCCTCGCTGGTTCCTGGCCTTGCTTGTTCCTGGCAGCCTCGCTGGTTCCTGGCGGCCTCGCTGGTTCCTGGCATTGCTGGTTCCTGGCCTTGCTGGTTCCTGGCCTCGCTGATTCCTGGCCTTGCTGGTTCCTGGCCTTGCTGGTTCCTGGCAGCCTCGCTGGTTCCTGGCCTTGCTGGTTCCTGGCCTCGCTGGTTCCTGGCGGCCTCGCTGGTTCATGGCCTCGCTGGTTCCTGGCCTCGCTGGTTCCTGGCGGCCTCGCTGGTTCCTGGCCTTGCTGGTTCCTGGCCTTGCTGGTTCCTGGTCTTGCTGGTTCCTGGCCTCGCTGGTTCCTGGCCTTGCTGGTTCCTGGCGGCCTCGCTGGTTCCTGGCGGCCTCGCTGGTTCATGGCCTCGCTGGTTCATGGCGGCCTCGCTGGTTCCTGGCCTCGCTGGTTCCTAGCCTCGCTGGTTCCTGGCCTCGCTGGTTCCTGGCAGCCTCGCTGGTTCCTGGCGGCCTCGCTGGTTCCTGGCCTCGCTGGTTCATGGCGGCCTCGCTGGTTCCTGGCCTCGCTGGTTCCTGACCTCGCTGGTTCCTGGCGGCCTCACTGGTTCCTGGTGGCCTCGCTGGTTCCTGGCCTCGCTGGTTCCTGGCGGCCTCGCTGGTTCCTGGCATTGCTGGTTCCTGGCCTTGCTGGTTCCTGGCCTCGCTGATTCCTGGCCTTGCTGGTTCCTGGCCTTGCTGGTTCCTGGCAGCCTCGCTGGTTCCTGGCCTTGCTGGTTCCTGGCCTCGCTGGTTCCTGGCGGCCTCGCTGGTTCATGGCCTCGCTGGTTCCTGGCCTCGCGGGTTCCTGGCGGCCTCGCTGGTTCCTGGCCTTGCTGGTTCCTGGCCTTGCTGGTTCCTGGTCTTGCTGGTTCCTGGCCTCGCTGGTTCCTGGCCTTGCTGGTACCTGGCGGCCTCGCTGGTTCCTGGCGGCCTCGCTGGTTCATGGCCTCGCTGGTTCATGGCGGCCTCGCTGGTTCCTGGCCTCGCTGGTTCCTGGCAGCCTCGCTGGTTCCTGGCGGCCTCGCTGGTTCCTGGCCTCACTGGTTGATGGCGGCCTCGCTGGTTCCTAGCCTCGCTGGTTCCTGACCTCGCTGGTTCCTGGTAGCCTCGCTGGTTCCTGGCCTCGCTGGTTCATGGCTTTGCTGGTTCCTGGCCTTGCTGGTTCTTAGCGGCCTCGCTGGTTCCTGGCCTTGCTGGTTCCTGGCCTTGCTGGTTCCTGGCCTCGCTGGTTCCTGGCGGCCTCGATGGTTCCTGGCCTTGCTGGTTCCTGGCCTTGCTGGTTCCTGGCAGCCTCGCTGGTTCCTGGCCTCGCTGGTTCCTGGCCTCGCTGGTTCCTGGCTTTGCAGGTTCCTGGTTTTGCTGGTTCCTGGCAGCCTCGCTGGTTCCTGGCCTCGCTGGTTCCTGGCCTTGCTGGTTCCTGGCCTCGCTGGTTCCTGGCTTTGCTGGTTCCTGGCCTTGCTGGTTCCTGGCAGCCTCGCTGGTTCATGGCTTTGCTGGTTCCTGGCCTTGCTGGTTCCTGGCAGCCTCGCTGGTTCCTGGCCTCGCTGGTTCCTGGCGGCCTCGCTGGTTCCTGGCCTCGCTGGTTCCTGGCCTTGCTGGTTCCTGGTCTTGCTGGTTCCTGGCCTCGCTGGTTCCTGGCCTTGCTGGTTCCTGGCGGCCTCGCTGGTTCCTGGCCTCGCTGGTTCCTGGCGGTCTCGCTGGTTCCTGGCTTTGCTGGTTCCTGGCTTTGCTGGTTCCTGGCCTCGCTGGTTCATGGCTTCGCTGGTTCCTGGCTTTGCTGGTTCCTGGCCTCGCTGGTTCCTGGCGGCCTCGCTGGTTCCTGGCGGCCTCGCTGGTTCCTGGCCTCGCTGGTTCCTGGCGGCCTCGCTGGTTCCTGGCCTTTCTGGTTCCTGGCCTTGGTGGTTCCTGGCCTCGCTGGTTCCTGGCCTCGCAGGTTCCTGGCAGCCTCGCTGGTTCATGGCTTTGCTGGTTCCTGGCCTTGCTGGTTCCTGGCCTCGCGGGTTCCTGGCGGCCTCGCTGGTTCCTGGCCTTGCTGGTTCCTGGCCTTGCTGGTTCCTGGTCTTGCTGGTTCCTGTCCTCGCTGGTTCCTGGCCTTGCTGGTACCTGGCGGCCTCGCTGGTTCCTGGCGGCCTCGCTGGTTCATGGCCTCGCTGGTTCATGGCGGCCTCGCTGGTTCCTGGCCTCGCTGGTTCCTGGCAGCCTCGCTGGTTCCTGGCGGCCTCGCTGGTTCCTGGCCTCACTGGTTGATGGCGGCCTCGCTGGTTCCTAGCCTCGCTGGTTCCTGACCTCGCTGGTTCCTGGCGGCCTCACTGGTTCCTGGTGGCTTCGCTGGTTCCTGGCCTCGCTGGTTCCTGGCGGCCTCGCTGGTTCATGTCCTCGCTGGTTCCGGCCTCGCTGGTTCATGGCCTTGCTGGTTCCTGGCCTCGCTGGTTCCTGGCCTCGCTGGTTCATGGCTTTGCTGGTTCCTGGTTTTGCTGGTTCCTGGCAGCCTCGCTGGTTCTTAGCGGCCTCGCTGGTTCCTGGCCTTGCTGGTTCCTGGCCTTGCTGGTTCCTGGCCTCGCTGGTTCCTGGCGGCCTCGATGGTTCCTGGCCTTGCTGGTTCCTGGCCTTGCTGGTTCCTGGCAGCCTCGCTGGTTCCTGGCCTCGCTGGTTCCTGGCCTCGCTGGTTCCTGGCTTTGCTGGTTCCTGGCTTTGCTGGTTCCTGGCAGCCTCGCTGGTTCCTGGCCTCGCTGGTTCCTGGCCTTGCTGGTTCCTGGCCTCGCTGGTTCCTGGCTTTGCTGGTTCCTGGCCTTGCTGGTTCCTGGCAGCCTCGCTGGTTCATGGCTTTGCTGGTTCCTGGCCTTGCTGGTTCCTGGCCTTGCTGGTTCCTGGCAGCCTCGCTGGTTCCTGGCCTCGCTGGTTCCTGGCGGCCTCGCTGGTTCCTGGCCTCGCTGGTTCCTGGCGGTCTCGCTGGTTCCTGGCTTTGCTGGTTCTTGGCTTTGCTGGTTCCTGGCCTCGCTGGTTCCTGGCTTCGCTGGTTCCTGGCTTTGCTGGTTCCTGGCCTCGCTGGTTCCTGGCGGCCTCGCTGGTTCCTGGCGGCCTCGCTGGTTCCTGGCCTCGCTGGTTCCTGGCGGCCTCGCTGGTTCCTGGCCTTTCTGGTTCCTGGCCTTGGTGGTTCCTGGCCTCGCTGGTTCCTGGCCTCGCTGGTTCCTGGCAGCCTCGCTGGTTCATGGCTTTGCTGGTTCCTGGCCTTGCTGGTTCCTGGCAGCCTCGCTGGTTCCTGGCCTCGCTGGTTCCTGGCGGCCTCGCTGATTCCTGGCCTCGCTGGTTCCTGGCCTCGCTGGTTCCTGGCCTCACTGGTTCCTGGCCTTGCTGGTTCCTGGCGGCCTCGCTGGTTAATGGCCTTGCTGGTTCCTGGCCTTGCTGGTTCCTGGCAGCCTCGCTGGTTCCTGGCGGCCTCGCTGGTCCCTGGCATTGCTGGTTCCTGGCCTTGCTGGTTCCTGGCCTTGCTGGTTCCTGGCTTTGCTGGTTCCTGGCGGCCTCGCTGGCTCCTGGCTTTGCTGGTTCCTGGCGGCCTCGCTGGTTCCTGGCCTCGCTGGTTCCTGGCGGTCTCGCTGGTTTCTGGCTTTGCTGGTTCCTGGCTTTGCTGGTTCCTGGCCTCGCTGGTTCCTGGCTTCGCTGGTTCCTGGCTTTGCTGGTTCCTGGCCTCGCTGGTTCCTGGCGGCCTCGCTGGTTCCTGGCGGCCTCGCTGGTTCCTGGCCTCGCTGGTTCCTGGTCTCGCTGGTTCCTGGCGGCCTCGCTGGTTCCTGGCCTTGCTGGTTCCTGGCCTCGCTGGTTCCTGGCCTCGCTGGTTCCTGGCGGCCTCGCTGGTTCCTGGCCTCGCTGGTTCCTAGCCTCGCTGGTTCCTGGCCTTGCTGATTCATGGCCTTGCTGGTTCCTGGCCTCGCTGGTTCCTGGCGGCCTCGCTGGTTCCTGGCCTCGCTGGTTCCTGGCGGCCTCGCTGGTTCCTGGCTTTGCTGGTTCCTGGCTTTACTGGTTCCTGGCGGCCTGGCTGGTTCCTGGCGGCCTCGCTGGTTCATGGCCTCGCTGGTTCATGGCAGCCTCGCTGGTTCCTGGCCTCGCTGGTTCATGGCCTCGCTGGTTCCTGGCGGCCTCGCTGGTTCCTGGCCTCGCTGGTTCATGGCTTTGCTGGTTCCTGGCCTTGCTGGTTCTTAGCGGCCTCGCTGGTTCCTGGCCTTGCTGGTTCCTGGCCTTGCTGGTTCCTGGCCTCGCTGGTTCCTGGCGGCCTCGCTGGTTCCTGGCCTTGCTGGTTCCTGGCAGCCTCGCTGGTTCCTGGCCTCGCTGGTTCCTGGCCTCGCTGGTTCCTGGCTTTGCTGGTTCCTGGTTTTCCTGGTTCCTGGCAGCCTCGCTGGTTCCTGGCCTCGCTGGTTCCTGGCCTTGCTGGTTCCTGGCCTCGCTGGTTCCTGGCTTTGCTGGTTCCTGGCCTTGCTGGTTCCTGGCAGCCTCGCTGGTTCATGGCTTTGCTGGTTCCTGGCCTTGCTGGTTCCTGGCCTTGCTGGTTCCTGGCAGCCTCGCTGGTTCCTGGCCTCGCTGGTTCCTGGCGGCCTCGCTGGTTCCTGGCCTCGCTGGTTCCTGGCCTTGCTGGTTCCTGGTCTTGCTGGTTCCTGGCCTCGCTGGTTCCTGGCCTTGCTGGTTCCTGGCGGCCTCGCTGGTTCCTGGCCTTGCTTGTTCCTGGCAGCCTCGCTGGTTCCTGGCGGCCTCGCTGGTTCCTGGCATTGCTGGTTCCTGGCCTTGCTGGTTCCTGGCCTCGCTGATTCCTGGCCTTGCTGGTTCCTGGCCTTGCTGGTTCCTGGCAGCCTCGCTGGTTCCTGGCCTTGCTGGTTCCTGGCCTCGCTGGTTCCTGGCGGCCTCGCTGGTTCATGGCCTCGCTGGTTCCTGGCCTCGCTGGTTCCTGGCGGCCTCGCTGGTTCCTGGCCTTGCTGGTTCCTGGCCTTGCTGGTTCCTGGTCTTGCTGGTTCCTGGCCTCGCTGGTTCCTGGCCTTGCTGGTTCCTGGCGGCCTCGCTGGTTCCTGGCGGCCTCGCTGGTTCATGGCCTCGCTGGTTCATGGCGGCCTCGCTGGTTCCTGGCCTCGCTGGTTCCTAGCCTCGCTGGTTCCTGGCCTCGCTGGTTCCTGGCAGCCTCGCTGGTTCCTGGCGGCCTCGCTGGTTCCTGGCCTCGCTGGTTCATGGCGGCCTCGCTGGTTCCTGGCCTCGCTGGTTCCTGACCTCGCTGGTTCCTGGCGGCCTCACTGGTTCCTGGTGGCCTCGCTGGTTCCTGGCCTCGCTGGTTCCTGGCGGCCTCGCTGGTTCCTGGCATTGCTGGTTCCTGGCCTTGCTGGTTCCTGGCCTCGCTGGTTCTTAGCGGCCTCGCTGGTTCCTGGCCTTGCTGGTTCCTGGCCTTGCTGGTTCCTGGCCTCGCTGGTTCCTGGCGGCCTCGATGGTTCCTGGCCTTGCTGGTTCCTGGCCTTGCTGGTTCCTGGCAGCCTCGCTGGTTCCTGGCCTCGCTGGTTCCTGGCTTTGCAGGTTCCTGGTTTTGCTGGTTCCTGGCAGCCTCGCTGGTTCCTGGCCTCGCTGGTTCCTGGCCTTGCTGGTTCCTGGCCTCGCTGGTTCCTGGCTTTGCTGGTTCCTGGCCTTGCTGGTTCCTGGCAGCCTCGCTGGTTCATGGCTTTGCTGGTTCCTGGCCTTGCTGGTTCCTGGCAGCCTCGCTGGTTCCTGGCCTCGCTGGTTCCTGGCGGCCTCGCTGGTTCCTGGCCTCGCTGGTTCCTGGCCTTGCTGGTTCCTGGTCTTGCTGGTTCCTGGCCTCGCTGGTTCCTGGCCTTGCTGGTTCCTGGCGGCCTCGCTGGTTCCTGGCCTCGCTGGTTCCTGGCGGTCTCGCTGGTTCCTGGCTTTGCTGGTTCCTGGCTTTGCTGGTTCCTGGCCTCGCTGGTTCCTGGCTTCGCTGGTTCCTGGCTTTGCTGGTTCCTGGCCTCGCTGGTTCCTGGCGGCCTCGCTGGTTCCTGGCGGCCTCGCTGGTTCCTGGCCTCGCTGTTTCCTGGCGGCCTCGCTGGTTCCTGGCCTTTCTGGTTCCTGGCCTTGGTGGTTCCTGGCCTCGCTGGTTCCTGGCCTCGCTGGTTCCTGGCAGCCTCGCTGGTTCATGGCTTTGCTGGTTCCTGGCCTTGCTGGTTCCTGGCCTCGCGGGTTCCTGGCGGCCTCGCTGGTTCCTGGCCTTGCTGGTTCCTGGCCTTGCTGGTTCCTGGTCTTGCTGGTTCCTGGCCTCGCTGGTTCCTGGCCTTGCTGGTACCTGGCGGCCTCGCTGGTTCCTGGCGGCCTCGCTGGTTCATGGCCTCGCTGGTTCATGGCGGCCTCGCTGGTTCCTGGCCTCGCTGGTTCCTGGCAGCCTCGCTGGTTCCTGGCGGCCTCGCTGGTTCCTGGCCTCACTGGTTGATGGCGGCCTCGCTGGTTCCTAGCCTCGCTGGTTCCTGACCTCGCTGGTTCCTGGCGGCCTCACTGGTTCCTGGTGGCTTCGCTGGTTCCTGGCCTCGCTGGTTCCTGGCGGCCTCGCTGGTTCATGTCCTCGCTGGTTCCGGCCTCGCTGGTTCATGGCCTTGCTGGTTCCTGGCCTCGCTGGTTCCTGGCCTCGCTGGTTCATGGCTTTGCTGGTTCCTGGTTTTGCTGGTTCCTGGCAGCCTCGCTGGTTCCTGGCCTCGCTGGTTCCTGGCCTTGCTGGTTCCTGGCGGCCTCGATGGTTCCTGGCCTTGCTGGTTCCTGGCCTTGCTGGTTCCTGGCAGCCTCGCTGGTTCCTGGCCTCGCTGGTTCCTGGCCTCGCTGGTTCCTGGCTTTGCTGGTTCCTGGCTTTGCTGGTTCCTGGCAGCCTCGCTGGTTCCTGGCCTCGCTGGTTCCTGGCCTTGCTGGTTCCTGGCCTCGCTGGTTCCTGGCTTTGCTGGTTCCTGGCCTTGCTGGTTCCTGGCAGCCTCGCTGGTTCATGGCTTTGCTGGTTCCTGGCCTTGATGGTTCCTGGCCTTGCTGGTTCCTGGCAGCCTCGCTGGTTCCTGGCCTCGCTGGTTCCTGGCGGCCTCGCTGGTTCCTGGCCTCGCTGGTTCCTGGCGGTCTCGCTGGTTCCTGGCTTTGCTGGTTCCTGGCTTTGCTGGTTCCTGGCCTCGCTGGTTCCTGGCTTCGCTGGTTCCTGGCTTTGCTGGTTCCTGGCCTCGCTGGTTCCTGGCGGCCTCGCTGGATCCTGGCGGCCTCGCTGGTTCCTGGCCTCGCTGGTTCCTGGCGGCCTCGCTGGTTCCTGGCCTTTCTGGTTCCTGGCCTTGGTGGTTCCTGGCCTCGCTGGTTCCTGGCCTCGCTGGTTCCTGGCAGCCTCGCTGGTTCATGGCTTTGCTGGTTCCTGGCCTTGCTGGTTCCTGGCAGCCTCGCTGGTTCCTGGCCTCGCTGGTTCCTGGCGGCCTCGCTGATTCCTGGCCTCGCTGGTTCCTGGCCTCGCTGGTTCCTGGCCTCACTGGTTCCTGGCCTTGCTGGTTCCTGGCGGCCTCGCTGGTTAATGGCCTTGCTGGTTCCTGGCCTTGCTGGTTCCTGGCAGCCTCGCTGGTTCCTGGCGGCCTCGCTGGTCCCTGGCATTGCTGGTTCCTGGCCTTGCTGGTTCCTGGCTTTGCTGGTTCCTGGCGGCCTCGCTGGCTCCTGGCTTTGCTGGTTCCTGGCGGCCTCGCTGGTTCCTGGCCTCGCTGGTTCCTGGCGGTCTCGCTGGTTCCTGGCTTTGCTGGTTCCTGGCTTTGCTGGTTCCTGGCCTCGCTGGTTCCTGGCTTCGCTGGTTCCTGGCTTTGCTGGTTCCTGGCCTCGCTGGTTCCTGGCGGCCTCGCTGGTTCCTGGCGGCCTCGCTGGTTCCTGGCCTCGCTGGTTCCTGGTCTCGCTGGTTCCTGGCGGCCTCGCTGGTTCCTGGCCTCGCTGGTTCCTGGCCTCGCTGGTTCCTGGCCTCGCTGGTTCCTGGCGGCCTCGCTGGTTCCTGGCCTCGCTGGTTCCTAGCCTCGCTGGTTCCTGGCCTTGCTGATTCATGGCCTTGCTGGTTCCTGGCCTCGCTGGTTCCTGGCGGCCTCGCTGGTTCCTGGCCTCGCTGGTTCCTGGCGGCCTCGCTGGTTCCTGGCTTTGCTGGTTCCTGGCTTTACTGGTTCCTGGCGGCCTGGCTGGTTCCTGGCGGCCTCGCTGGTTCATGGCCTCGCTGGTTCATGGCAGCCTCGCTGGTTCCTGGCCTCGCTGGTTCATGGCCTTGCTGGTTCCTGGCGGCCTCGCTGGGTCCTGGCCTTTCTGGTTCCTGGCCTCGCTGGTTCCTGGCCTTGCTGGTTCCTGGCGGCCTCGCTGGGTCCTGGCCTTGCTGGTTCCTGGCGGCCTCGCTGGTTCATGGCCTCGCTGGTTCATGGCGGCCTCGCTGGTTCCCAGCCTTGCTGGTTCCTGGCCTTGCTGGTTCCTGGCGGCCTCGCTGGTTCATGGCCTGGCTGGTTCATGGCGGCCTCGCTGGTTCCTGGCCTTGCTGGTTCCTGGCGGCCTCGCTGGTTCCTGGCCTTGCTGGTTCCTGGCCTTGCTGGTTCCTGGTCTTGCTGGTTCCTGGCCTCGCTGGTTCCTGGCCTTGCTGGTTCCTGGCCTCGCTGGTTCCTGGCCTCGCTGGTTCCTGGCCTTGCTGGTTCCTGGCCTTGCTGGTTCCTGGCGGCCTCGCTGGTTCCTGGCATTGCTGGTTCCTGGTGTTGCTGGTTCCTGGCCTCGCTGGTTCCTGGCCTTGCTGGTTCCTGGCAGCCTCGCTGGTTCATGGCTTTGCTGGTTCCTGGCCTTGCTGGTTCCTGGCAGCCTCGCTGGTTCCTGGCCTCGCTGGTTCCTGGCGGCCTCGCTGATTCCTGGCCTCGCTGGTTCCTGGCCTCGCTGGTTCCTGGCCTCACTGGTTCCTGGCCTTGCTGGTTCCTGGCGGCCTCGCTGGTTAATGGCCTTGCTGGTTCCTGGCCTTGCTGGTTCCTGGCAGCCTCGCTGGTTCCTGGCGGCCTCGCTGGTCCCTGGCATTGCTGGTTCCTGGCCTTGCTGGTTCCTGGCCTTGCTGGTTCCTGGCTTTGCTGGTTCCTGGCGGCCTCGCTGGCTCCTGGCTTTGCTGGTTCCTGGCGGCCTCGCTGGTTCCTGGCCTCGCTGGTTCCTGGCGGTCTCGCTGGTTCCTGGCTTTGCTGGTTCCTGGCTTTGCTGGTTCCTGGCCTCGCTGGTTCCTGGCTTCGCTGGTTCCTGGCTTTGCTGGTTCCTGGCGGCCTCGCTGGTTCCTGGCGGCCTCGCTGGTTCCTGGCCTCGCTGGTTCCTGGTCTCGCTGGTTCCTGGCGGCCTCGCTGGTTCCTGGCCTCGCTGGTTCCTGGCCTCGCTGGTTCCTGGCCTCGCTGGTTCCTGGCGGCCTCGCTGGTTCCTGGCCTCGCTGGTTCCTAGCCTCGCTGGTTCCTGGACTTGCTGATTCATGGCCTTGCTGGTTCCTGGCCTCGCTGGTTCCTGGCGGCCTCGCTGGTTCCTGGCCTCGCTGGTTCCTGGCGGCCTCGCTGGTTCCTGGCTTTGCTGGTTCCTGGCTTTACTGGTTCCTGGCGGCCTGGCTGGTTCCTGGCGGCCTCGCTGGTTCATGGCCTCGCTGGTTCATGGCAGCCTCGCTGGTTCCTGGCCTCGCTGGTTCATGGCCTTGCTGGTTCCTGGCGGCCTCGCTGGGTCCTGGCCTTTCTGGTTCCTGGCCTCGCTGGTTCCTGGCCTTGCTGGTTCCTGGCGGCCTCGCTGGGTCCTGGCCTTGCTGGTTCCTGGCGGCCTCGCTGGTTCATGGCCTCGCTGGTTCATGGCGGCCTCGCTGGTTCCTGGCCTTGCTGGTTCCTGGCCTTGCTGGTTCCTGGCGGCCTCGCTGGTTCATGGCCTCGCTGGTTCATGGCGGCCTCGCTGGTTCCTGGCCTTGCTGGTTCCTGGCGGCCTCGCTGGTTCCTGGCCTCGCTGGTTCCTGGCCTTGCTGGTTCCTGGTCTTGCTGGTTCCTGGCCTCGCTGGTTCCTGGCCTTGCTGGTTCCTGGCCTCGCTGGTTCCTGGCCTTGCTGGTTCCTTGTCTTGCTGGTTCCTGGCCTCGCTGGTCCCTGGCCTTGCTGGTTCCTGGCCTTGCTGGTTCCTGGCGGCCTCGCTGGTTCCTGGCATTGCTGGTTCCTGGTGTTGCTGGTTCCTGGCCTCGCTGGTTCCTGGCCTTGCTGGTTCCTGGCAGCCTCGCTGGTTCATGGCTTTGCTGGTTCCTGGCCTTGCTGGTTCCTGGCAGCCTCGCTGGTTCCTGGCCTCGCTGGTTCCTGGCGGCCTCGCTGATTCCTGGCCTCGCTGGTTCCTGGCCTCGCTGGTTCCTGGCCTCACTGGTTCCTGGCCTTGCTGGTTCCTGGCGGCCTCGCTGGTTAATGGCCTTGCTGGTTCCTGGCCTTGCTGGTTCCTGGCAGCCTCGCTGGTTCCTGGCGGCCTCGCTGGTCCCTGGCATTGCTGGTTCCTGGCCTTGCTGGTTCCTGGCCTTGCTGGTTCCTGGCTTTGCTGGTTCCTGGCGGCCTCGCTGGCTCCTGGCTTTGCTGGTTCCTTGCGGCCTCGCTGGTTCCTGGCCTCGCTGGTTCCTGGCGGTCTCGCTGGTTCCTGGCTTTGCTGGTTCCTGGCTTTGCTGGTTCCTGGCCTCGCTGGTTCCTGGCTTCGCTGGTTCCTGGCTTTGCTGGTTCCTGGCCTCGCTGGTTCCTGGCGGCCTCGCTGGTTCCTGGCGGCCTCGCTGGTTCCTGGCCTCGCTGGTTCCTGGCCTTGCTGGTTCCTGGCGGCCTCGCTGGTTCCTGGCCTCGCTGGTTCCTGGCGGCCTAGCTGGTTCCTGGCCTCGCTGGTTCCTGGCCTCACTGGTTCTTGGCCACGCTGGTTCCTTGCCTCGCTGGTTCCTGCTGGCCTCGCTGGTTCCTGGCTTTGCTGGTTCCGGGCCTCGCTGGTTCATGGCCTCGCTGGTTCCTGGCCTTGCTGGTTCCTGGCGGCCTCGCTGGTTCCTGGCCTCGCTGGTTCTTGGCCTCGCTGGTTCCTGGCCTCGCTGGTTCCTGCTGGCCTCGCTGGTTCCTGGCTTTGCTGGTTCCTGGCCTCGCTGGTTCATGGCCTCGCTGGTTCCTGGCCTTGCTGGTTCCTAGCGGCCTCGCTGGTTCCTGGCCTCGCTGGTTCCTGGCCTTGCTGGTTCCTGGCCTTGCTGGTTCCTGGCGGCCTCGCTGGTTCCTGGCATTGCTGGTTCCTGGTGTTGCTGGTTCCTGGCCTCGCTGGTTCCTGGCCTTGCTGGTTCCTGGCAGCCTCGCTGGTTCATGGCTTTGCTGGTTCCTGGCCTTGCTGGTTCCTGGCAGCCTCGCTGGTTCCTGGCCTCGCTGGTTCCTGGCCTTGCTGGTTCCTGGCCTCGCTGGTTCCTGGCCTTGCGGGTTCCTGGTCTTGCTGGTTCCTGGCCTCGCTGGTCCCTGGCCTTGCTGGTTCCTGGCCTTGCTGGTTCCTGGCGGCCTCGCTGGTTCCTGGCATTGCTGGTTCCTGGTGTTGCTGGTTCCTGGCCTCGCTGGTTCCTGGCCTTGCTGGTTCCTGGCAGCCTCGCTGGTTCATGGCTTTGCTGGTTCCTGGCCTTGCTGGTTCCTGGCAGCCTCGCTGGTTCCTGGCCTCGCTGGTTCCTGGCGGCCTCGCTGATTCCTGGCCTCGCTGGTTCCTGGCCTCGCTGGTTCCTGGCCTCACTGGTTCCTGGCCTTGCTGGTTCCTGGCGGCCTCGCTGGTTAATGGCCTTGCTGGTTCCTGGCCTTGCTGGTTCCTGGCAGCCTCGCTGGTTCCTGGCGGCCTCGCTGGTCCCTGGCATTGCTGGTTCCTGGCCTTGCTGGTTCCTGGCCTTGCTGGTTCCTGGCTTTGCTGGTTCCTGGCGGCCTCGCTGGCTCCTGGCTTTGCTGGTTCCTGGCGGCCTCGCTGGTTCCTGGCCTCGCTGGTTCCTGGCGGTCTCGCTGGTTCCTGGCTTTGCTGGTTCCTGGCTTTGCTGGTTCCTGGCCTCGCTGGTTCCTGGCTTCGCTGGTTCCTGGCCTCGCTGGTTCCTGGCCTTGCTGGTTCCTGGCGGCCTCGCTGGTTCCTGGCCTCGCTGGTTCCTGGCGGCCTAGCTGGTTCCTGGCCTCGCTGGTTCCTGGCCTCACTGGTTCTTGGCCACGCTGGTTCCTTGCCTCGCTGGTTCCTGCTGGCCTCGCTGGTTCCTGGCTTTGCTGGTTCCGGGCCTCGCTGGTTCATGGCCTCGCTGGTTCCTGGCCTTGCTGGTTCCTGGCGGCCTCGCTGGTTCCTGGCCTCGCTGGTTCTTGGCCTCGCTGGTTCCTGGCCTCGCTGGTTCCTGCTGGCCTCGCTGGTTCCTGGCTTTGCTGGTTCCTGGCCTCGCTGGTTCATGGCCTCGCTGGTTCCTGGCCTTGCTGGTTCCTAGCGGCCTCGCTGGTTCCTGGCCTCGCTGGTTCCTGGCCTTGCTGGTTCCTGGCGGCCTCACTGGTTCCTGGCCTCGCTGGTTCCTGGTGGCCTCGCTGGTTCCTGGCGGCCTCGCTGGTTCCTAGCGGCCTCGCTGGTTCCTGGCCTCGCTGGTTCCTGGCCTCGCTGGTTCCTGGCGACCTCGCTGGTTCCTGGCCTCGCTGGTTCCTGGCCTTGCTGGTTCCTGGCCTCGCTGGTTCCTGGCCTTGCTGGTTCCTGGTGGCCTCGCTGGTTCCTGGCTTTGCTGGTTCCTGGCCTCGCTGGTTCCTGGCCTCGCTGGTTCTTGGCCTCGCTGGTTCCTGGCCTCGCTGGTTCCTGGCGGCCTCGCTGGTTCCTGGCTTTGCTGGTTCCTGGCTTTGCTGGTTCCTGGCTTTTCTGGTTCCTGGCGGCCTCGCTGGTTCCTGGCTTTGATGGTTCCTGGCCTTGCTGGTTCTTGGCCTCGCTGGTTCCTGGCCTTGCTGGTTCCTGGCCTTGCTGGTTCCTGGTGGCCTTGCTGGTTCCTGGCCCTGCTGGTTCCTAGCCTCGCTGGTTCCTGGCTTTGCTGGTGCTTGGCCTCGCTGGTTCCTGGCCTCACTGGTTCCTGGCTTCGCTGGTCCCTGGCCTCGCTGGTTCCTGGCGGCCTCGCTGGTTCCTGGCTTTGCTGGTTCCTGGCTTTGCTGGTTCCTGGCCTCGCTGGTTCCTGGCTTCGCTGGTTCCTGGCTTTGCTGGTTCCTGGCCTCGCTGGTTCCTGGCGGCCTCGCTGGTTCCTGGCCTCGCTGGTTCCTGGCTTTGCTGGTTCCTGGCCTTGCTGGTTCCTGGTGGCCTTGCTGGTTCCTGGCCTTGCTGGTTCCTGGCCTTGCTGGTTCCTAGCCTCGCTGGTCCCTGGCCTTGCTGGTTCCTGGCCTCGCTGTTTCCTGGCAGCCTTGCTGGTTCCTAGCTTTGCTGGTTCCTGGCCTCGCTGGTGCCTGGCCTTGCTGGTTCCTGGCCTCGCTGGTTCCTGGCCTCGCTGGTTCCTGGCGGCCTCGCTGGTTCCTGGCCTCGCTGGTTCCTAGCCTCGCTGGTTCCTGGCCTTGCTGGTTCCTGGCCTCGCTGGTTCCTGGCCTCGCTGGTTCCTGGCTTTGCTGGTTCCTGGAGGCCCCGCTGGTTCCTGGCTTTGCTGGTTCCTGGCGGCCTCGCTGGTCCCTGGCCTCACTGGTTCCTGGCGGCCTCGCTGGTTCCTGGCTTTGCTGGTTCCTGGCTTTGCTGGTTCCTGGCCTCGCTGGTTCCTGGCTTCGCTGGTTCCTGGCTTTGCTGGTTCCTGGCCTCGCTGGTTCCTGGCGGCCTCGCTGGTTCCTGGCCTCGCTGGTTCCTGGCCTTGCTGGTTCCTGGCCTTGGAGGATCCTGGCCTTGCTGGTTCCTAGCCTCGCTGGTCCCTGGCCTTGCTGGTTCCTAGCCTCGCTGATTCCTGGCAGCCTTGCTGGTTCCTGGCTTTGCTGGTTCCTGGCCTCGCTGATTCCTGGCGGCCTCGCTGGTACCTGGCCTCGCTGGATCCTGGCCTTGCTGGTTCCTAGCCTCGCTGGTCCCTGGCCTTGCTGGTTCCTGGCTTCGCTGATTCCTGGCAGCCTTGCTGGTTCCTGGCTTTGCTGGTGCCTGGCCTTGCTGGTTCCTGGCCTCGCTGGTTCCTGGCCTTGCTGGTTCCTGGCGGCCTCGCTGGTTCCTGGCTTTGCTGGTTCCTGGCCTCGCTGGTTCCTGGCCTCGCTGGTTCTTGGCCTCGCTGGTGCCTGGCCTTGCTGGTTCCTGGCCTCGCTGGTCCCTGGCCTCGCAGGTTCCTGGCGGCCTCGCTGGTTCCTGGCTTTGCTGGTTCCTGGCTTTGCTGGATCCTGGCCTCGCTGGTGCCTGGCCTTGCTGGTTCCTGGCCTTGCTGGTTCCTGGCCTTGCTGGTTCCTGGCGGCCTCGCTGGTTCCTGGCCTCGCTGGTTCCTGGTGGCCTCGCTGGTTCCTGGCGGCCTCGCTGGTTCCTAGCGGCCTCGCTGGTTCCTGGCCTCGCTGGTTCCTGGCCTCGCTGATTCCTGGCGGCCTCGCTGGTTCCTGGCCTCGCTGGTTCCTGGCCTCGCTGGTTCCTGGCCTCGCTGGTGCCTGGCCTTGCTGGTTCCTGGCCTCGCTGTTTCCTGGCTTTGCTGGTTCCTGGCGGCCTCGCTGGTTCCTGGCCTTGGTGGTTCCTGGCCTCGCTGGATCCTGGCCTTGCTGGTTCCTGGCCTCGCTGGTTCCTGGCCTCGCTGGTTCCTGGCGGCCTCGCTGGTTCCTGGCTTTGCTGGTTCCTGGCGGCCTCGCTGGTTCCTGGCTTTGCTGGTTCCTGGCGGCCTGGCTGGTTCATGGCCTCGCTGGTTCCTTGCTTTGCTGGTTCCTGGCGGCCTCGCTGGTTCCTGGCCTCGCTGGTTCCTGGCCTCGCTGGTTCCTGGCGGCCTCGCTGGTTCCTGGCTTTGCTGGTTCCTGGCTTTGCTGGTTCCTGGCGGCCTCGCTGGTTCCTGGCCTCGCTGGTTCCTGGCCTCGCTGGTTCCTGGCGGCCTCGCTGGTTCCTGGCTTTGCTGGTTCCTGGCCTTGCTGGTTCTTGGCCTCGCTGGTTCCTGGCCTTGCTGGTTCCTGGCCTTGCTGGTTCCTGGTGGCCTTGCTGGTTCCTGGCCCTGCTGGTTCCTAGCCTCGCTGGTTCCTGGCTTTGCTGGTGCTTGGCCTCGCTGGTTCTTGGCCTCACTGGTTCCTGGCTTCGCTGGTTCCTGGCCTCGCTGGTTCCTGGCTTCGCTGGTTCCTGGCCTCGCTGGTTCCTGGCGGCCTTGCTGGTTCCTGGCCTCGCTGGTTCCTGGCCTCGCTGGTTCCTGGCCTCACTGGTTCCTGGCTTCGCTGGTCCCTGGCCTCGCTGGTTCCTGGCTTTGCTGGTTCCTGGCTTTGCTGGTTCCTGGCCTCGCTGGTTCCTGGCTTCGCTGGTTCCTGGCTTTGCTGGTTCCTGGCCTCGCTGGTTCCTGGCGGCCTCGCTGGTTCCTGGCCTCGCTGGTTCCTGGCTTTGCTGGTTCCTGGCCTTGCTGGTTCCTGGTGGCCTTGCTGGTTCCTGGCCTTGCTGGTTCCTAGCCTCGCTGGTCCCTGGCCTTGCTGGTTCCTGGCCTCGCTGTTTCCTGGCAGCCTTGCTGGTTCCTAGCTTTGCTGGTTCCTGGCCTCGCTGGTGCCTGGCCTTGCTGGTTCCTGGCCTCGCTGGTTCCTGGCCTCGCTGGTTCCTGGCGGCCTCGCTGGTTCCTGGCCTCGCTGGTTCCTAGCCTCGCTGGTTCCTGGCCTTGCTGGTTCCTGGCCTCGCTGGTTCCTGGCCTCGCTGGTTCCTGGCTTTGCTGGTTCCTGGCCTCGCTGGTTCCTGGCCTCGCTGGTTCTTGGCCTCGCTGGTTCCTGGCCTCGCTGGTTCCTGGTGGCCTCGCTGGTTCCTGGCTTTGCTGGTTCCTGGCCTTGCTGGTTCCTGGCCTTGGTGGATCCTGGCCTTGCTGGTTCCTAGCCTCGCTGGTCCCTGGCCTTGCTGGTTCCTAGCCTCGCTGGTTCCTTGCCTCGCTGGTTCCTGGCAGCCTCGCTGGTTCCTGGCTTTGCCCGTTCCTGGCTTTGCTGGTTCCTGGCCTCGCTGGTTCCTGGCCTTGCTGGTTCCTAGCCTCGCTGGTTCCTTGCCTCGCTGGTTCCTGGCAGCCTCGCTGGTTCCTGGCTTTGCCCGTTCCTGGCTTTGCTGGTTCCTGGCCTCGCTGGTTCCTGGCCTAGCTGGTTCCTGGCTCACTGGTTCCTGGCCTCGCTGGTTCCTGGCGGCCTAGCTGGTTCCTGGCCTCGCTGGTTCCTGGCCTCACTGGTTCTTGGCCACGCTGGTTCCTTGCCTCGCTGGTTCCTGCTGGCCTCGCTGGTTCCTGGCTTTGCTGGTTCCGGGCCTCGCTGGTTCATGGCCTCCCTGGTTCCTGGCCTTGCTGGTTCCTGGCGGCCTCGCTGGTTCCTGGCCTCGCTGGTTCTTGGCCTCGCTGGTTCCTGGCCTCGCTGGTTCCTGCTGGCCTCGCTGGTTCCTGGCTTTGCTGGTTCCTGGCCTCGCTGGTTCATGGCCTCGCTGGTTCCTGGCCTCCCTGGTTCCTAGCGGCCTCGCTGGTTCCTGGCCTCGCTGGTTCCTGGCCTTGCTGGTTCCTGGCGGCCTCACTGGTTCCTGGCCTCGCTGGTTCCTGGTGGCCTCGCTGGTTCCTGGCGGCCTCGCTGGTTCCTAGCGGCCTCGCTGGTTCCTGGCCTCGCTGGTTCCTGGCCTCGCTGGTTCCTGGCGACCTCGCTGGTTCCTGGCCTCGCTGGTTCCTGTCCTTGCTGGTTCCTGGCCTCGCTGGTTCCTGGCCTTGCTGGTTCCTGGTGGCCTCGCTGGTTCCTGGCTTTGCTGGTTCCTGGCCTCGCTGGTTCACGGCCTCGCTGGTTCCTGGCTTTGCTGGTTCCTGGCCTCGCTGGTTCCTGGCCTCGCTGGTTCTTGGCCTCGCTGGTTCCTGGCCTCGCTGGTTCCTGGTAGCCTCGCTGGTTCCTGGCTTTGCTGGTTCCTGGCTTTGCTGGTTCCTGGCTTTTCTGGTTCCTGGCGGCCTCGCTGGTTCCTGGCTTTGATGGTTCCTGGCCTTGCTGGTTCTTGGCCTCGCTGGTTCCTGGCCTTGCTGGTTCCTGGCCTTGCTGGTTCCTGGTGGCCTTGCTGGTTCCTGGCCCTGCTGGTTCCTAGCCTCGCTGGTTCCTGGCTTTGCTGGTGCTTGGCCTCGCTGGTTCTTGGCCTCACTGGTTCCTGGCTTCGCTGGTTCCTGGCCTCGCTGGTTCCTGGCTTCGCTGGTTCCTGGCCTCGCTGGTTCCTGGCGGCCTTGCTGGTTCCTGGCCTCGCTGGTTCCTGGCCTCGCTGGTTCCTGGCCTCACTGGTTCCTGGCTTCGCTGGTCCCTGGCCTCGCTGGTTCCTGGCGGCCTCGCTGGTTCCTGGCTTTGCTGGTTCCTGGCTTTGCTGGTTCCTGGCCTCGCTGGTTCCTGGCTTCGCTGGTTCCTGGCTTTGCTGGTTCCTGGCCTCGCTGGTTCCTGGCGGCCTCGCTGGTTCCTGGCCTCGCTGGTTCCTGGCTTTGCTGGTTCCTGGCCTTGCTGGTTCCTGGTGGCCTTGCTGGTTCCTGGCCTTGCTGGTTCCTAGCCTCGCTGGTCCCTGGCCTTGCTGGTTCCTGGCCTCGCTGTTTCCTGGCAGCCTTGCTGGTTCCTAGCTTTGCTGGTTCCTGGCCTCGCTGGTGCCTGGCCTTGCTGGTTCCTGGCCTCGCTGGTTCCTGGCCTCGCTGGTTCCTGGCGGCCTCGCTGGTTCCTGGCCTCGCTGGTTCCTAGCCTCGCTGGTTCCTGGCCTTGCTGGTTCCTGGCCTCGCTGGTTCCTGGCCTCGCTGGTTCCTGGCTTTGCTGGTTCCTGGCGGCCCCGCTGGTTCCTGGCTTTGCTGGTTCCTGGCGGCCTCGCTGGTCCCTGGCCTCACTGGTTCCTGGCGGCCTCGCTGGTTCCTGGCTTTGCTGGTTCCTGGCTTTGCTGGTTCCTGGCCTCGCTGGTTCCTGGCTTCGCTGGTTCCTGGCTTTGCTGGTTCCTGGCCTCGCTGGTTCCTGGCGGCCTCGCTGGTTCCTGGCCTCGCTGGTTCCTGGCCTTGCTGGTTCCTGGCCTTGGTGGATCCTGGCCTTGCTGGTTCCTAGCCTCGCTGGTCCCTGGCCTTGCTGGTTCCTAGCCTCGCTGATTCCTGGCAGCCTTGCTGGTTCCTGGCTTTGCTGGTTCCTGGCCTCGCTGATTCCTGGCGGCCTCGCTGGTACCTGGCCTCGCTGGATCCTGGCCTTGCTGGTTCCTAGCCTCGCTGGTCCCTGGCCTTGCTGGTTCCTGGCTTCGCTGATTCCTGGCAGCCTTGCTGGTTCCTGGCTTTGCTGGTTCCTGGCCTCGCTGGTGCCTGGCCTTGCTGGTTCCTGGCCTCGCTGGTCCCTGGCCTCGCAGGTTCCTGGCGGCCTCGCTGGTTCCTGGCTTTGCTGGTTCCTGGCTTTGCTGGTTCCTGGCCTCGCTGGTGCCTGGCCTTGCTGGTTCCTGGCCTCGCTTGTTCATGGCCTCGCTGGTTCCTGGCTTTGCTGGTTCCTGGCCTCGCTGGTTCCTGGCCTCGCTGGTTCTTGGCCTCGCTGGTGCCTGGCCTTGCTGGTTCCTGGCCTCGCTGGTCCCTGGCCTCGCAGGTTCCTGGCGGCCTCGCTGGTTCCTGGCTTTGCTGGTTCCTGGCTTTGCTGGTTCCTGGCCTCGCTGGTGCCTGGCCTTGCTGGTTCCTGGCCTCGCTGGTTCCTGGCCTTGCTGGTTCCTGGCGGCCTCGCTGGTTCCTGGCCTCGCTGGTTCCTGGTGGCCTCGCTGGTTCCTTGCGGCCTCGCTGGTTCCTAGCGGCCTCGCTGGTTCCTGGCCTCGCTGGTTCCTGGCCTCGCTGATTCCTGGCGGCCTCGCTGGTTCCTGGCCTCGCTGGTTCCTGGCCTTGCTGGTTCCTGGCCTCGCTGGTTCCTGGCCTTGCTGGTTCCTGGTGGCCTCGCTGGTTCCTGGCTTTGCTGGTTCCTGGCCTCGCTGGTTCATGGCCTCGCTGGTTCCTGGCTTTGCTGGTTCCTGGCCTCGCTGGTTCCTGGCCTCGCTGGTTCTTGGCCTCGCTGGTTCCTGGCCTCGCTGGTTCCTGGTGGCCTCGCTGGTTCCTGGCTTTGCTGGTTCCTGGCTTTGCTGGTTCCTGGCTTTTCTTGTTCTTGGCGGCCTCGCTGGTTCCTGGCTTTGCTGGTTCCTGGCCTTGCTGGTTCTTGGCCTCGCTGGTTCCTGGCCTCGCTGGTTCCTGGTGGCCTCGCTGGTTCCTGGCCTTGCTGGTTCCTGGCCTTGCTGGTTCCTGGTGGCCTTGCTGGTTCCTGGCCCTGCTGGTTCCTAGCCTCGCTGGTTCCTGGCTTTGCTGGTGCTTGGCCTCGCTGGTTCTTGGCCTCACTGGTTCCTGGCTTCGCTGGTTCCTGGCCTCGCTGGTTCCTGGCTTCGCTGGTTCCTGGCCTCGCTGGTTCCTGGCGGCCTTGCTGGTTCCTGGCCTCGCTGGTTCCTGGCTTCGCTGGTTCCTGGCTTTGCTGGTTCCTGGCCTCGCTGGTTCCTGGCGGCCTCGCTGGTTCCTGGCCTCGCTGGTTCCTGGCTTTGCTGGTTCCTGGCCTTGCTGGTTCCTGGTGGCCTTGCTGGTTCCTGGCCTTGCTGGTTCCTAGCCTTGCTGGTCCCTGGCCTTGCTGGTTCCTGGCCTCGCTGATTCCTGGCAGCCTTGCTGGTTCCTGGCTTTGCTGGTTCCTGGCCTCGCTTGTGCCTGGCCTTGCTGGTTCCTGGCCTCGCTGGTTCCTGGCCTCGCTGGTTCCTGGCGGCCTCGCTGGTTCCTGGCCTCGCTGGTTCCTAGCCTCGCTGGTTCCTGGCCTTGCTGGTTCCTGGCCTCGCTGTTTCCTGGCCTCGCTGGTTCCTGGCTTTGCTGGTTCCTGGCGGCCTCGCTGGTTCCTGGCTTTGCTGGTTCCTGGCGGCCTCGCTGGTCCCTGGCCTCACTGGTTCCTGGCGGCCTCGCTGGTTCCTGGCTTTGCTGGTTCCTGGCTTTGCTGGTTCCTGGCCTCACTGGTTCCTGGCCTCGCTGGTTCATGGCCTCGCTGGTTCCTGGCCTCGCTGGTTCCTAGTGGCCTCGCTGGTTCCTGGCCTCGCTGGTTCCTGGCCTTGCTGGTTCCTGGCGGCCTCACTGGTTCCTGGCCTCGCTGGTTCCTGGTGGCCTCGCTGGTTCCTGGCGGCCTCGCTGGTTCCTAGCGGCCTCGCTGGTTCCTGGCCTCGCTGGTTCCTGGCCTTGCTGGTTCCTGGCGGCCTCGCTGGTTCCTGGCCTCGCTTGTTCCTGGCCTTGCTGGTTCCTGGCCTCGCTGGTTCCTGGCCTTGCTGGTTCCTGGTGGCCTCACTGGTTCCTGGCTTTGCTGGTTCCTGGCCTCGCTGGTTCCTGGCTTTGCTGGTTCCTGGCCTCGCTTGTTCCTGGCCTCGCTGGTTCTTGGCCTCGCTGGTTCCTGGCCTCGCTGGTTCCTGGTGGCCTCGCTGGTTCCTGGCTTTGCTGGTTCCTGGCCTCGCTGGTTCATGGCCTCGCTGGTTCCTGGCTTTGCTGGTTCCTGGCCTCGCTTGTTCCTGGCCTCGCTGGTTCTTGGCCTCGCTGGTTCCTGGCCTCGCTGGTTCCTGGTGGCCTCGCTGGTTCCTGGCTTTGCTGGTTCCTGGCTTTGCTGGTTCCTGGCTTTTCTGGTTCCTGGCGGCCTCGCTGGTTCCTGGCTTTGCTGGTTCCTGGCCTTGCTGGTTCTTGGCCTCGCTGGTTCCTGGCCTTGCTGGTTCCTGGCCTTGCTGGTTCCTGGTGGCCTTGCTGGTTCCTGGCCCTGCTGGTTCCTAGCCTCGCTGGTTCCTGGCTTTGCTGGTGCTTGGCCTCGCTGGTTCTTGGCCTCACTGGTTCCTGGCTTCGCTGGTTCCTGGCCTCGCTGGTTCCTGGCTTCGCTGGTTCCTGGCCTCGCTGGTTCCTGGCGGCCTTGCTGGTTCCTGGCCTCGCTGGTTCCTGGCCTCGCTGGTTCCTGGCCTCACTGGTTCCTGGCTTCGCTGGTCCCTGGCCTCGCTGGTTCCTGGCGGCCTCGCTGGTTCCTGGCTTTGCTGGTTCCTGGCTTCGCTGGTTCCTGGCTTTGCTGGTTCCTGGCCTCGCTGGTTCCTGGCGGCCTCGCTGGTTCTTGGCCTCGCTGGTTCCTGGCTTTGCTAGTTCCTGGCCTTGCTGGTTCCTGGTGGCCTTGCTGGTTCCTGGCCTTGCTGGTTCCTAGCCTCGCTGGTCCCTGGCCTTGCTGGTTCCTGGCCTCGCTGATTCCTGGCAGCCTTGCTGGTTCCTGGCTTTGCTGGTTCCTGGCCTCGCTGGTGCCTGGCCTTGCTGGTTCCTGGCCTCGCTGGTTCCTGGCCTCGCTGGTTCCTGGCGGCCTCGCTGGTTCCTGGCCTCGCTGGTTCCTAGCCTCGCTGGTTCCTGGCCTTGCTGGTTCCTGGCCTCGCTGGTTCCTGGCCTCGCTGGTTCCTGGCGGCCCCGCTGGTTCCTGGCGGCCCCGCTGGTTCCTGGCTTTGCTGGTTCCTGGCGGCCTCGCTGGTCCCTGGCCTCACTGGTTCCTGGCGGCCTCGCTGGTTCCTGGCTTTGCTGGTTCCTGGCTTTGCTGGTTCCTGGCCTCGCTGGTTCCTGGCTTCGCTGGTTCCTGGCTTTGCTGGTTCCTGGCCTCGCTGGTTCCTGGCGGCCTCGCTGGTTCCTGGCGGCCTCGCTGGTTCCTGGCCTCGCTGGTTCCTGGCCTTGCTGGTTCCTGGCCTTGGTGGATCCTGGCCTTGCTGGTTCCTAGCCTCGCTGGTCCCTGGCCTTGCTGGTTCCTAGCCTCGCTGATTCCTGGCAGCCTTGCTGGTTCCTGGCTTTGCTGGTTCCTGGCCTCGCTGATTCCTGGCAGCCTTGCTGGTTCCTGGCTTTGCTGGTTCCTGGCCTCGCTGGTGCCTGGCCTTGCTGGTTCCTGGCCTCGCTGGTCCCTGGCCTCGCTGGTTCCTGGCGGCCTCGCTGGTTCCTGGCTTTGCTGGTTCCTGGCTTTGCTGGTTCCTGGCCTCGCTGGTGCCTGGCCTTGCTGGTTCCTGGCCTCGCTGGTTCCTGGCCTTGCTGGTTCCTGGCGGCCTCGCTGGTTCCTGGCCTCGCTGGTACCTGGTGGCCTCGCTGGTTCCTGGCGGCCTCGCTGGTTCCTAGCGGCCTCGCTGGTTCCTGGCCTCGCTGGTTCCTGGTGGCCTCGCTGGTTCCTGGCTTTGCTGGTTCCTGGCGGCCTCGCTGGTTCCTGGCGGCCTCGCTGGTTCCTGGCTTTGCTGGTTCCTGGCGGCCTCGCTGTTCCCTGGCCTCGCTGGTTCCTGGCGGCCTCGCTGGTTCCTGGCTTTGCAGGTTCCTGGCTTTTCTGGTTCCTGGCGGCCTCGCTGGTTCCTGGCTTTGCTGGTTCCTGGCCTTGCTGGTTCTTGGCCTCGCTGGTTCCTGGCCTTGCTGGTTCCTGGCCTTGCTGGTTCCTGGTGGCCTTGCTGGTTCCTGGCCCTGCTGGTTCCTAGCCTCGCTGGTTCCTGGCTTTGCTGGTGCTTGGCCTCGCTGGTTCTTGGCCTCACTGGTTCCTGGCTTCGCTGGTTCCTGGCCTCGCTGGTTCCTGGCTTCACTGGTTCCTGGCCTCGCTGGTTCCTGGCGGCCTTGCTGGTTCCTGGCTTCGCTGGTCCCTGGCCTAGCTGGTTCCTGGCGGCCTCGCTGGTTCCTGGCTTTGCTGGTTCCTGGCTTTGCTGGTTCCCGGCCTCGCTGGTTCCTGGCTGCGCTGGTTCCTGGCTTTGCTGGTTCCTGGCCTCGCTGGTTCCTGGCGGCCTCGCTGGTTCCTGGCCTTGCTGGTTCCTGGCTTTGCTGGTTCCTGGCCTTGCTGGTTCCTGGTGGCCTTGCTGGTTCCTGGCCTTGCTGGTTCCTAGCCTCGCTGGTCCCTGGCCTTGCTGGTTCCTGGCCTCGCTGATTCCTGGCAGCCTTGCTGGTTCCTGGCTTTGCTGGTTCCTGGCCTCGCTGGTGCCTGGCCTTGCTGGTTCCTGGCCTCGCTGGTTCCTGGCTTCGCTGGTTCCTGGCGGCCTCGCTGGTTCATGGCCTCGCTGGTTCCTAGCCATCGCTGGTTCCTGGCCTTGCTGGTTCCTGGCCTCGCTGGTTCCTGGCCTCGCTGGTTCCTGGCTTTGCTGGTTCCTGGCGGCCCCGCTGGTTCCTGGCTTTGCTGGTTCCTGGCGGCCTCGCTGGTCCCTTGCCTCACTGGTTCCTGGCGGCCTCGCTGGTTCCTGGCTTTGCTGGTTCCTGGCTTTGCTGGTTCCTGGCCTCGCTGGTTCCTGGCTTCGCTGGTTCCTGGCTTTGCTGGTTCCTGGCCTCGCTGGTTCCTGGCGGCCTCGCTGGTTCCTGGCGGCCTCGCTGGTTCCTGGCCTCGCTGGTTCCTGGCCTTGCTGGTTCCTGGCCTTGGTGGATCCTGGCCTTGCTGGTTCCTAGCCTCGCTGGTCCCTGGCCTTGCTGGTTCCTAGCCTCGCTGATTCCTGGCAGCCTTGCTGGTTCCTGGCTTTGCTGGTTCCTGGCGGCCTCGCTGGTTCCTGGCAGGCCTCGCTGGTTCCTGGCCTCGCTGGTGCCTGGCCTCGCTGGTCCCTGGCCTCGCTGGTTCCTGGCCTCGCTGGTTCCTGGCGGCCTCGCTGGTTCCTGGCTTTGCTGGTTCCTGGCTTTGCTGGTTCCTGGCCTCGCTGGTTCCTGGCTTCGCTGGTTCCTGGCTTTGCTGGTTCCTGGCCTCGCTGGTTCCTGGCGGCCTCGCTGGTTCCTGGCGGCCTCGCTGGTTCCTGGCCTCGCTGGTTCCTGGCCTTGCTGGTTCCTGGCCTTGGTGGATCCTGGCCTTGCTGGTTCCTAGCCTCGCTGGTCCCTGGCCTTGCTGGTTCCTAGCCTCGCTGATTCCTGGCAGCCTTGCTGGTTCCTGGCTTTGCTGGTTCCTGGCGGCCTCGCTGGTTCCTGGCGGCCTCGCTGGTTCCTGGCCTCGCTGGTGCCTGGCCTCGCTGGTCCCTGGCCTTGCTGGTTCCTGGCCTCGCTGATTCCTGGCAGCCTTGCTGGTTCCTGGCTTTGCTGGTTCCTGGCCTCGCTGGTGCCTGGCCTTGCTGGTTCCTGGCCTCGCTGGTCCCTGGCCTCGCTGGTTCCTGGCGGCCTCGCTGGTTCCTGGCTTTGCTGGTTCCTGGCTTTGCTGGTTCCTGGCCTCGCTGGTGCCTGGCCTTGCTGGTTCCTGGCCTCGCTGGTTCCTGGCCTCGCTGGTTCCTAGCGGCCTCGCTGGTTCCTGGCCTCGCTGGTTCCTGGTGGCCTCGCTGGTTCCTGGCTTTGCTGGTTCCTGGCGGCCTCGCTGGTTCCTGGCTTTGCTGGTTCCTGGCGGCCTCGCTGGTTCCTGGCTTTGCTGGTTCCTGGCGGCCT
This sequence comes from Telmatherina bonti, assembly GCF_933228915.1. Taxonomy (NCBI): domain Eukaryota; kingdom Metazoa; phylum Chordata; class Actinopteri; order Atheriniformes; family Telmatherinidae; genus Telmatherina; species Telmatherina bonti. Next base: position 5,515,850 of record NC_136629.1, read on the forward strand.
CGCTGTTCCCTGGCCTTGCTGGTTCCTGGCGGCCTCGCTGGTTCCTGGCTTCGCTGGTTCCTGGCTTTGCTGGTTCCTGGCCTCGCTGGTTCCTGGCCTCGCTGGTTCCTGGCCTCGCTGGTTCCTAGCGGCCTTGCTGGTTCCTGGCCTCGCTGGTCCCTGGCCTTGCTGGTTCCTGGCCTCGCTGATTCCTGGCAGCCTTGCTGGTTCCTGGCTTTGCTGGTTCCTGGCCTCGCTGGTGCCTGGCCTTGCTGGTTCCTGGCCTCGCTGGTCCCTGGCCTCGCTGGTTCCTGGCGGCCTCGCTGGTTCCTGGCTTTGCTGGTTCCTGGCTTTGCTGGTTCCTGGCCTCGCTGGTGCCTGGCCTTGCTGGTTCCTGGCCTCGCTGGTTCCTGGCCTTGCTGGTTCCTGGCGGCCTCGCTGGTTCCTGGCCTCGCTGGTTCCTGGTGGCCTCGCTGGTTCCTGGCGGCCTCGCTGGTTCCTAGCGGCCTCGCTGGTTCCTGGCCTCGCTGGTTCCTGGTGGCCTCGCTGGTTCCTGGCTTTGCTGGTTCCTGGCGGCCTCGCTGGTTCCTGGCTTTGCTGGTTCCTGGCTTTGCTGGTTCCTGGCCTCGCTGGTTCCTGGCTTCGCTGGTTCCTGGCTTTGCTTGTTCCTGGCCTCGCTGGTTCCTGGCGGCCTCGCTGGTTCCTGGCGGCCTCGCTGGTTCCTGGCCTCGCTGGTTCCTGGCCTTGCTGGTTCCTGGCCTTGGTGGATCCTGGCCTTGCTGGTTCCTAGCCTCGCTGGTCCCTGGCCTTGCTGGTTCCTAGCCTCGCTGATTCCTGGCAGCCTTGCTGGTTCCTGGCTTTGCTGGTTCCTGGCCTCGCTGATTCCTGGCGGCCTCGCTGGTTCCTGGCCTCGCTGGATCCTGGCCTTGCTGGTTCCTAGCCTCGCTGGTCCCTGGCCTTGCTGGTTCCTGGCCTCGCTGATTCCTGGCAGCCTTGCTGGTTCCTGGCTTTGCTGGTTCCTGGCCTCGCTGGTGCCTGGCCTTGCTGGTTCCTGGCCTCGCTGGTTCCTGGCTTTGCTGGTTCCTGGCTTTGCTGGTTCCTGGCCTCGCTGGTTCCTGGCTTTGCTGGTTCCTGGCGGCCCCGCTGGTTCCTGGCTTCGCTGGTTCCTGGCGGCCTCGCTGGTCCCTGGCCTCACTGGTTCCTGGCGGCCTCGCTGGTTCCTGGCTTTGCTGGTTCCTGGCTTTGCTGGTTCCTGGCCTCGCTGGTTCCTGGCTTCGCTGGTTCCTGGCTTTGCTGGTTCCTGGCCTCGCTGGTTCCTGGCGGCCTCGCTGGTTCCTGGCGGCCTCGCTGGTTCCTGGCCTCGCTGGTTCCTGGCCTTGCTGGTTCCTGGCCTTGGTGGATCCTGGCCTTGCTGGTTCCTAGCCTCGCTGGTCCCTGGCCTTGCTGGTTCCTAGCCTCGCTGATTCCTGGCAGCCTTGCTGGTTCCTGGCTTTGCTGGTTCCTGGCCTCGCTGATTCCTGGCGGCCTCGCTGGTTCCTGGCCTCGCTGGATCCTGGCCTTGCTGGTTCCTAGCCTCGCTGGTCCCTGGCCTTGCTGGTTCCTGGCCTCGCTGATTCCTGGCAGCCTTGCTGGTTCCTGGCTTTGCTGGTTCCTGGCCTCGCTGGTGCCTGGCCTTGCTGGTTCCTGGCCTCGCTGGTCCCTGGCCTCGCTGGTTCCTGGCGGCCTCGCTGGTTCCTGGCTTTGCTGGTTCCTGGCTTTGCTGGTTCCTGGCCTCGCTGGTGCCTGGCCTTGCTGGTTCCTGGCCTCGCTGGTTCCTGGCCTCGCTGGTTCCTGGCGGCCTCGCTGGTTCCTGGCGGCCTCGCTGGTTCCTGGCCTCGCTGGTTCCTGGCCTTGCTGGTTCCTGGCCTTGGTGGATCCTGGCCTTGCTGGTTCCTAGCCTCGCTGGTCCCTGGCCTTGCTGGTTCCTAGCCTCGCTGATTCCTGGCAGCCTTGCTGGTTCCTGGCTTTGCTGGTTCCTGGCGGCCTCGCTGGTTCCTGGCAGGCCTCGCTGGTTCCTGGCCTCGCTGGTGCCTGGCCTCGCTGGTCCCTGGCCTCGCTGGTTCCTGGCCTCGCTGGTTCCTGGCGGCCTCGCTGGTTCCTGGCTTTGCTGGTTCCTGGCTTTGCTGGTTCCTGGCCTCGCTGGTTCCTGGCTTCGCTGGTTCCTGGCTTTGCTGGTTCCTGGCCTCGCTGGTTCCTGGCGGCCTCGCTGGTTCCTGGCGGCCTCGCTGGTTCCTGGCCTCGCTGGTTCCTGGCCTTGCTGGTTCCTGGCCTTGGTGGATCCTGGCCTTGCTGGTTCCTAGCCTCGCTGGTCCCTGGCCTTGCTGGTTCCTAGCCTCGCTGATTCCTGGCAGCCTTGCTGGTTCCTGGCTTTGCTGGTTCCTGGCGGCCTCGCTGGTTCCTGGCGGCCTCGCTGGTTCCTGGCCTCGCTGGTGCCTGGCCTCGCTGGTCCCTGGCCTTGCTGGTTCCTGGCCTCGCTGATTCCTGGCAGCCTTGCTGGTTCCTGGCTTTGCTGGTTCCTGGCCTCGCTGGTGCCTGGCCTTGCTGGTTCCTGGCCTCGCTGGTCCCTGGCCTCGCTGGTTCCTGGCGGCCTCGCTGGTTCCTGGCTTTGCTGGTTCCTGGCTTTGCTGGTTCCTGGCCTCGCTGGTGCCTGGCCTTGCTGGTTCCTGGCCTCGCTGGTTCCTGGCCTCGCTGGTTCCTAGCGGCCTCGCTGGTTCCTGGCCTCGCTGGTTCCTGGTGGCCTCGCTGGTTCCTGGCTTTGCTGGTTCCTGGCGGCCTCGCTGGTTCCTGGCTTTGCTGGTTCCTGGCGGCCTCGCTGGTTCCTGGCTTTGCTGGTTCCTGGCGGCCTCGCTGTTCCCTGGCCTTGCTGGTTCCTGGCGGCCTCGCTGGTTCCTGGCTTCGCTGGTTCCTGGCTTTGCTGGTTCCTGGCCTCGCTGGTTCCTGGCCTCGCTGGTTCCTGGCCTCGCTGGTTCCTAGCGGCCTCGCTGGTTCCTGGCCTCGCTGGTCCCTGGCCTTGCTGGTTCCTGGCCTCGCTGATTCCTGGCAGCCTTGCTGGTTCCTGGCTTTGCTGGTTCCTGGCCTCGCTGGTGCCTGGCCTTGCTGGTTCCTGGCCTCGCTGGTCCCTGGCCTCGCTGGTTCCTGGCGGCCTCGCTGGTTCCTGGCTTTGCTGGTTCCTGGCTTTGCTGGTTCCTGGCCTCGCTGGTGCCTGGCCTTGCTGGTTCCTGGCCTCGCTGGTTCCTGGCCTTGCTGGTTCCTGGCGGCCTCGCTGGTTCCTGGCCTCGCTGGTTCCTGGTGGCCTCGCTGGTTCCTGGCGGCCTCGCTGGTTCCTAGCGGCCTCGCTGGTTCCTGGCCTCGCTGGTTCCTGGTGGCCTCGCTGGTTCCTGGCTTTGCTGGTTCCTGGCGGCCTCGCTGGTTCCTGGCTTTGCTGGTTCCTGGCTTTGCTGGTTCCTGGCCTCGCTGGTTCCTGGCTTCGCTGGTTCCTGGCTTTGCTTGTTCCTGGCCTCGCTGGTTCCTGGCGGCCTCGCTGGTTCCTGGCGGCCTCGCTGGTTCCTGGCCTCGCTGGTTCCTGGCCTTGCTGGTTCCTGGCCTTGGTGGATCCTGGCCTTGCTGGTTCCTAGCCTCGCTGGTCCCTGGCCTTGCTGGTTCCTAGCCTCGCTGATTCCTGGCAGCCTTGCTGGTTCCTGGCTTTGCTGGTTCCTGGCCTCGCTGATTCCTGGCGGCCTCGCTGGTTCCTGGCCTCGCTGGATCCTGGCCTTGCTGGTTCCTAGCCTCGCTGGTCCCTGGCCTTGCTGGTTCCTGGCCTCGCTGATTCCTGGCAGCCTTGCTGGTTCCTGGCTTTGCTGGTTCCTGGCCTCGCTGGTGCCTGGCCTTGCTGGTTCCTGGCCTCGCTGGTTCCTGGCTTTGCTGGTTCCTGGCTTTGCTGGTTCCTGGCCTCGCTGGTTCCTGGCTTTGCTGGTTCCTGGCGGCCCCGCTGGTTCCTGGCTTCGCTGGTTCCTGGCGGCCTCGCTGGTCCCTGGCCTCACTGGTTCCTGGCGGCCTCGCTGGTTCCTGGCTTTGCTGGTTCCTGGCTTTGCTGGTTCCTGGCCTCGCTGGTTCCTGGCTTCGCTGGTTCCTGGCTTTGCTGGTTCCTGGCCTCGCTGGTTCCTGGCGGCCTCGCTGGTTCCTGGCGGCCTCGCTGGTTCCTGGCCTCGCTGGTTCCTGGCCTTGCTGGTTCCTGGCCTTGGTGGATCCTGGCCTTGCTGGTTCCTAGCCTCGCTGGTCCCTGGCCTTGCTGGTTCCTAGCCTCGCTGATTCCTGGCAGCCTTGCTGGTTCCTGGCTTTGCTGGTTCCTGGCCTCGCTGATTCCTGGCGGCCTCGCTGGTTCCTGGCCTCGCTGGATCCTGGCCTTGCTGGTTCCTAGCCTCGCTGGTCCCTGGCCTTGCTGGTTCCTGGCCTCGCTGATTCCTGGCAGCCTTGCTGGTTCCTGGCTTTGCTGGTTCCTGGCCTCGCTGGTGCCTGGCCTTGCTGGTTCCTGGCCTCGCTGGTCCCTGGCCTCGCTGGTTCCTGGCGGCCTCGCTGGTTCCTGGCTTTGCTGGTTCCTGGCTTTGCTGGTTCCTGGCCTCGCTGGTGCCTGGCCTTGCTGGTTCCTGGCCTCGCTGGTTCCTGGCCTCGCTGGTTCCTAGCGGCCTCGCTGGTTCCTGGCCTCGCTGGTTCCTGGTGGCCTCGCTGGTTCCTGGCTTTGCTGGTTCCTGGCGGCCTCGCTGGTTCCTGGCTTTGCTGGTTCCTGGCAGCCTCGCTGGTTCCTGGCTTTGCTGGTTCCTGGCGGCCTCGCTGTTCCCTGGCCTCGCTGGTTCCTGGCGGCCTCGCTGGTTCCTGGCTTCGCTGGTTCCTGGCTTTGCTGGTTCCTGGCCTCGCTGGTTCCTGGCCTCGCTGGTTCCTAGCGGCCTCGCTGGTTCCTGGCCTTGCTGGTTCCTGGCCTCGCTGATTCCTGGCAGCCTTGCTGGTTCCTGGCTTTGCTGGTTCCTGGCCTCGCTGGTGCCTGGCCTTGCTGGTTCCTGGCCTCGCTGGTCCCTGGCCTCGCTGGTTCCTGGCGGCCTCGCTGGTTCCTGGCTTTGCTGGTTCCTGGCTTTGCTGGTTCCTGGCCTCGCTGGTGCCTGGCCTTGCTGGTTCCTGGCCTCGCTGGTTCCTGGCCTTGCTGGTTCCTGGCGGCCTCGCTGGTTCCTGGCCTCGCTGGTTCCTGGTGGCCTCGCTGGTTCCTGGCGGCCTCGCTGGTTCCTAGCGGCCTCGCTGGTTCCTGGCCTCGCTGGTTCCTGGTGGCCTCGCTGGTTCCTGGCTTTGCTGGTTCCTGGCGGCCTCGCTGGTTCCTGGCTTTGCTGGTTCCTGGCTTTGCTGGTTCCTGGCCTCGCTGGTTCCTGGCTTCGCTGGTTCCTGGCTTTGCTTGTTCCTGGCCTCGCTGGTTCCTGGCGGCCTCGCTGGTTCCTGGCGGCCTCGCTGGTTCCTGGCCTCGCTGGTTCCTGGCCTTGCTGGTTCCTGGCCTTGGTGGATCCTGGCCTTGCTGGTTCCTAGCCTCGCTGGTCCCTGGCCTTGCTGGTTCCTAGCCTCGCTGATTCCTGGCAGCCTTGCTGGTTCCTGGCTTTGCTGGTTCCTGGCCTCGCTGATTCCTGGCGGCCTCGCTGGTTCCTGGCCTCGCTGGATCCTGGCCTTGCTGGTTCCTAGCCTCGCTGGTCCCTGGCCTTGCTGGTTCCTGGCCTCGCTGATTCCTGGCAGCCTTGCTGGTTCCTGGCTTTGCTGGTTCCTGGCCTCGCTGGTGCCTGGCCTTGCTGGTTCCTGGCCTCGCTGGTCCCTGGCCTCGCTGGTTCCTGGCGGCCTCGCTGGTTCCTGGCTTTGCTGGTTCCTGGCTTTGCTGGTTCCTGGCGGCTTCGCTGGTGCCTGGCCTTGCTGGTTCCTGGCCTCGCTGGTTCCTGGCCTTGCTGGTTCCTGGCGGCCTCGCTGGTTCCTGGCCTCGCTGGTTCCTGGTGGCCTCGCTGGTTCCTGGCGGCCTCGCTGGTTCCTAGCGGCCTCGCTGGTTCCTGGCCTCGCTGGTTCCTGGTGGCCTCGCTGGTTCCTGGCATTGCTGGTTCCTGGCGGCCTCGCTGGTTCCTGGCTTTGCTGGTTCCTGGCTTTGCTGGTTCCTGGCCTCGCTGGTTCCTGGCTTCGCTGGTTCCTGGCTTTGCTTGTTCCTGGCCTCGCTGGTTCCTGGCGGCCTCGCTGGTTCCTGGCGGCCTCGCTGGTTCCTGGCCTCGCTGGTTCCTGGCCTTGCTGGTTCCTGGCCTTGGTGGATCCTGGCCTTGCTGGTTCCTAGCCTCGCTGGTCCCTGGCCTTGCTGGTTCCTAGCCTCGCTGATTCCTGGCAGCCTTGCTGGTTCCTGGCTTTGCTGGTTCCTGGCCTCGCTGATTCCTGGCGGCCTCGCTGGTTCCTGGCCTCGCTGGATCCTGGCCTTGCTGGTTCCTAGCCTCGCTGGTCCCTGGCCTTGCTGGTTCCTGGCCTCGCTGATTCCTGGCAGCCTTGCTGGTTCCTGGCTTTGCTGGTTCCTGGCCTCGCTGGTGCCTGGCCTTGCTGGTTCCTGGCCTCGCTGGTCCCTGGCCTCGCTGGTTCCTGGCGGCCTCGCTGGTTCCTGGCTTTGCTGGTTCCTGGCTTTGCTGGTTCCTGGCCTCGCTGGTGCCTGGCCTTGCTGGTTCCTGGCCTCGCTGGTTCCTGGCAGCCTTGCTGGTTCCTGGCTTTGCTGGTTCCTGGCCTCGCTGGTGCCTGGCCTTGCTGGTTCCTGGCCTCGCTGGTCCCTGGCCTCGCTGGTTCCTGGCGGCCTCGCTGGTTCCTGGCCTCGCTGGTTCCTGGTGGCCTCGCTGGTTCCTGGCGGCCTCGCTGGTTCCTAGCGGCCTCGCTGGTTCCTGGCCTCGCTGGTTCCTGGTGGCCTCGCTGGTTCCTGGCTTTGCTGGTTCCTGGCGGCCTCGCTGGTTCCTGGCTTTGCTGGTTCCTGGCCTCGCTGGTTCTTGGCCTCGCTGGTTCCTGGCCTCGCTGGTTCCTGGTGGCCTCGCTGGTTCCTGGCTTTGCTGGTTCCTGGCCTTGCTGGTTCCTGGTGGCCTTGCTGGTTCCTGGCCTTGCTGGTTCCTAGCCTCGCTGGTTCCTGGCCTTGCTGGTTCCTGGCTTTGCTGGTGCTTGGCGGCCTTGCTGTTTCCTAGCCTCGCTGGTTCCTGGCTTTGCTGGTGCCTGGCCTCGCTGGTTCCTGGCTTCGCTGGTTCCTGGCCTCGCTGGTTCCTGGCTTCGCTGGTTCCTGGCCTCGCTGGTTCCTGGCGGCCTTGCTGGTTCATGTCCTCGCTGGTTCCTGGCCTCGCTGGTTCCTGGCCTCACTGGTTCCTGGCTTCGCTGGTTCCTGGCCTCGCTGGTTCCTGGCGGCCTCGCTGGTTCCTGGCCTCGCTGGTTCCTGGTGGCCTCGCTGGTTCCTGGCTTTGCTGGTTCCTGGCTTTGCTGGTTCCTGGCCTCGCTGGTTCTTGGCCTCACTGGTTCCTGGCTTCGCTGGTTCCTGGCCTCGCTGGTTCCTGGCTTCGCTGGTTCCTGGCCTCGCTGGTTCCTGGCGGCCTTGCTGGTTCATGTCCTCGCTGGTTCCTGGCCTCGCTGGTTCCTGGCCTCACTGGTTCCTGGCTTCGCTGGTTCCTGGCCTCGCTGGTTCCTGGCAGCCTCGCTGGTTCCTGGCCTCGCTGGTTCCTGGTGGCCTCGCTGGTTCCTGGCTTTGCTGGTTCCTGGCTTTGCTGGTTCCTGGCCTCGCTGGTTCTTGGCCTCGCTGGTTCCTGGCCTCGCTGGTTCCTGGTGGCCTCGCTGGTTCCTGGCTTTGCTGGTTCCTGGCCTTGCTGGTTCCTGGTGACCTTGCTGGTTCCTGGCCTTGCTGGTTCCTAGCCTCGCTGGTTCCTGGCCTTGCTGGTTCCTTGCAGCCTCGCTGGTTCCTGGCTTTGCTGGTGCTTGGCGGCCTTGCTGGTTCCTGGCCTCGCTGGTTCCTGGCTTTGCTGGTTCCTGGCCTCGCTGGTTCTTGGCCTCACTGGTTCCTGGCCTCGCTGGTTCCTGGCCTCACTGGTTCCTGGCTTCGCTGGTTCCTGGCCTCGCTGGTTCCTGGCTTCGCTGGTTCCTGGCCTCGCTGGTTCCTGGCAGCCTTGCTGGTTCCTGGCCTCGCTGGTTCCTGGCTTCGCTGGTTCCTGGCCTCACTGGTTCCTGGCTTTGCTGGTTCCTGGCCTCGCTGGTTCCTGGCGGCCTCGCTGGTTCCTGGCTTCGCTGGTTCCTGGCCTTGCTGGTTCCTGGCGGCCTCGCTGGTTCCTGGCCTCGCTGGTTCCTGGCCTCACTGGTTCCTGGCTTCGCTGGTTCCTGGCGGCCTCGCTGGTTCCTGGCGGCCTCGCTGGTTCCTGGCTTCGCTGGTTCCTGGCCTTGCTGGTTCCTGGCGGCCTCGCTGGTTCCTGGCCTCGCTGGTTCCTGGCCTCACTGGTTCCTGGCTTCGCTGGTTCCTGGCGGCCTCGCTGGTTCCTGGCGGCCTCACTGGTTCCTGGCTTCGCTGGTTCCTGGCTTCGCTGGTTCCTGGCCTCACTGGTTCCTGGCTTCGCTGGTTCCTGGCCTCGCTGGTTCCTGGCGGCCTCGCTGGTTCCTGGCTTCGCTGGTTCCTGGCCTTGCTGGTTCCTGGCGGCCTCGCTGGTTCCTGGCCTCGCTGGTTCCTGGCCTCACTGGTTCCTGGCTTCGCTGGTTCCTGGCCTCGCTGGTTCCTGGCCTCACTGGTTCCTGGCTTCGCTGGTTCCTGGCCTCGCTGGTTCCTGGCCTCACCGTCTAAGGCCGGCATCGTTAGAACCCTGTTCTGACACATGTATGATGACACTACCAGCTGAAAAGACTTTTCCTTTAGAAACTCGGGAACAAACAGTTTGAGGTTTGTTTAGCTTGTTTAGCTCGCAGGCTACAACCTGAGCTCACAGGAAGGACAGAAACGCAACAATAACATTTTTACTTATTTACTAAAACTGTTACATGTGATTCTAGGATTTTGTTCTTTAGTTGTTGAGTCAATAAGAATTTACAAACAATAAAAATGTTTATTACAGTCTTATTAAACTCCCAGAAATTATTTTTCTCATTCTTAAATCAGTGTATGACTGCAAAATGAAACAATATTCTTTTGTCAAAACTGTTTTCAAGAAAACTCCAGAATCACATTCAGCTTTTACCTTCACCAAGACGCATAATGATCAGATCAGACTTCTACTTAAATTATAATAATTTATGTTTGTTTGTTATTTTTTTTAAAAATGCATGAATTCAGGTTTCAAAAGGCCGTTAAACATTAAACACGATTCCTCATTAACTGTGCATGTTGGTGTGTCAGAGGAATAGCTTGGGGGCAAAGATCATTATCGCCAAACATTCTGCTGCATGCTGGGTAATGTAGTTTTTCCTGCTGGCTGACCATTAAAATGAAGATAAAAAGTAATTAATTAATTAAAATCGCGCTGTTCACGAGGAGGCGGCAGGAGAAACGTCGACTTTTTGTTCACAGTGGAATTAGATGTTATGTGGAGTCATGAAGCAGAGTAAAGTCTGAGAAGGGTGACTACATTTCCCATGATCCTCCAGGTGTGACCTGAAGCACAACCTGGTGCGGACGTGTTTGACAGTTGTTAAAAAATGGGGCTCAGAAGTCCGGCAGGTTCCGTGTTCAGTTCTTTATCTGGTCCTCTTCCAAGTCAAGTTTGGCTCATATGGTCCTTTTCTACACGCAAACATTCGTGTGTTGAAAATAAAATACGGATAAAATGAACGCGAAGAAGAAGAAAACCTGTTTAAAACGAGTAGTAATCAGATCAAAGATCTGAGGAAGAACAGAGGTCTCACTCTGCTATCAACGCTGGTTATTTAAAAAATCAATACCTTGTAGGTTAGGAAATGTGCTTTAAATGTGCAATTATTTCACATTATCATTATTATGGTTCTACATGGGTGCAATGATGATAAAATACTTAAAGTTCCTGTGATTTAAAACCTTTAATAATAAAATACAGAGGCTGACAACAGGAAAACATATTTACACGACAAAAACAAATGAACCAAGTCAAAAACAAAATTAGATTTAGAAAACAAATTTATATTTCATAAAACACGTTTGAATATTTACAAACAAGCAGATTTACACTTTAGGAAACAAACTGGCAAAATATTAAATTCTTAAACAAATACTAAGATGAAGCTACAACAGGCTACAACTATAGGAGCGAATTGTGATGTCACGACGTTGGGCCCGCAGTGGGCGATGGGAAAAGCCGCCATACTTTGAATCCATTGCGAAGGATTGCAGTAAACATGGTTGGAACTTGCTGGTTTGTTGGCTGCATCGTCTACGATCGATCAGGATCCAAAGCCAAGGATCCACAGCCTGTCTTTTCTCACATGGAAACAAAATCAATGCAATCTTCTGTCTGATGTAACATGGTGGACACGGATGGTGTGGATATTCACCTTATGACTATTTTTTTTATTATTTTGTTCCATTTCAAATCAATATAAGTTGTAGGTACATCTGTAATTTCCAAAAGCAGTTGTTGGTATTGTGGTAAAGGCAGCTAGCATGCTAAAAGGAAGGCTAGCTCAAACATTGCACAATAATGATAATTATTATTAGTATTATTATTATTATGGATCACATTTATGTAGCACTAAAGTGTTTTACATTGAATCCATGATTCATTCGCTCTTTATTCATGCGTGGTCATGGTAAGCTACATGTTAGCACAGTTACCCTGCAGCGTGCGCCAGCAGCTTTATGATAAACCAATGGGACCCAAACAGCACAATAAGGATCAATAAACTTTTAGCTGAGCTCTTAACTGAGTTTAGATTTTATTTTCTTCCCATTTTTCACTTCTCACAGGTCAGTCAACAGGATGATATACAAACCCTGGCAGAACGACGGTGATTTCAGAGCTCTTTGGTTTGCATTGACCCAGCAGTCGTAAACTCTACACGAGCTTCCAGAAATTTGTAATTGCAAAACGAAGCCTCTGTAATCACTCCCGCCACAGACCACGTACACGAAGATGTCAGAGGAGGTAAGGCGTTGCGGTTCCCTGGTCATTTTCCCCCATCATTACAATCTTTTCAAAACCTTCAATTTACCGGCTTCTTGCTTCAACTTTCACCAGTTTTGTTGTTGAAACTTTATGTCTGGTGTAATAAACTCTTCATTATCGCTGACTGAGCAGGACAGCAGTGTAGGGTTCAGCGCTGCAGCCTCACAGCAAGGTCGGTGGTTCGAGCCTTAGCTGATGGGGGTTTGAACGGTGGTCTTTCTGTGTGGACCTTCCATGGGTTTCCTCCTGGTCCACCTGCCTCTCGCCCACTGACTGCTGGGAAAGGCTCCCTGCTCAATTCAACAAAGCGGTTAAGAAAATGAATGAATATATTGATGATTGTGTAATTCTATATTGCTTAATAAGTTCCAGAATGCATTGCGTTGTGATGTTCGTCACCTGCTTGTACCTGGACCGCTTGTAGTCCAGGAAGTCCCCGACAGAACCACGTAGAATCTATTTAAATGAAGTTTTTGATGTGTGAACAATGTTTTACACGGGTAAAATGAATAAAATAAAAGACGATAAAAATGGTTTTATCGTCTTTTATTTTATAATTTATATTTGTTTTGTGCCACCATGTCTAAACTTGTAGAGTTTTGTATATTTGATTTCTAAAGTATAGATATGTTTCAAACTTTCAAATGTTTTTATGAAATATAAATTTGTTTTTAAATGTCTTTTTTATTGTTAATGTGTTACTTTAAATGTCAATGTGTTTTGCACTTCTCGGCCACCGTAGTAAAGCCACCCGTAGTAAAGCCATCCACAGTTCAGAAAGACTCCGTCCACAGAGTGCCTCCTCTTCGCAGTAAAGGATCTTCGGACCTAGCCACCGCTAGCAGCGACCAGCGGACCCGGCCAGCGGCGCTCCTCGCACCGGTATGATGCCAGCCGACAGACCCATGACCTCCATCGTCCAGAGGATCGCCCGGCAGGCTCTGCTGACCTTCAGGAGCCCGCCCCGGCTCGGTGAAGAGGCCGGGAAATCTTTCCTGGAGAACCACACCACGCTGAAGAGCTTGATGACGGAAGTGCGCGCGGCGGACCTGAATCTGGTCCCGCGGAGAGCCGAGGACAGCTCGCGCCGACCTCCCCCGTTCCACCACGGGGTTCCTCCGGTCTCTCCTCCGGTCACCTACATGCACATCTGCGAGACGGACCAGTTCAGCATGGGGGTGTTCCTGCTGAAAAGCGGCGCCTCCATCCCGCTGCACGACCACCCGGGGATGCACGGCGTGCTCAAGGTGCTGTACGGGAAGGTCCGGATCAGCTGCTTCGACAGGCTGGAGCGGCAGGGGGGCGGCACGCCCCCCGCGCTGCCCCCGGCCCCGGGGCCCGCGCTGCGGCGCTCCCTGCTCCGCAGCTCCGCGGAGTACACGGAGGACAGCGGCCCCTGCGTCCTGACCCCTGACCGGGACAACCTCCACCAGATCGACGCCGTGGACGGACCCACGGCGTTCATGGACATCTTGGCCCCCCCGTACGACCCGGACGAGGGCAGAGACTGTCATTACTACAGGCTGGTGTCCGAAGCGGAGCTGAAATCCCCGGAGCAGAAGGAGATGGAGGTCTGGCTGGTGGAGATCTCCCAGCCGGCCAGTTTCTGGTGCGGAGGGGAGCCGTACCCGGGTCCGGAGGTCTGCCTCTGATCCCCCCCCCCCCGGGTCCGGAGGTCTGCCTCTGATCCCCCCCCCCCCGGGTCCGGAGGTCTGCCTCTGATCCCCCCCCCCCCCCCCGGGTCCGGAGGTCTGCCTCTGATCCCCCCCCCCCCCGGGTCCGGAGGTCTGCCTCTGATCCCCCCCCCCCCCGGGTCCGGAGGTCTGCCTCTGATCCCCCCCCCCCGGGTCCGGAGGTCTGCCTCTGATCCCCCCGCCCCGGGTCCGGAGGTCTGCCTCTGATCCCCCCGGGTCCCGGGCTGGTCTGGGTCTGCTCTTTGGACCTAATCTGAGGATAAATGTGGACTTTAGTTCTGGCCCAGAATGAAGGACTGGACTGGAGGGGAACTGGTTTCTGGTTTACCTGCAGCATGAACACCTGGGGGGGGGGGGGGGGGGGGGGGGGTTCCAGGCCACGCGCAGCCCTTCCTGTTTGTCCCGATGCTTCTGTCTCTCTGCTGCATGAAGAAGTTTCCGCCTGATGAAGAATAAAATCCTGAACTTGAGGACAGAAGAGTCTACAGCTCGCTCAGCCTTCAGGCTGTTTGGTTTGTTTTGGCAAAAAACTGCTAAAAAGTTTCTTTTCCCTTCAGATCTTTCAGTCAGCTTCAGTCCTGATCCACAAACATGTTCTTTAAGTTATTTTAAAGCCAATTTAATCAGACAACCCACCGTTATCAAAAACAAAACACCAAACAGGTTTTGCGTTCCATAAAATATTAGGAGGTATAAATTTCAATTAATCAGTCAGAAATTCATCAAAAACTTGTCAAACCTTTTATTTTTATGGTTAAATTAAATTCCCCATCATGCATTATGTGGAAAATAACTTAATTTTCTTTTTTAAATCACAAAACCTGTTAAATAATGTGATTAAAAACTAAAGTAATTTAATAACTGTTATTAGGAGTGAAGCTAATGAAACAGTTCAGGTATAAAGTGTAAAAGAATCATTGATGTTTTTTGGGACTTTTTAATCTGTAACGACGTAAAAAAGTGAAACATTTGTTCCGTTGGTCTGAAATAGACATTTTAACAGGAATTTAAAAGAATCCTGTTCATGGCATGTGTGGAGAAACAACCAGAATTTGAGGGTAAATATCAACACTAAAATAAACTTCTAGCCGCTGCGTGTGTTCATGAGACGTGATGGAGATTTCCAGACTCCTGTCTGGTCCTTGAATGCAGCATTTTCTCTGGATGTTGCAGCATTTTATCATCTTCCTGCTTTGTGACGTTTGTTCTGGTTGGATGAAGAAGTGAAAAGATGGAAACGTGCAGGATGAAGTAGAGCGATGCTGGTGTTTTACTGACGTCCATAAATCAGACTGAAATGTTGAATCTGTAAAACGATGAAGAATAAAGACCTGAAATTTCTTCTGCTTCACTTTGAGGTTGTTAAAAATTTGTTGATGTTGAGAATCTGATTATTTGCAGACAAAAGAATAAGAAAAGATCTGAATAGTTGTTAGAGGTTGAAGAAGCTGCTGAATGATGTGGTTGGTGGAGAAACTCTGAGCTTTTACAACCTGCTAAAAGTCATGAAGTAGAATCAACATATTCCCCGTCAAACACAACATCCCACTGGCTCATCGGTCTGGGACAAACTGGGCCTAAACCTTTATATAAAATATTCCTCAGACTTTGTAGATCCAACATCTCAGCGTGAAACATCCCAGAATCAGAAGGAATCTCTGTATGCTGGGGACAAGGCTATTTTCTGGGGATTTTCATGTCTTCAGTTAAAACTAACCAAAAAGAAACATGGAGCAAAAACAAAATATGGCTGATCAGGTGAATTATCAGAGGTCTCGGTTACATGATGGACAGAAAAGAACCCCGCAGTGGAAGAGCCTCCCGGGAATAAATGAAGGACGGTTCAATAATCTGAAAAAATGTGACTAAATCTTGGAGAAATTTTAGAAAAAAGTTCCTCAACAAAAAATTGTGAAAAGGGCTTTATAAGTTTCTCTATCTACAGTTTATGATTTTATCAAAAGATTAAAAGAATTAGGAGGAATCTCTGTATGCTTGGGACAAGGTTGGCTGCTGGTGATCAGAAGTGCAGCATTGTCTAAATCTGGAAGAAATTCCACAAAACTGTCTGAATGTAGACGAGTAACAAACGTGTTTGTGGTTGGGATGGACGACATGAACCCATCGTTTCTTCAGGGTGTAGTTAGCAGGGTAGCAGTAGCCATCTTGGCTCTAAGCAGACAGTTCGGTTCTTCTTCGTTCCAGTAAGGGAAAAAACAGCAAAACATAAAACTGCTTAACTTTGGTGTAAATTTACATTTAAATCAGTAAAGTTTAGTAAAGAAATAGAAGTGCGAGATAGATGTACCTCGTATATTCCTAACAACATCATGGCGGTTCTGCTTCATCTCTTCCTCCTGCTCCAGTCAGAAAAACTCCAACTGATCTGCCGGTTTCAGGATTTCTCTGCTCTTCACCTTCAGTTCAGGCTCAGTTTGTTGCAGCGTCTGGTGCTTTCATTCATTCCTGCAGGTTTCACCGCCTGGTCGTATTTCCACCAGGAAACATGTTGCACTCGGTTTGCTTTCAGGAAACTTGTTGATGACGACGTTTAGTCTCCAGTATCATCATGACAAATATCAATGTGTTTCTGAGGAAGCTGTTTATCAAAGAACAAAGGCTATGGTTACAGCGTGTTGATTTTTAAATTCAGAATTAATAATTTGGAATTAACGTATTTTCCTACAAGTTTACATGAAAATAATTCCAAATGAAGGTTTCTATGAAACACGTCCTCACTTAATTCCTCTTTAGAGCGGCGGGTTGGGAAGGGTTCTGATTGGACAGAGGGTGCACGTGACGTATGACGTATACCGGAAATAAATGAAGTTTTCTCCCTGCTTCTCGTCTTTTCAGTCGTAACTTGTAAAAACTACATAATAAGAACCAGTTTCGCCGCTATTTTTTTTTATTCTAAATGTGAAGTAGCAGCTCAACACCAGTATACTACTTCACTTTCTGCAGCAACTGAGAAGGAGAAGAAAGATAGACCACCGAACACGGGAGGCAAAACAACGCGCGTCACCGGGACAGGACAAGGTAACGAGCATGCGCAGAACGACCGGAGTTAATTTAGAGCGGAATGAAGGTTTACATGACAGAGGAATTAAATAGTTCAGGATTAAAATATCAATAAACCAGACACTTACATCGGATTTAATTCTGAATAAAAATTAGCATTAGGAATTAAGTGTTTACATGGTCGTTTTTCACCTTAACTTTTATTCTGAATTAAACAGGAACTCTCATGTAAACGTAGTGAATGTGATTGACATGATGCGAGTCTGTTTGAATGTTTTCCAGCTGGAACAAGGAGGACGACCATCTGAACAAAGCAACTTTTATTTGCATGGACAGGAATCATCCGTTGCTTCAGTGCTGCATAAAAACTGTAAAACACAACAAAACTGTACTTTCTCTTCCTTACGTCACATTTTCATCAGGTAGGAACGGATTATCAGGTCACAGAGCAACAAGATGTCTCAGTTAAATAAGAAAAACAATCATTTTTCATCATGGAGCCCCGTGACGTCACTCTGATGGCTCCCTCCATCTTCTGATTTCTTAAGTCAACATTTAAAGATGTTTATTAATAATAATAATAATAATGATGATGATAAATCAGCCAGACTGATATTTTAGGAATGCTCGTCATTAAAAACTGATTTTATTTTCCCCTTCATGAATAAAGGCACCAGATGGGAGTAAACTGGTGTGGTCCTGAAGGTCTGGGAGGGAACTGGTCCAGGAAACCTGGATCCTGAACCTGGATGCCGTCTCAGAGCAACCTGAGAGGAGAATCCCCGTCAGTCTGACCCAGACTTGCAGACCAGCTTGTGTTTTACTGGTTCTGGTTTCCAGTAAGTCTCTGTGGGATGAGTCTCCGGGGCCCAGGCGGCCCCTCCGGCTGCAGGCAGCTCCTGCTGGGGCCCCGCAGGAGGACTAGGAGCTGGAGGACTTCTTCTCCCTCTGCCGGAGGTGGATCTTCATGTGCCTCCTCCTCTCGTCGCTGCGCGCGAACTTCCTCCCGCACTGCTCGCAGGAGAACGGCTTCTCCCCGGTGTGCGTGCGGATGTGCGTGGTGAGGTGGTCGCTGCGGCTGAAGTTGCGCATGCAGATGCGGCACTGGAAGGGCTTGTGGCCGGTGTGGATGCGCAGGTGTCGGCTCAGCTCGTCCGACCGGGAGAACCGGCGGTCGCAGCTCTCTGCCGGGCACGGATACGGTCTCTGGTGGACTGGGGTCTTACTGGGTCTGTTGGGGTACTTCCGAGGTCTCAGGATGGGCCTGAGAGGAAGGTTCTGGTGGGTGGGGAAAGCGGTGGACACCGGGCCTTCAGCGGCCGCTGATGGCGCGCCCAGCGTGAAGTTTCTGATGGTGTTGAGGGGCGTGAGGGGGGGCGGCACCCGGAGGGGGTCCAGGCCGTACGGGAGGGTCTTCCTCTCCGGGAAGGCCGTCTGGATCTCCCGCTGGCAGCTCTGCTGGTAGAAGCCTCCGTACTCCGGCATGATGGACAGCAGCGCAGCGCCGTCCACGCCGGACTTGGCCGCGGAGCTGTAGCCCTGAGAGGGGTGGTAGGACACGGCGCAGGGGGAGGGTCCCAGGTACGCCCCCGCCGGCTGCTCCTGGTAAACATCCCCGCTGCACGAGTAGGATGGAGCCGGGTGGGGGTGAGGGGGGGCGTACATGTGGCTGATGTCGGGCTGGCCGTGCGCCATGGCGCCGTCCTCACCGTCTCCTCCTGCAAAAAAGTCGGGCGATGCTGAGGGTGACCCAGCGGGTCCCGGGGCGGCGATGTCCGCGCTGACCACGTTGATGACGTCTCCTGTCGCCCACGCTCCTGCCGTGGAGTCCACCGAGAACTTACCGGTGAACGCCACGGGGTGCGCGCGTAAAGTCGCCGTGAATAGCGCCAAGTCGGCCTGGACGTGCAGCTCAGGTATGTCCCTGGTGTCCAACAGAAGGTCTCCTGAAAGACACAGAGGTGGACAGAGGGATGGGCAGAAGGATGGACAGACAGATACAGAAGGTTGAAATGGACAAAGATGGACAGAGAGGGATTGACGCAGAGGTGGACAGACAGGTGGACATCCTTCATCATTCCAACATCTCCGCTGCGTGAAGTTGGAAGCCTTGTTTAGTTTTCTCACCGCCTCCTCTCTGGACATATCCCCCTTCATCTTCCTCATCCTCTAGCGGCTCCTCCTTAAAAATAAGCGCAGTTTCTGCGCCGGTGCAAACATCTTTGGGAATGCTGTCCACAATACTGCGCAGAGATGCGGAAACTCCGTCTGCGACCTTCGCGGTCATTCCGTCTTCTGCTGGTTTGTTCTGAACTCAGTGAACGTTTTCCCTCATGATGTCTCGCGCTAAACCAGATCCTGCACCCGCAGGAGGCTTATAAAGGAATCCTCTACGTCATTGACCAAATATGGTTTTGGATTTAAAAAACGAGGGAAATCCAGAAATAGGAGTTCTCCATGACGATGCAGGATGAAAACCTGAACAACCCGCACAGAAAGGTGTGAAACGCCTCTCTGAAATGTAACTTGCCCTCTGTAATCAGACACATCAGGAGGCTGAAAGCATTGCGCTGCTTTCAGCCTCTTTTAAAACAAGAATAAATAAATAATTTAAAAAAATCTCCATTATTCGGAATTCCGGTCCCACTCTCCATAAAAGGATGCTCCGGTGAGGCGACAGGAGCGCCGGCTGCTTATATGGCTGGTATCCGGGGAAAGTGCGTCTCAGAGCGGCGTGTTCGGTGCCAGCTGAGCCCACACACGGACTGCACAGGCCTGTTATCTCACTGCGTACCGCTTTGTTGGAAGGAGGAGACGGTAAATAATGAACTCATTTCCTCTGGAACATGTTTGTCCTCAGTAAAAATGCAGAAAACACCCAAACTCCATATTTATAACTTATGAGAAAGGTGTAATCCCGGAGCTCACAAACATTCACATCATGAACTCTCCGGTGTATCTCAAACCAGAATGGCATCAGTTTGATTCCCAGTAGAAGAAAAAGAGAACATGAGCTCCAGTTTTGGAAGAATTTCAACATCTTTTTTTTTTTTTTTTTTTTTTGCAAATTGTTGGATGTCTGTCCAACTTTTACTGCTAAGGGGATCTAACATTTTTAATGAGGACCTGAAGATTGGCAGCATCCAAGTTGCATTTGATGGTAGATTTCAAAACTGAAGCTGGGTGCCCTGCTTGTCATTGATACTGAGTACAATCTGTTGTCGGTACAGTGGCACCAACATCTGCAGATGGTAGGACTAACATCTGCATACAGTACGACCAGAATCTACAGTAGGACTAACATCTGCATATAGTAGGACTAACATCTGCATACAGTACGACCAGAATCTACAGTAGGACTAACATCTGCATATAGTAGGACTAACATCTGCATACAGTACGACCAGAATCTACAGTAGGACTAACATCTGCATATAGTAGGACTAACATCTGCATACAGTACAACCAGAATCTACAGTAGGACTAACATCTGCATATGGTAGGACTAACATCTGCATACAGTACAACCAGAATCTACAGTAGGACTAACATCTGCATATGATAGGACTAACATCTGCATATGGTAGGACTAACATCTGCATATGGTAGGACCAGAATCTACAGTAGTACTAACATCTGCATATAGTAGGACTAACTTCTGCATATAGTAGGACCAGAATCTACAGTAGGACTAACATCTGCATATGGTAGGACTAACATCTGCATATGGTAGGACCAGAATCTACAGTAGTACTAACATCTGCATATAGTAGGACTAACTTCTGCATATAGTAGGACCAGAATCTACAGTAGGACTAACATCTGCATATGGTAGGACCAGAATCTACAGTAGGACTAACATCTGCATATAGTAGGACTAACTTCTGCATATAGTAGGACCGGAATCTACAGTAGTACTAACATCTGCATATAGTAGGACCAGAATCTACAGTAGGACTAACATCTGCACACGGTAGGACAGGTGTCTGATTAATCTCTGGATTTTAATTCTAGGAATAAATGCTCTGACATTTCAATGAATTATGTGCATTCTCTATTTGTCAAAGGCTGTCTGCACCTTACCATCTGAATGCCTCTAAACCTGCAGCAGCGGCTCAGTTTGAGGACTTGATCAACTTCTTTAGCACATCTCAGATCTCTGCAGAAGTTCTCTGAAACTGCTGTTTTTTCTCCACTCATTTACAGTTTTCATCAAATGTGTTCGTCTTGGAAATGTCTTTCACTGATAATCCTTTGTTGTTGTTATTTGCTTTTTTTCAAATCAAACACACATATTGTTGGTAACGAATCAGTTCATGCAGCATCATACATTTATTTTCTTCTGCAGAAGGTTGCAGGATGCTGTCCAACCAAACTAACACTGAATACCTTCTTCTCTGTATTGCATCTTTCCCAGTCATCCTGGTGTCTCCCAATCATCCTGGTCTTTCCCAGTCATCCTGGTGTCTCCCAATCATCCTGGTCTTTCCCAGTCATCCTGGTCTTTCCCAGTCATCCTGGTGTCTCACAGTCATCCTGGTCTTTCCCAGTCATCCTGGTGTCTCCCAGTTATCCTGGTCTTTCCAAGTTATCCTGGTCTTTCCCAGTCATCCTGGTCTTTCCCAGTCATCCTTGTGTCTCACAGTCATCCTGGACTTTCCCAGTCATCCTGGTGTCTCCCAGTCATCCTGGTGTCTCACAGTCATCCTGGTCTTTCCCAGTCATCCTGGTCTTTCCCAGTCATCCTGGTGTCTCCCAGTCATCCTGGTCTTTCCCAGTCATCCTGGTGTCTCCCAGTCATCCTGGTGGTTCCCAGTCATCCTGGTTTCTCCCAGTTATCCTTGTGTCTCCCAGTCATCCTGGTCTTTCCCAGTCATCCTGGTGGTTCCCAGTCATCCTGGTGTCTCCCAGTCATCCTGGTGGTTCCCAGTCATCCTGGTCTTTCCCAGTCATCCTGGTGTCTCCCAGTCATCCTGGTGTCTCCCAAACATCCTGGTGTCTCCCAGTCATCCTTGTGTCTCCCAGTCATCCTGGTCTTTCCCAGTCATCCTGGTGTCTCCCAGTCATCCTGGTGGTTCCCAGTCATCCTGGTCTTTCCCAGTCATCCTGGTGTCTCCCAGTCATCCTGGTGTCTCCCAAACATCCTGGTGTCTCCCAGTCATCCTTGTGTCTCCCAGTTATCCTGGTCTTTCCCAGTCATCCTGGTGTCTCCCAGTCATCCTGGTGGTTCCCAGTCATCCTGGTGTCTCCCAAACATCCTGGTGTCTCCCAGTCATCCTTGTGTCTCCCAGTCATCCTGGTCTTTCCCAGTCATCCTGGTGTCTCCCAGTTATCCTGGTCTTTCCAAGTTATCCTGGTCTTTCCCAGTCATCCTGGTCTTTCCCAGTCATCCTGGTGTTTCCCAGTCATCCTTGTGTCTCACAGTCATCCTGGTCTTTCCCAGTCATCCTTGTGTCTCCCAAACATCCTGGTGTCTCCCAGTCATCCTGGTCTTTCCCAGTCATCCTTGTGTCTCACAGTCATCCTGGTCTTTCCCAGTCATCCTGGTGTCTCCCAGTCATCCTGGTGGTTCCCAGTCATCCTGGTCTTTCCCATTCATCCTGGTGTCTCCCAAACATCCTGGTGTCTCCCAGTCATCCTTGTGTCTCCCAGTTATCCTGGTCTTTCCCAGTCATCCTGGTCTTTCCCAGTCATCCTGGTGTCTCCCAGTTATCCTGGTCTTTCCCAGTCATCCTGGTCTTTCCCAGTCATCCTGGTGTCTCCCAGTTATCCTGGTCTTTCCAAGTTATCCTGGTCTTTCCCAGTCATCCTGGTCTTTCCCAGTCATCCTGGTGTCTCCCAGTCATCCTGGTCTTTCCCAGTCATCTTTGTGTCTCACAGTCATCCTGGTCTTTCCCAGTCATCCTGGTGTCTCCCAGTCATCCTGGTGGTTCCCAGTCATCCTGGTCTTTCCCAGTCATCCTGGTGTCTCCCAAACATCCTGGTGTCTCCCAGTCATCCTTGTGTCTCCCAGTCATCCTGGTGTCTCCCAGTCATCCTGGTCTTTCCCAGTCATCCTGGTGTCTCCCAGTTATCCTGGTCTTTCCAAGTTATCCTGGTCTTTCCCAGTCATCCTGGTCTTTCCCAGTCATCCTGGTGTCTCCCAGTCATCCTGGTCTTTCCCAGTTCATCCTTGTGTCTCACAGTCATCCTGGTGGTTCCCAGTCATCCTGGTCTTTCCCAATCATCCTGGTCTTTCCCAGTCATCCTGGTGTCTCCCAGTCATCCTGGTGTTTCCCAGTCATCCTGGTGTCTCCCAGTCATCCTGGTGTTTCCCAGTCATCCTGGTGTCTCCCAGTCATCCTGGTCTTTCCCAGTCATCCTGGTGGTTCCCAGTCATCCTGGTCTTTCCCAGTCATCCTGGTGTCTCCCAGTCATCCTGGTGGTTCCCAGTCATCCTGGTTTCTCCCAGTTATCCTGGTGTCTCCCAGTCATCCTTGTGTCTCCCAGTCATCCTGGTCTTTCCCAGTCATCCTGGTGTCTCCCAGTTATCCTGGTCTTTCCCAGTCATACTGGTGTCTCCCAGTCATCCTGGTGGTTCCCAGTCATCCTGGTCTTTCCCAGTCATCCTGGTGTCTCCCAAACATCCTGGTGTCTCCCAGTCATCCTTGTGTCTCCCAGTCATCCTGGTCTTTCCCAGTCATCCTGGTGTCTCCCAGTTATCCTGGTCTTTCCCAGTCATCCTGGTGTCTCCCAGTCATCCTGGTGGTTCCCAGTCATCCTGGTCTTTCCCAGTCATCCTGGTGTCTCCCAAAAATCCTGGTGTCTCCCAGTCGTCCTTGTGTCTCCCAGTCATCCTGGTCTTTCCCAGTCATCCTGGTGTCTCCCAGTTATCCTGGTCTTTCCAAGTTATCCTGGTCTTTCCCAGTCATCCTGGTCTTTCCCAGTCATCCTGGTGTCTCCCAGTCATCCTGGTCTTTCCCAGTCATCCTTGTGTCTCACAGTCATCCTGGTCTTTCCCAGTCATCCTGGTGTCTCCCAGTCATCCTGCTGGTTCCCAGTCATCCTGGTCTTTTCCAATCATCCTGGTCTTTCCCAGTCATCCTGGTGTCTCCCAGTCATCCTGGTGGTTCCCAGTCATCCTGGTTTCTCCCAGTTATCCTTGTGTCTCCCAGTCATCCTGGTCTTTCCCAGTCATCCTGGTGTCTCCCAGTCATCCTGGTGGTTCCCAGTCATCCTGGTCTTTCCCAGTCATCCTGGTGGTTCCCAGTCATCCTGGTCTTTCCCAGTCATCCTTGTGTCTCCCAGTCATCCTGGTGGTTCCCAGTCATCCTGGTTTCTCCCAGTTATCCTTGTGTCTCCCAGTCGTCCTGGTCTTTCCCAGTCATCCTGGTGTCTCCCAGTCATCCTGGTGGTTCCCAGTCATCCTGGTGTCTCCCAGTCATCCTGGCCTTTCCCAGTCATCCTGGTGTTTCCCAGTCATCCTGGTGTCTCCCAGTCATCCTGGTCTTTCCCAGTCATCCTGGTGTCTCCCAGTCATCCTGGTGGTTCCCAGTCATCCTTGTGTCTCCCAGTCATCCTGGTGGTTCCCAGTCATCCTTGTGTCTCCCAGTCATCCTGGTGTCTCCCAGTCATCCTGGTGGTTCCCAGTCATCCTGGTCTTTCCCAGTCATCCTTGTGTCTCCCAGTCATCCTGGTGGTTCCCAGTCATCCTGGTTTCTCCCAGTCATCCTGGTGTCTCCCAGTCATCCTGGTGGTTCCCAGTCATCCTGGTGTCTCCCAGTCATCCTGGTCTTTCCCAGTCATCCTGGTGTTTCCCAGTCATCCTGGTGTCTCCCAGTCATCCTGGTCTTTCCCAGTCATCCTGGTGTCTCCCAGTCATCCTGGTGGTTCCCAGTCATCCTTGTGTCTCCCAGTTATCCTGGTGTCTCCCAGTCATCCTGGTGGTTCCCAGTCATCCTGGTCTTTCCCAGTCATCCTTGTGTCTCCCAGTCATCCTGGTGTCTCCCAGTTATCCTGGTCTTTCCCAGTCATACTGGTGTCTCCCAGTCATCCTGGTGGTTCCCAGTCATCCTGGTCTTTCCCAGTCATCCTGGTGTCTCCCAAACATCCTGGTGTCTCCCAGTCATCCTTGTGTCTCCCAGTCATCCTGGTCTTTCCCAGTCATCCTGGTGTCTCCCAGTTATCCTGGTCTTTCCAAGTTATCCTGGTCTTTCCCAGTCATCCTGGTCTTTCCCAGTCATCCTGGTGTCTCCCAGTCATCCTGGTCTTTCCCAGTCATCCTTGTGTCTCACAGTCATCCTGGACTTTCCCAGTCATCCTGGTGTCTCCCAGTCATCCTGGTGTCTCACAGTCATCCTGGTCTTTCCCAGTCATCCTGGTGTCTCCCAGTCATCCTGGTCTTTCCCAGTCATCCTGGTGTCTCCCAGTCATCCTGGTGGTTCCCAGTCATCCTGGTTTCTCCCAGTTATCCTTGTGTCTCCCAGTCATCCTGGTCTTTCCCAGTCATCCTGGTGGTTCCCAGTCATCCTGGTGTCTCCCAGTCATCCTGGTGGTTCCCAGTCATCCTGGTCTTTCCCAGTCATCCTGGTGTCTCCCAGTCATCCTGGTGTCTCCCAAACATCCTGGTGTCTCCCAGTCATCCTTGTGTCTCCCAGTCATCCTGGTCTTTCCCAGTCATCCTGGTGTCTCCCAGTTATCCTGGGAACCACCAGTCATCCTGGTGGTTCCCAGTCATCCTGGTGTCTCCCAAACATCCTGGTGTCTCCCAGTCATCCTTGTGTCTCCCAGTCATCCTGGTCTTTCCCAGTCATCCTGGTGTCTCCCAGTTATCCTGGTCTTTCCAAGTTATCCTGGTCTTTCCAAGTCATCCTGGTGGTTCCCAGTCATCCTGGTCTTTCCCAATCATCCTGGTCTTTCCCAGTCATCCTGGTGTCTCCCAGTCATCCTGGTGTTTCCCAGTCATCCTGGTGTCTCCCAGTCATCCTGGTGTTTCCCAGTCATCCTGGTGTCTCCCAGTCATCCTGGTCTTTCCCAGTCATCCTGGTGGTTCCCAGTCATCCTGGTCTTTCCCAGTCATCCTGGTGTCTCCCAGTCATCCTGGTGTTTCCCAGTCATCCTGGTTTCTCCCAGTTATCCTGGTGTTTCCCAGTCATCCTGGTGTCTCCCAGTCATCCTGGTCTTTCCCAGTCATCCTGGTGTCTCCCAGTTATCCTGGTCTTTCCCAGTCATACTGGTGTCTCCCAGTCATCCTGGTGGTTCCCAGTCATCCTGGTCTTTCCCAGTCATCCTGGTGTCTCCCAAACATCCTGGTGTCTCCCAGTCATCCTTGTGTCTCCCAGTCATCCTGGTCTTTCCCAGTCATCCTGGTGTCTCCCAGTTATCCTGGTCTTTCCCAGTCATCCTGGTGTCTCCCAGTCATCCTGGTCTTTCCCAGTCATCCTGGTCTTTCCCAGTCATCCTGGTGTCTCCCAAAAATCCTGGTCTTTCCCAGTCATCCTTGTGTCTCACAGTCATCCTGGTGGTTCCCAGTCATCCTGGTCTTTCCCAATCATCCTGGTCTTTCCCAGTCATCCTTGTGTCTCACAGTCATCCTGGTCTTTCCCAGTCATCCTGGTGTCTCCCAGTCATCCTGGTGGTTCCCAGTCATCCTGGTGTCTCCCAGTCATCCTGGTGTCTCCCAGTCATCCTGGTGGTTCCCAGTCATCCTGGTCTTTCCCAGTCATCCTGGTGGTTCCCAGTCATCCTGGTCTTTCCCAGTCATCCTTGTGTCTCCCAGTCATCCTGGTGGTTCCCAGTCATCCTGGTTTCTCCCAGTTATCCTTGTGTCTCCCAGTCGTCCTGGTCTTTCCCAGTCATCCTTGTGTCTCCCAGTCATCCTGGTGTCTCCCAGTTATCCTGGTCTTTCCCAGTCATACTGGTGTCTCCCAGTCATCCTGGTGGTTCCCAGTCATCCTGGTCTTTCCCAGTCATCCTGGTGTCTCCCAAACGTCCTGGTGTCTCCCAGTCATCCTTGTGTCTCCCAGTCATCCTGGTCTTTCCCAGTCATCCTGGTGTCTCCCAGTTATCCTGGTCTTTCCAAGTTATCCTGGTCTTTCCCAGTCATCCTGGTCTTTCCCAGTCATCCTGGTGTCTCCCAAACATCCTGGTGTCTCCCAGTCATCCTTGTGTCTCACAGTCATCCTGGACTTTCCCAGTCATCCTGGTGTCTCCCAGTTATCCTGGTCTTTCCAAGTTATCCTGGTCTTTCCCAGTCATCCTGGTCTTTCCCAGTCATCCTGGTGTCTCCCAGTCATCCTGGTCTTTCCCAGTCATCCTTGTGTCTCACAGTCATCCTGGACTTTCCCAGTCATCCTGGTGTCTCCCAGTCATCCTGGTGTCTCACAGTCATCCTGGTCTTTCCCAGTCATCCTGGTCTTTCCCAGTCATCCTGGTGTCTCCCAGTCATCCTGGTCTTTCCCAGTCATCCTGGTGTCTCCCAGTCATCCTGGTGGTTCCCAGTCATCCTGGTTTCTCCCAGTTATCCTTGTGTCTCCCAGTCATCCTGGTCTTTCCCAGTCATCCTGGTGGTTCCCAGTAATCCTGGTGTCTCCCAGTCATCCTGGTGGTTCCCAGTCATCCTGGTCTTTCCCAGTCATCCTGGTGTCTCCCAGTCATCCTGGTGTCTCCCAAACATCCTGGTGTCTCCCAGTCATCCTTGTGTCTCCCAGTCATCCTGGTCTTTCCCAGTCATCCTGGTGTCTCCCAGTTATCCTGGTCTTTCCCAGTCATCCTGGTGTCTCCCAGTCATCCTGGTGGTTCCCAGTCATCCTGGTGTCTCCCAAACATCCTGGTGTCTCCCAGTCATCCTTGTGTCTCCCAGTCATCCTGGTCTTTCCCAGTCATCCTGGTGTCTCCCAGTTATCCTGGTCTTTCCAAGTTATCCTGGTCTTTCCAAGTTATCCTGGTCTTTCCCAGTCATCCTGGTCTTTCCCAGTCATCCTGGTGTTTCCCAGTCATCCTTGTGTCTCACAGTCATCCTGGTCTTTCCCAGTCATCCTTGTGTCTCCCAAACATCCTGGTGTCTCCCAGTCATCCTGGTCTTTCCCAGTCATCCTTGTGTCTCACAGTTATCCTGGTCTTTCCAAGTTATCTTGGTCTTTCCCAGTCATCCTGGTGTCTCCCAGTCATCCTGGTCTTTCCCAGTCATCTTTGTGTCTCACAGTCATCCTGGTCTTTCCCAGTCATCCTGGTGTCTCCCAGTCATCCTGGTGGTTCCCAGTCATCCTGGTCTTTCCCAGTCATCCTGGTGTCTCCCAAACATCCTGGTGTCTCCCAGTCATCCTTGTGTCTCCCAGTCATCCTGGTCTTTCCCAGTCATCCTGGTGTCTCCCAGTTATCCTGGTCTTTCCAAGTTATCCTGGTCTTTCCCAGTCATCCTGGTCTTTCCCAGTCATCCTGGTGTCTCCCAGTCATCCTGGTCTTTCCCAGTCATCCTTGTGTCTCACAGTCATCCTGGTGGTTCCCAGTCATCCTGGTCTTTCCCAATCATCCTGGTCTTTCCCAGTCATCCTGGTGTCTCCCAGTCATCCTGGTGTTTCCCAGTCATCCTTGTGTCTCCCAGTCATCCTGGTGTTTCCCAGTCATCCTGGTGTCTCCCAGTCATCCTGGTCTTTCCCAGTCATCCTGGTGGTTCCCAGTCATCCTGGTCTTTCCCAGTCATCCTGGTGTCTCCCAGTCATCCTGGTGGTTCCCAGTCATCCTGGTTTCTCCCAGTTATCCTGGTGTCTCCCAGTCATCCTTGTGTCTCCCAGTCATCCTGGTCTTTCCCAGTCATCCTGGTGTCTCCCAGTTATCCTGGTCTTTCCCAGTCATACTGGTGTCTCCCAGTCATCCTGGTGGTTCCCAGTCATCCTGGTCTCTCCCAGTCATCCTGGTGTCTCCCAAACATCCTGGTGTCTCCCAGTCATCCTTGTGTCTCCCAGTCATCCTGGTCTTTCCCAGTCATCCTGGTGTCTCCCAGTTATCCTGGTCTTTCCCAGTCATCCTGGTGTCTCCCAGTCATCCTGGTGGTTCCCAGTCATCCTGGTCTTTCCCAGTCATCCTGGTGTCTCCCAAAAATCCTGGTGTCTCCCAGTCGTCCTTGTGTCTCCCAGTCATCCTGGTCTTTCCCAGTCATCCTGGTGTCTCCCAGTTATCCTGGTCTTTCCAAGTTATCCTGGTCTTTCCCAGTCATCCTGGTCTTTCCCAGTCATCCTGGTGTCTCCCAGTCATCCTGGTCTTTCCCAGTCATCCTTGTGTCTCACAGTCATCCTGGTCTTTCCCAGTCATCCTGGTGTCTCCCAGTCATCCTGGTGGTTCCCAGTCATCCTGGTGTCTCCCAGTCATCCTGGTGGTTCCCAGTCATCCTGGTTTCTCCCAGTTATCCTTGTGTCTCCCAGTCATCCTGGTCTTTCCCAGTCATCCTGGTGTCTCCCAGTTATCCTTGTGTCTCCCAGTCATCCTGGTCTTTCCCAGTCATCCTGGTGTCTCCCAGTCATCCTGGTGGTTCCCAGTCATCCTGGTCTTTCCCAGTCATCCTGGTGGTTCCCAGTCATCCTGGTCTTTCCCAGTCATCCTTGTGTCTCCCAGTCATCCTGGTGGTTCCCAGTCATCCTTGTGTCTCCCAGTTATCCTTGTGTCTCCCAGTCGTCCTGGTCTTTCCCAGTCATCCTGGTGTCTCCCAGTCATCCTGGTGGTTCCCAGTCATCCTGGTGTCTCCCAGTCATCCTGGCCTTTCCCAGTCATCCTGGTGTTTCCCAGTCATCCTGGTGTCTCCCAGTCATCCTGGTCTTTCCCAGTCATCCTGGTGTCTCCCAGTCATCCTGGTGGTTCCCAGTCATCCTTGTGTCTCCCAGTCATCCTGGTGGTTCCCAGTCATCCTTGTGTCTCCCAGTCATCCTGGTGTCTCCCAGTCATCCTGGTGGTTCCCAGTCATCCTGGTCTTTCCCAGTCATCCTTGTGTCTCCCAGTCATCCTGGTGGTTCCCAGTCATCCTGGTTTCTCCCAGTTATCCTTGTGTCTCCCAGTCATCCTGGTGGTTCCCAGTCATCCTGGTCTTTCCCAGTCATCCTGGTGTCTCCCAGTCATCCTGGTGGTTCCCAGTCATCCTGGTGTCTCCCAGTCATCCTGGTGTCTCCCCGTCATCCTGGTGTTTCCCAGTCATCCTGGTGTCTCCCAGTCATCCTGGTCTTTCCCAGTCATCCTGGTGTCTCCCAGTCATCCTGGTGGTTCCCAGTCATCCTTGTGTCTCCCAGTTATCCTGGTGTCTCCCAGTCATCCTGGTGGTTCCCAGTCATCCTGGTCTTTCCCAGTCATCCTTGTGTCTCCCAGTCATCCTGGTGTTTCCCAGTCATCCTGGTGTCTCCCAGTCATCCTGGTGTTTCCCAGTCATCCTGGTGTCTCCCAGTCATCCTGGTCTTTCCCAGTCATCCTGGTGGTTCCCAGTCATCCTGGTCTTTCCCAGTCATCCTGGTGTCTCCCAGTCATCCTGGTGTTTCCCAGTCATCCTGGTTTCTCCCAGTTATCCTGGTGTTTCCCAGTCATCCTGGTGTCTCCCAGTCATCCTGGTCTTTCCCAGTCATCCTGGTGTCTCCCAGTTATCCTGGTCTTTCCCAGTCATACTGGTGTCTCCCAGTCATCCTGGTGGTTCCCAGTCATCCTGGTCTTTCCCAGTCATCCTGGTGTCTCCCAAACATCCTGGTGTCTCCCAGTCATCCTTGTGTCTCCCAGTCATCCTGGTCTTTCCCAGTCATCCTGGTGTCTCCCAGTTATCCTGGTCTTTCCCAGTCATCCTGGTGTCTCCCAGTCATCCTGGTCTTTCCCAGTCATCCTGGTCTTTCCCAGTCATCCTGGTGTCTCCCAAAAATCCTGGTCTTTCCCAGTCATCCTTGTGTCTCACAGTCATCCTGGTGGTTCCCAGTCATCCTGGTCTTTCCCAATCATCCTGGTCTTTCCCAGTCATCCTTGTGTCTCACAGTCATCCTGGTCTTTCCCAGTCATCCTGGTGTCTCCCAGTCATCCTGGTGGTTCCCAGTCATCCTGGTGTCTCCCAGTCATCCTGGTGTCTCCCAGTCATCCTGGTGGTTCCCAGTCATCCTGGTCTTTCCCAGTCATCCTGGTGGTTCCCAGTCATCCTGGTCTTTCCCAGTCATCCTTGTGTCTCCCAGTCATCCTGGTGGTTCCCAGTCATCCTGGTTTCTCCCAGTTATCCTTGTGTCTCCCAGTCGTCCTGGTCTTTCCCAGTCATCCTTGTGTCTCCCAGTCATCCTGGTGTCTCCCAGTTATCCTGGTCTTTCCCAGTCATACTGGTGTCTCCCAGTCATCCTGGTGGTTCCCAGTCATCCTGGTCTTTCCCAGTCATCCTGGTGTCTCCCAAACGTCCTGGTGTCTCCCAGTCATCCTTGTGTCTCCCAGTCATCCTGGTCTTTCCCAGTCATCCTGGTGTCTCCCAGTTATCCTGGTCTTTCCAAGTTATCCTGGTCTTTCCCAGTCATCCTGGTCTTTCCCAGTCATCCTGGTGTCTCCCAAACATCCTGGTGTCTCCCAGTCATCCTTGTGTCTCACAGTCATCCTGGACTTTCCCAGTCATCCTGGTGTCTCCCAGTTATCCTGGTCTTTCCAAGTTATCCTGGTCTTTCCCAGTCATCCTGGTCTTTCCCAGTCATCCTGGTGTCTCCCAGTCATCCTGGTCTTTCCCAGTCATCCTTGTGTCTCACAGTCATCCTGGACTTTCCCAGTCATCCTGGTGTCTCCCAGTCATCCTGGTGTCTCACAGTCATCCTGGTCTTTCCCAGTCATCCTGGTCTTTCCCAGTCATCCTGGTGTCTCCCAGTCATCCTGGTCTTTCCCAGTCATCCTGGTGTCTCCCAGTCATCCTGGTGGTTCCCAGTCATCCTGGTTTCTCCCAGTTATCCTTGTGTCTCCCAGTCATCCTGGTCTTTCCCAGTCATCCTGGTGGTTCCCAGTAATCCTGGTGTCTCCCAGTCATCCTGGTGGTTCCCAGTCATCCTGGTCTTTCCCAGTCATCCTGGTGTCTCCCAGTCATCCTGGTGTCTCCCAAACATCCTGGTGTCTCCCAGTCATCCTTGTGTCTCCCAGTCATCCTGGTCTTTCCCAGTCATCCTGGTGTCTCCCAGTTATCCTGGTCTTTCCCAGTCATCCTGGTGTCTCCCAGTCATCCTGGTGGTTCCCAGTCATCCTGGTGTCTCCCAAACATCCTGGTGTCTCCCAGTCATCCTTGTGTCTCCCAGTCATCCTGGTCTTTCCCAGTCATCCTGGTGTCTCCCAGTTATCCTGGTCTTTCCAAGTTATCCTGGTCTTTCCAAGTTATCCTGGTCTTTCCCAGTCATCCTGGTCTTTCCCAGTCATCCTGGTGTTTCCCAGTCATCCTTGTGTCTCACAGTCATCCTGGTCTTTCCCAGTCATCCTTGTGTCTCCCAAACATCCTGGTGTCTCCCAGTCATCCTGGTCTTTCCCAGTCATCCTTGTGTCTCACAGTTATCCTGGTCTTTCCAAGTTATCTTGGTCTTTCCCAGTCATCCTGGTGTCTCCCAGTCATCCTGGTCTTTCCCAGTCATCTTTGTGTCTCACAGTCATCCTGGTCTTTCCCAGTCATCCTGGTGTCTCCCAGTCATCCTGGTGGTTCCCAGTCATCCTGGTCTTTCCCAGTCATCCTGGTGTCTCCCAAACATCCTGGTGTCTCCCAGTCATCCTTGTGTCTCCCAGTCATCCTGGTCTTTCCCAGTCATCCTGGTGTCTCCCAGTTATCCTGGTCTTTCCAAGTTATCCTGGTCTTTCCCAGTCATCCTGGTCTTTCCCAGTCATCCTGGTGTCTCCCAGTCATCCTGGTCTTTCCCAGTCATCCTTGTGTCTCACAGTCATCCTGGTGGTTCCCAGTCATCCTGGTCTTTCCCAATCATCCTGGTCTTTCCCAGTCATCCTGGTGTCTCCCAGTCATCCTGGTGTTTCCCAGTCATCCTTGTGTCTCCCAGTCATCCTGGTGTTTCCCAGTCATCCTGGTGTCTCCCAGTCATCCTGGTCTTTCCCAGTCATCCTGGTGGTTCCCAGTCATCCTGGTCTTTCCCAGTCATCCTGGTGTCTCCCAGTCATCCTGGTGGTTCCCAGTCATCCTGGTTTCTCCCAGTTATCCTGGTGTCTCCCAGTCATCCTTGTGTCTCCCAGTCATCCTGGTCTTTCCCAGTCATCCTGGTGTCTCCCAGTTATCCTGGTCTTTCCCAGTCATACTGGTGTCTCCCAGTCATCCTGGTGGTTCCCAGTCATCCTGGTCTTTCCCAGTCATCCTGGTGTCTCCCAAACATCCTGGTGTCTCCCAGTCATCCTTGTGTCTCCCAGTCATCCTGGTCTTTCCCAGTCATCCTGGTGTCTCCCAGTTATCCTGGTCTTTCCCAGTCATCCTGGTGTCTCCCAGTCATCCTGGTGGTTCCCAGTCATCCTGGTCTTTCCCAGTCATCCTGGTGTCTCCCAAAAATCCTGGTGTCTCCCAGTCGTCCTTGTGTCTCCCAGTCATCCTGGTCTTTCCCAGTCATCCTGGTGTCTCCCAGTTATCCTGGTCTTTCCAAGTTATCCTGGTCTTTCCCAGTCATCCTGGTCTTTCCCAGTCATCCTGGTGTCTCCCAGTCATCCTGGTCTTTCCCAGTCATCCTTGTGTCTCACAGTCATCCTGGTCTTTCCCAGTCATCCTGGTGTCTCCCAGTCATCCTGGTGGTTCCCAGTCATCCTGGTGTCTCCCAGTCATCCTGGTGGTTCCCAGTCATCCTGGTTTCTCCCAGTTATCCTTGTGTCTCCCAGTCATCCTGGTCTTTCCCAGTCATCCTGGTGTCTCCCAGTTATCCTTGTGTCTCCCAGTCATCCTGGTCTTTCCCAGTCATCCTGGTGTCTCCCAGTCATCCTGGTGGTTCCCAGTCATCCTGGTCTTTCCCAGTCATCCTGGTGGTTCCCAGTCATCCTGGTCTTTCCCAGTCATCCTTGTGTCTCCCAGTCATCCTGGTGGTTCCCAGTCATCCTTGTGTCTCCCAGTTATCCTGGTGTCTCCCAGTCGTCCTGGTCTTTCCCAGTCATCCTGGTGTCTCCCAGTCATCCTGGTGGTTCCCAGTCATCCTGGTGTCTCCCAGTCATCCTGGCCTTTCCCAGTCATCCTGGTGTTTCCCAGTCATCCTGGTGTCTCCCAGTCATCCTGGTCTTTCCCAGTCATCCTGGTGTCTCCCAGTCATCCTGGTGGTTCCCAGTCATCCTTGTGTCTCCCAGTCATCCTGGTGGTTCCCAGTCATCCTTGTGTCTCCCAGTCATCCTGGTGTCTCCCAGTCATCCTGGTGGTTCCCAGTCATCCTGGTCTTTCCCAGTCATCCTTGTGTCTCCCAGTCATCCTGGTGGTTCCCAGTCATCCTGGTTTCTCCCAGTTATCCTTGTGTCTCCCAGTCATCCTGGTGGTTCCCAGTCATCCTGGTCTTTCCCAGTCATCCTGGTGTCTCCCAGTCATCCTGGTGGTTCCCAGTCATCCTGGTGTCTCCCAGTCATCCTGGTGTC
The DNA here is from genome assembly GCF_933228915.1 of Telmatherina bonti. NCBI lineage: Eukaryota > Metazoa > Chordata > Actinopteri > Atheriniformes > Telmatherinidae > Telmatherina > Telmatherina bonti. Next base: position 5,549,226 of record NC_136629.1, read on the forward strand.
TCCCCGTCATCCTGGTGTTTCCCAGTCATCCTGGTGTCTCCCAGTCATCCTGGTCTTTCCCAGTCATCCTGGTGTCTCCCAGTCATCCTGGTGGTTCCCAGTCATCCTTGTGTCTCCCAGTTATCCTGGTGTCTCCCAGTCATCCTGGTGGTTCCCAGTCATCCTGGTCTTTCCCAGTCATCCTTGTGTCTCCCAGTCATCCTGGTGTCTCCCAGTTATCCTGGTCTTTCCCAGTCATACTGGTGTCTCCCAGTCATCCTGGTGGTTCCCAGTCATCCTGGTCTTTCCCAGTCATCCTGGTGTCTCCCAAACATCCTGGTGTCTCCCAGTCATCCTTGTGTCTCCCAGTCATCCTGGTCTTTCCCAGTCATCCTGGTGTCTCCCAGTTATCCTGGTCTTTCCCAGTCATCCTGGTCTTTCCCAGTCATCCTGGTGTCTCCCAAAAATCCTGGTGTCTCCCAGTCGTCCTTGTGTCTCCCAGTCATCCTGGTCTTTCCCAGTCATCCTGGTGTCTCCCAGTTATCCTGGTCTTTCCAAGTTATCCTGGTCTTTCCCAGTCATCCTGGTGTCTCCCAGTTATCCTGGTCTTTCCAAGTTATCCTGGTCTTTCCCAGTCATCCTGGTCTTTCCCAGTCATCCTGGTGTCTCCCAGTCATCCTGGTCTTTCCCAGTCATCCTTGTGTCTCACAGTCATCCTGGTCTTTCCCAGTCATCCTGGTGTCTCCCAGTCATCCTGGTGGTTCCCAGTCATCCTGGTCTTTCCCAATCATCCTGGTCTTTCCCAGTCATCCTGGTGTCTCCCAGTCATCCTGGTGTCTCCCAGTCATCCTGGTGGTTCCCAGTCATCCTGGTCTTTCCCAGTCATCCTTGTGTCTCACAGTCATCCTGGTCTTTCCCAGTCATCCTGGTGTCTCCCAGTCATCCTGGTGTCTCCCAGTCATCCTGGTGTCTCCCAGTCATCCTGGTCTTTCCCAGTCATCCTTGTGTCTCACAGTCATCCTGGTCTTTCCCAGTCATCCTGGTGTCTCCCAGTCATCCTGGTGGTTCCCAGTCATCCTGGTCTTTCCCAATCATCCTGGTGTCTCCCAGTCATCCTGGTGTCTCCCAGTCATCCTGGTGTCTCCCAGTCATCCTGGTGGTTCCCAGTCATCCTTGTGTCTCCCAGTTATCCTTGTGTCTCCCAGTCATCCTGGTCTTTCCCAGTCATCCTGGTGGTTCCCAGTCATCCTGGTCTTTCCCAGTCATCCTGGTGGTTCCCAGTCATCCTGGTCTTTCCCAGTCATCCTTGTGTCTCCCAGTCATCCTGGTGGTTCCCAGTCATCCTGGTTTCTCCCAGTTATCCTTGTGTCTCCCAGTCGTCCTGGTCTTTCCCAGTCATCCTGGTGTCTCCCAGTCATCCTGGTGGTTCCCAGTCATCCTGGTGTCTCCCAGTCATCCTGGCCTTTCCCAGTCATCCTGGTGTTTCCCAGTCATCCTGGTGTCTCCCAGTCATCCTGGTCTTTCCCAGTCATCCTGGTGTCTCCCAGTCATCCTGGTGGTTCCCAGTCATCCTTGTGTCTCCCAGTCATCCTGGTGGTTCCCAGTCATCCTTGTGTCTCCCAGTCATCCTGGTGTCTCCCAGTCATCCTGGTGGTTCCCAGTCATCCTGGTCTTTCCCAGTCATCTTTGTGTCTCCCAGTCATCCTGGTGGTTCCCAGTCATCCTGGTTTCTCCCAGTTATCCTTGTGTCTCCCAGTCATCCTGGTGGTTCCCAGTCATCCTGGTCTTTCCCAGTCATCCTGGTGTCTCCCAGTCATCCTGGTGGTTCCCAGTCATTATGGTGTCTCCCAGTCATCCTGGTCTTTCCCAGTCATCCTGGTGTTTCCCAGTCATCCTGGTGTCTCCCAGTCATCCTGGTCTTTCCCAGTCATCCTGGTGTCTCCCAGTCATCCTGGTGGTTCCCAGTCATCCTTGTGTCTCCCAGTTATCCTGGTGTCTCCCAGTCATCCTGGTGGTTCCCAGTCATCCTGGTCTTTCCCAGTCATCCTTGTGTCTCCCAGTCATCCTGGTGTCTCCCAGTTATCCTGGTCTTTCCCAGTCATACTGGTGTCTCCCAGTCATCCTGGTGGTTCCCAGTCATCCTGGTCTTTCCCAGTCATCCTGGTGTCTCCCAAACATCCTGGTGTCTCCCAGTCATCCTTGTGTCTCCCAGTCATCCTGGTCTTTCCCAGTCATCCTGGTGTCTCCCAGTTATCCTGGTCTTTCCCAGTCATCCTGGTGTCTCCCAGTCATCCTGGTGGTTCCCAGTCATCCTGGTCTTTCCCAGTCATCCTGGTGTCTCCCAAAAATCCTGGTGTCTCCCAGTCGTCCTTGTGTCTCCCAGTCATCCTGGTCTTTCCCAGTCATCCTGGTGTCTCCCAGTTATCCTGGTCTTTCCAAGTTATCCTGGTCTTTCCCAGTCATCCTGGTCTTTCCCAGTCATCCTGGTGTCTCCCAGTCATCCTGGTCTTTCCCAGTCATCCTTGTTTCTCACAGTCATCCTGGTCTTTCCCAGTCATCCTGGTGTCTCCCAGTCATCCTGGTGGTTCCCAGTCATCCTGGTCTTTCCCAATCATCCTGGTCTTTCCCAGTCATCCTGGTGTCTCCCAGTCATCCTGGTGTCTCCCAGTCATCCTGGTGGTTCCCAGTCATCCTGGTTTCTCCCAGTTATCCTTGTGTCTCCCAGTCATCCTGGTCTTTCCCAGTCATCCTGGTGTCTCCCAGTCATCCTGGTGGTTCCCAGTCATCCTGGTCTTTCCCAGTCATCCTGGTGGTTCCCAGTCATCCTGGTCTTTCCCAGTCATCCTTGTGTCTCCCAGTCATCCTGGTGGTTCCCAGTCATCCTGGTTTCTCCCAGTTATCCTTGTGTCTCCCAGTCATCCTGGTCTTTCCCAGTCATCCTGGTGGTTCCCAGTCATCCTGGTGTCTCCCAGTCATCCTGGCCTTTCCCAGTCATCCTGGTGTTTCCCAGTCATCCTGGTGTCTCCCAGTCATCCTGGTCTTTCCCAGTCATCCTGGTGTCTCCCAGTCATCCTGGTGGTTCCCAGTCATCCTTGTGTCTCCCAGTCATCCTGGTGGTTCCCAGTCATCCTTGTGTCTCCCAGTCATCCTGGTGTCTCCCAGTCATCCTGGTGGTTCCCAGTCATCCTGGTCTTTCCCAGTCATCCTGGTGGTTCCCAGTCATCCTGGTCTTTCCCAGTCATCCTGGTGTCTCCCAAAAATCCTGGTGTCTCCCAGTCGTCCTTGTGTCTCCCAGTCATCCTGGTCTTTCCCAGTCACCCTGGTGTCTCCCAGTTATCCTGGTCTTTCCAAGTTATCCTGGTCTTTCCCAGTCATCCTGGTCTTTCCCAGTCATCCTGGTGTCTCCCAGTCATCCTGGTCTTTCCCAGTCATCCTTGTGTCTCACAGTCATCCTGGTCTTTCCCAGTCATCCTGGTGTCTCCCAGTCATCCTGGTGGTTCCCAGTCATCCTGGTGTCTCCCAGTCATCCTGGTGGTTCCCAGTCATCCTGGTTTCTCCCAGTTATCCTTGTGTCTCCCAGTCATCCTGGTCTTTCCCAGTCATCCTGGTGTCTCCCAGTTATCCTTGTGTCTCCCAAAAATCCTGGTGTCTCCCAGTCGTCCTTGTGTCTCCCAGTCATCCTGGTCTTTCCCAGTCATCCTGGTCTTTCCCAGTCATCCTGGTGTCTCCCAAAAATCCTGGTGTCTCCCAGTCGTCCTTGTGTCTCCCAGTCATCCTGGTCTTTCCCAGTCATCCTGGTGTCTCCCAGTTATCCTGGTCTTTCCAAGTTATCCTGGTCTTTCCCAGTCATCCTGGTCTTTCCCAGTCATCCTGGTGTCTCCCAGTCATCCTGGTCTTTCCCAGTCATCCTTGTGTCTCACAGTCATCCTGGTCTTTCCCAGTCATCCTGGTGTCTCCCAGTCATCCTGGTGGTTCCCAGTCATCCTGGTGTCTCCCAGTCATCCTGGTGGTTCCCAGTCATCCTGGTTTCTCCCAGTTATCCTTGTGTCTCCCAGTCATCCTGGTCTTTCCCAGTCATCCTGGTGTCTCCCAGTTATCCTTGTGTCTCCCAGTCATCCTGGTCTTTCCCAGTCATCCTGGTGTCTCCCAGTCATCCTGGTCTTTCCCAGTCATCCTGGTGGTTCCCAGTCATCCTGGTCTTTCCCAGTCATCCTTGTGTCTCCCAGTCATCCTGGTGGTTCCCAGTCATCCTGGTTTCTCCCAGTTATCCTTGTGTCTCCCAGTCGTCCTGGTCTTTCCCAGTCATCCTGGTGTCTCCCAGTCATCCTGGTGGTTCCCAGTCATCCTGGTGTCTCCCAGTCATCCTGGCCTTTCCCAGTCATCCTGGTGTTTCCCAGTCATCCTGGTGTCTCCCAGTCATCCTGGTCTTTCCCAGTCATCCTGGTGTCTCCCAGTCATCCTGGTGGTTCCCAGTCATCCTTGTGTCTCCCAGTCATCCTGGTGGTTCCCAGTCATCCTTGTGTCTCCCAGTCATCCTGGTGTCTCCCAGTCATCCTGGTGGTTCCCAGTCATCCTGGTCTTTCCCAGTCATCCTTGTGTCTCCCAGTCATCCTGGTGGTTCCCAGTCATCCTGGTTTCTCCCAGTTATCCTTGTGTCTCCCAGTCATCCTGGTGGTTCCCAGTCATCCTGGTCTTTCCCAGTCATCCTGGTGTCTCCCAGTCATCCTGGTGGTTCCCAGTCATCCTGGTGTCTCCCAGTCATCCTGGTGTCTCCCCGTCATCCTGGTGTTTCCCAGTCATCCTGGTGTCTCCCAGTCATCCTGGTCTTTCCCAGTCATCCTGGTGTCTCCCAGTCATCCTGGTGGTTCCCAGTCATCCTTGTGTCTCCCAGTTATCCTGGTGTCTCCCAGTCATCCTGGTGGTTCCCAGTCATCCTGGTCTTTCCCAGTCATCCTTGTGTCTCCCAGTCATCCTGGTGTCTCCCAGTTATCCTGGTCTTTCCCAGTCATACTGGTGTCTCCCAGTCATCCTGGTGGTTCCCAGTCATCCTGGTCTTTCCCAGTCATCCTGGTGTCTCCCAAACATCCTGGTGTCTCCCAGTCATCCTTGTGTCTCCCAGTCATCCTGGTCTTTCCCAGTCATCCTGGTGTCTCCCAGTTATCCTGGTCTTTCCCAGTCATCCTGGTCTTTCCCAGTCATCCTGGTGTCTCCCAAAAATCCTGGTGTCTCCCAGTCGTCCTTGTGTCTCCCAGTCATCCTGGTCTTTCCCAGTCATCCTGGTGTCTCCCAGTTATCCTGGTCTTTCCAAGTTATCCTGGTCTTTCCCAGTCATCCTGGTGTCTCCCAGTTATCCTGGTCTTTCCAAGTTATCCTGGTCTTTCCCAGTCATCCTGGTCTTTCCCAGTCATCCTGGTGTCTCCCAGTCATCCTGGTCTTTCCCAGTCATCCTTGTGTCTCACAGTCATCCTGGTCTTTCCCAGTCATCCTGGTGTCTCCCAGTCATCCTGGTGGTTCCCAGTCATCCTGGTCTTTCCCAATCATCCTGGTCTTTCCCAGTCATCCTGGTGTCTCCCAGTCATCCTGGTGTCTCCCAGTCATCCTGGTGGTTCCCAGTCATCCTGGTCTTTCCCAGTCATCCTTGTGTCTCACAGTCATCCTGGTCTTTCCCAGTCATCCTGGTGTCTCCCAGTCATCCTGGTGTCTCCCAGTCATCCTGGTGTCTCCCAGTCATCCTGGTCTTTCCCAGTCATCCTTGTGTCTCACAGTCATCCTGGTCTTTCCCAGTCATCCTGGTGTCTCCCAGTCATCCTGGTGGTTCCCAGTCATCCTGGTCTTTCCCAATCATCCTGGTGTCTCCCAGTCATCCTGGTGTCTCCCAGTCATCCTGGTGTCTCCCAGTCATCCTGGTGGTTCCCAGTCATCCTTGTGTCTCCCAGTTATCCTTGTGTCTCCCAGTCATCCTGGTCTTTCCCAGTCATCCTGGTGGTTCCCAGTCATCCTGGTCTTTCCCAGTCATCCTGGTGGTTCCCAGTCATCCTGGTCTTTCCCAGTCATCCTTGTGTCTCCCAGTCATCCTGGTGGTTCCCAGTCATCCTGGTTTCTCCCAGTTATCCTTGTGTCTCCCAGTCGTCCTGGTCTTTCCCAGTCATCCTGGTGTCTCCCAGTCATCCTGGTGGTTCCCAGTCATCCTGGTGTCTCCCAGTCATCCTGGCCTTTCCCAGTCATCCTGGTGTTTCCCAGTCATCCTGGTGTCTCCCAGTCATCCTGGTCTTTCCCAGTCATCCTGGTGTCTCCCAGTCATCCTGGTGGTTCCCAGTCATCCTTGTGTCTCCCAGTCATCCTGGTGGTTCCCAGTCATCCTTGTGTCTCCCAGTCATCCTGGTGTCTCCCAGTCATCCTGGTGGTTCCCAGTCATCCTGGTCTTTCCCAGTCATCTTTGTGTCTCCCAGTCATCCTGGTGGTTCCCAGTCATCCTGGTTTCTCCCAGTTATCCTTGTGTCTCCCAGTCATCCTGGTGGTTCCCAGTCATCCTGGTCTTTCCCAGTCATCCTGGTGTCTCCCAGTCATCCTGGTGGTTCCCAGTCATCCTGGTGTCTCCCAGTCATCCTGGTCTTTCCCAGTCATCCTGGTGTTTCCCAGTCATCCTGGTGTCTCCCAGTCATCCTGGTCTTTCCCAGTCATCCTGGTCTTTCCCAGTCATACTGGTGTCTCCCAGTCATCCTGGTGGTTCCCAGTCATCCTGGTCTTTCCCAGTCATCCTGGTGTCTCCCAAACATCCTGGTGTCTCCCAGTCATCCTTGTGTCTCCCAGTCATCCTGGTCTTTCCCAGTCATCCTGGTGTCTCCCAGTTATCCTGGTCTTTCCCAGTCATCCTGGTGTCTCCCAGTCATCCTGGTGGTTCCCAGTCATCCTGGTCTTTCCCAGTCATCCTGGTGTCTCCCAAAAATCCTGGTGTCTCCCAGTCGTCCTTGTGTCTCCCAGTCATCCTGGTCTTTCCCAGTCATCCTGGTGTCTCCCAGTTATCCTGGTCTTTCCAAGTTATCCTGGTCTTTCCCAGTCATCCTGGTCTTTCCCAGTCATCCTGGTGTCTCCCAGTCATCCTGGTCTTTCCCAGTCATCCTTGTTTCTCACAGTCATCCACGTCTTTCCCAGTCATCCTGGTGTCTCCCAGTCATCCTGGTGGTTCCCAGTCATCCTGGTCTTTCCCAATCATCCTGGTCTTTCCCAGTCATCCTGGTGTCTCCCAGTCATCCTGGTGTCTCCCAGTCATCCTGGTGGTTCCCAGTCATCCTGGTTTCTCCCAGTTATCCTTGTGTCTCCCAGTCATCCTGGTCTTTCCCAGTCATCCTGGTGTCTCCCAGTCATCCTGGTGGTTCCCAGTCATCCTGGTCTTTCCCAGTCATCCTGGTGGTTCCCAGTCATCCTGGTCTTTCCCAGTCATCCTTGTGTCTCCCAGTCATCCTGGTGGTTCCCAGTCATCCTGGTTTCTCCCAGTTATCCTTGTGTCTCCCAGTCATCCTGGTCTTTCCCAGTCATCCTGGTGGTTCCCAGTCATCCTGGTGTCTCCCAGTCATCCTGGCCTTTCCCAGTCATCCTGGTGTTTCCCAGTCATCCTGGTGTCTCCCAGTCATCCTGGTCTTTCCCAGTCATCCTGGTGTCTCCCAGTCATCCTGGTGGTTCCCAGTCATCCTTGTGTCTCCCAGTCATCCTGGTGGTTCCCAGTCATCCTTGTGTCTCCCAGTCATCCTGGTGTCTCCCAGTCATCCTGGTGGTTCCCAGTCATCCTGGTCTTTCCCAGTCATCCTTGTGTCTCCCAGTCATCCTGGTGGTTCCCAGTCATCCTGGTTTCTCCCAGTTATCCTTGTGTCTCCCAGTCATCCTGGTGGTTCCCAGTCATCCTGGTCTTTCCCAGTCATCCTGGTGTCTCCCAGTCATCCTGGTGGTTCCCAGTCATCCTGGTGGTTCCCAGTCATCCTGGTGTCTCCCAGTCATCCTGGTCTTTCCCAGTCATCCCGATGTTTCCCAGTCATCCTGGTGTCTCCCAGTCATCCTGGTCTTTCCCAGTCATCCTGGTGTCTCCCAGTCATCCTGGTGGTTCCCAGTCATCCTTGTGTCTCCCAGTTATCCTGGTGTCTCCCAGTCATCCTGGTGGTTCCCAGTCATCCTGGTCTTTCCCTGTCATCCTTGTGTCTCCCAGTCATCCTGGTGGTTCCCAGTCATCCTGGTGTCTCCCAGTCATCCTGGTGGTTCCCAGTCATCCTGGTGTCTCCCAGTCATCCTGGTGGTTCCCAGTCATCCTGGTGTCTCCCAGTCATCCTGGTGGTTCCCAGTCATCCTGGTCTTTCCCAGTCATCCTTGTGTCTCCCAGTCATCCTGGTCTTTCCCAGTCATCCTGGTGTCTCCCAGTCATCCTGGTCTTTCCCAGTCATCCTGGTGTCTCCCAGTCATCCTGGTGGTTCCCAGTCATCCTTGTGTCTCCCAGTCATCCTTGTGTCTCCCAGTCATCCTGGTCTTTCCCAGTCATCCTGGTGTCTCCCAGTTATCCTGGTGTTTCCCAGTCATCCTGGTGTCTCCCAGTCATCCTGGTCTTTCCCAGTCATCCTGGTGTCTCCCAGTCATCCTGGTGGTTCCCAGTCATCCTTGTGTCTCCCAGTCATCCTGGTGTCTCCCAGTCATCCTGGTGGTTCCCAGTCATCCTGGTCTTTCCCAGTCATCCTTGTGTCTCCCAGTCATCCTGGTCTTTCCCAGTCATCCTGGTGTCTCCCAGTCATCCTGGTGGTTCCCAGTCATCCTGGTGTCTCCCAGTCATCCTGGTCTTTCCCAGTCATCCTGGTGTTTCCCAGTCATCCTGGTGTCTCCCAGTCATCCTGGTCTTTCCCAGTCATCCTGGTGTTTCCCAGTCATCCTGGTGGTTCCCAGTCATCCTTGTGTCTCCCAGTCATCCTGGTGTCTCCCAGTCATCCTGGTGGTTCCCAGTCATCCTGGCCTTTCCCAGTCATCCTGGTGTTTCCCAGTCATCCTGGTGTCTCCCAGTCATCCTGGTCTTTCCCAGTCATCCTGGTGTCTCCCAGTCATCCTGGTGGTTCCCAGTCATCCTTGTGTCTCCCAGTCATCCTGGTGGTTCCCAGTCATCCTTGTGTCTCCCAGTCATCCTGGTGTCTCCCAGTCATCCTGGTGGTTCCCAGTCATCCTGGTCTTTCCCAGTCATCCTTGTGTCTCCCAGTCATCCTGGTGGTTCCCAGTCATCCTGGTGTCTCCCAGTCATCCTGGTGGTTCCCAGTCATCCTGGTCTTTCCCAGTCATCCTTGTGTCTCCCAGTCATCCTGGTCTTTCCCAGTCATCCTGGTGTCTCCCAGTCATCCTGGTCTTTCCCAGTCATCCTGGTGTCTCCCAGTCATCCTGGTGGTTCCCAGTCATCCTTGTGTCTCCCAGTCATCCTTGTGTCTCCCAGTCATCCTGGTCTTTCCCAGTCATCCTGGTGTCTCCCAGTTATCCTGGTGTTTCCCAGTCATCCTGGTGTCTCCCAGTCATCCTGGTCTTTCCCAGTCATCCTGGTGTCTCCCAGTCATCCTGGTGGTTCCCAGTCATCCTTGTGTCTCCCAGTCATCCTGGTGTCTCCCAGTCATCCTGGTGGTTCCCAGTCATCCTGGTCTTTCCCAGTCATCCTTGTGTCTCCCAGTCATCCTGGTCTTTCCCAGTCATCCTGGTGTCTCCCAGTCATCCTGGTGGTTCCCAGTCATCCTTGTGTCTCCCAGTCATCCTGGTCTTTCCCAGTCATCCTGGTGTTTCCCAGTCATCCTGGTGTCTCCCAGTCATCCTGGTCTTTCCCAGTCATCCTGGTGTTTCCCAGTCATCCTGGTGGTTCCCAGTCATCCTTGTGTCTCCCAGTCATCCTGGTGTCTCCCAGTCATCCTGGTGGTTCCCAGTCATCCTGGCCTTTCCCAGTCATCCTGGTGTTTCCCAGTCATCCTTGTGTCTCCCAGTCATCCTGGTCTTTACCAGTCATCCTGGTGTTTCCCAGTCATCCTGGTGTCTCCCAGTCATCCTGGTCTTTCCCAGTCATCCTGGTGTTTCCCAGTCATCCTGGTGGTTCCCAGTCATCCTTGTGTCTCCCAGTCATCCTGGTGTCTCCCAGTCATCCTGGTGGTTCCCAGTCATCCTGGCCTTTCCCAGTCATCCTGGTGTTTCCCAGTCATCCTGGTGTCTCCCAGTCATCCTGGTCTTTCCCAGTCATCCTGGTGTCTCCCAGTCATCCTGGTGTCTCCCAGTCATCCTGGTGGTTCCCAGTCATCCTGGTCTTTCCCAGTCATCCTTGTGTCTCCCAGTCATCCTTGTGGTTCCCAGTCATCCTGGTTTCTCCCAGTTATCCTTGTGTCTCCCAGTCATCCTGGTGGTTCCCAGTCATCCTGGTCTTTCCCAGTCATCCTGGTGGTTCCCAGTCATCCTGGTGTCTCCCAGTCATCCTGGTCTTTCCCAGTCATCCTGGTGTTTCCCAGTCATCCTGGTGTCTCCCAGTCATCCTGGTCTTTCCCAGTCATCCTGGTGTCTCCCAGTCATCCTGGTGGTTCCCAGTCATCCTTGTGTCTCCCAGTTATCCTGGTGTCTCCCAGTCATCCTGGTGGTTCCCAGTCATCCTGGTCTTTCCCAGTCATCCTTGTGTCTCCCAGTCATCCTGGTGGTTCCCAGTCATCCTGGTGTCTCCCAGTCATCCTGGTGGTTCCCAGTCATCCTGGTGTCTCCCAGTCATCCTGGTGGTTCCCAGTCATCCTGGTGTCTCCCAGTCATCCTGGTGGTTCCCAGTCATCCTGGTCTTTCCCAGTCATCCTTGTGTCTCCCAGTCATCCTGGTCTTTCCCAGTCATCCTGGTGTCTCCCAGTCATCCTGGTCTTTCCCAGTCATCCTGGTGGTTCCCAGTCATCCTGGTCTTTCCCAGTCATCCTGGTGGTTCCCAGTCATCCTGGTCTTTCCCAGTCATCCTTGTGTCTCCCAGTCATCCTGGTGGTTCCCAGTCATCCTGGTTTCTCCCAGTTATCCTTGTGTCTCCCAGTCGTCCTGGTCTTTCCCAGTCATCCTGGTGTCTCCCAGTCATCCTGGTGGTTCCCAGTCATCCTGGTGTCTCCCAGTCATCCTGGCCTTTCCCAGTCATCCTGGTGTTTCCCAGTCATCCTGGTGTCTCCCAGTCATCCTGGTCTTTCCCAGTCATCCTGGTGTCTCCCAGTCATCCTGGTGGTTCCCAGTCATCCTTGTGTCTCCCAGTCATCCTGGTGGTTCCCAGTCATCCTTGTGTCTCCCAGTCATCCTGGTGTCTCCCAGTCATCCTGGTGGTTCCCAGTCATCCTGGTCTTTCCCAGTCATCTTTGTGTCTCCCAGTCATCCTGGTGGTTCCCAGTCATCCTGGTTTCTCCCAGTTATCCTTGTGTCTCCCAGTCATCCTGGTGGTTCCCAGTCATCCTGGTCTTTCCCAGTCATCCTGGTGTCTCCCAGTCATCCTGGTGGTTCCCAGTCATCCTGGTGTCTCCCAGTCATCCTGGTCTTTCCCAGTCATCCTGGTGTTTCCCAGTCATCCTGGTGTCTCCCAGTCATCCTGGTCTTTCCCAGTCATCCTGGTGTCTCCCAGTCATCCTGGTGGTTCCCAGTCATCCTTGTGTCTCCCAGTTATCCTGGTGTCTCCCAGTCATCCTGGTGGTTCCCAGTCATCCTGGTCTTTCCCAGTCATCCTTGTGTCTCCCAGTCATCCTGGTGTCTCCCAGTTATCCTGGTCTTTCCCAGTCATACTGGTGTCTCCCAGTCATCCTGGTGGTTCCCAGTCATCCTGGTCTTTCCCAGTCATCCTGGTGTCTCCCAAACATCCTGGTGTCTCCCAGTCATCCTTGTGTCTCCCAGTCATCCTGGTCTTTCCCAGTCATCCTGGTGTCTCCCAGTTATCCTGGTCTTTCCCAGTCATCCTGGTGTCTCCCAGTCATCCTGGTGGTTCCCAGTCATCCTGGTCTTTCCCAGTCATCCTGGTGTCTCCCAAAAATCCTGGTGTCTCCCAGTCGTCCTTGTGTCTCCCAGTCATCCTGGTCTTTCCCAGTCATCCTGGTGTCTCCCAGTTATCCTGGTCTTTCCAAGTTATCCTGGTCTTTCCCAGTCATCCTGGTCTTTCCCAGTCATCCTGGTGTCTCCCAGTCATCCTGGTCTTTCCCAGTCATCCTTGTTTCTCACAGTCATCCTGGTCTTTCCCAGTCATCCTGGTGTCTCCCAGTCATCCTGGTGGTTCCCAGTCATCCTGGTCTTTCCCAATCATCCTGGTCTTTCCCAGTCATCCTGGTGTCTCCCAGTCATCCTGGTGTCTCCCAGTCATCCTGGTTTCTCCCAGTTATCCTTGTGTCTCCCAGTCATCCTGGTCTTTCCCAGTCATCCTGGTGTCTCCCAGTCATCCTGGTGGTTCCCAGTCATCCTGGTCTTTCCCAGTCATCCTGGTGGTTCCCAGTCATCCTGGTCTTTCCCAGTCATCCTTGTGTCTCCCAGTCATCCTGGTGGTTCCCAGTCATCCTGGTTTCTCCCAGTTATCCTTGTGTCTCCCAGTCATCCTGGTCTTTCCCAGTCATCCTGGTGGTTCCCAGTCATCCTGGTGTCTCCCAGTCATCCTGGCCTTTCCCAGTCATCCTGGTGTTTCCCAGTCATCCTGGTGTCTCCCAGTCATCCTGGTCTTTCCCAGTCATCCTGGTGTCTCCCAGTCATCCTGGTGGTTCCCAGTCATCCTTGTGTCTCCCAGTCATCCTGGTGGTTCCCAGTCATCCTTGTGTCTCCCAGTCATCCTGGTGTCTCCCAGTCATCCTGGTGGTTCCCAGTCATCCTGGTCTTTCCCAGTCATCCTTGTGTCTCCCAGTCATCCTGGTGGTTCCCAGTCATCCTGGTTTCTCCCAGTTATCCTTGTGTCTCCCAGTCATCCTGGTGGTTCCCAGTCATCCTGGTCTTTCCCAGTCATCCTGGTGTCTCCCAGTCATCCTGGTGGTTCCCAGTCATCCTGGTGTCTCCCATTCATCCTGGTCTTTCCCAGTCATCCCGATGTTTCCCAGTCATCCTGGTGTCTCCCAGTCATCCTGGTCTTTCCCAGTCATCCTGGTGTCTCCCAGTCATCCTGGTGGTTCCCAGTCATCCTTGTGTCTCCCAGTTATCCTGGTGTCTCCCAGTCATCCTGGTGGTTCCCAGTCATCCTGGTCTTTCCCAGTCATCCTTGTGTCTCCCAGTCATCCTGGTGGTTCCCAGTCATCCTGGTGTCTCCCAGTCATCCTGGTGGTTCCCAGTCATCCTGGTGTCTCCCAGTCATCCTGGTGGTTCCCAGTCATCCTGGTGTCTCCCAGTCATCCTGGTGGTTCCCAGTCATCCTGGTCTTTCCCAGTCATCCTTGTGTCTCCCAGTCATCCTGGTCTTTCCCAGTCATCCTGGTGTCTCCCAGTCATCCTGGTCTTTCCCAGTCATCCTGGTGTCTCCCAGTCATCCTGGTGGTTCCCAGTCATCCTTGTGTCTCCCAGTCATCCTTGTGTCTCCCAGTCATCCTGGTCTTTCCCAGTCATCCTGGTGTCTCCCAGTTATCCTGGTGTTTCCCAGTCATCCTGGTGTCTCCCAGTCATCCTGGTCTTTCCCAGTCATCCTGGTGTCTCCCAGTCATCCTGGTGGTTCCCAGTCATCCTTGTGTCTCCCAGTCATCCTGGTGTCTCCCAGTCATCCTGGTGGTTCCCAGTCATCCTGGTCTTTCCCAGTCATCCTTGTGTCTCCCAGTCATCCTGGTCTTTCCCAGTCATCCTGGTGTCTCCCAGTCATCCTGGTGGTTCCCAGTCATCCTGGTGTCTCCCAGTCATCCTGGTCTTTCCCAGTCATCCTGGTGTTTCCCAGTCATCCTGGTGTCTCCCAGTCATCCTGGTCTTTCCCAGTCATCCTGGTGTTTCCCAGTCATCCTGGTGGTTCCCAGTCATCCTCGTGTCTCCCAGTCATCCTGGTGTCTCCCAGTCATCCTGGTGGTTCCCAGTCATCCTGGCCTTTCCCAGTCATCCTGGTGTTTCCCAGTCATCCTCGTGTCTCCCAGTCATCCTGGTCTTTCCCAGTCATCCTGGTGTCTCCCAGTCATCCTGGTGGTTCCCAGTCATCCTTGTGTCTCCCAGTCATCCTGGTGGTTCCCAGTCATCCTTGTGTCTCCCAGTCATCCTGGTGTCTCCCAGTCATCCTGGTGGTTCCCAGTCATCCTGGTCTTTCCCAGTCATCCTTGTGTCTCCCAGTCATCCTGGTGGTTCCCAGTCATCCTGGTGTCTCCCAGTCATCCTGGTGGTTCCCAGTCATCCTGGTCTTTCCCAGTCATCCTTGTGTCTCCCAGTCATCCTGGTCTTTCCCAGTCATCCTGGTGTCTCCCAGTCATCCTGGTCTTTCCCAGTCATCCTGGTGTCTCCCAGTCATCCTGGTGGTTCCCAGTCATCCTTGTGTCTCCCAGTCATCCTTGTGTCTCCCAGTCATCCTGGTCTTTCCCAGTCATCCTGGTGTCTCCCAGTTATCCTGGTGTTTCCCAGTCATCCTGGTGTCTCCCAGTCATCCTGGTCTTTCCCAGTCATCCTGGTGTCTCCCAGTCATCCTGGTGGTTCCCAGTCATCCTTGTGTCTCCCAGTCATCCTGGTGTCTCCCAGTCATCCTGGTGGTTCCCAGTCATCCTGGTCTTTCCCAGTCATCCTTGTGTCTCCCAGTCATCCTGGTCTTTCCCAGTCATCCTGGTGTCTCCCAGTCATCCTGGTGGTTCCCAGTCATCCTTGTGTCTCCCAGTCATCCTGGTCTTTCCCAGTCATCCTGGTGTTTCCCAGTCATCCTGGTGTCTCCCAGTCATCCTGGTCTTTCCCAGTCATCCTGGTGTTTCCCAGTCATCCTGGTGGTTCCCAGTCATCCTTGTGTCTCCCAGTCATCCTGGTGTCTCCCAGTCATCCTGGTGGTTCCCAGTCATCCTGGCCTTTCCCAGTCATCCTGGTGTTTCCCAGTCATCCTTGTGTCTCCCAGTCATCCTGGTCTTTCCCAGTCATCCTGGTGTTTCCCAGTCATCCTGGTGTCTCCCAGTCATCCTGGTCTTTCCCAGTCATCCTGGTGTTTCCCAGTCATCCTGGTGGTTCCCAGTCATCCTTGTGTCTCCCAGTCATCCTGGTGTCTCCCAGTCATCCTGGTGGTTCCCAGTCATCCTGGCCTTTCCCAGTCATCCTGGTGTTTCCCAGTCATCCTGGTGTCTCCCAGTCATCCTGGTCTTTCCCAGTCATCCTGGTGTCTCCCAGTCATCCTGGTGGTTCCCAGTCATCCTTGTGTCTCCCAGTCATCCTGGTGGTTCCCAGTCATCCTTGTGTCTCCCAGTCATCCTGGTGTCTCCCAGTCATCCTGGTGGTTCCCAGTCATCCTGGTCTTTCCCAGTCATCCTTGTGTCTCCCAGTCATCCTGGTGGTTCCCAGTCATCCTGGTTTCTCCCAGTTATCCTTGTGTCTCCCAGTCATCCTGGTGGTTCCCAGTCATCCTGGTCTTTCCCAGTCATCCTGGTGTCTCCCAGTCATCCTGGTGGTTCCCAGTCATCCTGGTGTCTCCCAGTCATCCTGGTCTTTCCCAGTCATCCTGGTGTTTCCCAGTCATCCTGGTGTCTCCCAGTCATCCTGGTCTTTCCCAGTCATCCTGGTGTCTCCCAGTCATCCTGGTGGTTCCCAGTCATCCTTGTGTCTCCCAGTTATCCTGGTGTCTCCCAGTCATCCTGGTGGTTCCCAGTCATCCTGGTCTTTCCCAGTCATCCTTGTGTCTCCCAGTCATCCTGGTGGTTCCCAGTCATCCTGGTGTCTCCCAGTCATCCTGGTGGTTCCCAGTCATCCTGGTGTCTCCCAGTCATCCTGGTGGTTCCCAGTCATCCTGGTGTCTCCCAGTCATCCTGGTGGTTCCCAGTCATCCTGGTCTTTCCCAGTCATCCTTGTGTCTCCCAGTCATCCTGGTCTTTCCCAGTCATCCTGGTGTCTCCCAGTCATCCTGGTCTTTCCCAGTCATCCTGGTGTCTCCCAGTCATCCTGGTGGTTCCCAGTCATCCTTGTGTCTCCCAGTCATCCTGGTCTTTCCCAGTCATCCTGGTGTCTCCCAGTCATCCTGGTCTTTCCCAGTCATCCTGGTGTCTCCCAGTCATCCTGGTGGTTCCCAGTCATCCTTGTGTCTCCCAGTCATCCTGGTGGTTCCCAGTCATCCTTGTGTCTCCCAGTCATCCTGGTGTCTCCCAGTCATCCTGGTGGTTCCCAGTCATCCTGGTCTTTCCCAGTCATCCTTGTGTCTCCCAGTCATCCTGGTGGTTCCCAGTCATCCTGGTGTTTCCCAGTCATCCTGGTGTCTCCCAGTCATCCTGGTCTTTCCCAGTCATCCTGGTGTTTCCCAGTCATCCTGGTGGTTCCCAGTCATCCTTGTGTCTCCCAGTCATCCTGGTGTCTCCCAGTCATCCTGGTGGTTCCCAGTCATCCTGGCCTTTCCCAGTCATCCTGGTGTTTCCCAGTCATCCTGGTGTCTCCCAGTCATCCTGGTCTTTCCCAGTCATCCTGGTGTCTCCCAGTCATCCTGGTGGTTCCCAGTCATCCTTGTGTCTCCCAGTCATCCTGGTGGTTCCCAGTCATCCTTGTGTCTCCCAGTCATCCTGGTGTCTCCCAGTCATCCTGGTGGTTCCCAGTCATCCTGGTCTTTCCCAGTCATCCTTGTGTCTCCCAGTCATCCTGGTGGTTCCCAGTCATCCTGGTTTCTCCCAGTTATCCTTGTGTCTCCCAGTCATCCTGGTGGTTCCCAGTCATCCTGGTCTTTCCCAGTCATCCTGGTGTCTCCCAGTCATCCTGGTCTTTCCCAGTCATCCTGGTGTCTCCCAGTCATCCTGGTGGTTCCCAGTCATCCTTGTGTCTCCCAGTCATCCTGGTGGTTCCCAGTCATCCTTGTGTCTCCCAGTCATCCTGGTGTCTCCCAGTCATCCTGGTGGTTCCCAGTCATCCTGGTCTTTCCCAGTCATCCTTGTGTCTCCCAGTCATCCTGGTGGTTCCCAGTCATCCTGGTGTTTCCCAGTCATCCTGGTGTCTCCCAGTCATCCTGGTCTTTCCCAGTCATCCTGGTGTTTCCCAGTCATCCTGGTGGTTCCCAGTCATCCTTGTGTCTCCCAGTCATCCTGGTGTCTCCCAGTCATCCTGGTGGTTCCCAGTCATCCTGGCCTTTCCCAGTCATCCTGGTGTTTCCCAGTCATCCTGGTGTCTCCCAGTCATCCTGGTCTTTCCCAGTCATCCTGGTGTCTCCCAGTCATCCTGGTGGTTCCCAGTCATCCTTGTGTCTCCCAGTCATCCTGGTGGTTCCCAGTCATCCTTGTGTCTCCCAGTCATCCTGGTGTCTCCCAGTCATCCTGGTGGTTCCCAGTCATCCTGGTCTTTCCCAGTCATCCTTGTGTCTCCCAGTCATCCTGGTGGTTCCCAGTCATCCTGGTTTCTCCCAGTTATCCTTGTGTCTCCCAGTCATCCTGGTGGTTCCCAGTCATCCTGGTCTTTCCCAGTCATCCTGGTGTCTCCCAGTCATCCTGGTGGTTCCCAGTCATCCTGGTGTCTCCCAGTCATCCTGGTCTTTCCCAGTCATCCTGGTGTTTCCCAGTCATCCTGGTGTCTCCCAGTCATCCTGGTCTTTCCCAGTCATCCTGGTGTCTCCCAGTCATCCTGGTGGTTCCCAGTCATCCTTGTGTCTCCCAGTTATCCTGGTGTCTCCCAGTCATCCTGGTGGTTCCCAGTCATCCTGGTCTTTCCCAGTCATCCTTGTGTCTCCCAGTCATCCTGGTGGTTCCCAGTCATCCTGGTGTCTCCCAGTCATCCTGGTGGTTCCCAGTCATCCTGGTGTCTCCCAGTCATCCTGGTGGTTCCCAGTCATCCTGGTGTCTCCCAGTCATCCTGGTGGTTCCCAGTCATCCTGGTCTTTCCCAGTCATCCTTGTGTCTCCCAGTCATCCTGGTCTTTCCCAGTCATCCTGGTGTCTCCCAGTCATCCTGGTCTTTCCCAGTCATCCTGGTGTCTCCCAGTCATCCTGGTGGTTCCCAGTCATCCTTGTGTCTCCCAGTCATCCTGGTCTTTCCCAGTCATCCTGGTGTCTCCCAGTCATCCTGGTCTTTCCCAGTCATCCTGGTGTCTCCCAGTCATCCTGGTGGTTCCCAGTCATCCTTGTGTCTCCCAGTCATCCTGGTGGTTCCCAGTCATCCTTGTGTCTCCCAGTCATCCTGGTGTCTCCCAGTCATCCTGGTGGTTCCCAGTCATCCTGGTGTTTCCCAGTCATCCTGGTGTCTCCCAGTCATCCTGGTGGTTCCCAGTCATCCTGGTTTCTCCCAGTTATCCTTGTGTCTCCCAGTCATCCTGGTGGTTCCCAGTCATCCTGGTCTTTCCCAGTCATCCTGGTGTCTCCCAGTCATCCTGGTGGTTCCCAGTCATCCTGGTGTCTCCCAGTCATCCTGGTCTTTCCCAGTCATCCTGGTGTTTCCCAGTCATCCTGGTGTCTCCCAGTCATCCTGGTCTTTCCCAGTCATCCTGGTGTCTCCCAGTCATCCTGGTGGTTCCCAGTCATCCTTGTGTCTCCCAGTTATCCTGGTGTCTCCCAGTCATCCTGGTGGTTCCCAGTCATCCTGGTCTTTCCCAGTCATCCTTGTGTCTCCCAGTCATCCTGGTGGTTCCCAGTCATCCTGGTCTCTCCCAGTCATCCTGGTGGTTCCCAGTCACCCTGGTGTCTCCCAGTCATCCTGGTGGTTCCCAGTCATCCTGGTGTCTCCCAGTCATCCTGGTGGTTCCCAGTCATCCTGGTCTTTCCCAGTCATCCTTGTGTCTCCCAGTCATCCTGGTCTTTCCCAGTCATCCTGGTGTCTCCCAGTCATCCTGGTCTTTCCCAGTCATCCTGGTGTCTCCCAGTCATCCTGGTGGTTCCCAGTCATCCTTGTGTCTCCCAGTCATCCTTGTGTCTCCCAGTCATCCTGGTCTTTCCCAGTCATCCTGGTGTCTCCCAGTTATCCTGGTGTTTCCCAGTCATCCTGGTGTCTCCCAGTCATCCTGGTCTTTCCCAGTCATCCTGGTGTCTCCCAGTCATCCTGGTGGTTCCCAGTCATCCTTGTGTCTCCCAGTCATCCTGGTGTCTCCCAGTCATCCTGGTGGTTCCCAGTCATCCTGGTCTTTCCCAGTCATCCTTGTGTCTCCCAGTCATCCTGGTCTTTCCCAGTCATCCTGGTGTCTCCCAGTCATCCTGGTGGTTCCCAGTCATCCTGGTCTTTCCCAGTCATCCTTGTGTCTCCCAGTCATCCTGGTCTTTCCCAGTCATCCTGGTGTCTCCCAGTCATCCTGGTCTTTCCCAGTCATCCTGGTGTCTCCCAGTCATCCTGGTGGTTCCCAGTCATCCTTGTGTCTGCCAGTCATCCTGGTGTCTCCCAGTCATCCTGGTGGTTCCCAGTCATCCTGGTCTTTCCCAGTCATCCTGGTGTCTCCCAAACATCCTGGTGTCTCCCAGTCATCCTTGTGTCTCCCAGTCATCCTGGTGTCTCCCAGTTATCCTGGTCTTTCCCAGTCATCCTGGTGTCTCCCAGTCATCCTGGTGGTTCCCAGTCATCCTGGTCTTTCCCAGTCATCCTGGTGTCTCCCAAACATCCTGGTGTCTCCCAGTCATCCTGGTGTCTCCCAGTCATCCTGGTGGTTCCCAGTCATCCTTGTGTCTCCCAGTCATCCTGGTGTCTCCCAGTCATCCTTGTGTCTCCCAGTCATCCTTGTGTCTCCCAGTCATCCTGGTCTTTCCCAGTCATCCTGGTGTCTCCCAGTTATCCTGGTCTTTCCCAGTCATCCTGGTGTCTCCCAGTCATCCTGGTGGTTCCCAGTCATCCTGGTCTTTCCCAGTCATCCTGGTGTCTCCCAAACATCCTGGTGTCTCCCAGTCATCCTTGTGTCTCCCAGTCATCCTGGTCTTTCCCAGTCATCCTGGTGTCTCCCAGTTATCCTGGTCTTTCCAAGTTATCCTGGTCTTTCCCAGTCATCCTGGTCTTTCCCAGTCATCCTGGTGTCTCCCAGTCATCCTGGTCTTTCCCAGTCATCCTTGTGTCTCACAGTCATCCTGGTCTTTCCCAGTCATCCTGGTGTCTCCCAGTCATCCTGGTGGTTCCCAGTGATCTTGGTCTTTCCCAATCATCCTGGTCTTTCCCAGTCATCCTGGTGTCTCCCAGTCATCCTGGTGTCTCCCAGTCATCCTGGTGGTTCCCAGTCATCCTGGTTTCTCCCAGTTATCCTTTTGTCTCCCAGTCATCCTGGTGGTTCCCAGTCATCCTGGTGTCTCCCAGTCATCCTGGTGGTTCCCAGTCATCCTTGTGTCTCCCAGTCATCCTGGTGTCTCCCAGTCATCCTGGTGGTTCCCAGTCATCCTGGCCTTTCCCAGTCATCCTGGTGTTTCCCAGTCATCCTGGTGTCTCCCAGTCATCCTGGTCTTTCCCAGTCATCCTGGTGTCTCCCAGTCATCCTGGTGGTTCCCAGTCATCCTTGTGTCTCCCAGTCATCCTGGTGGTTCCCAGTCATCCTTGTGTCTCCCAGTCATCCTGGTGTCTCCCAGTCATCCTGGTGGTTCCCAGTCATCCTGGTCTTTCCCAGTCATCCTTGTGTCTCCCAGTCATCCTGGTCTTTCCCAGTCATCCTGGTGTCTCCCAGTCATCCTGGTCTTTCCCAGTCATCCTGGTGTCTCCCAGTCATCCTGGTGGTTCCCAGTCATCCTGGTTTCTCCCAGTTATCCTTGTGTCTCCCAGTCATCCTGGTGGTTCCCAGTCATCCTGGTCTTTCCCAGTCATCCTGGTGTCTCCCAGTCATCCTGGTGGTTCCCAGTCATCCTGGTGTCTCCCAGTCATCCTGGTCTTTCCCAGTCATCCTGGTGTTTCCCAGTCATCCTGGTGTCTCCCAGTCATCCTGGTCTTTCCCAGTCATCCTGGTGTCTCCCAGTCATCCTGGTGGTTCCCCGTCATCCTTGTGTCTCCCAGTTATCCTGGTGTCTCCCAGTCATCCTGGTGGTTCCCAGTCATCCTGGTCTTTCCCAGTCATCCTTGTGTCTCCCAGTCATCCTGGTGGTTCCCAGTCATCCTGGTGTCTCCCAGTCATCCTGGTGGTTCCCAGTCATCCTGGTGTCTCCCAGTCATCCTGGTGGTTCCCAGTCATCCTGGTGTCTCCCAGTCATCCTGGTGGTTCCCAGTCATCCTGGTCTTTCCCAGTCATCCTTGTGTCTCCCAGTCATCCTGGTCTTTCCCAGTCATCCTGGTGTCTCCCAGTCATCCTGGTCTTTCCCAGTCATCCTG
The DNA here is from genome assembly GCF_933228915.1 of Telmatherina bonti. NCBI lineage: Eukaryota > Metazoa > Chordata > Actinopteri > Atheriniformes > Telmatherinidae > Telmatherina > Telmatherina bonti. The sequence continues at coordinate 5,570,539 of NC_136629.1, forward strand.
GTGTCTCCCAGTCATCCTGGTGGTTCCCAGTCATCCTTGTGTCTCCCAGTCATCCTTGTGTCTCCCAGTCATCCTGGTCTTTCCCAGTCATCCTGGTGTCTCCCAGTTATCCTGGTGTTTCCCAGTCATCCTGGTGTCTCCCAGTCATCCTGGTCTTTCCCAGTCATCCTGGTGTCTCCCAGTCATCCTGGTGGTTCCCAGTCATCCTTGTGTCTCCCAGTCATCCTGGTGTCTCCCAGTCATCCTGGTGGTTCCCAGTCATCCTGGTCTTTCCCAGTCATCCTTGTGTCTCCCAGTCATCCTGGTCTTTCCCAGTCATCCTGGTGTCTCCCAGTCATCCTGGTGGTTCCCAGTCATCCTGGTGTCTCCCAGTCATCCTGGTCTTTCCCAGTCATCCTGGTTTTTCCCAGTCATCCTGGTGTCTCCCAGTCATCCTGGTCTTTCCCAGTCATCCTGGTGTTTCCCAGTCATCCTGGTAGTTCCCAGTCATCCTTGTGTCTCCCAGTCATCCTGGTGTCTCCCAGTCATCCTGGTCGTTCCCAGTCATCCTGGCCTTTCCCAGTCATCCTGGTGTTTCCCAGTCATCCTTGTGTCTCCCAGTCATCCTGGTCTTTCCCAGTCATCCTGGTGTCTCCCAGTCATCCTGGTGGTTCCCAGTCATCCTTGTGTCTCCCAGTCATCCTGGTGGTTCCCAGTCATCCTTGTGTCTCCCAGTCATCCTGGTGTCTCCCAGTCATCCTGGTGGTTCCCAGTCATCCTGGTCTTTCCCAGTCATCCTTGTGTCTCCCAGTCATCCTGGTGGTTCCCAGTCATCCTGGTTTCTCCCAGTTATCCTTGTGTCTCCCAGTCATCCTGGTGGTTCCCAGTCATCCTGGTCTTTCCCAGTCATCCTGGTGTCTCCCAGTCATCCTGGTGGTTCCCAGTCATCCTGGTGTCTCCCAGTCATCCTGGTCTTTCCCAGTCATCCTGGTGTCTCCCAGTCATCCTGGTCTTTCCCAGTCATCCTGGTGTCTCCCAGTCATCCTGGTGGTTCCCAGTCATCCTTGTGTCTCCCAGTTATCCTGGTGTCTCCCAGTCATCCTGGTGGTTCCCAGTCATCCTGGTGGTTCCCAGTCATCCTTGTGTCTCCCAGTCATCCTGGTGGTTCCCAGTCATCCTGGTGTCTCCCAGTCATCCTGGTGGTTCCCAGTCATCCTGGTGTCTCCCAGTCATCCTGGTGGTTCCCAGTCATCCTGGTGTCTCCCAGTCATCCTGGTGGTTCCCAGTCATCCTGGTCTTTCCCAGTCATCCTTGTGTCTCCCAGTCATCCTGGTCTTTCCCAGTCATCCTGGTGTCTCCCAGTCATCCTGGTCTTTCCCAGTCATCCTGGTGTCTCCCAGTCATCCTGGTGGTTCCCAGTCATCCTTGTGTCTCCCAGTCATCCTTGTGTCTCCCAGTCATCCTGGTCTTTCCCAGTCATCCTGGTGTCTCCCAGTTATCCTGGTGTTTCCCAGTCATCCTGGTGTCTCCCAGTCATCCTGGTCTTTCCCAGTCATCCTGGTGTCTCCCAGTCATCCTGGTGGTTCCCAGTCATCCTTGTGTCTCCCAGTCATCCTGGTGTCTCCCAGTCATCCTGGTGGTTCCCAGTCATCCTGGTCTTTCCCAGTCATCCTTGTGTCTCCCAGTCATCCTGGTCTTTCCCAGTCATCCTGGTGTCTCCCAGTCATCCTGGTGGTTCCCAGTCATCCTGGTGTCTCCCAGTCATCCTGGTCTTTCCCAGTCATCCTGGTGTTTCCCAGTCATCCTGGTGTCTCCCAGTCATCCTGGTCTTTCCCAGTCATCCTGGTGTCTCCCAGTCATCCTGGTGGTTCCCAGTCATCCTTGTGTCTCCCAGTCATCCTGGTGTCTCCCAGTCATCCTGGTGGTTCCCAGTCATCCTGGTCTTTCCCAGTCATCCTTGTGTCTCCCAGTCATCCTGGTCTTTCCCAGTCATCCTGGTGTCTCCCAGTCATCCTGGTCTTTCCCAGTCATCCTGGTGTCTCCCAGTCATCCTGGTGGTTCCCAGTCATCCTTGTGTCTGCCAGTCATCCTGGTGTCTCCCAGTCATCCTGGTGGTTCCCAGTCATCCTGGTCTTTCCCAGTCATCCTGGTGTCTCCCAAACATCCTGGTGTCTCCCAGTCATCCTTGTGTCTCCCAGTCATCCTGGTGTCTCCCAGTTATCCTGGTCTTTCCCAGTCATCCTGGTGTCTCCCAGTCATCCTGGTGGTTCCCAGTCATCCTGGTCTTTCCCAGTCATCCTGGTGTCTCCCAAACATCCTGGTGTCTCCCAGTCATCCTGGTGTCTCCCAGTCATCCTGGTGGTTCCCAGTCATCCTTGTGTCTCCCAGTCATCCTGGTGTCTCCCAGTCATCCTTGTGTCTCCCAGTCATCCTTGTGTCTCCCAGTCATCCTGGTCTTTCCCAGTCATCCTGGTGTCTCCCAGTTATCCTGGTCTTTCCCAGTCATCCTGGTGTCTCCCAGTCATCCTGGTGGTTCCCAGTCATCCTGGTCTTTCCCAGTCATCCTGGTGTCTCCCAAACATCCTGGTGTCTCCCAGTCATCCTTGTGTCTCCCAGTCATCCTGGTCTTTCCCAGTCATCCTGGTGTCTCCCAGTTATCCTGGTCTTTCCAAGTTATCCTGGTCTTTCCCAGTCATCCTGGTCTTTCCCAGTCATCCTGGTGTCTCCCAGTCATCCTGGTCTTTCCCAGTCATCCTTGTGTCTCACAGTCATCCTGGTCTTTCCCAGTCATCCTGGTGTCTCCCAGTCATCCTGGTGGTTCCCAGTGATCTTGGTCTTTCCCAATCATCCTGGTCTTTCCCAGTCATCCTGGTGTCTCCCAGTCATCCTGGTGTCTCCCAGTCATCCTGGTGGTTCCCAGTCATCCTGGTTTCTCCCAGTTATCCTTTTGTCTCCCAGTCATCCTGGTGGTTCCCAGTCATCCTGGTGTCTCCCAGTCATCCTGGTGGTTCCCAGTCATCCTTGTGTCTCCCAGTCATCCTGGTGTCTCCCAGTCATCCTGGTGGTTCCCAGTCATCCTGGCCTTTCCCAGTCATCCTGGTGTTTCCCAGTCATCCTGGTGTCTCCCAGTCATCCTGGTCTTTCCCAGTCATCCTGGTGTCTCCCAGTCATCCTGGTGGTTCCCAGTCATCCTTGTGTCTCCCAGTCATCCTGGTGGTTCCCAGTCATCCTTGTGTCTCCCAGTCATCCTGGTGTCTCCCAGTCATCCTGGTGGTTCCCAGTCATCCTGGTCTTTCCCAGTCATCCTGGTCTTTCCCAGTCATCCTTGTGTCTCCCAGTCATCCTGGTCTTTCCCAGTCATCCTGGTGTCTCCCAGTCATCCTGGTCTTTCCCAGTCATCCTGGTGTCTCCCAGTCATCCTGGTGGTTCCCAGTCATCCTTGTGTCTCCCAGTCATCCTTGTGTCTCCCAGTCATCCTGGTCTTTCCCAGTCATCCTGGTGTCTCCCAGTTATCCTGGTGTTTCCCAGTCATCCTGGTGTCTCCCAGTCATCCTGGTCTTTCCCAGTCATCCTGGTGTCTCCCAGTCATCCTGGTGGTTCCCAGTCATCCTTGTGTCTCCCAGTCATCCTGGTGTCTCCCAGTCATCCTGGTGGTTCCCAGTCATCCTGGTCTTTCCCAGTCATCCTTGTGTCTCCCAGTCATCCTGGTCTTTCCCAGTCATCCTGGTGTCTCCCAGTTATCCTGGTCTTTCCAAGTTATCCTGGTCTTTCCCAGTCATCCTGGTGTCTCCCAGTCATCCTGTTCTTTCCCAGTCATCCTTGTGTCTCACAGTCATCCTGGTCTTTCCCAGTCATCCTGGTGTCTCCCAGTCATCCTGGTGGTTCCCAGTCATCCTGGTCTTTCCCAATCATCCTGGTCTTTCCCAGTCATCCTGGTGTCTCCCAGTCATCCTGGTGGTTCCCAGTCATCCTGGTCTTTCCCAGTCATCCTGGTGTCTCCCAGTCATCCTGGTCTTTCCCAGTCATCCTGGTGTTTCCCAGTCATCCTGGTGTCTCCCAGTCATCCTGGTCTTTCCCAGTCATCCTGGTGGTTCCCAGTCATCCTGGTCTTTCCCAGTCATCCTTGTGTCTCCCAGTCATCCTGGTCTTTCCCAGTCATCCTGGTGTCTCCCAGTTATCCTGGTCTTTCCAAGTTATCCTGGTCTTTCCCAGTCATCCTGGTGTCTCCCAGTCATCCTGTTCTTTCCCAGTCATCCTTGTGTCTCACAGTCATCCTGGTCTTTCCCAGTCATCCTGGTGTCTCCCAGTCATCCTGGTGGTTCCCAGTCATCCTGGTCTTTCCCAATCATCCTGGTCTTTCCCAGTCATCCTGGTGTCTCCCAGTCATCCTGGTGGTTCCCAGTCATCCTGGTCTTTCCCAGTCATCCTGGTGTCTCCCAGTCATCCTGGTGTTTCCCAGTCATCCTGGTGTCTCCCAGTCATCCTGGTCTTTCCCAGTCATCCTGGTGGTTCCCAGTCATCCTGGTCTTTCCCAGTCATCCTGGTGTCTCCCAGTCATCCTGGTGGTTCCCAGTCATCCTGGTTTCTCCCAGTTATCCTTGTGTCTCCCAGTCATCCTGGTGGTTCCCAGTCATCCTGGTGGTTCCCAGTCATCCTGGTCTTTCCCAATCATCCTGGTCTTTCCCAGTCATCCTGGTCTTTCCCAGTCATCCTGGTGGTTCCCAGTCATCCTTGTGTCTCCCAGTCATCCTTGTGTCTCCCAGTCATCCTGGTCTTTCCCAGTCATCCTGGTGTCTCCCAGTTATCCTGGTCTTTCCCAGTCATCCTGGTGTCTCCCAGTCATCCTGGTGGTTCCCAGTCATCCTGGTCTTTCCCAGTCATCCTGGTGTCTCCCAGTCATCCTTGTGTCTCCCAGTCATCCTGGTCTTTCCCAGTCATCCTGGTGTCTCCCAGTTATCCTGGTGTTTCCCAGTCATCCTGGTGTCTCCCAGTCATCCTGGTCTTTCCCAGTCATCCTGGTGTCTCCCAGTCATCCTTGTGTCTCCCAGTCATCCTGGTGTCTCCCAGTCATCCTGTTGGTTCCCAGTCATCCTGGTCTTTCCCAGTCATCCTTGTGTCTCCCAGTCATCCTGGTCTTTCCAAGTCATCCTGGTGTCTCCCAGTCATCCTGGTGGTTCCCAGTCATCCTGGTGTCTCCCAGTCATCCTGGTCTTTCCCAGTCATCCTGGTGTTTCCCAGTCATCCTGGTGTCTCCCAGTCATCCTGGTCTTTCCCAGTCATCCTGGTGTCTCCCAGTCATCCTGGTGGTTCCCAGTCATCCTTGTGTCTCCCAGTCATCCTGGTCTTTCCCAGTCATCCTTGTGTCTCCCAGTCATCCTGGTCTTTCCCAGTCATCCTGGTGTCTCCCAGTCATCCTGGTCTTTCCCAGTCATCCTGGTGTCTCCCAGTCATCCTGGTGGTTCCCAGTCATCCTTGTGTCTGCCAGTCATCCTGGTGTCTCCCAGTCATCCTGGTGGTTCCCAGTCATCCTGGTCTTTCCCAGTCATCCTGGTCTTTCCCAGTCATCCTTGTGTCTCCCAGTCATCCTGGTGTCTCCCAGTCATCCTGGTCTTTCCCAGTCATCCTGGTGTCTCCCAGTCATCCTGGTGGTTCCCAGTCATCCTTGTGTCTCCCAGTCATCCTTGTGTCTCCCAGTCATCCTGGTCTTTCCCAGTCATCCTGGTGTCTCCCAGTTATCCTGGTGTTTCCCAGTCATCCTGGTGTCTCCCAGTCATCCTGGTCTTTCCCAGTCATCCTGGTGTCTCCCAGTCATCCTGGTGGTTCCCAGTCATCCTTGTGTCTCCCAGTCATCCTGGTGTCTCCCAGTCATCCTGGTGGTTCCCAGTCATCCTGGTCTTTCCCAGTCATCCTTGTGTCTCCCAGTCATCCTGGTCTTTCCCAGTCATCCTGGTGTCTCCCAGTCATCCTGGTGGTTCCCAGTCATCCTGGTGTCTCCCAGTCATCCTGGTCTTTCCCAGTCATCCTGGTGTTTCCCAGTCATCCTGGTGTCTCCCAGTCATCCTGGTCTTTCCCAGTCATCCTGGTGTCTCCCAGTCATCCTGGTGGTTCCCAGTCATCCTTGTGTCTCCCAGTCATCCTGGTGTCTCCCAGTCATCCTGGTGGTTCCCAGTCATCCTGGTCTTTCCCAGTCATCCTTGTGTCTCCCAGTCATCCTGGTCTTTCCCAGTCATCCTGGTGTCTCCCAGTCATCCTGGTCTTTCCCAGTCATCCTGGTGTCTCCCAGTCATCCTGGTGGTTCCCAGTCATCCTTGTGTCTGCCAGTCATCCTGGTGTCTCCCAGTCATCCTGGTGGTTCCCAGTCATCCTGGTCTTTCCCAGTCATCCTGGTGTCTCCCAAACATCCTGGTGTCTCCCAGTCATCCTTGTGTCTCCCAGTCATCCTGGTGTCTCCCAGTTATCCTGGTCTTTCCCAGTCATCCTGGTGTCTCCCAGTCATCCTGGTGGTTCCCAGTCATCCTGGTCTTTCCCAGTCATCCTGGTGTCTCCCAAACATCCTGGTGTCTCCCAGTCATCCTGGTGTCTCCCAGTCATCCTGGTGGTTCCCAGTCATCCTTGTGTCTCCCAGTCATCCTGGTGTCTCCCAGTCATCCTTGTGTCTCCCAGTCATCCTGGTCTTTCCCAGTCATCCTGGTGTCTCCCAGTTATCCTGGTCTTTCCCAGTCATCCTGGTGTCTCCCAGTCATCCTGGTGGTTCCCAGTCATCCTGGTCTTTCCCAGTCATCCTGGTGTCTCCCAAACATCCTGGTGTCTCCCAGTCATCCTTGTGTCTCCCAGTCATCCTGGTCTTTCCCAGTCATCCTGGTGTCTCCCAGTTATCCTGGTCTTTCCAAGTTATCCTGGTCTTTCCCAGTCATCCTGGTCTTTCCCAGTCATCCTGGTGTCTCCCAGTCATCCTGGTCTTTCCCAGTCATCCTTGTGTCTCACAGTCATCCTGGTCTTTCCCAGTCATCCTGGTGTCTCCCAGTCATCCTGGTGGTTCCCAGTGATCTTGGTCTTTCCCAATCATCCTGGTCTTTCCCAGTCATCCTGGTGTCTCCCAGTCATCCTGGTGTCTCCCAGTCATCCTGGTGGTTCCCAGTCATCCTGGTTTCTCCCAGTTATCCTTTTGTCTCCCAGTCATCCTGGTGGTTCCCAGTCATCCTGGTGTCTCCCAGTCATCCTGGTGGTTCCCAGTCATCCTGGTTTCTCCCAGTTATCCTTGTGTCTCCCAGTCATCCTGGTGGTTCCCAGTCATCCTGGTCTTTCCCAGTCATCCTGGTGTCTCCCAGTCATCCTGGTGGTTCCCAGTCATCCTGGTGTCTCCCAGTCATCCTGGTCTTTCCCAGTCATCCTGGTGTTTCCCAGTCATCCTGGTGTCTCCCAGTCATCCTGGTCTTTCCCAGTCATCCTGGTGTCTCCCAGTCATCCTGGTGGTTCCCAGTCATCCTTGTGTCTCCCAGTTATCCTGGTGTCTCCCAGTCATCCTGGTGGTTCCCAGTCATCCTGGTCTTTCCCAGTCATCCTTGTGTCTCCCAGTCATCCTGGTCTTTCCCAGTCATCCTGGTGTCTCCCAGTTATCCTGGTCTTTCCAAGTTATCCTGGTCTTTCCCAGTCATCCTGGTCTTTCCCAGTCATCCTGGTGTCTCCCAGTCATCCTGTTCTTTCCCAGTCATCCTTGTGTCTCACAGTCATCCTGGTCTTTCCCAGTCATCCTGGTGTCTCCCAGTCATCCTGGTGGTTCCCAGTCATCCTGGTCTTTCCCAATCATCCTGGTCTTTCCCAGTCATCCTGGTGTCTCCCAGTCATCCTGGTGGTTCCCAGTCATCCTGGTCTTTCCCAGTCATCCTGGTGTCTCCCAGTCATCCTGGTCTTTCCCAGTCATCCTGGTGTTTCCCAGTCATCCTGGTGTCTCCCAGTCATCCTGGTCTTTCCCAGTCATCCTGGTGGTTCCCAGTCATCCTGGTGTCTCCCAGTCATCCTGGTGGTTCCCAGTCATCCTGGTTTCTCCCAGTTATCCTTGTGTCTCCCAGTCATCCTGGTGGTTCCCAGTCATCCTGGTGGTTCCCAGTCATCCTGGTCTTTCCCAATCATCCTGGTCCTTCCCAGTCATCCTGGTCTTTCCCAGTCATCCTGGTGGTTCCCAGTCATCCTTGTGTCTCCCAGTCATCCTTGTGTCTCCCAGTCATCCTGGTCTTTCCCAGTCATCCTGGTGTCTCCCAGTTATCCTGGTCTTTCCCAGTCATCCTGGTGTCTCCCAGTCATCCTGGTGGTTCCCAGTCATCCTGGTCTTTCCCAGTCATCCTGGTGTCTTCCAAACATCCTGGTGTCTCCCAGTCATCCTTGTGTCTCCCAGTCATCCTGGTCTTTCCCAGTCATCCTGGTGTCTCCCAGTTATCCTGGTGTTTCCCAGTCATCCTGGTGTCTCCCAGTCATCCTGGTCTTTCCCAGTCATCCTGGTGTCTCCCAGTCATCCTGGTGTCTCCCAGTCATCCTTGTGTCTCCCAGTCATCCTGGTGTCTCCCAGTCATCCTGTTGGTTCCCAGTCATCCTGGTCTTTCCCAGTCATCCTTGTGTCTCCCAGTCATCCTGGTCTTTCCCAGTCATCCTGGTGTCTCCCAGTCATCCTGGTGGTTCCCAGTCATCCTGGTGTCTCCCAGTCATCCTGGTCTTTCCCAGTCATCCTGGTGTTTCCCAGTCATCCTGATGTCTCCCAGTCATCCTGGTCTTTCCCAGTCATCCTGGTGTCTCCCAGTCATCCTGGTGGTTCCCAGTCATCCTTGTGTCTCCCAGTCATCCTGGTCTTTCCCAGTCATCCTTGTGTCTCCCAGTCATCCTGGTCTTTCCCAGTCATCCTGGTGTCTCCCAGTCATCCTGGTCTTTCCCAGTCATCCTGGTGTCTCCCAGTCATCCTGGTGGTTCCCAGTCATCCTTGTGTCTGCCAGTCATCCTGGTGTCTCCCAGTCATCCTCGTGGTTCCCAGTCATCCTGGTCTTTCCCAGTCATCCTGGTGTCTCCCAAACATCCTGGTGTCTCCCAGTCACCCTTGTGTCTCCCCGTCATCCTGGTCTTTCCCAGTCATCCTGGTGTCTCCCAGTTATCCTGGTCTTTCCCAGTCATCCTGGTGTCTCCCAGTCATCCTGGTCTTTCCCAGTCATCCTGGTGTCTCCCAGTCATCCTGGTGGTTCCCAGTCATCCTTGTGTCTCCCAGTTATCCTGGTGTCTCCCAGTCATCCTGGTGGTTCCCAGTCATCCTGGTCTTTCCCAGTCATCCTTGTGTCTCCCAGTCATCCTGGTCTTTCCCAGTCATCTTGGTGTCTCCCAGTTATCCTGGTCTTTCCAAGTCATCCTGGTCTTTCCCAGTCATCCTGGTGTCTCCCAGTCATCCTGGTCTTTCCCAGTCATCCTTGTGTCTCACAGTCATCCTGGTCTTTCCCAGTCATCCTGGTGTCTCCCAGTCATCCTGTTGGTTCCCAGTCATCCTGGTCTTTCCCAATCATCCTGGTCTTTCCCAGTCATCCTGGTGTCTCCCAGTCATCCTGGTGGTTCCCAGTCATCCTGGTCTTTCCCAGTCATCCTGGTGTTTCCCAGTCATCCATGTGTCTCCCAGTCATCCTGGTCTTTCCCAGTCATCCTGGTCTTTCCCAGTCATCCTTGTGTCTCCCACTCATCCTGGTCTTTCCCAGTCATCCTGGTGTCTCCCAGTTATCCTGGTCTTTCCCAGTCATCCTGGTCTTTCCCAGTCATCCTGGTGTCTCCCAGTCATCCTGGTGTCTCCCAGTCATCCTGGTCTTTCCCAGTCATCCTGGTGTCTCCCAGTCATCCTGGTCTTTCCCAGTCATCCTGGTTTCTCCCAGTTATCCTGGTGTCTCCCAGTCATCCTGGTCTTTCCAAGTTATCCTGGTCTTTCCCAGTCATCCTGGTCTTTCCCAGTCATCCTGGTGTCTCCCAGTCATCCTGGTCTTTCCCAGTCATCCTTGTGTCTCCCAGTCATCCTGGTGGTTCCCAGTCATCCTGGTTTCTCCCAGTTATCCTGGTGTCTCCCAGTCATCCTGGTCTTTCCCAGTCATCCTGGTGTTTCCCAGTCATCCTGGTGGTTCCCAGTCATCCTGGTCTTTCCCAGTCATCCTGGTGTCCCCCAGTCATCCTGGTGTCTCCCAGTCATCCTGGTCTTTCCCAGTCATCCTGGTGTTTCCCAGTCATCCTTGTGTCTCCCAGTCATCCTGGTCTTTCCCAGTCATCCTGGTGGTTCCCAGTCATCCTGGTGTCTCCCAGTCATCCTGGTGTCTCCCAGTCATCCTGGTCTTTCCCACTCATCCTGGTCTTTCCCAGTCATCCTGGTGTTTCCCAGGGTGAGTGCAGTTGGTGTTTTCACTGCGCCAAACAGATTGTACCCCTGGACAGTTCTGTGTTCCTATGAAAGAGACTCTGCCTTTCTGAAATGCTCCTTCAATAATTAACACAAAAAGTCACGTTCCTGACCTGTTCCCAGTTAAACCAGTTAACTGTCATATGCTTCTCCAGATGTCACTTTTCCAGTCTGTGTTGGCTCCTGTTCCAACATGTTACAGATGTGTTGCTGCATCAGATTTACAATCAGCTCATATTTTTCTTCACAAGATGAAACGTGTCAGTTTCATTGTCTGGCATGTTGTTTATCTTCTACTGGAAATAAAATATGACCTGTTGACCAGTTTTACCAGTTTGACCAGTGTCAGTGTTTAACATAGTCTTCAAAGTGATTTTCCCATCTATTCATGTCTCCAGTAAGAAGTTCTGTCCTCTGAATTGCCCAGCAGCTGGTTTTCTGGTCTTCACCAGGATCCAGAATGGAGATCTGAACCGACTGGAAGCCCATCACTAATGTATCACACTCCTCCTTCATCTTCCTCACGTGCAGCCTTCTGGTCTAACTTCTGGAGGTAGAACTCAACAAACCCACCTCAGATCCAGCAGGTACTGGGACTGGACCAGTTCAAGCCAAGTCCTGATACTGGAGTGAGATGGTGGTTATTTACTGTGGAGTGGGATGGTGGTTATTTACTGTGGAGTGGGATGGTGGTTATTTACTGTGGAGTGGGATGGTGGTTATTTACTGTGGAGTGGGATGGTGGTTATTTACTGTGGAGTGGGATGGTGGTTATTTACTGTGGAGTGGGATGGTGGTTATTTACTGTGGAGTGGGATGATGGTTATTTACTGTGGAGTGGGATGGTGGTTATTTACTGTGGAGTGGGATGGTGGTCATTTACTGTGTAGTGGGATGATGGTTATTTACTGTGGAGTGGGATGGTGGGTATTTACTGTGGAGTGGGATGGTGGTTATTTACTGTGGAGTGGGATGGTGGTTATTTACTGTGGAGTTGGATGGTGGTTATTTACTGTGGAGTGGGATGGTGGGTATTTACTGTGGAGTGGGATGGTGGTTATTTACTGTGGAGTGGGATGATGGTTATTTACTGTGGAGTGGGATGGTGGTTATTTACTGTGGAGTGGGGTGGTGGGTATTTACTGTGGAGTGGGATGATGGTTATTTACTGTGGAGTGGGATGGTAGGTATTTACTGTGGAGTTGGATGGTGGGTATTTACTGTGGAGTGGGATGGTGGGTATTTACTGTGGAGTGGGATGATGGTTATTTACTGTGGAGTGGGATGGTGGGTATGGTGGGTAAATAACCGCCATCCCACAGTTATTTACTGTGGAGTGGGATGGTGGTTATTTACTGTGTAGTGGGATGATGGTTATTTACTGTGGAGTGGGATGATGGTTATTTACTGTGGAGTGGGATGGTAGGTATTTACTGTGGAGTGGGATGGTGGTTATTTACTGTGGAGTGGGATGGTGGTTATTTACTGTGGAGTGGGATGATGGTTATTTACTGTGGAGTGGGATGGTGGTTATTTACTGTGGAGTGGGATGGTGGTTATTTACTGTGTAGTGGGATGATGGTTATTTACTGTGGAGTGGGATGGTGGTTATTTACTGTGTAGTGGGATGATGGTTATTTACTGTGGAGTGGGATGGTGGTTATTTACTGTGTAGTGGGATGATGGTTATTTACTGTGGAGTGGGATGGTAGGTATTTACTGTGGAGTGGGATGGTGGTTATTTACTGTGGAGTGGGATGGTGGTTATTTACTGTGTAGTGGGATGATGGTTATTTACTGTGGAGTGGGATGGTGGTTATTTACTGTGGAGTGGGATGGTGGTTATTTACTGTGTAGTGGGATGATGGTTATTTACTGTGGAGTGGGATGGTGGTTATTTACTGTGTAGTGGGATGGTGGTTATTTACTGTGGAGTGGGATGGTGGTTATTTACTGTGTAGTGGGATGATGGTTATTTACTGTGGAGTGGGATGATGGTTATTTACTGTGGAGTGGGATGGTGGGTATTTACTGTGGAGTGGGATGTTGGTTATTTACTGTGGAGTGGGATGGTGGTTATTTACTGTGGAGTGGGATGGTGGTTATTTACTGTGGAGTGGGATGATGGTTATTTACTGTGGAGTGGGATGGTGGTTATTTACTGTGGAGTGGGATGTTGGTTATTTACTGTGGAGTGGGATGGTGGTTATTTACTGTGGAGTGGGATGTTGGTTATTTACTGTGGAGTGGGATGGTGGTTATTTACTGTGGAGTGGGATGGTGGTTATTTACTGTGGAGTGGGATGATGGTTATTTACTGTGGAGTGGGATGGTGGTTATTTACTGTGGACTGGGATGGTGGGTATTTACTGTAGAGTGGGATGGTGGTTATTTACTGTGGAGTGGGATGGTGGTTATTTACTGTGGAGTGGGATGGTGGTTATTTACTGTGGAGTGGGATGATGGTTATTTACTGTGGAGTGGGATGGTGGTTATTTACTGTGGAGTGGGATGATGGTTATTTACTGTGGAGTGGGATGGTGGTTATTTACTGTGTAGTGGGATGGTGGTTAGTGGGATGGTGGTTATTTACTGTGGAGTGGGATGGTGGTTATTTACTGTGGAGTGGGATGGTGGTTATTTACTGTGGAGTGGGATGGTGGTTATTTACTGTGGAGTGGGATGATGGTTATTTACTGTGTAGTGGGATGGTGGTTATTTACTGTGGACTGGGATGGTGGGTATTTACTGTGGAGTGGGATGTTGGTTATTTACTGTGGAGTGGGATGGTGGTTATTTACTGTGGAGTGGGATGATGGTTATTTACTGTGGAGTGGGATGGTGGGTATTTACTGTGGAGTGGGATGGTGGTTATTTACTGTGGAGTGGGATGATGGTTATTTACTGTGGAGTGGGATGGTGGTTATTTACTGTGGAGTGGGATGGTGGTTATTTACTGTGGAGTGGGATGGTGGTTATTTACTGTGGAGTGGGATGGTGGTTATTTACTGTGGAGTGGGATGGTGGTTATTTACTGTGGAGTGGGATGGTGGTTATTTACTGTGGAGTGGGATCGTCGGTATTTACTGTGGAGTGGGATCGTGGGTATTTACTGTGGAGTGGGATGGTGGGTATTTACTGTGGAGTGGGATGGTGGGTATTTACTGTGGAGTGGGATGGTAGGTATTTACTGTGGAGTGGGATGGTGGTCATTTACTGTGTAGTGGGATGGTGGTTATTTACTGTGGAGTGGGATGGTGGTTATTTACTGTGGAGTGGGATCGTGGGTATTTACTGTGGAGTGGGATGGTGGGTATTTACTGTGGAGTGGGATGGTGGTTATTTACTGTGGAGTGGGATGGTGGTTATTTACTGTGGAGTGGGATGGTGGGTATTTACTGTGTAGTGGGATGGTGGTTATTTACTGTGAAGTGGGATGATGGTTATTTACTGTGGAGTGGGATGGTGGGTATTTACTGTGGAGTGGGATGGTGGGTATTTACTGTGGAGTGGGATGGTGGGTATTTACTGTGGAGTGGGATGGTGGGTATTTACTGTGGAGTGGGTATTTACTGTGGAGTGGGATGGTGGTTATTTACTGTGAAGTGGGATGATGGTTATTTACTGTGGAGTGGGATGGTGGGTATTTACTGTGGAGTGGGATGGTGGGTATTTACTGTGGAGTGGGATGGTGGGTATTTACTGTGGAGTGGGATGGTGGGTATTTACTGTGGAGTGGGTATTTACTGTGGAGTGGGATGGTGGTTATTTACTGTGGAGTGGGATCGTGGGTATTTACTGTGGAGTGGGATGGTGGGTATTTACTGTGGAGTGGGTATTTACTGTGGAGTGGGATGGTGGTTATTTACTGTGGAGTGGGATGGTGGGTATTTACTGTGGAGTGGGATGATCGTTATTTACTGTGGAGTGGGATGATGGGTATTTACTGTGGAGTGGGATGGTGGTTATTTACTGTGGAGTGGGATGGTGGGTATTTACTGTGGAGTGGGATGATGGTTATTTACTGTGTAGTGGGATGGTGGTTATTTACTGTGGAGTGGGATGGTGGTTATTTACTGTGGAGTGGGATGGTGGTTATTTACTGTCGAGTGGGATGGTGGTTATTTACTGTGAAGTGGGATGGTGGTTATTTACTGTGGAGTGGGATGGTGGTTATTTACTGTGGAGTGGGATGGTGGTTATTTACTGTGGAGTGGGATGGTGGTTATTTACTGTGGAGTGGGATGGTGGTTATTTACTGTGGAGTGGGATGGTGGTTATTTACTGTGGAGTGGGATGGTGGTTATTTACTGTGTAGTGGGATGGTGGTTATTTACTGTGTAGTGGGATGGTGGTTATTTACTGTGGACTGGGATGGTGGTTATTTACTGTGGACTGGGATGGTGGTTATTTACTGTAGAGTGGGATGGTGGTTATTTACTGTGGACTGGGATGGTGGTTATTTACTGTGGACTGGGATGGTGGGTATTTACTGTGGAGTGGGATGGTGGTTATTTACTGTGGAGTGGGATGGTGGTTATTTACTGTTGAGTGGGATGGTGGTTATTTACTGTGAAGTGGGATGGTGGTTATTTACTGTGTAGTGGGATGGTGGTTATTTACTGTGGAGTGGGATGGTGGTTATTTACTGTGGAGTGGGATGGTGGTTATTTACTGTGGAGTGGGATGGTGGTTATTTACTGTGGAGTGGGATGGTGGTTATTTACTGTGGACTGGGATGGTGGTTATTTACTGTGGAGTGGGATGGTGGTTATTTACTGTGGAGTCGGATGGTGGTTATTTACTGTTGAGTGGGATGGTGGTTATTTACTGTGAAGTGGGATGGTGGTTATTTACTGTGGAGTGGGATGGTGGTTATTTACTGTGGAGTGGGATGGTGGTTATTTACTGTGGAGTGGGATGGTGGTTATTTACTGTGGAGTGGGATGGTGGTTATTTACTGTGTAGTGGGATGATGGTTATTTACTGTGTAGTGGGATGGTGGTTATTTACTGTGGACTGGGATGGTGGTTATTTACTGTGGACTGGGATGGTGGTTATTTACTGTAGAGTGGGATGGTGGTTATTTACTGTGTAGTGGGATGATGGTTATTTACTGTGGAGTGGGATGGTGGGTATTTACTGTAGAGTGGGATGGTGGTTATTTACTGTGGAGTGGGATGGTGGGTATTTACTGTAGAGTGGGATGGTGGTTATTTACTGTGGACTGGGATGGTGGTTATTTACTGTGGACTGGGACGGTGGGTATTTACTGTAGAGTGGGATGGTGGTTATTTACTGTGGAGTGGGATGGTGGGTATTTACTGTAGAGTGGGATGGTGGTTATTTACTGTGGACTGGGATGGTGGTTATTTACTGTGGACTGGGATGGTGGGTATTTACTGTAGAGTGGGATGGTGGTTATTTACTGTGGAGTGGGATGTTGGTCATTTACTGTGTAGTGGGATGGTGGTTATTTACTGTGTAGTGGGATGGTGGTTATTTACTGTGGAGTGGGATGGTGGGTATTTACTGTAGAGTGGGATGGTGGTTATTTACTGTGGAGTGGGATGGTGGGTATTTACTGTGGAGTGGGATGGTGGTTATTTACTGTGGAGTGGGATGATGGTTATTTACTGTGGAGTGGGATGGTGGGTATTTACTGTGGAGTGGGATGATGGTTATTTACTGTGGAGTGGGATGGTGGTTATTTACTGTGGAGTGGGATGGTGGTTATTTACTGTGGAGTGGGATGGTGGTTATTTACTGTGGAGTGGGATGGTGGTTATTTACTGTGGAGTGGGATGGTGGTTATTTACTGTGGAGTGGGATGGTGGTTATTTACTGTGGAGTGGGATGGTGGTTATTTACTGTGGAGTGGGATGGTGGTTATTTACTGTGGAGTGGGATGGTGGTTATTTACTGTGGAGTGGGATGGTGGTTATTTACTGTGGAGTGGGATGGTGGTTATTTACTGTGGAGTGGGATGGTGGTTATTTACTGTGGAGTGGGATGGTGGTTATTTACTGTGGAGTGGGATGGTGGTTATTTACTGTGGACTGGGATGGTGGTTATTTACTGTGGAGTGGGATGGTGGTTATTTACTGTGGAGTCGGATGGTGGTTATTTACTGTTGAGTGGGATGGTGGTTATTTACTGTGAAGTGGGATGGTGGTTATTTACTGTGGAGTGGGATGGTGGTTATTTCCTGTGGAGTGGGATGGTGGTTATTTACTGTGGAGTGGGATGGTGGTTATTTACTGTGGAGTGGGATGGTGGTTATTTACTGTGTAGTGGGATGGTGGTTATTTACTGTGTAGTGGGATGGTGGTTATTTACTGTGGACTGGGATGGTGGTTATTTACTGTGGACTGGGATGGTGGTTATTTACTGTAGAGTGGGATGGTGGTTATTTACTGTGTAGTGGGATGATGGTTATTCACTGTGGAGTGGGATGGTGGGTATTTACTGTAGAGTGGGATGGTGGTTATTTACTGTGGAGTGGGATGGTGGGTATTTACTGTAGAGTGGGATGGTGGTTATTTACTGTGGACTGGGATGGTGGTTATTTACTGTGGACTGGGACGGTGGGTATTTACTGTAGAGTGGGATGGTGGTTATTTACTGTGGAGTGGGATGGTGGTTATTTACTGTGGAGTGGGATGGTGGGTATTTACTGTAGAGTGGGATGGTGGTTATTTACTGTGGACTGGGATGGTGGTTATTTACTGTGGACTGGGATGGTGGGTATTTACTGTAGAGTGGGATGGTGGTTATTTACTGTGGAGTGGGATGTTGGTCATTTACTGTGTAGTGGGATGGTGGTTATTTACTGTGTAGTGGGATGGTGGTTATTTACTGTGGAGTGGGATGGTGGGTATTTACTGTAGAGTGGGATGGTGGTTATTTACTGTGGAGTGGGATGGTGGGTATTTACTGTGGAGTGGGATGGTGGTTATTTACTGTGGAGTGGGATGATGGTTATTTACTGTGGAGTGGGATGGTGGGTATTTACTGTGGAGTGGGATGATGGTTATTTACTGCGGAGTGGGATGGTGGTTATTTACTGTGGAGTGGGATGGTGGTTATTTACTGTGGAGTGGGATGGTGGTTATTTACTGTGGAGTGGGATGGTGGTTATTTACTGTGGAGTGGGATGGTGGGTATTTACTGTGGAGTGGGATGGTGGTTATTTACTGTGGAGTGGGATGGTGGTTATTTACTGTGGAGTGGGATGGTGGGTATTTACTGTGGAGTGGGATGGTGGTTATTTACTGTGGAGTGGGATGGTGGGTATTTACTGTGGAGTGGGATGATGGTTATTTACTGCGGAGTGGGATGGTGGTTATTTACTGTGGAGTGGGATGGTGGTTATTTACTGTGGAGTGGGATGGTGGTTATTTACTGTGGAGTGGGATGATGGTTATTTACTGTGGAGTGGGATGGTGGGTATTTACTGTGGAGTGGGATAGTGGTTATTTACTGTGGAGTGGGATGGTGGTTATTTACTGTGGAGTGGGATGGTGGTTATTTACTGTGGAGTGGGATGGTGGTTATTTACTGTGGAGTGGGATGGTAGGTATTTACTGTGGAGTGGGATGATGGTTATTTACTGTGGAGTGGGATGATGGTTATTTACTGTGGAGTGGGATGATGGTTATTTACTGTGGAGTGGGATGGTGGTTATTTACTGTGGAGTGGGATGGTGGGTATTTACTGTGGAGTGGGATGGTGGTTATTTACTGTGGAGTGGGATGATGGTTATTTACTGTGGAGTGGGATGGTGGGTATTTACTGTGGAGTGGGATGATCGTTATTTACTGTGGAGTGGGATGGTGGTTATTTACTGTGGAGTGGGATGGTGGTTATTTACTGTGGAGTGGGATGGTGGTTTTTTACTGTGGAGTGGGATGATCGTTATTTACTGTGGAGTGGGATGGTGGTTATTTACTGTGGAGTGGGATGGTAGGTATTTACTGTGGAGTGGGATGATGGTTATTTACTGTGGAGTGGGATGATGGTTATTTACTGTGGAGTGGGATGGTGGTTATTTACTGTGGAGTGGGATGGTGGTTATTTACTGTGGAGTGGGATGGTGGTTATTTACTGTGGAGTGGGATGGTGGTTATTTACTGTGGAGTGGGATGGTGGTTATTTACTGTGGAGTGGGATGGTGGTTATTTACTGTGGAGTGGGATGATGGTTATTTACTGTGGAGTGGGATGGTGGTTATTTACTGTGGAGTGGGATGGTGGTTATTTACTGTGGAGTGGGATGGTGGTTATTTACTGTGGAGTGGGATGTTGGTTATTTACTGTGGAGTGGGATGATGGTTATTTACTGTGGAGTGGGATGATGGTTATTTACTGTGGAGTGGGATGATGGTTATTTACTGTGGAGTGGGATGATGGATATTTACTGTGGAGTGGGATGATGGTTATTTACTGTGGAGTGGGATGGTGGTTATTTACTGTGGAGTGGGATGGTGGTTATTTACTGTGGAGTGGGATGGTGGTTATTTACTGTGGAGTGGGATGGTGGTTATTTACTGTGGAGTGGGATGGTGGTTATTTACTGTGGAGTGGGATGGTGGTTATTTACTGTGTAGTGGGATGGTGGTTATTTACTGTGGAGTGGGATGGTGGTTATTTACTGTGGAGTGGGATGATGGTTATTTACTGTGGAGTGGGATGGTGGGTATTTACTGTGGAGTGGGATGATCGTTATTTACTGTGGAGTGGGATGGTGGTTATTTACTGTGGAGTGGGACGGTGGTTATTTACTGTGGAGTGGGATGGTGGTTATTTACTGTGGAGTGGGATGGTGGGTATTTACTGTGGAGTGGGATGGTAGGTATTTACTGTGGAGTGGGATGATGGTTATTTACTGTGGAGTGGGATGGTGGTTATTTACTGTGTAGTGGGATGGTGGTTATTTACTGTGGAGTGGGATGGTGGTTATTTACTGTGGAGTGGGATGGTGGTCATTTACTGTGTAGTGGGATGGTGGTTATTTACTGTGGAGTGGGATGGTGGTTATTTACTGTGGAGTGGGATGGTGGTTATTTACTGTGGAGTAGGATGGTAGGTATTTACTGTGGAGTGGGATGGTGGTTATTTACTGTGGAGTGGGATGGTGGTTATTTACTGTGGAGTGGGATGGTGGTTATTTACTGTGGAGTGGGATGGTGGTTATTTACTGTGGAGTGGGATGATGGTTATTTACTGTGGAGTGGGATGGTGGTCATTTACTGTGTAGTGGGATGGTGGTTATTTACTGTGGAGTGGGATGGTGGTTATTTACTGTGGAGTGGGATGTTGGTTATTTACTGTGGAGTGGGATGGTGGTTATTTACTGTGGAGTGGGATGATGGTTATTTACTGTGGAGTGGGATGGTGGGTATTTACTGTGGAGTGGGATGATCGTTATTTACTGTGGAGTGGGATGGTGGTTATTTACTGTGGAGTGGGATGGTGGTTATTTACTGTGGAGTGGGATGGTGGTTATTTACTGTGGAGTGGGATGGTGGGTATTTACTGTGGAGTGGGATGGTGGTTATTTACTGTGGAGTGGGATGATGGTTATTTACTGTGGAGTGGGATGGTGGGTATTTACTGTGGAGTGGGATGATCGTTATTTACTGTGGAGTGGGATGGTGGTTATTTACTGTGGAGTGGGATGGTGGTTATTTACTGTGGAGTGGGATGGTGGTTTTTTACTGTGGAGTGGGATGATCGTTATTTACTGTGGAGTGGGATGGTGGTTATTTACTGTGGAGTGGGATGGTAGGTATTTACTGTGGAGTGGGATGATGGTTATTTACTGTGGAGTGGGATGATGGTTATTTACTGTGGAGTGGGATGGTGGTTATTTACTGTGGAGTGGGATGGTGGTTATTTACTGTGGAGTGGGATGGTGGTTATTTACTGTGGAGTGGGATGGTGGTTATTTACTGTGGAGTGGGATGGTGGTTATTTACTGTGGAGTGGGATGATGGTTATTTACTGTGGAGTGGGATGATGGTTATTTACTGTGGAGTGGGATGGTGGTTATTTACTGTGGAGTGGGATGGTGGTTATTTACTGTGGAGTGGGATGGTGGTTATTTACTGTGGAGTGGGATGTTGGTTATTTACTGTGGAGTGGGATGATGGTTATTTACTGTGGAGTGGGATGATGGTTATTTACTGTGGAGTGGGATGATGGTTATTTACTGTGGAGTGGGATGATGGATATTTACTGTGGAGTGGGATGATGGTTATTTACTGTGGAGTGGGATGGTGGGTATTTACTGTGGAGTGGGATGATCGTTATTTACTGTGGAGTGGGATGGTGGTTATTTACTGTGGAGTGGGACGGTGGTTATTTACTGTGGAGTGGGATGGTGGTTATTTACTGTGGAGTGGGATGGTGGGTATTTACTGTGTAGTGGGATGGTGGTTATTTACTGTGGAGTGGGATGATGGTTATTTACTGTGGAGTGGGATGGTAGGTATTTACTGTGGAGTGGGATGATGGTTATTTACTGTGGAGTGGGATGGTGGTTATTTACTGTGGAGTGGGATGGTGGTCATTTACTGTGTAGTGGGATGGTGGTTATTTACTGTGGAGTGGGATGGTGGTTATTTACTGTGGAGTGGGATGGTGGTTATTTACTGTGTAGTGGGATGGTGGTTATTTACTGTGGAGTGGGATGGTGGTTATTTACTGTGGAGTGGGATGGTGGTTATTTACTGTGGAGTAGGATGGTAGGTATTTACTGTGGAGTGGGATGGTGGTTATTTACTGTGGAGTGGGATGGTGGTTATTTACTGTGGAGTGGGATGGTGGTTATTTACTGTGGAGTGGGATGGTGGTTATTTACTGTGGAGTGGGATGATGGTTATTTACTGTGGAGTGGGATGGTGGTCATTTACTGTGTAGTGGGATGGTGGTTATTTACTGTGGAGTGGGATGGTGGTTATTTACTGTGGAGTGGGATGTTGGTTATTTACTGTGGAGTGGGATGGTGGTTATTTACTGTGGAGTGGGATGATGGTTATTTACTGTGGAGTGGGATGGTGGGTATTTACTGTGGAGTGGGATGATCGTTATTTACTGTGGAGTGGGATGGTGGTTATTTACTGTGGAGTGGGATGGTGGTTATTTACTGTGGAGTGGGATGGTGGTTATTTACTGTGGAGTGGGATGGTGGGTATTTACTGTGGAGTGGGATGGTGGTTATTTACTGTGGAGTGGGATGGTGGTCATTTACTGTGTAGTGGGATGGTGGTTAGTGGGATGGTGGTTATTTACTGTGGAGTGGGATGGTGGTTATTTACTGTGGAGTGGGATGGTGGGTATTTACTGTGGAGTGGGATGGTGGTTATTTACTGTGGAGTGGGATGATGGTTATTTACTGTGGAGTGGGATGGTGGGTATTTACTGTGGAGTGGGATGATCGTTATTTACTGTGGAGTGGGATGGTGGTTATTTACTGTGGAGTGGGATGGTGGTTATTTACTGTGGAGTGGGATGGTGGTTATTTACTGTGGAGTGGGATGGTGGGTATTTACTGTGGAGTGGGATGGTGGGTATTTACTGTGGAGTGGGATGATCGTTATTTACTGTGGAGTGGGATGGTGGTTATTTACTGTGGAGTGGGATGGTGGTTATTTACTGTGGAGTGGGATGGTGGTTATTTACTGTGGAGTGGGATGGTGGTCATTTACTGTGTAGTGGGATGGTGGTTATTTACTGTGGAGTGGGATGGTGGTTATTTACTGTGGAGTGGGATGGTGGTCATTTACTGTGTAGTGGGATGGTGGTTAGTGGGATGGTGGTTATTTACTGTGGAGTGGGATGGTGGTTATTTACTGTGGAGTGGGATGGTGGGTATTTACTGTGGAGTGGGATGGTGGTTATTTACTGTGGAGTGGGATGATGGTTATTTACTGTGGAGTGGGATGATGGGTATTTACTGTGGAGTGGGATGATCGTTATTTACTGTGGAGTGGGATGGTGGTTATTTACTGTGGAGTGGGATGGTGGTTATTTACTGTGGAGTGGGATGGTGGTTATTTACTGTGGAGTGGGATGGTGGGTATTTACTGTGGAGTGGGATGGTGGTTATTTACTGTGGAGTGGGATGGTGGTCATTTACTGTGTAGTGGGATGGTGGTTAGTGGGATCGTGGTTATTTACTGTGTAGTGGGATGGTGGTTATTTACTGTGGAGTGGGATGGTGGTTATTTACTGTGGAGTGGGATGGTGGTTATTTACTGTGGAGTGGGATGGTGGTTATTTACTGTGGAGTGGGATGATGGTTATTTACTGTGGAGTGGGATGGTGGGTATTTACTGTGGAGTGGGATGATCGTTATTTACTGTGGAGTGGGATGGTGGTTATTTACTGTGGAGTGGGATGGTGGTTATTTACTTTGGAGTGGGATGGTGGTTATTTACTGTGGAGTGGGATGGTGGTTATTTACTGTGGAGTGGGATGTTGGTTATTTACTGTGGAGTGGGATGGTGGTTATTTACTGTGGAGTGGGATGATGGTTATTTACTGTGGAGTGGGATGGTGGGTATTTACTGTGGAGTGGGATGGTGGTTATTTACTGTGGAGTGGGATGGTGGTTATTTACTGTGTTGTGGGATGGTGGGTATTTACTGTGGAGTGGGATGGTGGTTATTTACTGTGGAGTGGGATGGTGGTTATTTACTGTGGAGTGGGATGGTGGTTATTTACTGTGGAGTGGGATGGTGGGTATTTACTGTGGAGTGGGATGGTGGTTATTTACTGTGGAGTGGGATGATGGTTATTTACTGTGGAGTGGGATGGTGGGTATTTACTGTGGAGTGGGATGATCGTTATTTACTGTGGAGTGGGATGGTGGTTATTTACTGTGGAGTGGGATGGTGGTTATTTACTGTGGAGTGGGATGGTGGTTATTTACTGTGGAGTGGGATGGTGGTCATTTACTGTGTAGTGGGATGGTGGTTATTTACTGTGGAGTGGGATGGTGGTTATTTACTGTGTAGTGGGATGATGGTTATTTACTGTGGAGTGGGATGGTGGTTATTTACTGTGGAGTGGGATGGTGGTTATTTACTGTGGAGTGGGATGGTGGTTATTTACTGTGGAGTGGGATGGTGGTTATTTACTGTGGAGTGGGATGGTGGTTAGTGGGATGGTGGTTATTTACTGTGGAGTGGGATGATCGTTATTTACTGTGGAGTGGGATGGTGGTTATTTACTGTGGAGTGGGATGGTGGGTATTTACTGTGGAGTGGGATGGTGGTTATTTACTGTGGAGTGGGATGATGGTTATTTACTGTGGAGTGGGATGGTGGGTATTTACTGTGGAGTGGGATGATGGTTATTTACTGTGGAGTGGGATGGTGGTTATTTACTGTGGAGTGGGATGGTGGTTATTTACTGTGGAGTGGGATGGTGGTTATTTACTGTGGAGTGGGATGGTGGTCATTTACTGTTTAGTGGGATGGTGGTTATTTACTGTGGAGTGGGATGATGGTTATTTACTGTGGAGTGGGATGGTGGTTATTTACTGTGGAGTGGGATGGTGGTTATTTACTGTGGAGTGGGATGGTGGTTATTTACTGTGGAGTGGGATGGTGGTTATTTACTGTGGAGTGGGATGGTGGTTATTTACTGTGGAGTGGGATGGTGGTCATTTACTGTTTAGTGGGATGGTGGTTATTTACTGTGGAGTGGGATGGTGGTTATTTACTGTGGAGTGGGATGGTGGTTATTTACTGTGGAGTGGGATGGTGGTTATTTACTGTGTAGTGGGATGATGGTTATTTACTGTGGAGTGGGATGGTGGTTATTTACTGTGGAGTGGGATGGTGGTTATTTACTGTGGAGTGGGATGATGGTTATTTACTGTGGAGTGGGATGGTGGTTATTTACTGTGGAGTGGGATGGTGGGTATTTACTGTGGAGTGGGATGATCGTTATTTACTGTGGAGTGGGATGGTGGTTATTTACTGTGGAGTGGGATGGTGGTTATTTACTTTGGAGTGGGATGGTGGTTATTTACTGTGGAGTGGGATGGTGGTTATTTACTGTGGAGTGGGATGTTGGTTATTTACTGTGGAGTGGGATGGTGGTTATTTACTGTGGAGTGGGATGATGGTTATTTACTGTGGAGTGGGATGGTGGGTATTTACTGTGGAGTGGGATGGTGGTTATTTACTGTGGAGTGGGATGGTGGTTATTTACTGTGTTGTGGGATGGTGGGTATTTACTGTGGAGTGGGATGGTGGTTATTTACTGTGGAGTGGGATGGTGGTTATTTACTGTGGAGTGGGATGGTGGTTATTTACTGTGGAGTGGGATGGTGGGTATTTACTGTGGAGTGGGATGGTGGTTATTTACTGTGGAGTGGGATGATGGTTATTTACTGTGGAGTGGGATGGTGGGTATTTACTGTGGAGTGGGATGATCGTTATTTACTGTGGAGTGGGATGGTGGTTATTTACTGTGGAGTGGGATGGTGGTTATTTACTGTGGAGTGGGATGGTGGTTATTTACTGTGGAGTGGGATGGTGGTCATTTACTGTGTAGTGGGATGGTGGTTATTTACTGTGGAGTGGGATGGTGGTTATTTACTGTGTAGTGGGATGATGGTTATTTACTGTGGAGTGGGATGGTGGTTATTTACTGTGGAGTGGGATGGTGGTTATTTACTGTGGAGTGGGATGGTGGTTATTTACTGTGGAGTGGGATGGTGGTTATTTACTGTGGAGTGGGATGGTGGTTAGTGGGATGGTGGTTATTTACTGTGGAGTGGGATGATCGTTATTTACTGTGGAGTGGGATGGTGGTTATTTACTGTGGAGTGGGATGGTGGGTATTTACTGTGGAGTGGGATGGTGGTTATTTACTGTGGAGTGGGATGATGGTTATTTACTGTGGAGTGGGATGGTGGGTATTTACTGTGGAGTGGGATGATCGTTATTTACTGTGGAGTGGGATGGTGGTTATTTACTGTGGAGTGGGATGGTGGTTATTTACTGTGGAGTGGGATGGTGGTTATTTACTGTGGAGTGGGATGGTGGTCATTTACTGTTTAGTGGGATGGTGGTTATTTACTGTGGAGTGGGATGGTGGTTATTTACTGTGTAGTGGGATGATGGTTATTTACTGTGGAGTGGGATGGTGGTTATTTACTGTGTAGTGGGATGATGGTTATTTACTGTGGAGTGGGATGGTGGTTATTTACTGTGGAGTGGGATGATGGTTATTTACTGTGGAGTGGGATGGTGGGTATTTACTGTGGAGTGGGATGATCGTTATTTACTGTGGAGTGGGATGGTGGTTATTTACTGTGGAGTGGGATGGTGGTTATTTACTGTGGAGTGGGATGGTGGTTATTTACTGTGGAGTGGGATGGTGGTCATTTACTGTGTAGTGGGATGGTGGTTATTTACTGTGGAGTGGGATGGTGGTTATTTACTGTGTAGTGGGATGATGGTTATTTACTGTGGAGTGGGATGGTGGTTATTTACTGTGGAGTGGGATGGTGGTTATTTACTGTGGAGTGGGATGGTGGTTATTTACTGTGGAGTGGGATGGTGGTTATTTACTGTGGAGTGGGATGGTGGTTAGTGGGATGGTGGTTATTTACTGTGGAGTGGGATGATCGTTATTTACTGTGGAGTGGGATGGTGGTTATTTACTGTGGAGTGGGATGGTGGGTATTTACTGTGGAGTGGGATGGTGGTTATTTACTGTGGAGTGGGATGATGGTTATTTACTGTGGAGTGGGATGGTGGGTATTTACTGTGGAGTGGGATGATCGTTATTTACTGTGGAGTGGGATGGTGGTTATTTACTGTGGAGTGGGATGGTGGTTATTTACTGTGGAGTGGGATGGTGGTTATTTACTGTGGAGTGGGATGGTGGTCATTTACTGTTTAGTGGGATGGTGGTTATTTACTGTGGAGTGGGATGGTGGTTATTTACTGTGTAGTGGGATGATGGTTATTTACTGTGGAGTGGGATGGTGGTTATTTACTGTGTAGTGGGATGATGGTTATTTACTGTGGAGTGGGATGGTGGTTATTTACTGTGGAGTGGGATCAGTGTGGACAACTGAGTTGGAGCCTGATCGTGGTCCAGCAGCCCTTGCTGCCTTTTTAACGCCCACATTTGGAAAAATGTGGACGTACTGTGGATGTGTGTGTGTGGTGTGTATTGTGGATGTGTTTGTGTGGTGTGTATTGTGGATGTGTGTGTGTGGTGTGTATTGTGGATGTGTGCGTGTGGTGTGTACTGTGGATGTGTGTGTGTGGTGTGTATTGTGGATGTGTGCGTGTGGTGTGTATTGTGGATGTGTGTGTGTGGTGTGTATTGTGGATGTGTGCGTGTGGTGTGTATTGTGGATGTGTGTGTGTGGTGTGTATTGTGGATGTGTGCGTGTGGTGTGTATTGTGGATGTGTGCGTGTGGTGTGTATTGTGGATGTGTGTGTGTGGTGTGTATTGTGGATGTGTGTGTGTGGTGTGTATTGTGGATGTGTGCGTGTGGTGTGTATTGTGGATGTGTGCGTGTGGTGTGTATTGTGGATGTGTGTGTGTGTGGTGTGTATTGTGGATGTGTGCGTGTGGTGTGTATTGTGGATGTGTGCGTGTGGTGTGTATTGTGGATGTGTGTGTGTGGTGTGTATTGTGGATGTGTGCGTGTGGTGTGTATTGTGGATGTGTGTGTGTGGTGTGTATTGTGGATGTGTGCGTGTGGTGTGTATTGTGGATGTGTGTGTGTGGTGTGTATTGTGGATGTGTGCGTGTGGTGTGTATTGTGGATGTGTGTGTGTGGTGTGTATTGTGGATGTGTGTGTGTGGTGTGTATTGTGGATGTGTGTGTGTGGTGTGTATTGTGGATGTGTGCGTGTGGTGTGTATTATGGATGTGTGTGTGTGGTGTGTATTGTGGATGTGTGTGTGTGGTGTGTATTGTGGATGTGTGCGTGTGGTGTGTATTGTGGATGTGTGTGTGTGGTGTGTATTGTGGATGTGTGCGTGTGGTGTGTATTGTGGATGTGTGTGTGTGGTGTGTATTGTGGATGTGTGCGTGTGGTGTGTATTGTGGATGTGTGTGTGTGGTGTGTATTGTGGATGTGTGTGTGTGGTGTGTATTGTGGATGTGTGCGTGTGGTGTGTATTGTGGATGTGTGCGTGTGGTGTGTATTGTGGATGTGTGTGTGTGTGGTGTGTATTGTGGATGTGTGCGTGTGGTGTGTATTGTGGATGTGTGTGGGTGGTGTGTATTGTGGATGTGTGTGTGTGGTGTGTATTGTGGATGTGTGTGTGTGGTGTGTATTGTGGATGTGTGCGTGTGGTGTGTATTGTGGATGTGTGTGTGTGTGGTGTGTATTGTGGATGTGTGTGTGTGGTGTGTATTGTGGATGTGTGCGTGTGGTGTGTATTGTGGATGTGTGTGTGTGTGGTGTGTATTGTGGATGTGTGCGTGTGGTGTGTATTGTGGATGTGTGTGTGTGTGGTGTGTATTGTGGATGTGTGCGTGTGGTGTGTATTGTGGATGTGTGCGTGTGGTGTGTATTGTGGATGTGTGCGTGTGGTGTGTATTGTGGATGTGTGTGTGTGGTGTGTATTGTGGATGTGTGCGTGTGGTGTGTATTGTGGATGTGTGCGTGTGGTGTGTATTGTGGATGTGTGTGTGTGGTGTGTATTGTGGATGTGTGCGTGTGGTGTGTATTGTGGATGTGTGCGTGTGGTGTGTATTGTGGATGTGTGCGTGTGGTGTGTATTGTGGATGTGTGTGTGTGGTGTGTATTGTGGATGTGTGGCCATCCGCCCACTCTGCAGCAGATGGGAGTTTGCTCTGTCCACACAAACACAAAGCAGGGCCATAAACCGGCTCAGATCTGGTGATCTGGCGTTAAACTCACCACACACACAGACGTTACACACTCATTCCTCCTCCTAACAAACAAACTGCTCCTCTCTTTCCAGTCTGAATTTCATCCCGTCTTCACAAACGTACACATCGATGCACACACTGCTCCATGGGGACCATGCCCTCCTTCCACCCTTCGCCCACGCTCCTCCAGGCCTCCGAGGCTCTGGGGGGTTGGTGGTTTTGTGTTTTGTGGCTCGGGGTGTCAGCCGGGGGTCCAGCAGCTCTGCAGACCCCACCGCGCCGATTAATCATCTGTCATCTGTGTTTTTTGTTAATATGGATCTTTGTCTCAGTCCTGAAACAAAGATCATGTTGGGTCTGCTCACCGCCTGCAGCTGCCTCCCCAGAACCTGAAGGAAAAACAGCCTAACGGCTTAAAATGCACATCTGTTTATACTTTCACATCTGTGTTTATATCTCCACACCTGTGTTTATACCTCCACACCTGTGTTTATACTTCCACACATCTGTTTCTACTTCCACACATCTGTTTATACTCCCACACGTCTGTTTATACCTTGAATGCCCTTAGATAACAGGAATTATTTTTGTCAATAGGTAATTTTACATCTGATCAGAAAAGAACTACATGTGGAGTTCCTCAAGGTTACATTCTGGGGCCTCTTCTGTTTAAGAGCTACATGCTCCCACTGGCATAGGTCATAACTCAGAGCAACATTCGTTACCATAGCTACGCAGACGCCACACAGATTGATTTTACAATGTCCCCGGGAAATCAAGGACCTGTCCAGAATCTTGTTAAATGAAGCATAGAGATCATCAACTGCATGTGACTAAATGTTCTTCAACAAAAACAAAAACTGAGGTCATTGTTTTTAAAGCCAAAGAGAAAAAATTAAAGGTAATCACAGAGCTCCATTTTATACACCTGGACTCAGACAATCCACCAAACTGGCCTGAAACATGGGTCTAGTGATGGACTCAGACCCAAATAAACACCAACCAGGCCAGAAATCTTGGTGAAGTGATGGACTCAGACCTAAAAACCTCCAACCAGGCCAGAAATCTGGGTGTAGTGATGAATTCAGACCCAAAAACACCAATCAGGCCAGAAATCCGGGTGTAGTGATGGACTGAGATCTAAAAACCACCAATCAGGCCAGAAATCCGGGTGTAGTGATGAATTCAGACCCAAAAACACCAATCAGGCCAGAAATCCGGGTGTAGTGATGGACTGAGATCTAAAAACCACCAATCAGGCCAGAAATCCGGGTGTAGTGATGAATTCAGACCCAAAAACACCAATCAGGCCAGAAATCCGGGTGTAGTGATGGACTGAGATCTAAAAACCACCAATCAGGCCAGAAATCCGGGTGTAGTGATGGACTGAGATCTAAAAACCACCAATCAGGCCAGAAATCCGGGTGTAGTGATGAATTCAGACCCAAAAACACCAATCAGGCCAGAAATCCGGGTGTAGTGATGGACTGAGATCTAAAAACCTCCAACCAGGCCAGAAATCTGGGTGTAGTGATGAATTCAGACCCAAAAACACCAACCAGGCCAGAAATCTGGGTGTAGTGATGAATTCAGACCCAAAAACACCAACCAGGCCAGAAATCTGGGTGTAGTGATGGACTGTCTGATGGTCTCGGACCTAAATTTCTAAAACCACTTTAAAGGAATAACAAATGCTACCTACATTAAATATATATGAAGGGTAGAAGATCTGATGTCCAAGCAGGATCTGGAAAAACTAGTCCAGGCTTTCATCTTTTGTCAGCGTGATTGTACTAACATGGTCTTTACAAGTCTACCTAAAATCTCTTTTAAACGCCTGGAGCTCATTCAGAACTCTGCTGCTACAGTCCTCCCTGAGACCAAGAAACTGGACCACATTAGACCAGTCCTGAGGTTTTACACTGCCTGCCTGTCCATCAGAGGATGGACTTTAAAGTTCTCTTGCTGGTCTATAAAGCTCTGAATGGTTCAGGACCCAGCATGAACCACCAGACCCCCTCAAGTCATCTGGATCTGGTCTTTTATCAGTTCTCGGCATCAGAATGAGACATGGAGAAGCTGCATTCAGCTTCTGTGCTGCACATGTCTGGAACAAAGTCCCAAAAAGGCCTCAGATCAATTCTGAAGGCGGAATCCATTCGTTTTTAAACTTCCTTGTTGTTTTTATCGAACATTCCTCTTCTTTTCTCTTTTCCTTTTATTTTAATTTGTGCTTCTTATTTTCTATGTATCCATGTTTATGTAAACAACTTCATCACAACGAGCCAAACCAAACATCACTTACATCTAAACACTTCTCTTTAAACTTTTGTCAACTCTTTAGAGAAAATAAATTTTTCATCTGGTTCAGATGATTAATCAACCAGAGTTGAATGTGCAGCTGAGTCCGGGTATACGTGGTTTAGACGTCCTCTAATGGAGACATAACACAAGCGATTGCATATTCATGGGAAACGTATTGACTGCTGGGCGTTGGATAATAGAGCTGCAGTGAAAAGCTTCCACACAACCTCCGACTCCCAGAAAGAGTCGGCCCACATCACAGGATAATTAGCTTCACAAGAAAAAAATCACCTTTATATTCATCATGAAACCCGGAAAAGTCCCGCTTGGTTGAAAATTTCTAGACTTTTAACATGAACTCAGGCAACATTTCCAGAGTTAGAGTTGAGTTGAATCCTTATCTCAAGAAAATCTTTTCACTGCGTTGTCTCAAACAGTTTCATTTTAGTTTTTTCATGTCCAGAAAGAGTTTCAAACCATAAAGCTTAAAAAGCTCATGGAGGATTTAAGTCAGAAAACTGAGACTTTTCTAAATGAGCTGGACTCTTCTCTTTATAATGTACCAGCAAATGGGAACAAAAATGTTAATTATACGTTAACAAAGTCTGTTAAAGTAAATAATATAAACAAATTCTCATATAAAAACCAGAAATCTTACTGTGAAAACAACTAAAACCCCAAGTTGATCAGAAAAATCTACGTCATTTAATGATCAATAGCTAAAACCAACAATTAGTCCAACATTAAATCACTTTTTGTTGTAATTAATAGTTTCTGGAAGAAAAACAACCAACTTTCAGTCTTCTGCTGACTTTAGTCTTCACATTTTCAGATTCTAGACATAAATGAAGGAAAACATGGACGTGGAAAACAGCACTTAGACTTATTTTTAGTGAAAATTCAGTTTTAATGTGAATCTACTAAAAGCTGGTGACTCTGAAGGCTGAAAACTTCAACACATCCACATATTCCCAAGTTATTTGCTCACATTCACAAACAAATGATCTCACATGTGAAACGTGTTCGAAATATGTTACTATTTTGTTTTTCTGCAGTTCTGAAAATGATTTGCTCCCTAAAATAGTTTTTCTCCATAAAAGCAGCTGTGAAGTAACTATGCTGAAGTGGATTTCCATCATTATGTGACAAAAGGACCAGAATCCAACTCACAGAGCGGAAATCGGCCTCCTCTTCCTCCTCCTCGCCTTCCCGAGAGATGAAGATGGAGAAATATGGATGAAGATGTGGTTGAAGAGGCTTTGCCGTCTGAATGGTGGTCGGACCAGAAAGTTACCCGCTCTGGCTTTCTGGCTCGCCCACGGAAAGGGTCATCGTCACCCGGGGTCCGAGTGGGCTGCCAATCACAAAGCAGAGCGAGCCAGAGCGAAGGGGGGAGAAACAATCCGATTGTTCCCACCTCACTTTGCTTCCACCCTCGCAGTTAAAATTGTGATGCAAATGAAGCAGATTTGAGGCAGAGATGGTTTTTCCACTGGACATGGAGGCTGGAGGGTCAGCGGGGGGCTTCCCAAGACATCAGGACCACGGTGGTGATGAGAATCAGCATCAAATGGTCCTCTTCGCTTTCCCCCATCGAGCAGGTTCCATGCTAGAGTCCAGCAGGCGGCACGATGCCTGCGTCTGTTTGATGAAGACGTTCACATTTTAATGTGATGTTTTTGTTAAAATCATCACTAAGCTGAGTTGATCAAACCTGCTGTCCATGGTGTCTCTATGAATCTATGAGGTCGTTGTGCTTCAAGGAAAAACTCTTCCTTTAGGTTTTGTGATGGTAATCATCAGATAAATTCTTTTATTTTCCAATGGTTTGCACAAAGAAAAAGCTTCTTGACTTTTCTTCTTTTACTACACTAACAACTGAGATAACAGTTAATAAAACACTAATTATAGTTAAACGTGTAAACAATAAAGACATGCAGAATAAATTTTGGCATTAATTTGCAAACCAGAGGTGGTTCTGGTGGGTTTATTTCTACAGACTGTCTGTGAAATTCATTACATTACTGTAATCTGCAGGCAGTTAAAGGGTTAAGATAATACCCCATAGCACGTCTGCTAGAATATCCACGGAAATGTTGAAACTAGACTCTTATGATCGTCTCTGCACTGCCTGCAATCAGATTACATTAATAATCATATCTGGAGCATCTACATCTACTGAAATGTGATAAACTATGTCGTATATATGAATATGTAGTGACCTAAATTCCTGTTATTTTCTTTGCTCAGTAGTGACACCCACAGTCCTAATCTCTCCTGCTAACGTGGAAGTCTTCAGTCCTAGCACTAGCTGCTAATGTGGGGGCCCGGGGTCTTAGGGTTTGCTGCTAATGTCATAGCCCCCAGTTCATTCGCTGCTACTGTTGGATCCTACGATCGTACCGTTAGCTGCTAATGTGGGAGCCTTAAGTCTTGGTGTTTTCTGCTTGTGATGGAGATGTGTGACTCCATCACCAAGTATTACTTTATAGTTTATGCAGAAGGTATATGATAACAATAAGTAAGCACATTGATCAACTGTTTATTGAAAATGTACAAAATTAAATGTTGATAGGTGTTTGTGGAGAGGGACTGGCCATCCTTCCTCTGTGAAGAGAATTTTAATTAGCATTGTTTGATTGGAAAACTTCCTATACATTTGTTTTTCTTATCGTTTCGAGTGTGTAAATCTAAATGCTCAACAGCTAAAGTTACTACTTACCTCTTTTCTTCCTGGCAGAGCACAGCTGCTGAAAGAGGGAAGTGGGCCCACCTACCTGCTTAAGAGCTGCAGGAGTGCACCATGTTAACGAGGAGGGGGATGTAGAGCAAATAGAATTAGTTTTATGCAAAGAATGAGGTTAGATAGCCACTGACTGATGTGTAGATGTAAATATTTATACTTTGTTGTGTTTAATGCTTTTAAATATGTGTTAGTATTTTGTGGTTTTGTTATTGTATCCCCAGCTTAATGGGCTGATCTCTTAAGGTTTGGCAGCAAGAGGGTATAAAAGCCTGCTGTTACTGATTAATGTGATATTGGTCAGTGTCTATATGGAATAAAGAGTGGTACTCTTTTTTTTTTTTAACTATAAAGCAGTCGCACGCCTTTTCATATCAATCATATGACCGATGGCCAACTGACACTGCTAATGTCGTAACCTATAGTCCATTAGCTGCTAATGGAACCAAGCAGCAGCCTCTGGCGGTTAAAAGTGAAGCCTATGTTGAAGTGCATAAAACTACAGCTCCTTCATCCACTAGGGGCTCCAAAACAGAGCAAATCCCCATAGACTCCCATGTTAAAAAGACCAACTTCACAGCAGGAATAAACATGTTTATATCATTGCAGCCTGGGAAAAAATTTTATTTTAGGTTTAATAGGTCAGAGAAAACTTGCTGCTGCAGGCCCTGCTTTGTCCTAACATTCATTAAATTTATTTTAGAGCAAGACACATTTAATTCTATTTCTGTTCATCCTAAAAAGAGTTAGACTGAACACGTGCACAAAAGCACCCACCATATCCGCTCCCTCAGTCACAATTTCACCAGGAATAGATGAACAAAGTCTCCCTGATCCACCAGTTCAAGGTCATCTTTTATGAGTCAACAATTTATATCAACAGTTTTGCGGTCTAAATCAATATCATGTATTTTGTGGTGTTTGAATTACACGAAAACAAAAAACATCTTAAGTACAGCTTCAAAACAAATATAAAGGATCTTAGTGAGACAATCTTGATGAATGAGACACAACGTCCTCATCCTCCCTTGTGTATGGAGTTGATACCTAACCGGCAACTTCCAGCAATAACCCCCGACTGCAGCCTGGAGAAAGGGGCTGGATATTGGGCGGAGTTGGATGTCAAATAGGTGTGGTCAGATGGGCAATAGCTGTTAGGGGATAGGGTTAGGGTTAGGGTTAGCAATGGCCATTCAGAGGGAAGGAGAAACATCATTCAATCAGGGGGTGGGGTTGGACCTCCAGCCCCATTTAATATCCAGCCCCGCCTCATTCTCCAGTCTGCAGCCAAGACCCTCTCCCTTCCAGCGGTTAAAAGTGAAGCCTATGCAGAAGTGCCAAAGACTGCAATTCCCCCCTCATCCACTAGGGATTCCTAAACAGAACAAATCCCCATAGACTCCCATGTTAAAAAGACCAACTTCACAGCAGAAATAAACATGTTTACTGCCTGGTACAAAAAATTGTTTTAGGTTTCATACGTCAGGTTTACCTTCATGACAACTGTGGGGGGAGTGAATTTTTTTCTTACTCCTCTGTTTAAAAGTAATTTCATTTCATAATTCGGCATATTTAGGGGCATGTCCTTTTTATTGACAGTACCAGGTACACAACTTCAAGAAGAAGGAACAATGCATTTTTAGCCAGTGTAGGTACCAGATCTGCTCAGGGCCATGCTTTAGCATGCCAACTTCCTCCAATTTCACCTAATTGGTCTAAACAGCAGCTCTGTGTTCATCCAAACAGGCCCAGGCCCTGAAGAAAGATAATAAAATTCCTTTTTATGGTGTTTATCTGATTTTTAATTAAGACACTTTGACAAGATGGACTTTATGTCATGAAAATGGTGGTTTGTGGTGTGCCTCGGTGAAAAAAGGTGTACCTTCGCTCAAAAAAGATTGATAAACACTGATGAAGACGATGGAAGAGATGGAGATATTGGAGCAGATGAGGGAGATGAAGATAATGGAATTGATGGAAGAGTTAGAAATGTTGGAGGAGGTGAAGCAGATGGAAATGATGAAGACAGTGAAGGGACTGGAGATAATGGAGGAGCTGAAAGCGGTGGAGATGATTAAGGAGATAATAATTATGGTAGAGGTGGAGGTGATGTAAATGATAGATAGAAGAAATGATGGAGACAGTGGAGACAATTGACTATAGGGATCGTGGAAATGGAAATGATGGAAGAGATGGAGATGAGGAAGATGATGGAGAAGATGGAGATGAGGAAGATGATGGAGGAGATGGAGATGATGGAAGAGATGGAGATGAGGAAGAGATGATGGAAGAGATGGAGATGATGGAAGAGATGGAGATGAGGGAGGTGATGGAAGAGATGGAGATGATGGAAGAGATGGAGATGAGGAAGATGATGGAAGAGATGGAGATGATAGAAGAGATGGAGATGATGGAAGAGATGGAGATGATAGAAGAGATGGAGATGATGGAAGAGATGGAGATGAGGGAGGTGATGGAAGAGATGGAGATGATGGAAGAGATGGAGATGAGGAAGATGATGGAAGAGATGGAGATGAGGACGATGATGGAAGAGATGGAGATGAGGAAGATGACGGAAGAGATGGAGATGATGGAAGATGATGGAAGAGATGATGGAAGAGATGGAGATGAGGACGATGATGGAAGAGATGGAGATGAAGAAGATGATGGAAGAGATGGAGATGATGGAAGATGATGGAAAAGATGGAGATGAGGACGATGATGGAAGAGATGGAGATGATGGAAGATGATGGAAGAGATGGAGATGATGGAAGATGATGGAAAAGATGGAGATGATGGAAGATGATGGAAGAGATGGAGATGAGGGAGATGATGGAAGAGATGGAGATGAGGGAGATGATGGAAGAGACGGAGATGAGGAAGAGATGGAGATGAGGGAGATGATGGAAGAGATGGAGATGAGGGAGATGATGGAAGAGACGGAGATGAGGAAGAGATGGAGATGAGGACGATGATGGAAGAGATGGAGATGATGGAAGATGAGGAAGAGATGGAGATGATGGAAGATGATGGAAAAGATGGAGATGATGGAAGATGATGGAAGAGATGGAGATGATGGAAGAGATGGAGATGAGGGAGATGATGGAAGAGATGGAGATGAGGGAGATGATGGAAGAGACGGAGATGAGGAAGAGATGGAGATGATGGAAGAGATGGAGATGAGGGAGATGATGGAAGAGATGGAGATGAGGAAGAGATGATGGAAGAGATGGAGATGAGGGAGATGATAGAAGAGATGGAGATGAGGAAGAGATGATGGAAGAGATGGAGATGATGGAAGATGATGGAAAAGATGGAGATGATGGAAGATGATGGAAGAGATGGATATGAGGAAGAGATGATGGAAGAGATGGAGATGATGGAAGATGATGGAAAAGATGGAGATGATGGAAGAGATGGAGATGATGGAAGAGATGGAGATGATGGAAGAGATGGAGATGAGGAAGATGATGGAAGAGATGGAGATGAGGAAGAGATGGAGATGAGGGAGATGATGGAAAAGATGGAGATGAGGAAGAGATGGAGATGAGGGAGATGATGGAAGAGATGGATATGAGGAAGAGATGATGGAAGAGATGGAAGAGATGGAGATGAGGAAGATGATGGAAGAGATGGAGATGAGGAAGAGATGGAGATGAGGGAGATGATGGAAGAGATGGAGATGAGCAAGAGATGGAGATGAGGGAGATGATGGAAGAGATGGAGATGAGGAAGAGATGGAAGAGATGGATATGAGGAAGAGATGGAGATGATGGAAGAGATGGATATGAGGAAGAGACGATGGAAGAGATGGAGATGATGGAAGATGATGGAAGAGATGGAGATGAGGAAGATGATGGAAGAGATGGAGATGAGGGAGATGATGGAAGAGACGGAGATGAGGAAGAGATGGAGATGAGGGAGATGATGGAAGAGATGGAGATGAGGAAGAGATGGAAGAGATGGATATGAGGAAGAGATGATGGAAGAGATGGAGATGATGGAAGATGATGGAAGAGATGGAGATGAGGAAGAGATGATGGAAGAGATGGAGATGATGGAAGAGATGGATATGAGGAAGAGATGATGGAAGAGATGGAGATGATGGAAGATGATGGAAGAGATGGAGATGAGGAAGATGATGGAAGAGATGGAGATGAGGGAGATGATGGAAGAGACGGAGATGAGGAAGAGATGGAGATGAGGGAGATGATGGAAGAGATGGAGATGAGGAAGAGATGGAGATGAGGGAGATGATGGAAGAGACGGAGATGAGGAA
Source organism: Telmatherina bonti (assembly GCF_933228915.1). NCBI lineage: Eukaryota > Metazoa > Chordata > Actinopteri > Atheriniformes > Telmatherinidae > Telmatherina > Telmatherina bonti. The sequence continues at coordinate 5,608,135 of NC_136629.1, forward strand.
GAGATGGAGATGAGGGAGATGATGGAAGAGACGGAGATGAGGAAGAGATGGAGATGAGGGAGATGATGGAAGAGATGGAGATGATGGAAGAGATGGAGATGATGGAAGAGATGGATATGAGGAAGAGATGGAGATGATGGAAGAGATGGATATGAGGAAGAGATGATGGAAGAGATGGAGATGATGGAAGATGATGGAAAAGATGGAGATGATGGAAGATGATGGAAGAGATGGAGATGATGGAAGATGATGGAAGAGATGGAGATGAGGAAGATGATGGAAGAGATGGAGATGAGGGAGATGATGGAAGAGACGGAGATGAGGAAGAGATGGAGATGAGGGAGATGATGGAAGAGATGGAGATGAGGAAGAGATGGAGATGAGGGAGATGATGGAAGAGACGGAGATGAGGAAGAGATGGAGATGAGGGAGATGATGGAAGAGATGGAGATGAGGAAGAGATGGAGATGAGGGAGATGATGGAAGAGATGGAGATGAGGAAGAGATGGAGATGAGGGAGATGATGGAAGAGATGGAGATGAGGGAGGTGATGGAAGAGATGGAGATGATGGAAGAGATGGAGATGAGGGAGATGATGGAAGAGATGGAGATGAGGGAGATGATGGAAGAGATGGAAGATGAGGAAGAGATGGAGATGATGGAAGAGATGGAGATGAGGAAGAGACGGAGATGAGGAAGAGACGGAGATGAGGAAGATGATGGAAGAGATGGAGATGAGGAAGAGATGGAGATGAGGGAGATGATGGAAGAGATTGAAATGATGGAAGAGATGGAGATGAGGGAGATGTTGGAAGAGATGGAGATGAGGAAGAGACGGAGATGAGGAAGATGATGGAAGAGATGGAGATGATGGAAGATGATGGAGATGAGGAAGATGATGGAAGAGATGGAGATGAGGACGATGATGGAAGAGATGGAGATGAGGAAGATGATAGAAGAGATGGAGATGATGGAAGAGATGGAGATGAGGACTAAGATGGACAAGATGGAGATGATGGAAGATGATGGAGATGAGGAAGATGATGGAAGAGATGGAGATGAGGACGATGATGGAAGAGATGGAGATGACGGAAGAGATGGAGATGAGGAAGATGATGTAAGAGATGGAGATGATGGAAGAGATGGAGATGAGGAAGATGATGGAAGAGATGGAGATGAGGACGATGATGGAAGAGATGGAGATGATGGAAGAGATGGAGATGGGGAAGATGATGGAAGAGATGGAGATGATGGTAGATTATGGAGATGATGGAAGAGATGGAGATGAGGACGATGATGGAAGAGATGGAGATGAGGACGATGATGGAAGAGATGGAGATGGGGAAGATTATGGAAGAGATGGAGATGATGGAAGAGATGGAGACGAGGAAGACGATGGAAGAGATGGAGATGAGGGAGATGTTGGAAGAGATGGAGATGAGGGAGATGATGGAAGAGATGGAGATGAGGGAGATGATGGAAGAGATGGAGATGAGGGAGGTGATGGAAGAGATGGAGATGATGGAAGAGATGGAGATGAGGGAGATGATGGAAGAGATGGAGATGAGGGAGATGATGGAAGAGATGGAAGATGAGGAAGAGATGGAGATGATGGAAGAGATGGAGATGAGGGAGATGATGGAAGAGATGGAGATGAGGGAGATGATGGAAGAGATGGAGATGAGGAAGAGACGGAGATGAGGAAGATGATGGATATGAGGAAGAGATGATGGAAGAGATGGAGATGATGGAAGATGATGGAAGAGATGGAGATGAGGAAGATGATGGAAGAGATGGAGATGAGGGAGATGATGGAAGAGACGGAGATGAGGAAGAGATGGAGATGAGGACGATGATGGAAGAGATGGAGATGATGGAAGATGAGGAAGAGATGGAGATGATGGAAGATGATGGAAAAGATGGAGATGATGGAAGATGATGGAAGAGATGGAGATGATGGAAGAGATGGAGATGAGGGAGATGATGGAAGAGATGGAGATGAGGGAGATGATGGAAGAGACGGAGATGAGGAAGAGATGGAGATGATGGAAGAGATGGAGATGAGGGAGATGATGGAAGAGATGGAGATGAGGAAGAGATGGAGATGAGGAAGAGATGATGGAAGAGATGGAGATGATGGAAGAGATGGAGATGAGGGAGGTGATGGAAGAGATGGAGATGATGGAAGAGATGGAGATGAGGAAGATGATGGAAGAGATGGAGATGATAGAAGAGATGGAGATGATAGAAGAGATGGAGATGATGGAAGAGATGGAGATGAGGGAGGTGATGGAAGAGATGGAGATGATGGAAGAGATGGAGATGAGGAAGATGATGGAAGAGATGGAGATGAGGACGATGATGGAAGAGATGGAGATGAGGAAGATGACGGAAGAGATGGAGATGATGGAAGATGATGGAAGAGATGATGGAAGAGATGGAGATGAGGACGATGATGGAAGAGATGGAGATGAAGAAGATGATGGAAGAGATGGAGATGATGGAAGATGATGGAAAAGATGGAGATGAGGACGATGATGGAAGAGATGGAGATGATGGAAGATGATGGAAGAGATGGAGATGATGGAAGATGATGGAAAAGATGGAGATGATGGAAGATGATGGAAGAGATGGAGATGAGGGAGATGATGGAAGAGATGGAGATGAGGGAGATGATGGAAGAGACGGAGATGAGGAAGAGATGGAGATGAGGGAGATGATGGAAGAGATGGAGATGAGGGAGATGATGGAAGAGACGGAGATGAGGAAGAGATGGAGATGAGGACGATGATGGAAGAGATGGAGATGATGGAAGATGAGGAAGAGATGGAGATGATGGAAGATGATGGAAAAGATGGAGATGATGGAAGATGATGGAAGAGATGGAGATGATGGAAGAGATGGAGATAAGGGAGATGATGGAAGAGATGGAGATGATGGAAGAGACGGAGATGAGGAAGAGATGGAGATGATGGAAGAGATGGAGATGAGGGAGATGATGGAAGAGATGGAGATGAGGAAGAGATGATGGAAGAGATGGAGATGAGGGAGATGATAGAAGAGATGGAGATGAGGAAGAGATGATGGAAGAGATGGAGATGATGGAAGATGATGGAAAAGATGGAGATGATGGAAGATGATGGAAGAGATGGATATGAGGAAGAGATGATGGAAGAGATGGAGATGATGGAAGATGATGGAAAAGATGGAGATGATGGAAGAGATGGAGATGATGGAAGAGATGGAGATGAGGAAGATGATGGAAGAGATGGAGATGAGGAAGAGATGGAGATGAGGGAGATGATGGAAGAGATGGAGATGAGGGAGATGATGGAAGAGATGGATATGAGGAAGAGATGATGGAAGAGATGGAAGAGATGGAGATGAGGAAGATGATGGAAGAGATGGAGATGAGGAAGAGATGGAGATGAGGGAGATGATGGAAGAGATGGAGATGAGCAAGAGATGGAGATGAGGGAGATGATGGAAGAGATGGAGATGAGGAAGAGATGGAAGAGATGGATATGAGGAAGAGATGGAGATGATGGAAGAGATGGATATGAGGAAGAGACGATGGAAGAGATGGAGATGATGGAAGATGATGGAAGAGATGGAGATGAGGAAGATGATGGAAGAGATGGAGATGAGGGAGATGATGGAAGAGACGGAGATGAGGAAGAGATGGAGATGAGGGAGATGATGGAAGAGATGGAGATGAGGAAGAGATGGAAGAGATGGATATGAGGAAGAGATGATGGAAGAGATGGAGATGATGGAAGATGATGGAAGAGATGGAGATGAGGAAGAGATGATGGAAGAGATGGAGATGATGGAAGAGATGGATATGAGGAAGAGACGATGGAAGAGATGGAGATGATGGAAGATGATGGAAGAGATGGAGATGAGGAAGATGATGGAAGAGATGGAGATGAGGGAGATGATGGAAGAGACGGAGATGAGGAAGAGATGGAGATGAGGGAGATGATGGAAGAGATGGAGATGAGGAAGAGATGGAGATGAGGGAGATGATGGAAGAGACGGAGATGAGGAAGAGATGGAGATGAGGGAGATGATGGAAGAGACGGAGATGAGGAAGAGATGGAGATGAGGGAGATGATGGAAGAGATGGAGATGATGGAAGAGATGGAGATGATGGAAGAGATGGATATGAGGAAGAGATGGAGATGATGGAAGAGATGGATATGAGGAAGAGATGATGGAAGAGATGGAGATGATGGAAGATGATGGAAAAGATGGAGATGATGGAAGATGATGGAAGAGATGGAGATGATGGAAGATGATGGAAGAGATGGAGATGAGGAAGATGATGGAAGAGATGGAGATGAGGGAGATGATGGAAGAGACGGAGATGAGGAAGAGATGGAGATGAGGGAGATGATGGAAGAGATGGAGATGAGGAAGAGATGGAGATGAGGGAGATGATGGAAGAGACGGAGATGAGGAAGAGATGGAGATGAGGGAGATGATGGAAGAGATGGAGATGAGGAAGAGATGGAGATGAGGGAGATGATGGAAGAGATGGAGATGAGGAAGAGATGGAGATGAGGGAGATGATGGAAGAGATGGAGATGAGGGAGGTGATGGAAGAGATGGAGATGATGGAAGAGATGGAGATGAGGGAGATGATGGAAGAGATGGAGATGAGGGAGATGATGGAAGATGAGGAAGAGATGGAGATGATGGAAGAGATGGAGATGAGGAAGAGACGGAGATGAGGAAGAGACGGAGATGAGGAAGATGATGGAAGAGATGGAGATGAGGAAGAGATGGAGATGAGGGAGATGATGGAAGAGATTGAAATGATGGAAGAGATGGAGATGAGGGAGATGTTGGAAGAGATGGAGATGAGGAAGAGACGGAGATGAGGAAGATGATGGAAGAGATGGAGATGATGGAAGATGATGGAGATGAGGAAGATGATGGAAGAGATGGAGATGAGGACGATGATGGAAGAGATGGAGATGAGGAAGATGATAGAAGAGATGGAGATGATGGAAGAGATGGAGATGAGGACTAAGATGGACAAGATGGAGATGATGGAAGATGATGGAGATGAGGAAGATGATGGAAGAGATGGAGATGAGGACGATGATGGAAGAGATGGAGATGACGGAAGAGATGGAGATGAGGAAGATGATGTAAGAGATGGAGATGATGGAAGAGATGGAGATGATGGAAGAGATGGAGATGAGGGAGATGATGGAAGAGATGGAGATGAGGGAGATGATGGAAGAGATGGAAGATGAGGAAGAGATGGAGATGATGGAAGAGATGGAGATGAGGAAGAGACGGAGATGAGGAAGAGACGGAGATGAGGAAGATGATGGAAGAGATGGAGATGAGGAAGAGATGGAGATGAGGGAGATGATGGAAGAGATTGAAATGATGGAAGAGATGGAGATGAGGGAGATGTTGGAAGAGATGGAGATGATGAAGAGACGGAGATGAGGAAGATGATGGAAGAGATGGAGATGATGGAAGATGATGGAGATGAGGAAGATGATGGAAGAGATGGAGATGAGGACGATGATGGAAGAGATGGAGATGAGGAAGATGATAGAAGAGATGGAGATGATGGAAGAGATGGAGATGAGGACTAAGATGGACAAGATGGAGATGATGGAAGATGTTGGAGATGAGGAAGATGATGGAAGAGATGGAGATGAGGACGATGATGGAAGAGATGGAGATGACGGAAGAGATGGAGATGAGGAAGATGATGTAAGAGATGGAGATGATGGAAGAGATGGAGATGAGGAAGATGATGGAAGAGATGGAGATGAGGACGATGATGGAAGAGATGGAGATGATGGAAGAGATGGAGATGGGGAAGATGATGGAAGAGATGGAGATGATGGTAGATTATGGAGATGATGGAAGAGATGGAGATGAGGACGATGATGGAAGAGATGGAGATGAGGACGATGATGGAAGAGATGGAGATGGGGAAGATTATGGAAGAGATGGAGATGATGGAAGAGATGGAGACGAGGAAGACGATGGAAGAGATGGAGATGAGGGAGATGTTGGAAGAGATGGAGATGAGGGAGATGATGGAAGAGATGGAGATGAGGGAGATGATGGAAGAGATGGAGATGAGGGAGGTGATGGAAGAGATGGAGATGATGGAAGAGATGGAGATGAGGGAGATGATGGAAGAGATGGAGATGAGGGAGATGATGGAAGAGATGGAAGATGAGGAAGAGATGGAGATGATGGAAGAGATGGAGATGAGGGAGATGATGGAAGAGATGGAGATGAGGGAGATGATGGAAGAGATGGAGATGAGGAAGAGACGGAGATGAGGAAGATGATGGATATGAGGAAGAGATGATGGAAGAGATGGAGATGAGGAAGATGATGGAAGAGATGGAGATGAGGAAGATGATGGAAGAGATGGAGATGAGGGAGATGATGGAAGAGACGGAGATGAGGAAGAGATGGAGATGAGGACGATGATGGAAGAGATGGAGATGATGGAAGATGAGGAAGAGATGGAGATGATGGAAGATGATGGAAAAGATGGAGATGATGGAAGATGATGGAAGAGATGGAGATGATGGAAGAGATGGAGATGAGGGAGATGATGGAAGAGATGGAGATGAGGGAGATGATGGAAGAGACGGAGATGAGGAAGAGATGGAGATGATGGAAGAGATGGAGATGAGGGAGATGATGGAAGAGATGGAGATGAGGAAGAGATGGAGATGAGGAAGAGATGATGGAAGAGATGGAGATGATGGAAGAGATGGAGATGAGGGAGGTGATGGAAGAGATGGAGATGATGGAAGAGATGGAGATGAGGAAGATGATGGAAGAGATGGAGATGATAGAAGAGATGGAGATGATAGAAGAGATGGAGATGATGGAAGAGATGGAGATGAGGGAGGTGATGGAAGAGATGGAGATGATGGAAGAGATGGAGATGAGGAAGATGATGGAAGAGATGGAGATGAGGACGATGATGGAAGAGATGGAGATGAGGAAGATGACGGAAGAGATGGAGATGATGGAAGATGATGGAAGAGATGATGGAAGAGATGGAGATGAGGACGATGATGGAAGAGATGGAGATGAAGAAGATGATGGAAGAGATGGAGATGATGGAAGATGATGGAAAAGATGGAGATGAGGACGATGATGGAAGAGATGGAGATGATGGAAGATGATGGAAGAGATGGAGATGATGGAAGATGATGGAAAAGATGGAGATGATGGAAGATGATGGAAGAGATGGAGATGAGGGAGATGATGGAAGAGATGGAGATGAGGGAGATGATGGAAGAGACGGAGATGAGGAAGAGATGGAGATGAGGGAGATGATGGAAGAGATGGAGATGAGGGAGATGATGGAAGAGACGGAGATGAGGAAGAGATGGAGATGAGGACGATGATGGAAGAGATGGAGATGATGGAAGATGAGGAAGAGATGGAGATGATGGAAGATGATGGAAAAGATGGAGATGATGGAAGATGATGGAAGAGATGGAGATGATGGAAGAGATGGAGATGAGGGAGATGATGGAAGAGATGGAGATGATGGAAGAGACGGAGATGAGGAAGAGATGGAGATGATGGAAGAGATGGAGATGAGGGAGATGATGGAAGAGATGGAGATGAGGAAGAGATGATGGAAGAGATGGAGATGAGGGAGATGATAGAAGAGATGGAGATGAGGAAGAGATGATGGAAGAGATGGAGATGATGGAAGATGATGGAAAAGATGGAGATGATGGAAGATGATGGAAGAGATGGATATGAGGAAGAGATGATGGAAGAGATGGAGATGATGGAAGATGATGGAAAAGATGGAGATGATGGAAGAGATGGAGATGATGGAAGAGATGGAGATGAGGAAGATGATGGAAGAGATGGAGATGAGGAAGAGATGGAGATGAGGGAGATGATGGAAGAGATGGAGATGAGGGAGATGATGGAAGAGATGGATATGAGGAAGAGATGATGGAAGAGATGGAAGAGATGGAGATGAGGAAGATGATGGAAGAGATGGAGATGAGGAAGAGATGGAGATGAGGGAGATGATGGAAGAGATGGAGATGAGCAAGAGATGGAGATGAGGGAGATGATGGAAGAGATGGAGATGAGGAAGAGATGGAAGAGATGGATATGAGGAAGAGATGGAGATGATGGAAGAGATGGATATGAGGAAGAGACGATGGAAGAGATGGAGATGATGGAAGATGATGGAAGAGATGGAGATGAGGAAGATGATGGAAGAGATGGAGATGAGGGAGATGATGGAAGAGACGGAGATGAGGAAGAGATGGAGATGAGGGAGATGATGGAAGAGATGGAGATGAGGAAGAGATGGAAGAGATGGATATGAGGAAGAGATGATGGAAGAGATGGAGATGATGGAAGATGATGGAAGAGATGGAGATGAGGAAGAGATGATGGAAGAGATGGAGATGATGGAAGAGATGGATATGAGGAAGAGATGATGGAAGAGATGGAGATGATGGAAGATGATGGAAGAGATGGAGATGAGGAAGATGATGGAAGAGATGGAGATGAGGGAGATGATGGAAGAGACGGAGATGAGGAAGAGATGGAGATGAGGGAGATGATGGAAGAGATGGAGATGAGGAAGAGATGGAGATGAGGGAGATGATGGAAGAGACGGAGATGAGGAAGAGATGGAGATGAGGGAGATGATGGAAGAGACGGAGATGAGGAAGAGATGGAGATGAGGGAGATGATGGAAGAGATGGAGATGATGGAAGAGATGGAGATGATGGAAGAGATGGATATGAGGAAGAGATGGAGATGATGGAAGAGATGGATATGAGGAAGAGATGATGGAAGAGATGGAGATGATGGAAGATGATGGAAAAGATGGAGATGATGGAAGATGATGGAAGAGATGGAGATGATGGAAGATGATGGAAGAGATGGAGATGAGGAAGATGATGGAAGAGATGGAGATGAGGGAGATGATGGAAGAGACGGAGATGAGGAAGAGATGGAGATGAGGGAGATGATGGAAGAGATGGAGATGAGGAAGAGATGGAGATGAGGGAGATGATGGAAGAGACGGAGATGAGGAAGAGATGGAGATGAGGGAGATGATGGAAGAGATGGAGATGAGGAAGAGATGGAGATGAGGGAGATGATGGAAGAGATGGAGATGAGGAAGAGATGGAGATGAGGGAGATGATGGAAGAGATGGAGATGAGGGAGGTGATGGAAGAGATGGAGATGATGGAAGAGATGGAGATGAGGGAGATGATGGAAGAGATGGAGATGAGGGAGATGATGGAAGAGATGGAAGATGAGGAAGAGATGGAGATGATGGAAGAGATGGAGATGAGGAAGAGACGGAGATGAGGAAGAGACGGAGATGAGGAAGATGATGGAAGAGATGGAGATGAGGAAGAGATGGAGATGAGGGAGATGATGGAAGAGATTGAAATGATGGAAGAGATGGAGATGAGGGAGATGTTGGAAGAGATGGAGATGAGGAAGAGACGGAGATGAGGAAGATGATGGAAGAGATGGAGATGATGGAAGATGATGGAGATGAGGAAGATGATGGAAGAGATGGAGATGAGGACGATGATGGAAGAGATGGAGATGAGGAAGATGATAGAAGAGATGGAGATGATGGAAGAGATGGAGATGAGGACTAAGATGGACAAGATGGAGATGATGGAAGATGATGGAGATGAGGAAGATGATGGAAGAGATGGAGATGAGGACGATGATGGAAGAGATGGAGATGACGGAAGAGATGGAGATGAGGAAGATGATGTAAGAGATGGAGATGATGGAAGAGATGGAGATGAGGAAGATGATGGAAGAGATGGAGATGAGGACGATGATGGAAGAGATGGAGATGATGGAAGAGATGGAGATGGGGAAGATGATGGAAGAGATGGAGATGATGGTAGATTATGGAGATGATGGAAGAGATGGAGATGAGGACGATGATGGAAGAGATGGAGATGAGGACGATGATGGAAGAGATGGAGATGGGGAAGATTATGGAAGAGATGGAGATGATGGAAGAGATGGAGACGAGGAAGACGATGGAAGAGATGGAGATGAGGGAGATGTTGGAAGAGATGGAGATGAGGGAGATGATGGAAGAGATGGAGATGAGGGAGATGATGGAAGAGATGGAGATGAGGGAGGTGATGGAAGAGATGGAGATGATGGAAGAGATGGAGATGAGGGAGATGATGGAAGAGATGGAGATGAGGGAGATGATGGAAGAGATGGAAGATGAGGAAGAGATGGAGATGATGGAAGAGATGGAGATGAGGGAGATGATGGAAGAGATGGAGATGAGGGAGATGATGGAAGAGATGGAGATGAGGAAGAGACGGAGATGAGGAAGATGATGGATATGAGGAAGAGATGATGGAAGAGATGGAGATGATGGAAGATGATGGAAGAGATGGAGATGAGGAAGATGATGGAAGAGATGGAGATGAGGGAGATGATGGAAGAGACGGAGATGAGGAAGAGATGGAGATGAGGGAGATGATGGAAGAGATGGAGATGAGGAAGAGATGGAGATGAGGGAGATGATGGAAGAGACGGAGATGAGGAAGAGATGGAGATGAGGGAGATGATGGAAGAGACGGAGATGAGGAAGAGATGGAGATGAGGGAGATGATGGAAGAGACGGAGATGAGGAAGAGATGGAGATGAGGGAGATGATGGAAGAGATGGAGATGATGGAAGAGATGGAGATGATGGAAGAGATGGATATGAGGAAGAGATGGAGATGATGGAAGAGATGGATATGAGGAAGAGATGATGGAAGAGATGGAGATGATGGAAGATGATGGAAAAGATGGAGATGATGGAAGATGATGGAAGAGATGGAGATGATGGAAGATGATGGAAGAGATGGAGATGAGGAAGATGATGGAAGAGATGGAGATGAGGGAGATGATGGAAGAGACGGAGATGAGGAAGAGATGGAGATGAGGGAGATGATGGAAGAGATGGAGATGAGGAAGAGATGGAGATGAGGGAGATGATGGAAGAGACGGAGATGAGGAAGAGATGGAGATGAGGGAGATGATGGAAGAGATGGAGATGAGGAAGAGATGGAGATGAGGGAGATGATGGAAGAGATGGAGATGAGGAAGAGATGGAGATGAGGGAGATGATGGAAGAGATGGAGATGAGGGAGGTGATGGAAGAGATGGAGATGATGGAAGAGATGGAGATGAGGGAGATGATGGAAGAGATGGAGATGAGGGAGATGATGGAAGAGATGGAAGATGAGGAAGAGATGGAGATGATGGAAGAGATGGAGATGAGGAAGAGACGGAGATGAGGAAGATGATGGAAGAGATGGAGATGAGGAAGAGATGGAGATGAGGGAGATGATGGAAGAGATTGAAATGATGGAAGAGATGGAGATGAGGGAGATGTTGGAAGAGATGGAGATGAGGAAGAGACGGAGATGAGGAAGATGATGGAAGAGATGGAGATGATGGAAGATGATGGAGATGAGGAAGATGATGGAAGAGATGGAGATGAGGACGATGATGGAAGAGATGGAGATGAGGAAGATGATAGAAGAGATGGAGATGATGGAAGAGATGGAGATGAGGACTAAGATGGACAAGATGGAGATGATGGAAGATGATGGAGATGAGGAAGATGATGGAAGAGATGGAGATGAGGACGATGATGGAAGAGATGGAGATGACGGAAGAGATGGAGATGAGGAAGATGATGTAAGAGATGGAGATGATGGAAGAGATGGAGATGAGGAAGATGATGGAAGAGATGGAGATGAGGACGATGATGGAAGAGATGGAGATGATGGAAGAGATGGAGATGGGGAAGATGATGGAAGAGATGGAGATGATGGTAGATTATGGAGATGATGGAAGAGATGGAGATGAGGACTATGATGGAAGAGATGGAGATGATGGAAGATGATGGAAGAGATGGAGATGAGGATGATGATGGAAGAGATGGAGATGAGGACGATGATGGAAGAGATGGAGATGGGGAAGATTATGGAAGAGATGGAGATGATGGAAGAGATGGAGACGAGGAAGATGATGGAAGAGATGGAGATGAGGGAGATGTTGGAAGAGATGGAGATGAGGGAGATGATGGAAGAGATGGAGATGAGGGAGATGATGGAAGAGATGGAGATGAGGGAGGTGATGGAAGAGATGGAGATGATGGAAGAGATGGAGATGAGGGAGATGATGGAAGAGATGGAGATGAGGGAGATGATGGAAGAGATGGAAGATGAGGAAGAGATGGAGATGATGGAAGAGATGGAGATGAGGGAGATGATGGAAGAGATGGAGATGAGGGAGATGATGGAAGAGATGGAGATGAGGGAGATGATGGAAGAGATGGAGATGAGGAAGAGACGGAGATGAGGAAGATGATGGAAGAGATGGAGATGAGGAAGAGATGGAGATGAGGAAGATGATGGAAGAGATGGAGATGAGGACGATGATGGAAGAGATGGAGATGACGGAAGAGATGGAGATGAGGAATATGATAGAAGAGATGGAGATGATAGAAGAGATGGAGATGATGGAAGAGATGGAGATGAGGACTAAGATGGACAAGATGGAGATGAGGAAGAGATGGAGATGAAGAAGATGATGGAAGAGATGGAGATGAGGAAGATGATGGAAGAGATGGAGATGAGGACGATGATGGAAGAGATGGAGATGATGGAAGAGATGGAGATGATGGTAGATTATGGAGATGATGGAAGAGATGGAGATGATGGAAGAGATGGAGATGAGGACGATGATGGAAGAGATGGAGATGAGGACGATGATGGAAGAGATGGAGATGGGGAAGATTATGGAAGAGATGGAGATGATGGAAGATGATGGAAGAGATGGAGACGAGGAAGATGATGGAAGAGATGGAGATGAGGGAGATGTTGGAAGAGATGGAGATGAGGAAGAGATGATGGAAGAGATGGAAGATGATGGAGATGATGGAAGATGATGGAAGAGATGGAGATGATGGAAGATGATGGAAGAGATGGAGATGATGGAAGATGATGGAAGAGATGGAGATGAGGAAGATGATGGAAGAGATGGAGATGAGTGAGATGATGGAAGAGACACCTCCTCTTCTCTCATCATCATGGATGAAGCTGCTTGAAGATCTTTATGTTCCATTTAACTGCAGAAATGTGAAAGGAGAGGCGTTGCGTGATGCACCAGCGCTCTCGAAGCACAATGAAAACCTTCCTGCATTACTGCAGCTTAACAAACACGCAGAAACAGTTTGAAAATACAGGGTGAGAATAAGAACTTCAGCTTTAGAAGGAACTTCATAATTCATTACATCATTAAAAACAATCATTGTAAAAAGAAATGTCTGATATTACCAACATAAAACAACGACCAACCTGTAAACATGTTTATTTCTGCTGGAAACATGTTTATTTCTGCTGTGAAGTTGGTCTTTTTAACATGGGAGTCTATGGGGATTCGCAGCTCCTACTGGATGAAGGGGGAACTGCAGTTTTTGGCATTTCCACATAGGTTTCACTTTTAATTGCCAGAGGTTGCCACTTGATCAGGACACAAAATAATCCAGCAGACACAAAGTTGCTGCAGAATAGTCATAAAATGATAAACAATAAGGAAGAAAATACATAACTTAAGCTAAAGATCAGTAAAAAGGCCGTAAGAAACATAAAACAGTGTTTACCCGTCTGGTTGTTTGACTCTGGTGGGGATGAGTGTCCCAGGGGACCTGACTTAACTCTGAACACTTTTCCTGGATTGGGCATGGTTGACCGTAGTGGTCATAGCAGTGCAGATTTATTTATGAAGGCTGATCCTGTGTGTGTTCAACAAATGTTTGCTGGTTTTTATGCTTTTTGTTGTCAGGACATGAACACACCAACCATCCAAGACTTCATACAGAGAGCGAGAAAAATAATGTCTTAGTGTTCTTCGTTTTTTTCTACCATTTTTTCTCATTTAGTCCTATTTAGGCTATGTTTATTTACGTTCACGGACCAGTTGATGCTTTTAGTTCTTATTTTGGTTAAATTTTGTTTTAAATTGTTTTTATTTATTTTTTATCTGTCTATTTAATTTTATCTTTCCAGATGGAAAAGGAAAAGATGGTTAAAAGGCAGAACACATACAATCAAATAAAAGAGTACTTAAGCACTGAATTGATTTTTATTCATAGTTAATATTAGGTGTACCCTGTCATGGACTGGCGACCTGTCCAGGTGTTCCTGCCTTCTCACCCAATGATAGCAGGGATAGACTCAAGCTCCCAAGGAACCAGAATTGGAGTGGTTAAGAAAACTAATGGATATATATATTACTGTACAATAATATTGTGACACTAGATTAAAACGGGTTTAGTAAAATGAAAAACATTGTTTATTTATTTATTTATTTATGTGAACGAAAGCTGAAGAAATGGGGAAGGTGTGTATTATTTTTGGAACACTATCGCCACCTGGTGGATGTACTTGAAATATTTCTAACATAGACATATAAAGATAGACGCCCTAGATGCCGCATAGTCACGCTGCCTATGCTATAGTAATTATATTTACATAGACGCCTCATTCAGCGCTGGAGAGTGAACCAGCGTCGCCGCCATATTGGATGGGTCTCTGCTTTTGAATCTTACTGCAGAATCAACGCAGTTTCCCCACATAACTGTTTTCTGTGGAACAATATATGTGTCTATGTAACACGGGAATAGTTGCTAGCTTTCTCTTTACTGCGGTTGACTCTTCCTTTTAATTACATTTATTCATGTATCAAAATAGAGATACAGTTGTACAAAGTCTGAAAATAAACTGCAAACCTCCGCCGATGCCTTTAAAAAGTCCCGGGGTCCAAACGGTGATCTGGATCAGCACCAAAATTAAATCAGTTCTTTTTTTTTTAACGTTTCCAACATGTCCTGAAAAATTATATAAAACTCTCTCTGAAGCATCAATGTCATATCTTTCCATAAACACCTCATAGAAGTAAAGTTTATCATTTGCATCTCGTAGATTATTCACTGTGTTGACATTATTTCTAAACCAGTTATGTAGAAAAGTGTTTTGTGTGTAATAAATACGTGTTGTTCCACAGAAAACAGTTATGTGGGGAAACTACATTGACTCTGCAGCAAGACTCGAAAGCAGAGACCCATCCAATATGGCGGCGACGCTGGTTCACTCTCCAGCGCTCAATGAGGCTTCTATTGAAACCATGTCTATGATTTCCATCAGTTATCTCCCGTGATGCTCCGCGCTAAACTGATCACGTGTTCACGGTGGCCAATAGTATCGTTTGTTTTACCGTTCCTCGCCTGCTATTGGAGGAATAACATTTAAAAGTATTGTTTGAACTGTTTCGGAGGTTTGAACTTCTTTCGGAGGTCTCAGAGCGCCAGAGAGGTTTTCTCTGAGAACAAACTGCGTTGTTGGGGGAGAATCTAACTGTTGATTATCAACTGATACCTCTTTAATAAGCTGGAAATTACAAACTTATAATTTATAAGGAGAACCAGGAGTTCGCCGTTATTCGGTAAGTAGTTTGGGATTAGTTAACCTGTAGTCGTTCCTTATTTAAAACAACCGAACTTACTTCTTGTCGTCTTACGGTGAATAAACTATGAAGTTAAGTCGATTCTGCTCAGTAACCTGTGGGATACTATGTGACACCTGTAGGAGCTGACATCCCAGCTGGTTGTGGTACCGGTGCCCTGTCTGGAGCAGCTCCCCGCCGCCACCATGTCTTCACACGGCGCCGCCGGAGCCAAGCGGGAGGAGAAGGGCAGAAACATCCAGGTGGTTGTGAGATGCAGGTGAGGATCCGGCTTGTTTCACTGTGCTGCTGGTGGTATCTGTGCTAGAAACCACTTCACTCTGTCAGAAATGATCTTTTAATTCCATGTTCCAGTAAAACTATGAACTCATCCTGATCACATGTTGATTCAGGTTCACATAAAGTTTATTAAAGGTTCTTGTTCCCTGCTAGCTCTTTGATAAATATGTCACAGGAATGCAGCTTGTTGGAATTAATCTTATTCTGAAATTAATCTGGAAATAACTGTCTCACATCTTTCTGAGGTTCTTTTTATGTAGTAAAGTCAGCTGTTTCTGTATATATTTACAGAATACAGCATCTGAAGGGAGAAATGTATGAGTATTATGATTATCAGCTAAATGTGTCATTAAACTGTTATAGCTTAGAATAAACTCATAAAGTTAATAACTTTATAGTTTCCATGCTGAATGCATCACGGTTTGGGGGAAGACGTCCAACACCCAGATAAATACCGAAGCTTGTGTCTCTTTGGGATTATGTTGTGATTAGTCCTCATTCACCAATCAGGCGTGTGCTGTGATTGTTTAAATTGATTCATGATCATTGGCTTAGGGAAGGTTAAAGCCGGGGTAGGTGATGTTGGCGAGGTAGCTAGATGTGAAATATACGTGTATGCATTGATCTCTTTCTCTTGTTTTCTCTGTTTTCTTTTCTGTTCTCTTTCTGTCCCTTTTCTATCCTCTCCGTTCTGGTCCAGCAGCGTAAACTCTGTAAGACGAACAAGTATCCAAAACAAATAGGAAAATAAAATAAGAATGTGGGAAAAAAATGTGAGTGGCACCCTGTCTTGGCCCCTCCCCTTACAGTGACTCCTCCCCCTATATTGGCCCCTACTACTCCCATTTTGGCTCCTCCCCCTCTGGTTCTGCTCTTTGCGTGATCCGAGGCTTTTTTATTCGCAGCTTTTTCCACCAACGATTTTCTCTTTCTCGGCTGTTTAGCAGGAGGAGGCAAATAAACCGAGTCGGGTCGGGAAATCCTTCCTGCATTTTCTCAGCCATGTTTGCCTTTCGAGTCTCTTCTTCACTACTTTGTATTTTCATCCTAACACGCTGTTTATATGCAGGGTGTGGCTATCAGGTATGCTAGGACTGGGCGATATGAGCAAAATCTCGTATCCCGATACAACTAATTCCCCATAACAATATACATCACGATATAAAACTGTGTAATGTTGTGTCAGTCATCAGTTATGTATCAGATGTTGCTAGGCAACAGCAGCAGTGATCTCCTTCCATCTGGGGGAACTATGGCCGTATGGCGTTCCACAGGTAAATACCTGCTGCAGCGTTTGGTCTGGAGTTTATTATGAGCTTTCTCCTCCACTTGACGCTGCTTTTGCTGGTTGACTCTATTCTTTATTCTGGATTGTTTATCCTGATTCCTGCAGGTGATAAAATGAGTTAGTTGTGTCGAAGTCCGTTGTTGGGACTGTGAGCTAGTTTGTTGTCGGTTCCACGTCTCTCTTTTTATATCCAAACCGCATCCAGACAGAATTTTCCCTCTTTTAGGAACAAGCTCATTGGTTTGGGTCGGCTGCTCATCTTTTAGTGAATTATCCTCTGAAACACGTCTGCTACCGTCTTCCTCCATGTTTATGTATTGCAGCGTGCCGTAAAGCGGATCTAGACGTAAAATACTGCAGTAAAGCAGTTTATCGTGGCGTAAACGATAGAGCCTCGTATGAAACGATGGACATTTTCTAACGATACATACCACCATATTGCCCGGCCCTAAGGTATGTGCTGCTGGAGGGGGAGGAAGGGAGCCGGGAGAAGAAGCTATGAAATATAAGAAATGAACAACTCCATTTGGGTCAGAACGTTTGGATTGGTCAGAGTTTTTACAGATTTACAGTAAACTGAGGGGTCTAACTAGATTTCTTATTGTTCATGATTACAGAATGTATCGACTGCTATCAGAGCAACACGTCTCTGAGAGACGTTACCTACCGTAGCTTTAAATAATTAGATCATGTAATAATTAAATCTGTTATTACATCAGTTTAATTCATTTAAATTACTTTAAAAGCATGTTCAAATAATTGTTAATGTAATAAATTATATATATTATTTATAACTTTCATTACTTCTGATACATTTAGGTAATTCATTAAAAAAAATACTCATGTCCAATATTATTTATTTAAGCACACATTTAAGTAATAATTGATAAATGTGTAACGTAGGTTTTTAAGTTGTAATAATTTAATGTCTCATGCAGCAGGTAATTAAATGACATGCAGCCCTGTTTTATTTGGAAACTGGGTGATAATGGGTAAATTACTGAAGGTAAACAGGTGTTGTTTTGTTCAGCCTTTGCAGAGGAGCGTGGCATCAGAGTCGCTACCGTGTTCAAAGATGGCGAAGCAACGTGGCAGCCATGTGCTGGCTGCGCTGCCGACGGTGTATTTATAAATACCTCGTTATAAGCTATGAAAACGTTTGATTTTTGCTCATAAAAAACAAAGTTTTCTTCACGTGGCGCCGTGTCCTGCTGGTCCGGTGCTGAACTTTGTAACGAAGAGACATGAAAATGTTCTTCTCTCCACTCTGTGGAACTTTGAACTCAGCTTCTGCATGATGATGATGATGGTGTTTCCGTTCAGACCTTTCAACACAGTGGAGCGAAAGTCATCGTACGGCGTCATCGACTGCGATCAGAACAGGAAGGAGGTGATCGTGAAGACGGGAGGCGTAAACGACAAGGCGTCGCGGAAGACCTACACGTTCGACATGGTAAGTCCAGCAGATCTCTTCTTCCTCTTCATCAATCCGTTCATCCATCAGCTGATCAGTGAAACTCTGATTGTGTAACCATGGAAACGTGGCTTCTCCGTGACGGTCTCTTCCGCCCTCAGGTGTTCGGTCCGGCCGCCAAGCAGATCGAGGTGTACCGGAGCGTGGTGTGTCCCATCCTGGACGAGGTCATCATGGGGTACAACTGCACCGTGTTCGCGTGAGTTTCCTCCCGAACTGAAACCAGGAAATGAAACCGAAACAGAAGAATCAGGGAGAATCAATAATCTGAAACTGTTTCAGCTACGGCCAGACCGGAACCGGAAAGACCTTCACCATGGAGGGGGAGCGAAGTCCCGACGAGCAGTTCACCTGGGAGGAGGTCAGTTCAGTCCGTTCACACACAGCTGTAGGGTTGTACCGGCGGCGGGGAGAAGCCGGGTTTGGACAGAGGCGTCAAAGCTCTTTGCACATGCTCAGACGCAGCGACAAGATAAGTCGGATTAATGGGTGTACATGCATGAAGATGTCGCGATGTTGGGGGGAAATCTGTCAACCCTGGAGATGTGATCTTCATGAACCAGTTGGTTCTCAAACGACTCGTCTACATGAACAAAGAGAACCGAGTCGCAGCTGTGAGTAGTTTGTTTTGTTGTCCACGTGACACGCGTGTGCCATCATGAGTCGCTCTGGTCTCATGATGCGTTTACGTAGACAGAAACGGACTTTTATCCGAAAACATTTACAGTGACGTCGCTCCGGTTTATTCTGTTTTTAGTGACACATTGAGTCTTTGCTTCACTGAAACACTGTCATGTCGGGGTAAAGTCGGAAGTCGTTTGCATCCTGCTCAGTATTTGTTGCACCAGAAAGTTTTTAGGGAGAGAAAATCTCAAATATTGATCTGACAGTGAAGACAGGAGGACATGGAGTTGGAAGAATTCCCCCTAACAAGGTTGTTGGGATGGGATTGCTACCAGAGGCTCCACCCTGACTTAATGAAATAGTCTTGTTTGTAGGAAACACGGAGCCGGTTCCTTCCTCCGGTTAATCCTCACAGTCCCACAATGATCAGATTATGCTGTCTACGTGGCTGCTTGAAGGATCTGATGAGTCCAGGAATCGGGTCATGATCGGGTCTTTGCTGTGCATGTGCACGGTTCTGTGAGACCAGGCAGAAAACCGAATTTTCCTTCATGTTCCGGAAAGTGTTCGGTCAGCGCTCAGGTCAGATGAACTTGCTGCGGTTTCTTCTCAGGACCCGCTGGCCGGCATCATCCCACGGACGCTGCATCAGATATTCGAGAAGCTTTCCGAGAACGGCACCGAGTTCTCAGTCAAAGTCTCCCTGCTGGAGATCTACAACGAGGAGCTCTTCGACCTTCTCAGCGTCACCGAGGACGTCAGCGAGCGGCTGCAGCTCTTCGATGACCCGCGCAACAAGGTCCGACTGGTCGTTCGATGTGTGTCCTGCCGCTACGTTGGCCATTTTCTGATCATGGTGTTTGTGTTGCAGCGCGGCGTGGTGGTCAAGGGTCTGGAGGAGGTGACGGTCCACAACAAGGATGAAGTTTACCAGATCCTGGAGAGAGGAGCAGCTAAGAGGAGGACGGCCTCCACGCTGATGAACGCCTACTCCAGGTGATCTGAGCGCAAACACACGGCGGTCTGAGTGCTTTGTCGTCTTTTACCGAACTTTGCCGTCTTTTACCGAACTTTGCCGTCTTTTACCGAACTTTGCCGTCTTTTACCGAACTTTGCCGTCTTTTACCGAACTTTGTCATCTTTTACCGAACATCTCATCTTCTACCGAACTTTGTCGTCTTACCAAACCTGGTTGTGTATCACCGAACTTTGTCATCTTTTACTGAACTTTGTCGTCTTTTACCGAACATCTCATCTTTTACCGAACTTTGTCATCTTTTACCGAACTTTGTCATCTTTTACCGAACATCTCATCTTTTACCGAACTTTGTCATCTTTTACCGAACTTTGTCATCTTTTACCAAACATCTCATCTTTTACCGAACTTTGTCATCTTTTACCGAACATCTCATCTTTTACCGAACTTTGTCATCTTTTACCGAACATCTCATCTTTTACCGAACATCTCATCTTTTACCGAACATCTCATCTTTTACCGAACATCTCATCTTTTACCGAACTTTGTCATCTTTTACCGAACATCTCATCTTTTACCGAACATCTCATCTTTTACCGAACATCTCATCTTTTACCGAACTTTGTCATCTTTTACCGAACATCTCATCTTTTACCGAACTTTGTCATCTTTTACCGAACATCTCATCTTTTACCGAACTTTGTCATCTTTTACCGAACATCTCATCTTTTACCGAACATCTCATCTTTTACCGAACTTTGTCATCTTTTACCGAACATCTCATCTTTTACCGAACTTTGTCATCTTTTACCGAACATCTCATCTTTTACCGAACATCTCATCTTTTACCGAACTTTGTCATCTTTTACCGAACATCTCATCTTTTACCGAACATCTCATCTTTTACCGAACATCTCATCTTTTACCGAACTTTGTCATCTTTTACCGAACTTTGTCATCTTTTACCGAACTTTGTCATCTTTTACCGAACATCTCATCTTTTACCGAACATCTCATCTTTTACCGAACATCTCATCTTTTACCGAACTTTGTCATCTTTTACCGAACATCTCATCTTTTACCGAACATCTCATCTTTTACCGAACATCTCATCTTTTACCGAACTTTGTCATCTTTTACCGAACATCTCATCTTTTACCGAACATCTCATCTTTTACCGAACTTTGTCATCTTTTACCGAACATCTCATCTTTTACCGAACATCTCATCTTTTACCGAACTTTGTCATCTTTTACCGAACATCTCATCTTTTACCGAACATCTCATCTTTTACCGAACATCTCATCTTTTACCGAACTTTGTCATCTTTTACCGAACATCTCATCTTTTACCGAACATCTCATCTTTTACCGAACTTTGTCATCTTTTACCGAACATCTCATCTTTTACCGAACATCTCATCTTTTACCGAACTTTGTCATCTTTTACCGAACATCTCATCTTTTACCGAACATCTCATCTTTTACCGAACATCTCATCTTTTACCGAACATCTCATCTTTTACCGAACTTTGTCATCTTTTACCGAACTTTGTCATCTTTTACCGAACATCTCATCTTTTACCGAACATCTCATCTTTTACCGAACATCTCATCTTTTACCGAACTTTGTCATCTTTTACCGAACTTTGTCATCTTTTACCGAACATCTCATCTTTTACCGAACATCTCATCTTTTACCGAACTTTGTCATCTTTTACCGAACATCTCATCTTTTACCGAACATCTCATCTTTTACCGAACATCTCATCTTTTACCGAACTTTGTCATCTTTTACCGAACATCTCATCTTTTACCGAACATCTCATCTTTTACCGAACTTTGTCATCTTTTACCGAACATCTCATCTTTTACCGAACATCTCATCTTTTACCGAACATCTCATCTTTTACCGAACTTTGTCATCTTTTACCGAACATCTCATCTTTTACCGAACATCTCATCTTTTACCGAACATCTCATCTTTTACCGAACATCTCATCTTTTACCGAACTTTGTCATCTTTTACCGAACATCTCATCTTTTACCGAACATCTCATCTTTTACCGAACATCTCATCTTTTACCGAACATCTCATCTTTTACCGAACTTTGTCATCTTTTACCGAACATCTCATCTTTTACCGAACATCTCATCTTTTACCGAACATCTCATCTTTTACCGAGCTTTGTTGTCTTTTTCCGAGCTTTGTCGTCTTTTTCCGAGCTTTGTCGTCTTTACCGAACTGTGTTGTGTTTGTTTAGTCGCTCCCACTCGGTGTTTTCCGTCACCATCCACATGAAGGAGATAACCCTGGATGGAGAGGAGCTGGTGAAGATCGGGAAGCTCAACCTGGTAAGTAGCTGGTTTGTTCGTTAACACCTTCCTACCTCCATGTCTGAGGCGGGTCTCAAAACTCTGTCTCTGGTTCAGGTGGATCTTGCCGGCAGCGAGAACATCGGCCGTTCGGGGGCTGTTGACAAACGAGCTCGCGAGGCGGGAAACATCAACCAGTCTCTGCTGACGCTGGGACGGGTCATTACGGCCCTGGTGGAGAAGAGGCCTCACGTCCCCTACAGGTCAGTCTGGACACGCTGGACATGAATGTCCACTGTGATGAGGATGGATGAAAAGGATGGATACTGGGAGGGAGGCTGAAAAGACCATTCATAACTGGTTCTGGTAACTCTGTAGGGAGTCCAAACTGACCAGAATCCTTCAGGACTCTCTGGGGGGAAGAACAAAAACCTCCATCATCGCCACAGTGTCTCCATCGTCCAGCAACCTGGAGGTACGCGCTTTATCCAGTTCTCCTTTGTTGTGGTGCTTTCCAGCTGCTGTGACGGTTTCTTCTGTCTGCAGGAGTCTCTGAGCACGCTGGAGTACGCCAGCAGAGCCAAGAACATCATGAACAAGCCCGAAGTCAACCAGAAGCTCACCAAGAGGACGCTCATCAAGGTAGACCAGACGAAAAACGTCCCTTCAGCAGGTTTAGCTCCATCGTACCAGCCGTACAGCCGACTCTGACAGAAATATGTCACACGTGTCAGAAAAGGTCACTAAACGCATCACAGCAGCTGACCGCAGCGTTTTGTTCTCTCAGGAATACACGGAGGAAATCGAACGTCTGAAGCGCGACCTGGCCGCCACGCGGGACAAGAATGGAGTTTATTTATCAACAGAAAACTACGAGTAAGTCCGAGTTCGGTAGGAAACGCAGATCTGGAGAAAGAAACTCCGGTCTTCATGCTGAACGGGATCTTTTATGAGACGCTGCAGGAAACGTTCTGAATGAGTCGAACAGACGCTGAAGCTCTGAGATGAGACGCTTCTGCTCCTCATAGCGGATCGTTGTCCCGGCGGCTCAATCATCAATAGTTACTGCTGTTAAAAGCTAAGGTGACTTCTGATGGTGAAGCCGACTGATGGGGAGCTCTGCCTGCTGAGGAGGAAGAGGAGGAGGGGTGGGGAAAAATTTGAACATTTTAAAAACGCCTTTTTTGTTTTGTTTTTGCTTCACAATTTTTTAACAAAAAAAAAAAACCATTTTTTCCCCCCAAATAAATAATATTAATCCATGATAAACATTTTTATTTTTATTGTTTCTATTGATCTTTTTACTCGTCTTCTTGGGCGTTCCCGCAGCACAATGATGGTCTGGCCACTGGGATGTTTTTTCCTCATTAAAATAAGAAAAATAAACGAGTAAAAGATTTTTTACATTAAAAAAAAAAAAAAAAGTTTGTTTTTTGTTTGTTTTTTGTTTTTTGTTTTTTTTACACAAATCGAAGAATCATGGGAATCACAATTTAAATCAAGTTGGATCCCAAAAAATCTGAATCTAATTAAATCTGGATGAAAGCATATCGTCACCTAATGAAGTGTGTGTGTGTGTGTGTGTGTGTGTGTTTAACAGGAGCATGATGTCTCAGATCACCTCCCATGAGGAGCAGATTTCAGAGTACGTGGACAAGATCTCCGTCATGGAGGAGGAGCTGAAGAAGGTAGGAGGCGGTCTGTCTCAGCGTTGGTCTGAGTGACAGGTGGAGTTAAAGCTGATGTCTTCGTCCCGCCTGCAGGTGACGGAGCTGTTTGCGGACAGTAAAACCCAGCTGGAGCAGTGTGCGGCAGACCTAGATGACAAGCAGCTCAGGTACAGACACGCTGAGAACCGCATGATGAAAACGCTCCTTTCCAAAGTCCAGACCTCAGAAACACGTGACGCGTGTTCCTGAGGGCTCATAGCGTGTGCACCGTATGTAAGAATGCCATGCGTCCCTAAAGACGGGGTCCGGGGGAGATTTTATGTCGCTGTGCCGGTAATCCATCCGCCGCACCAGGAAGCTGATCTGGTTTTCCCAGAGCTTCAGCTCCACACCAGCTGTTCCACCTACAGCCTCCCAGTGTTCCCAGTCCTTTAGTTTCTGGTGTCATCGGATTAGCTGCCACCTTTTCCTCCAGTCTGCTGCTTCTCATCAGGGGGGGCGAGAATCACAACTTATTTAGCCTAGAATTGAGATTTTTTCCAGTATTGCGCATATTACATCAACTTCTTAGCATCGGACACTGAACATGAAAATAAATGTCTCTCCTGTCTTCTCGTACACACGACCTTTGAATAATGTTACCAGTTTTTCTGTGCATGAGGTGATGAGAGGTCGACAAGTTTCTGGAAACATAAACAGTCACCATCATCGTCATGCACACCATTTTTTCTTCCTCCAAGCGATAAGAGATGCCAGATTCTGTCCTGTGTGGTCCTCGGGGGGGAAAGGTGGTCTGTCTGAAGCAGAGACTTTTCACGCTGAAGTCACATCATGGACTGACGGACTCGTGTGTGGTTCCATAGTTCAGACCATAAGTCTGTCGTCGTACTGCTTGTCTCCACCGGCGCGTGGATGGAGCAGGTCGGGCAACTTGGGAAAAATAGTAGCGGGACGGCGCCGTGTGGCGATCCTTGTCCTAAATCCCTGGTTTTACAGTGCTGACTGGAGCCACGTCGTTAGCCAGGTGAAGCGGTAGCTTCTGTAGCTGCGGGAGGTCGACGTGGTGTGGAGAACCGCCGTATCACGTTCCCGTTATTCATGTCTGGATGGTTGACCGGGAGGGATGTTCTGCTGTTGTTTCCGGCTTCACCGGCTTCAGCATCACGCGGTAAAAGTCTCCATCGTTGTTTCAGGGAGAAAGACGGAGCACTTGTTTTCATGTCCTGGATCAGAATGCGGTGCAATCACCTCTTTTTCTTTTTTCTTTTCTTTTCTTTTCTTTTCTTTTTTCAATCGTCCTCTTCTGAAATGAGATTGCAGTTTTTTAGCGGTTAATCGTGCAGCCTGATTCCTGAGTCTGTAAAAGTGACTAAACCAAGTGAGAAAAGCCGTTTCCTCCACGGAGAGGTCTTGGTCTGGCCTGAAGGTCTCTTTGTGACTCCAGGCTGGACGAGACCAGCAGAAACCTGCAGGAGACCAAGGAGAAGCTGATTGAGGAGGAGTTCATCACCTCTGAGCTCGCATCCGTTCAGGAATCTCTGTACGCCACGGCCGGACAGGTACCGCCCCCTCAGTCTGATGCAGATCCAGTGGATCTGGGCTCTGTCTGGTTTAGTTTTTCCTGGTTGGTGCTCAGATCTGGTCTTCCAGCTCCGTGTCTGAACTGGACTTGTGTGTTTCCTCCTGCAGCTTCTGAAGACGGTGGACGACAGCACTGGAGACGTGTTGGGCCTCCATGACAAGCTGGACCGCAAGAAAAAGGTCAGACTCTTCAAAGGATTTTCCCGGTTCACTGAGTCTCCCCAAAGCCAGACCTCCTCCAGGTCATCTAGTCCGAGGTCGTTCTGAAACAAAACCTCATTTAGATGTAAAATGAGCCTTTCTGGGCCCAATTCTGACCCCTGGTGGACTCCAAAAGCCGCGTCCCGACATGAGGACGAAGGTTGTGGCAACACAAATTGTTCTGCGTCCTTAGAAGACGTTGTGGAGCAGAGAGACTTTCTGTCGGACTAAAACTCAGCTGAACTTCCAGGTGGAGCAGCACAACGAGGAGATCCAGCAGAGCTTCGCTGGGCGGGTGGAGCACGCCTTCAGCAGCATGCAGCGATGCGTTCAGGAACACGCCGACAAACACCAGCGCATGCTGAGCAGCTACTCGCAACACATCGGTAAGAACGGCCGTCCTGGTTGCTTCTGTCTCAGACGGTCCCCGAAACGCCAAACATGCTTCCTTCTGTCTCAGATTCCCTGCTGGTCACGAACGAGGCGGCACTGAAGAGCAACCTGAGCACCGCGGAGTCGCTGGTGGGCGGAGTCAGGTCGCTGGTGGCGGAGGGCGTGGCCCGCAGTCGGCAGCAGGTGGAGCAGCAGACGGGGCTGTGTCGGCGGGAGAAGGAGAGTCTGCTGGAGCTCCTGGTGAGTCGCTTCACGGAGGAGAAACGTTTTCACATCTAGAAGTTGCTTCACATGTTCATGTGTGTGTTATGTAATGTGTTGCCATGGAGACGTGTGTGACTGGTGGAGAGGAGGATGGAGGGATGCGTTGCCATGGAGACGTGTGTGACTGGTGGAGAGGAGGATGGAGGGATGCGTTGCCATGGAGACGTGTGTGTGACTGGTGGAGAGGAGGATGGAGGGACGCGTTGCCGTGGAGACGTGTGTGTGACTGGTGGAGAGGAGGATGGAGGGATGCGTTGCCATGGAGACGTGTGTGTGACTGGTGGAGAGGAGGATGGAGGGACGCGTTGCCGTGGAGACGTGTGTGACTGGTGGAGAGGAGGATGGAGGGACGCGTTGCCGTGGAGACGTGTGTGACTGGTGGAGAGGAGGATGGAGGGATGCGTTGCCATGGAGACGTGTGTGTGACTGGTGGAGAGGAGGATGGAGGGATGCGTTGCCATGGAGACGTGTGTGTGACTGGTGGAGAGGAGGATGGAGGGACGCGTTGCCGTGGAGACGTGTGTGACTGGTGGAGAGGAGGATGGAGGGATGCGTTGCCGTGGAGACGTGTTATTTAGCCGGGGACTTGGTGTGTTACAGGAAGCACATCAGCAGCAGATGGAGGAGGTCTTGACTGTCCGGACTCTGATGGGTCTGTCGGCCATCAACGAGCTCAGCGACGCTCTGAAGTCCTCGACGGAGACGCTCCACGCTCTGGCTGAACAGGTGAGTCCACACCTCCTCCCATCACCACCTCCTCTGCTCCTGTTGGTCTCCGTCGCCTCCGTGACGTCTCCTCTCTGCCTCTCAGGTGGAGGCGATGAAGGAGGTGGGGGGTTCTCTCAGGCGGTTAGTGACGGAGCTGGGGGGTCTGCAGGACGCCACCATGCAGGAACTGAGCGCGCTGCAAACCGAACAGGACAAGCTGGAGGACAAGATTCGACGAGCCCAGGAGAGACACCAGACGGTGAGACCTGATCTGGTCCCAGCAGGGAGACCGCGTCCTCCTGGGAATCCGGACCACCAACACGTGTTTCTGGTTGTTTCAGGGGATGAAGCAGCTTTCCCTGCAGATCCAGCAGGACTACACAGACCTGCGCTCGGCCTCCAGATCTCTGCAGACACCTGTGATGAAGCTGCAGGAGAACATCAGCAGGTGAGTTGCAGGAAAGCCCCATCAGGTTCATCAGTCTGACCTGGACTCTGATCTGGTCTGGTCTGGTCTCTGCAGCGGCTGCAGCTCGGTGGCGACTCAGGCTTCAGCCCAGGCAGACCTCCTCCTCTCCACCTCCTCTTCTCTCGCCTCCTCCCTGCGTCTGAGCGCCACTGAGAGCCAGCAGGCGCTGGAGGAGATGAAGGGCTACTGCAGCGACCTCCACAGCTCTGTGTCCGGTACGTAAGCCGCCTCGCCTCCATCGCATGTCCCGCTCCGTCATGCTAACCCTCATGTCTGACGGCAGGTCTGGTGGAGCAGGACCTCCAGTGGAGCCTCGGAGCCAGGCAGCAGGTGGAGTCCCAAACCCAGGAACAGCTCTCCTGGATGGACAAGATTTCCTCCGAAGCTCAGAATCTGCAGCAGGTAAAGATCCAGAAAGACTAAAATAAACTTCATGAATTGCCGATAAAATCTGGTCTCTGTGTGAATAAAAGCAGAATTTCTGCTTCCATGAAGCTCCAGATGTTTGTACTGGTTAAAACATCTGGACTGCAGCAGACCAGTTCTCCTGTCCCACCATCAGGATGTGGTCCTGCTGGACCAGTTCTCCTGTTCCACCATCAGGATGTGGTCCAGCATGGTGGAACCTGCAAGGTCTTCCCTGAAAGAGACGTTGTCTGGATGGGAGCAGATGTTTCAGCATTGATGGAGCTTCCCAGATGTGGAAGCTGCCCACGCCATCGGCACTAATGCAACCCCATCCCATCAGAGATGCAGGCTGATAACAAGCTGGATGCTCCCTCTCCTCTTTAGTCTGCAGGACACGCCGTCCATGCTGTCCACTAACTATTCCACATCTTCATCCAGGTTTCCACTCAGAACATTTTAAATGAGCTTTGGTCCAGAGAAGACGGCGTGTTTCTGGATCCTCTTCACATATGATGGAGCTTTAACCTGCATGTGTGGATTTCAGCCTGAACTGGGTTCACACTGGTTTCTGGAAGCTTCCTGAGTCCATGCACTGGTTTCCAGTAGAGAATCATGTTATAATGCAGAAGATCACCAGCATCCAGCCTGGTCCCAGCATACAGAGATTCCTTCCAATTCTCTGAAGCTATAGATGATATTATAAACTGGAGATGCAGCTAGTTAAACCAGTCACGTTACTGACCTTCTCCCAGTTAAACCAGTCACGTTACTGACCTTCTGCCAGTTAAACCAGTCACGTTACTGACCTTCTCCCAGTTAAACCAGTCACGTTACTGACCTGCTCCCAGTTAAACCAGTCACGTTACTGACCTGCTCCCAGTTAAACCAGTCACGTTACTGACCTTCTGCCAGTTAAACCAGTCACGTTACTGACCTTCTCCCAGTTAAACCAGTCACGTTACTGACCTTCTGCCAGTTAAACCAGTCACGTTACTGACCTGCTGCCAGTTAAACCAGTCACGTTACTGACCTGCTGCCAGTTAAACCAGTCACGTTACTGACCTGCTCCCAGTTAAACCAGTCACGTTACTGACCTGCTCCCAGTTAAACCAGTCACGTTACTGACCTTCTGCCAGTTAAACCAGTCACGTTACTGACCTGCTCCCAGTTAAACCAGTCACGTTACTGACCTGCTGCCAGTTAAACCAGTCACGTTACTGACCTTCTGCCAGTTAAACCAGTCACGTTACTGACCTTCTGCCAGTTAAACCAGTCACGTTACTGACCTTCTCCCAGTTAAACCAGTCACGTTACTGACCTGCTGCCAGTTAAACCAGTCACGTTACTGACCTGCTGCCAGTTAAACCAGTCACGTTACTGACCTGCTCCCAGTTAAACCAGTCACGTTACTGACCTGCTCCCAGTTAAACCAGTCACGTTACTGACCTGCTCCCAGTTAAACCAGTCACGTTACTGACCTGCTCCCAGTTAAACCAGTCACGTTACTGACCTGCTCCCAGTTAAACCAGTCACGTTACTGACCTTCTGCCAGTTAAACCAGTCACGTTACTGACCTGCTCCCAGTTAAACCAGTCACGTTACTGACCTGCTGCCAGTTAAACCAGTCACGTTACTGACCT
Source organism: Telmatherina bonti (assembly GCF_933228915.1). Lineage (NCBI taxonomy): Eukaryota > Metazoa > Chordata > Actinopteri > Atheriniformes > Telmatherinidae > Telmatherina > Telmatherina bonti. Next base: position 5,637,997 of record NC_136629.1, read on the forward strand.
TCTGCCAGTTAAACCAGTCACGTTACTGACCTTCTGCCAGTTAAACCAGTCACGTTACTGACCTGCTCCCAGTTAAACCAGTCACGTTACTGACCTGCTCCCAGTTAAACCAGTCACGTTACTGACCTTCTGCCAGTTAAACCAGTCACGTTACTGACCTGCTCCCAGTTAAACCAGTCACGTTACTGACCTGCTGCCAGTTAAACCAGTCACGTTACTGACCTTCTGCCAGTTAAACCAGTCACGTTACTGACCTTCTGCCAGTTAAACCAGTCACGTTACTGACCTGTTCCCAGTTAAACCAGTCACGTTACTGACCTGCTGCCAGTTAAACCAGTCACGTTACTGACCTTCTGCCAGTTAAACCAGTCACGTTACTGACCTGTTCCCAGTTAAACCAGTCACGTTACTGACCAGCTCCCAGTTAAACCAGTCACGTTACTGACCTGCTCCCAGTTAAACCAGTCACGTTACTGACCTGCTCCCAGTTAAACCAGTCACGTTACTGACCTTCTCCCAGTTAAACCAGTCACGTTACTGACCTGTTCCCAGTTAAACCAGTCACGTTACTGACCTGTTCCCAGTTAAACCAGTCACGTTACTGACCTGTTCCCAGTTAAACCAGTCACGTTACTGACCTGTTCCCAGTTAAACCAGTCACGTTACTGACCAGCTCCCAGTTAAACCAGTCACGTTACTGACCAGCTCCCAGTTAAACCAGTCACGTTACTGACCAGCTCCCAGTTAAACCAGTCACGTTACTGACCAGCTCCCAGTTAAACCAGTCACGTTACTGACCAGCTCCCAGTTAAACCAGTCACGTTACTGACCAGCTCCCAGTTAAACCAGTCACGTTACTGACCAGCTCCCAGTTAAACCAGTCACGTTACTGACCTGCTCCCAGTTAAACCAGTCACGTTACTGACCTGCTCCCAGTTAAACCAGTCACGTTACTGACCTTCTCCCAGTTAAACCAGTCACGTTACTGACCTGCTCCCAGTTAAACCAGTCACGTTACTGACCTGCTCCCAGTTAAACCAGTCACGTTACTGACCAGCTCCCAGTTAAACCAGTCACGTTACTGACCTGCTCCCAGTTAAACCAGTCACGTTACTGACCAGCTCCCAGTTAAACCAGTCACGTTACTGACCTGCTCCCAGTTAAACCAGTCACGTTACTGACCAGCTCCCAGTTAAACCAGTCACGTTACTGACCAGCTCCCAGTTAAACCAGTCACGTTACTGACCAGCTCCCAGTTAAACCAGTCACGTTACTGACCTGCTCCCAGTTAAACCAGTCACGTTACTGACCAGCTCCCAGTTAAACCAGTCACGTTACTGACCAGCTCCCAGTTAAACCAGTCACGTTACTGACCTGCTCCCAGTTAAACCAGTCACGTTACTGACCTGCTCCCAGTTAAACCAGTCACGTTACTGACCTGCTCCCAGTTAAACCAGTCACGTTACTGACCTGCTCCCAGTTAAACCAGTCACGTTACTGACCTGTTCCCAGTTAAACCAGTCACGTTACTGACCTGTTCCCAGTTAAACCAGTCACGTTACTGACCTGTTCCCAGTTAAACCAGTCACGTTACTGACCTGTTCCCAGTTAAACCAGTCACGTTACTGACCTTCTCCCAGTTAAACCAGTCACGTTACTGACCAGCTCCCAGTTAAACCAGTCACGTTACTGACCAGCTCCCAGTTAAACCAGTCACGTTACTGACCAGCTCCCAGTTAAACCAGTCACGTTACTGACCAGCTCCCAGTTAAACCAGTCACGTTACTGACCAGCTCCCAGTTAAACCAGTCACGTTACTGACCAGCTCCCAGTTAAACCAGTCACGTTACTGACCTGCTCCCAGTTAAACCAGTCACGTTACTGACCAGCTCCCAGTTAAACCAGTCACGTTACTGACCAGCTCCCAGTTAAACCAGTCACGTTACTGACCTGCTCCCAGTTAAACCAGTCACGTTACTGACCTGCTCCCAGTTAAACCAGTCACGTTACTGACCTTCTCCCAGTTAAACCAGTCACGTTACTGACCTGCTCCCAGTTAAACCAGTCACGTTACTGACCTGCTCCCAGTTAAACCAGTCACGTTACTGACCTTCTCCCAGTTAAACCAGTCACGTTACTGACCTTCTCCCAGTTAAACCAGTCACGTTACTGACCTGCTCCCAGTTAAACCAGTCACGTTACTGACCTGTTCCCAGTTAAACCAGTCACGTTACTGACCAGCTCCCAGTTAAACCAGTCACGTTACTGACCTGTTCCCAGTTAAACCAGTCACGTTACTGACCTGCTCCCAGTTAAACCAGTCACGTTACTGACCTTCTGCCAGTTAAACCAGTCACGTTACTGACCTTCTGCCAGTTAAACCAGTCACGTTACTGACCTGCTCCCAGTTAAACCAGTCACGTTACTGACCTGTTCCCAGTTAAACCAGTCACGTTACTGACCTTCTCCCAGTTAAACCAGTCACGTTACTGACCTGTTCCCAGTTAAACCAGTCACGTTACTGACCTGCTCCCAGTTAAACCAGTCACGTTACTGACCTGCTCCCAGTTAAACCAGTCACGTTACTGACCTTCTCCCAGTTAAACCAGTCTCTACTGGGAATAAACCGAGACGGGGTTTCCTGTCAGTCGTGTCCAACATGTCTCCGCGGTCGTTGCAGAGCGTTGAGACCAGCGCCGCCGAGCGTCTCCACGCCGCCGGCGAGGACCTGCGGGGCCGGCAGGAGGAAGCGAGGCGGTCTCTGCGGTCCCTGCAGGACCAGACCGGTCTGGACCGGACCGTCCTGGACCGACAGCGGGCCGAGATGGAGGACCATGTGGAGCGAGGTGCGCGTCTCGTCCACAGCTTCCTGCAGGACGAGCTGCAGCAGGACGTCGCCACCGGTGAGACGTTCATCCCGATCCGCCCCCTGGATCCGGTTTGATCCGGACCTCGGTTCGGTCCGACCGGGTCGGAACGTCTTCAGCGTTTTCTCCATGTTGCCTTCAGGTGCCACCCCCCAGCGGCGGGACTTTGTGTATCCCCGCCAGCTGAACAAGTCCAGGAGCCGCAGCGAGCTGCTGGAGAGTCTGAGGAGACGGCAGGAGGAGCTGCAGGCCGCCATGGTGGAGGAGGAGGAGCTGGAGGAGGAGCTGGAGGAGCAGGAGGAGGACAAGGTCAGCCTGGCAGAGCAGGTACGTCTACGTCTTCTCCTGACTGTCCGCCGTCACCTGAACTCACCTTGTAGTGAAGCAGCGTCCTGTCTGTCCCCAGGACTCTCCGGAGGACGAGACCTGTAACGACAGCTCGTCCTTCCTGGACGAGAACCTGGTCTTCAACCAGAGCAAGCGGCTTCCCTTCTTCAAGGTGAGCGGCGGGAACTGGACCGGGACCCGGATGTCGGAGGACATCCTGACACATGTTAACCACAAGCGTTCTGCTCTTCTTCTGCAGCAGAAGAAGAAGGAGGCGAAGCTTCCCAGCAAGCAAAAAGCTGCCGACGAGGCGACTCTTCAGAAATCCCGGCTGCCGCTGCGCTGCCAGAACTGAGGACGCCGCCACCGCCGGCTCCCGTCCAGCGTCCGTCTGTCTCCTCCAACCTTCTGTCTGTTTGTAACTTTATTTTATACGTTTATTCATTTCAAAAGTAAAATAAAGAGAGATGGATCCAGATCGCAGTGAAGATTAGACTTTTTTTCTTTGACGTACACATGAACGGTCCAGTATATTTACACACACACACTGATGTGAGGAGTGTGGGTCCAGCAGGGTGAGACCTTAGACTGTATATAAAAGATGGGCGGAGCCTCCGTGACGTCACCCGTAGGTTTCTGAAGAGCTGAATTGAAGCTCGTGGGCGGTTCCTTCCATCGCCATCTTGGCAGCGGCATGCGTGTCGTCTCGCCCAGAAAATACAAATATGGGCAAAGAGGTGGAGCTGAGAGGGGGGCTGTGAGCATCATGGTGGATGATTGACATCAAGCGAACTCCAGGCTTTCTGTAGCTAAAAGCTAACTGAGCTAACCCGGAGATAACAGGAGCTAACCAGCTAACGGAGGCAAGCGGGCTAAAGCTAAGTCACGTTGTTAACCGGCTAAAAACCGCGGTTGTTCTACGTTCTTCTGACTTGAGATCAGGTACCTGTCAATCAGAAGGACACGCCTCTAATTATGCCGAAATTTGAGATTAAATTACTTTTAAATGGGCGAGTTAGAAAAAAATTCACTCCCCCCACAGTTGTCATGAAGGTAAACCTGACCTGTTAAACCTAAAATGGATTTCTGAACCAGGCTGTGAACATGTTTATTCCTGCTGTGAAGTTGGTCTTTTTAACATGGGAGTCTATGGGGATTTACTCTGTTTTGGAGCCCCTAGTGGATGAAGGGGGAACTGCAGTTTTATACACTTCAACATAGGCGTCACTTTTAACCGCCGGAGACTCCGTCCATCTTTCATATACGGTCTATGGGTGAGACACATCAGAGCAGAAGCTCTTTCCTCTTCAGTGGGAAGGTTTGGGTCGACATTGCTGAAGTTCGTAGACATCAACCCGCGCTCCAGACATGACGATCTCCCTGCAGCTTCCTGTTCTCGTGTCTCAGCTTTCAAACGGGACGTTTCTGGAGGGACAGAAGTCTCGGTGAGGGCCACGGCTGTCCAGATGTTTGGCTGCAGTTGGACGTTTACTATCAGGGATGGAAATTTCTTTGTGGGAAATCTTGAGATGCAGCATCACCTTTGCAACATGGAGCAACACAACAAAGCAGAGACATAATAGTTTACATAACAAGCACGAAATAAAATGGTACACTTTACAAAGATACTAAAACTTAATCATGATGCAGAAAGATTCCGTTCATATGGATGAGTGTTTCAGTCGTCCCACCTGCATCCCAACAGGGACTGATGTTCAGGAAGATGCTTTGGGTTCTGGTGCTGTGTACTGCTGTGTACCTCCTGTGTACCACTTTAAACTGGATTGAACGTTGACAGAAGCAGAGAGGATGAAGTGATGTGTTTCAGTACATTTGACCGGGACAGCCTGCAGCTCTCCGCCATCATTCCCACATTTCATCCACCTGCTGAGAAGAGCAAACACCAGCATATCAGTAGGAAGTACAGACCTGTCCCAGCTGCGTGGTGTTGTGGGGCTTTCCTCAGACATTTCTTGAAATAAACTTTCATACTTCCTGTTTCATGTATTTTCATAGAAGGAAGGTGTACACCTGTTTACACTACTTCAGGGTTGATTATAAAAGTCCAGATGATCCAGTGGGCATCATGGCCAGGGACCCACGTAGAGCAAACAGCAGCAGTTTGGACATGAAACTAAATGTACATAAAAGCCAGATAGTTCCACCACAGTGTCTGGTGTGTTGCTATTGATACCATTGGCTGAGAAATGTTAGAAATGTCGTTTCACAGTGTTGCAGTGTGGAAGGGGGCTCCTGGAGCACTCTGGGCCCTGGGGCTTCTGCACTTTTAATCCGGCCCTGCATAAACTGCACACCCTTTTCTTTTGATTTACCAGTAACATACTGGTATGTCAGGAAGTTCTGACTAGAAACAGGAAGCCTGCGGAGGAACACGCCGCAGTTTCAGCAGCAGATTGTGAAGACGGCGCTGTGTAAACGTCCTCTTTTCTGGTCTGAAGACATGGAGGGAAGATCCTTTGTCTCCTGGCCGTGGTGATGAATGCTGCTCTGGCTAAGACTAAAGACGTGTATTTCGCAGTGGGTGCGCCGTTGGTTCTAGATCCTGGACCGATAGACTATCCCATCACCAGTATCACATGGAAGCACAAGGGGAACATCGCCACAGAGTGGATTAAAGATGTGGTTCCTGTGGATGATTATGGTGACTTTAAAGACCGCACAAAGCTGGACCTAAAGACCGCAGTGCTGACAGTAAACGCAGCGAAGTCTTCTGACGAGGGAGAGTTCACAGTGGAGATCAACAACAGAGTCCTGCCTGTTGGATACAAGGCTGCAGAGCTGCAGAAAGTACCTAAACCTGAGGTGGTTCTGAGACCTCTGACCTGCCAGAAGGACTCACCAAACTGCACCCTGAGCTGTGAAGGAAACCTTCAAAGGCCTGAACTGGTCTCTTATTTCTGGAAGAAGGGAAACGGAGAGTGGGAAAAGTCAGAAAAGGAAATCAACATCATCAACGATGAGAAAACAAAAGGCGTTGAGACATTTTCCTGCAAAATGCAGAATCCAGTCAGTGAGGAGGAGAGCGAGGCCTTCAACAATCTGTTCTACCAAGCAGCATCTTCCAACGGAGGTGCGATCGTTCGGATCATCATCTCTAACGTAGTACTGGTTGGAGCTGCAGTCACTCTCATTAGTCAAATTTGACTATATAAACTTGGATTCTGGTCTGATCTGGACTCTGGTCTGGACTCTGGTCTGGACTCTGGTCTGATCTGGACTCTGGTCTGGACTCTGGTCTGGACTCTGGTCTGATCTGGACTCTGGTCTGATCTGGACTCTGGTCTGGACTCTGATATGGACTCTGGTCTGGACTCTGGTCTGGACTCTAGTCTGATCTGGACTCTGGTCTGGACTCTGGTCTGGACTCTGGTCTGGACTCTAGTCTGATCTGGACTCTGGTCTGGACTCTGGTCTGATCTGGACTCTGGTCTGATCTGGACTCTGATCTGGACTCTGGTCTGGACTCTGGTCTGATCTGGACTCTGGTCTGGACTCTAGTCTGATCTGGACTCTGGTCTGAACTCTGGTCTGGACTCTGATATGGACTCTGGTCTGGACTCTGGTCTGGACTCTGATCTGGACTCTGGTCTGGACTCTGGTCTGATCTGGACTCTGGTCTGGACTCTGGTCTGATCTGGACTCTGGTCTGATCTGGACTCTGGTCTGGACTCTGGTCTGGACTCTAGTCTGATCTGGACTCTGGTCTGGACTCTGGTCTGATCTGGACTCTGATCTGGACTCTGGTCTGGAATCTCGTCTGATCTGGACTCTGGTCTGGACTCTGGTCTGGACTCTGGTCTGGACTCTGGTCTGGACTCTGGTCTGGACTCTGGTCTGGACTCTGGTCTGATCTGGACTCTGGTCTGGACTCTGGTCTGGACTCTGGTCTGATCTGGACTCTGATCTGGACTCTGGTCTGGACTCTGGTCTGATCTGGACTCTGATCTGGACTCTGGTCTGGACTCTGATCTGGACTCTGGTCTGGACTCTGGTCTGATCTGGACTCTGGTCTGGACTCTGATCTGGACTCTGATCTGGACTCTGGTCTGGACTCTGGTCTGGACTCTGATCTGGACTCTGGTCTGGACTCTGGTCTGGACTCTGATCTGGACTCTGGTCTGATCTGGACTCTGGTCTGGACTCTGGTCTGATCTGGACTCTGGTCTGGACTCTGGTCTGATCTGGACTCTGGTCTGATCTGGACTCTGGTCTGGACTCTGATATGGACTCTGGTCTGGACTCTGGTCTGGACTCTAGTCTGATCTGGACTCTGGTCTGGACTCTGGTCTGGACTCTGGTCTGGACTCTAGTCTGATCTGGACTCTGGTCTGGACTCTGGTCTGATCTGGACTCTGGTCTGATCTGGACTCTGATCTGGACTCTGGTCTGGACTCTGGTCTGATCTGGACTCTGGTCTGGACTCTAGTCTGATCTGGACTCTGGTCTGAACTCTGGTCTGGACTCTGATATGGACTCTGGTCTGGACTCTGGTCTGGACTCTAGTCTGATCTGGACTCTGGTCTGGACTCTGGTCTGATCTGGACTCTGGTCTGGACTCTGGTCTGATCTGGACTCTGGTCTGATCTGGACTCTGGTCTGGACTCTGGTCTGGACTCTAGTCTGATCTGGACTCTGGTCTGGACTCTGGTCTGATCTGGACTCTGATCTGGACTCTGGTCTGGAATCTCGTCTGATCTGGACTCTGGTCTGGACTCTGGTCTGGACTCTAGTCTGATCTGGACTCTGGTCTGGACTCTGGTCTGGACTCTGGTCTGATCTGGACTCTGGTCTGGACTCTGGTCTGGACTCTGGTCTGATCTGGACTCTGATCTGGACTCTGATCTGGACTCTGGTCTGGACTCTGGTCTGATCTGGACTCTGATCTGGACTCTGGTCTGGACTCTGATCTGGACTCTGGTCTGGACTCTGGTCTGATCTGGACTCTGGTCTGGACTCTGATCTGGACTCTGATCTGGACTCTGGTCTGGACTCTGATCTGGACTCTGGTCTGGACTCTGGTCTGATCTGGACTCTGGTCTGGACTCTGGTCTGATCTGGACTCTGGTCTTGACTCTGGTCTGGACTCTGATCTGGACTCTGATCTGGACTCTGGTCTGGACTCTGATCTGGACTCTGGTCTGGACTCTGGTCTGGACTCTGATCTGGACTCTGGTCTGGACTCTGATCTGGACTCTGATCTGGACTCTGGTCTGGACTCTGGTCTGGACTCTGATCTGGACTCTGATCTGGACTCTGGTCTGGACTCTGATCTGGACTCTGGTCTGGACTCTGATCTGGACTCTGATCTGGACTCTGGTCTGGACTCTGATCTGGACTCTGGTCTGGACTCTGGTCTGGACTCTGATCTGGACTCTGGTCTGGACTCTGATCTGGACTCTGGTCTGGACTCTGGTCTGGACTCTGATCTGGACTCTGGTCCGGACTCTGATCTGGACTCTGGTCCGGACTCTGGTCTGGACTCTGATCTGGACTCTGGTCTGGACTCTGGTCTGATCTGGACTCTGATCTGGACTCTGGTCTGGACTCTGATCTGGACTCTGGTCTGGACTCTGGTCTGGACTCTTATCTGGACTCTGGTCTGGACTCTGGTCTGGACTCTGATCTGGACTCTGGTCCGGACTCTGGTCTGGACTCTGGTCTGGACTCTGATCTGGACTCTGGTCTGGACTCTGATCTGGACTCTGGTCTGGACTCTGGTCTGGACTCTGATCTGGACTCTGGTCTGGACTCTGGTCTGGACTCTGGTCTGGACTCTGATCTGGACTCTGGTCTGGACTCTGGTCTGGACTCTGATCTGGACTCTGGTCTGGACTCTGGTCTGGACTCTGGTCTGGACTCTGATCTGGACTCTGGTCTGGACTCTGGTCTGGACTCTGATCTGGACTCTGGTCTGGACTCTGATCTGGACTCTGATCTGGACTCTGGTCCGGACTCTGATCTGGACTCTGGTCCGGACTCTGATCCGGACTCTGATCTGGACTCTGGTCTGGACTCTGATCCGGACTCTGATCTGGACTCTGGTCTGGACTCTGGTCTGATCTGGACTCTGATCTGGACTCTGATCTGGACTCTGGTCTGGACTCTGATCTGGACTCTGGTCTGGACTCTGATCTGGACTCTGATCTGGACTCTGGTCTGGACTCTGGTCTGGACTCTGGTCTGATCTGGACTCTGATCTGGACTCTGGTCTGGACTCTGGTCTGGACTCTGGTCTGGACTCTGATCTGGACTCTGATCTGGACTCTGGTCCGGACTCTGGTCTGGACTCTGGTCTGGACTCTGATCTGGACTCTGGTCTGGACTCTGGTCTGGACTCTGATCTGGACTCTGGTCTGGACTCTGATCTGGACTCTGGTCCGGACTCTGATCTGGACTCTGATCTGGACTCTGGTCTGGACTCTGATCTGGACTCTGGTCTGATCTGGACTCTGATCTGGACTCTGGTCTGGACTCTGGTCTGGACTCTGATCTGGACTCTGGTCTGGTCTCTGGTCTGGACTCTGGTCTGGACTCTGATCTGGACTCTGGTCTGGACTCTGATCTGGACTCTGGTCTGGACTCTGGTCTGGACTCTGGTCTGGACTCTGATCTGGACTCTGGTCTGGACTCTGATCTGGACTCTGATCTGGACTCTGGTCTGGACTCTGGACTCTGGTCTGGACTCTGATCTGGACTCTGATCTGGACTCTGGTCTGGACTCTGATCTGGACTCTGGTCTGGACTCTGATCTGGACTCTGATCTGGACTCTGGTCTGGACTCTGATCTGGACTCTGATCTGTACTCTGGTCTGGACTCTGATCTGGACTCTGGTCTGGACTCTGGTCTGGACTCTGATCTGGACTCTAGTCTGGACTCTGATCTGGACTCTGGTCTGGACTCTGATCTGGACTCTGATCTGGACTCTGGTCTGGACTCTGATCTGGACTCTGATCTGGACTCTGGTCTGGACTCTGATCTGGACTCTGGTCTGGACTCTGATCTGGACTCTGATCTGGACTCTGGTCTGGACTCTGATCTGGACTCTGGTCTGGACTCTGGTCTGGACTCTGATCTGGACTCTGGTCTGGACTCTGGTCTGGACTCTGATCTGGACTCTGGTCTGGACTCTGATCTGGACTCTGGTCTGGACTCTGGTCTGGACTCTGATCTGGACTCTGATCTGGACTCTGGTCTGGACTCTGATCTGGACTCTGGTCTGGACTCTGGTCTGGACTCTGATCTGGACTCTGGTCTGGACTCTGATCTGGACTCTGGTCTGGACTCTGGTCTGGACTCTGATCTGGACTCTGGTCTGGACTCTGATCTGGACTCTGGTCTGGACTCTGGTCTGGACTCTGATCTGGACTCTGATCTGGACTCTGGTCTGGACTCTGATCTGGACTCTGGTCTGGACTCTGGTCTGGACTCTGATCTGGACTCTGGTCTGGACTCTGATCTGGACTCTGATCTGGACTCTGGTCTGGACTCTGATCTGGACTCTGGTCTGGACTCTGGTCTGGAGTCTGGTCTGGACTCTGGTCTGGACTCTGGTCTGGACTCTGATCTGGACTCTGGTCCGGACTCTGATCTGGACTCTGGTCCGGACTCTGGTCTGGACTCTGATCTGGACTCTGGTCTGGACTCTGATCTGGACTCTGATCTGGACTCTGGTCTGGACTCTGGTCTGGACTCTGGTCTGGACTCTGGTCTGGACTCTGATCTGGACTCTGGTCTGGACTCTGATCTGGACTCTGATCTGGACTCTGGTCTGGACTCTGATCTGGACTCTGGTCTGGACTGTGATCTGGACTCTGATCTGGACTCTGATCTGGACTCTGGTCTGGACTCTGATCTGGACTCTGGTCTGGACTCTGGTCTGGACTCTGGTCTGGACTCTGATCTGGACTCTGGTCTGGAGTCTGGTCTGGACTCTGGTCTGGACTCTGGTCTGGACTCTGATCTGGACTCTGGTCTGGACTCTGGACTCTGATCTGGACTCTGATCTGGACTCTGATCTGGACTCTGGTCTGGACTCTGGTCCGGACTCTGGTCTGGACTCTGGTCTGGACTCTGGTCTGGACTCTGGTCTGGACTAGTGGACCAGAGTCTTTGGATGGAAGAGCTCTGCTTGGTTTATATTCTCTGAACATATGACATATTTAATCTGGTCCAGAACCATTCTGGGATTTGTAAACAATCAGCAGGGTTTTGACATCTATCCTGTGATTGACTGGAAACCAGTATAAACTGGAAACCAGTGTAAAGATGTTAAAACTGGTGTGATGTGTTCAGACCTCTTAGTTCTAGTTAAAGCTCTGGCAGCAGCATCTGGATGATCTGCAGATGTTTAATGCTCTCTTTAGGAAGTCCTGTTAAAAGACCATCATAGCTGTCAATTGTAACAAAATAACTCCGGCCTTCTAAATAGGACCTGAACCAGTTAAGGAGCACTCAGTTTTCCAGCCTGTCCAACAGAATTCTGTGATCTACAGCATCAGATGCAGATCTGAGATCCAGCAGAACCAGGACTGACACTTGACCAGAATCCATATTCAACCTAAAATCATTTAAGACTTTGACCAGAGCCGTTTCAGTGCTGTGGTGAGGTCGAAAGCCGGACTGGAATTTATCAAGATTTCCACTTTTATTTAAGAAGTCATGAAGCTGATAGAACAGATCTTTCTTAGTTATCTTGGATGTAAAAGAGAGGTGAGAGACAGGTATATAGTTCATTACAGAGGCATCCTGAGTCCTTTTCTTTAGGAGTGGCTTAATAGCAGCTATCTTTAGAGACTTGGGAAAAATACCAAGAAAGAAAACAAATATAAATACAGTTTTTAAGCTTCAGATATGGGAGTCAATAAACAATAAAAAAAAAAAAAGACCAAATACAATTTTAACTTGAATACTTATGTGATCATGGAAAGTTGCCCCTCGGCCCAGCCGCTACCCACTGAACTGGCCGAACTGTGGGTGAAGTAGTCTGCTGAATGAGCAACAATAAGAGAAGTGGTTGTTTTAAACAGAAGCGACAAAGAGAAGAGGAATTTAATTAAAAAGCATGCATCCTTTAGACACACAGGATCTTCGTCAAGTCGAGAGAGGTAAATAACGTGGAACGTTCCCTTTTCTAATGTCTTTATCTTTATCATCTGTCAATGCAAAGTGGCCTTGAAATTTTGTTAAAAAGAAAGCTTTATTTTTGTTTACTAAAGAGCAAAGACAGACTTTTTTTTTCAGGAATGCCATTCCCTCAAAACTGATGTTAGTTTTTGGAAGACCCAATGGGGAAATAATGTGTGGTTTGCTCATGGTTCAGACCGCTCAGCTGGTGTTGGAATCCTTAAAAACAGGTTTGAAGGAAAAATTTTGGCTGCAGATCCTGATCTTTTGGGTCATGTTTTTCCAATTGATAATAACTCATATTAGTCAATGTATATGGCTATAATATCTCATCTGAAATAAATACTTTCTTTGACTCTTTGGAAAATGAACTGTTGTATTGGCTTCATTAACACCCAAAAGCTGCATCAATATTAGGTGGGGATTTCAATTTCGCTTTGGATAATATGATAGACAGATTGCCTCAAAGAAACACAGTCTCTGTTGACTACAGACTTAAAGCTTTTACGGACAGATTTGCTCTTGTTGATATCAGGAGAAAACAGAACCCAGGTATAAATAGTTTTACATGGTCCAATAAAGACAACACAAGGAAGGTCCAGGATTGATTATTGGTTACTTTCCTGATTTTCGCAGAACAATGACAATAATGTAATGATAATAATAGTTCTATATGACTGAAATATAGATCCTCACACAGATTCAAATTATTTTGGGATGTCAGACAAGGATGCTCAATATCCCCTTACTTCTTCTCAGTTGCAGCCCAGTCTCTTGCCAGCTAAATCTCACAAAGCTCTCTAAGCGGCCTCACCATCACAGGCAGGCAGCTTGTCACCTGTCAACTGGCTGATGATACAACCCTGTTTTTACAAGAAGCCTCTCAAATATGAAGTTACCTTTTTAGGAATCACTATATTTAAGGATCCTAAACTGAGATGCTCTGTAAATTTCTCCTCACTGACAGAAAATATTTGTAAAAAAATCTGAACCTGTGGCTTCAGAGAGATTTATCATTAAAAGGTAGAATTCTTCTCTCAAAACGCTGAAGGTCTATGTAGATCACCAAAAACTCATTACATTAAGAAATCTGTTCTTATAAATTCTACAGGCTGTGGTGGTATGAACTTCCTTGACTTCACAACCCTTAACACATTAAAATGAACTGGTTAAAATATGTTATCCTTCATCCTTCTGCTGCATGAAATATCATCCCCTCATTTATTTTCTCTAAAGTCGGAGGCCTGAACTTCCTCCTGCTCTGTAACGACAACATTCCCGAGATCCCACAAAGCTTTCTAATGTTCAGACAGATGTTGCTGCCTGGTCCCTCATATTTACCCACAACTTCTCACCTCATACCGGTTACATCTGGAACAATAGAGACATACAGGAAAGTGTTTTTCTTGACAACAGGTTCAGTAATGTGGTTTATTTGGTTAGTCGGTTATTTCAGCCTGACAGACAGATGTACACTTGCATAGAATTTATAAACGCCCGTCCTGAACTGGTTCCTCTAAAAGAATCTACTATAGTGACAAATCCCATTCCTTCTGGCATTAAAATGTTACTCAGCGGTTATTATAATCTCTCCATGGCTGCAAATATAAATCCATGGTAAACTCACGTTGGTAACATTTGCTTCTCTAACAGGCGCTAAAACAAACAGAACATAAGAAAGCTCTTTTAACAACTATCTATATCCTCTCCAAACATGACCTCCTACTGGAACAGCTTAGTAAACCACATACCGTGGGAAAAGTTTGGTCTTTACCTTAGAAATTTATTTTGACCAATAAAGTAAGAGAAATCTATTTTAAAATACTTTATAAATATTATCCAGTAAAAACCTTTATTTCACATCAATCAGAAAAGGATCTAATTGTGGTTGTTTTCCTGAAACTTTGGCTCATATGTTTCGGACCAATGTTGAAATATTCTGCTTGCATTTCCTTAATTTCTAGCAAAACAATCTTCTCTCTGACTTTTCTTTTTCTTTCAACAGTATTGTATTCGGTCTCTATGGCCATACAGAAGACAGCTATTTCTTTCTAAGTGACTTAATTTTTATTTTTGCTAAATTCATTCATTTTCCTAACCGCTTAATCCAATACAGGGTCAGGGGGAAGCTGGAGCCTATCCCAGCAGTCTTTGGGCAAAAGGTAGGGTACACCGTGGACAGCTCGCCAGTCCATCGCAGGGACACAAACAACCACTCACACTCACTCCTAGGGGCAATTTAGAGTAACCAATTAACCTAACATGCATGTCTTTGGATGGTGGGAGGAAGCCGGAGTACCCGGAGAGAACCCACACATACATGAGGAGAACACGCAAACTCCACACAGAAAGGCCACTGACCAAACCCCTCCCCAGCCAAGGATCGAACCAGTGACCTTCTTGCTGTGAGGCCACAGTGCTAACCACCATGACACCGTGCAACCTTGACTAAACTCTACCTCCATCTCAATCTCCATCAAAAATTCAAAGCATTCCAAAGCTATAAAAACTGCAGCCATAATCAGCAAATATATGACTGTAATAACTTGTTTTTTAGTTGTAAATCTTTCAAATAATTTGTAATAGTCTGTTTGTGCCCTTCATTCTTTTTTTCTGTTTTTATTTCCTTCTATTGTAAAGAAAACGCTCTCCGTTTCTGTATGTGTCCCCCGTGTTCTTTTCTCTTCAATTTTGTCGTTCTTGTGTAATTGTTATATAAACTTTAATAAAGTTGTTTATACTCTTATACTCAGGTTACAGTATGCAAGTAACGTTACCAATGTCCTTGTTGGTTGGTGCTCAGATCTGGTCTTCTGGGAGAGACCCCATCGGCGTAACACCACTGGACTTAAGCTCCACAGACTAATTTTCTTTTGTAGACTTTGGTGTGTTAAAATCCGGTGACTGTAATAATAAGCGCAAATATAGAGTTTCTTATTTGTCTCCTGGGTCGTTTGTTATATGTTCTAAATCAGACGTGTGGGGTCAGGGGGCATAAGCAGTTCCGGTGTAAAGAGTGGGATCCCAGATGTGTTGTAAACTGGATTAAATTTATGTCCATAAAGCTCGGGATCGTTATTAAAGAACCCACACAATGAACACAGCAGTGACTAAACTGCCCCCCATAATTATCAAAATATTTGTCTCATATTTGTCTCATAATAGTTTTTCCTACAAAGCCGCATCCTCTTCTCTTTCTTATTTCATCCAAATAACAGTTTCCACGCAAACAATCATGTAGCACAGAGATAATTTGTGGTTTGATGTATACTTATGCTAAAAAAAATCCCTGGAGCCTGCTTTCACTGAAATGGAACCTGGATTTACACCGCTGCCCGAAACACCCGACCATCGCCCAGCCAAGAAACCTAAGTAGAACATAATGACTCCTGAAGCTCCTTCGGTTATGCTAAATGTTATGCTATGCATAGAGAAAATGCAGGAGGAATGCTTGGGAAGGACGGTACACGTGAAATCAGTTAAAGCTAACAGTGCTTTCATCAAAAATATGGCAGACTCTTTAGAATCCCTGGCCAAGCACATGGACGATGTTGAAAAAGTGGTCAATGTTGAATCAAAGATTACTACACTAGAAAAGAAGAACTCTGTACTGCACAACAATGAGGAAGAAATGGATGCATACAAAAGGAGGTGGAATCTGAGAGTTGTTGGTATTGAGGAACACACCGGTGAAAACGTGAAACAGCTTATGATCGATCTCTTCGGCAAGGTTTCACCCGACATCGCAGGTCAGCTTCCCTCTTTGGTGAACATTGCTCACAGAATGGGCCCGCAATCGGATAAAGAGAGATCTTCACGGTGTATCATCGTACAGTTCATGTCTTGGTCACTCCAGGGCAAAATCTAGGGGGATGCCAGAAAGTCAGCTGTGCTCAAGGAAAAGAAGATCACAATCCTAGAGGATCTCACACAAAGCACCAAGGAAGCTAGGGACAAACTCTGGCCTCTGAAGGAAAAGAGGGGAAAAGAAAAAGCTTCTGAGGAGCAATTGCCATAATTAATGGCAAACAGTTTCCTGTTCATGACACGGGTACTTATTAGACTTGGAAGTATTATCTGAAATATGTAATACAAGAAGTGTTAAGGGGCAAAATCACTAATTTTCTGAATGCAAAGCCCTTTGGTTTTGACAGCACTGTCTGCAAAGCTTTTGGTTTGTATTGTAATTTGGCTTTATTTCAGAAGTTTTTCAACTTGAACTAAATGTTTATATTTTTTTTTTATTTCTTCTCTACTGTTCTTGTCTTCCTTGATGTCATTATTTTTGTTCTTTGTTAATGTCAGAGGGATTAGAAATAGCACAAAGAGAGAAGCTTTTTTTTGTTTGCAAAAGAGCACAAAACTGACATTGTTTTCTTTCAGGAATGTCATTCACTCAAAACTGATACAAACTTTCAGAAATCCCAGTGGGGAAATGATGGTTGGTTTGCCCATGGGTCTTAACAATCTGTACGATTCGGTATCCTTAAAAACAGACTTGAGGGGAATGTCGTGTTTATCTGCCCTAGTTGCAAAGAATCCACACTTCATACTGATCACAATTTGTTAATTTCTTCTCTGAAGATTCATGCATCACCGTGAAAACTGGAAACAACAGTGTGTGTTGATTGTCCAACAACGCCAGACTGGGGGGGGGGATTGTACTCTCGCCCCAGTCACCAGAAATGAACCACAGGTCCAATTACATACACCATGGTAGGCAGATTTATTACAAAAAAAAATTTATTGAAGTCAATAAAAGTATTAAAAATCCCCACCCTTTTTGTATACAGGCAAAATTAGCTTGGCTTGGGTTTTGCCCTGAAAACAGAAAAGAAACAGGCAAAAGAAAATAACACAGCACACCTCAGTATGGTTATTAGAAATGCAGGCATTAAAAAAAAAAAAAAAAACAACAACCAAAAAGTCCTGTTAAAACCTGGGCTCTAACCACAGTCAGTACTAGGGTACCCGTGGCACTTCAAAATAAACAGCAGCAATTCCTCAGGCCTGTTGAAGCACAGATTTATTTATTACCTGGGTTAATCGTCAGTTGATTTGGAAAAAACATGCCCTTACCCAACGTTGCCTCTCCCACAAGGAAGACAACAGGAATACCGCTGTCCCGGCACCAGCTCCAATTCAGCCGTCCACAAACCCTCAGAAGTAAGGCCGCCCAACTCCACTGATGCCCAATTAAGCTGCCAGTGGCATGCAGAGCAGTGGAATTGGCATTCAGGCAAGTGTTTTAACATCTCATATCAGCCTTAACAGTAAGAATAAAATAAATCAGTCTTTACTGTGTATGCCACGTAAAATCAGTGGTAGATAAGTTTAATTAGCATAAATGTCCTTCTTTTGCGCGTGCGATGTCTCTTTCTTTTCTGTCTGACTCCAGTTGTCCCTTCCAGGTCCTGTGACTCACGTAAACTTAACAGCTCAAATGATTTTACAAAGTAAATTAAAAAACTTATGGCAGGAACCTCATGAGGCAGAGTGCAAGTATGTGACTATAAAGATATATATATATAAAAAAGAAACGGCTCTTAATAATAATTTTCAACATTGCCATGGAAATACATGAACAATCCCACTTGCATCAGCTACACTCCCACCAATTACCTTTGACAAGGATAAATGGAGATGGTACTTACACTTACACTCTTCATTAGACTTTCAATGGTAATTCTATAACTCTTACATTTAAATGAACCATGTTTTCCACAACAAATATTTTCATCAGTTAAAAGATATTTCCAAGAGAATTTACATCTCAACTCAAAAATAATATATTGTACCACAGTGTAACCACCAACTTTCAACTCAAAGGACATCAAATCAAACAATAATGGACCTCTTTCTGCATCCTTTAGCTACTCTTCACCACAGCCACTAATTTCTGATTGAGCCTTTGAACAAAGACAGAAAGGCAGGTAGAGTTGTTTACCGCCTTGTCCTAAATTTCAGCATGACTCAAGCACGGTGTGTTCATCTGAAAGTCACATTGTTAATCTGCCAAGTACGCAGCCACTCTTCCTTATCAAGTTGTTTCATGGCTCTTGCCACTTCAGATTTTGCCCCAACAAAGTTTGTGCCCTGATCTGATCTGATGTGTCTCACAGCTCCAAAGCAACAAAGCATCTTAGGGCATTGAAGAAGACATCGGTCGATAGATCCTCCATTTTTATGTGCACTGCTCTAGAACAAAGGGACATGAAAAGAAGACCATACCACTTTTGTTCTTTGCGTCCCTGCTTGGCGTGAAAGGGACCAAAGCAGTCCATGCCACAATTGTTATGCTGACGTCAGGTAAGTAGAATTCAGATGCGGACTCTGCTCAGAATTTGAAACAAGATTTTATTCTCCCTCTCTGGGTCCAGATGATCTCCGAGACGAATGCGGAAGACAGGTTAGCAGGCAGGCAGACAAGCAAGGAGGCGAACCGACTGGCTGGGAAGCGGGCAGGCTTACTGGCTGGCGGGCAGGCTGGCTGGCAGACAGGCAAACAAGCAGAATCTCTGATGTGGAAAAAACAAACAGATTATCTACAGGGAAGTAACACTGAGAAGACTCTCTCAAGGCCAAGAGTTGTACTGCAGGGCATTCAACAATCTGGCGATGAACAGCAGACTGAGCTGGTCTTAAGTACTGCTGTTGCTGAAATGAAGATCAGGTGCTGATCCAGGTGCCAGGATGCCAGCCACACCCACCAGGGAATGGGATCACAACAACAATAAAAGAATGGTGGTGAAGGATCAACATGATAACTGGGCAGATCTGCCATTCATTGTTCTTCTGGTGGTGCACGAGCTCTTCTGCACCCAACACACTGTCCTCTTGTATTGGGCTACAGCTTTGCTTCCACCTACAATCCAGTATGTACTGACCCATAGTTTGTTGAGGATTTGTCCCCTGCCTTGGTGTTATATTTTGTTATGATGACGTTCAATGAGTAGGTTTGTGAAGCACCGTTTTTTGGAAGGATTGCTGGGTGTTTCAATTCAAAGGGTTGAGGTGACTTTCTCAATCTTCCTCTTACTCTTATTGTCCCATCCCACAGGAATGGTTCAAGCTGTTAAAGTTGGTGATTGCAATATTTCAGTGTGGCTTGCCTTCAGTCTTCCATACTCAAAGGCTCTGATGTCTTGATCTTCTTAGCCAGGCGTTGTATACGAGCTAAAACACTGACTACCGTGGTCCATTCTGAGAACCAGTTTTCAACACTTGTGTAGCTCTCACCTCTGGATCTCCCAGCTGCAGCTCTGTTTACACCTGATTAATGGCTATCTCTATCTTCCATAGAAACTTGGGACCAGAAAACCAATTTGAATTGATGAGGTCAGCCACCTTATGGCCTCTTGATGCATGATCAGCAGGGTTTTCTGCTGTGTCAACATGATGCCATTGTTTTATGTTGGTGGTTTGTCAAATTCTCTAAACCCGGTTTGATACAAAGGCGTAGAAACGTCACGCTTCATTGCTGATATAACCAAGTACCACCTGTAAATCTGTCCAAAAATATTCCTCATCGATCTTTAGCTCTAGCTCATCTTTCCACGTGTTGCTTTCTGCTGCAGAAGTTCCAAGCTTGGTATGGTGACTGTTTTGGTTGATGTGACATAGTCTTTGACTTTTCACTACAGAGTCCTCACCCATCATGGTGGAAAGTTTGAGTTTTACTGGTTTACTGGTTTCCTGCCTTAATTTCCATTTACGCAACATGGTGATGAGGATGTGCTTTCTTCAACTGCGCTTTGTGCTGCTGGCGTTTCTACTGAAGAACAATTTTCATGCAGCGGTGCTGGGTTTCTTTTTTTGGCATATGCCAAACATAGCTCTGTTTCTACAGTCCTTAGAGTATAAGAATCAAGAAAAAGGAAAGTTTTCAGCTTGATCTTAAAGGTGTGGAGGGAATCTGCCTCCCGAACCCACAGTGGGAGCTGGTTCCATAAGAGAGGAGCCTAAAGGCTCTTCCTTCCATAGTACTCTTCGAGACTCTGGAACCACCAGTAAACCTGCAGTCTGAGAGCCAAGTGCTCTATTTGGAATATATGGAACAATAAGATCTTTTATGTACAATGGAACTTGGTCATGGAGAGCTTTATATGTGAGGAGAAGAATTTAAAATTTTCTCCTGGATTTAACAGGGAGCCAGTGTAGAGAGGCTAAAACTGGTGAAACATGATCTCTCCTGCTGGTCCTCATCAGAACCCTCGCTGCAGCATTTTGGATCAGATGGAGACTTTTCAAGGCATATCTGGGACAACCCAATAAATAAGGAATTGCAGTAATCTGGAAGTAATAAAGGCATGGACTAATTTTTCTGCATCTCTCTGAGACAAGATGCCCTTAATTTTGGCAATTTTACGCTGGTGGAAGAAGGCGGTTCTAGAAACCTGTTTTAAATGTGAGCTTAAAGACAAGTCCTGGTCAATAATGACTCCAAGATTTCTCACAGTGGTACTGGAGGTCAGATTAATGCCATCCAGATTAATTACATAACTGGATCATTTTGTCCTAAGTTTTTCAGGCCCAAAGACAACGACCTCTGTCTTGTCTGAGTTTAAAAGGAGAAAATTCAGTCATCCAGGTCTTGTTGTCTGTAAGACATCTTTGTAATCTAAGAAACTGATTGGTTTCATCTGGCTTCATGGAAAGGTAGATCTGAGTGTCATCCGCATAGCAATGAACATTTATACCATGCTGCCTGATATTTCCTAAGGGAAGCATGTATGATGTGAAAAGTATTGGTCCAAGTACAGAACCCTGAGGAACTCCATGACTTACCCTGGTGTGTGAGGAAGACTCATCATTTACATTTACAAACTGAAATCTATCAGATAAATATGACTGGAACCAGTCTAATGCGGTCCCTTTAATCCCAATAACATGTTCCAGCCTCTGTAGCAGAATATTGTGATCAATAGTGTTGAATGCAGCACTGAGATCTAAAAGAATGAGTCCAGACAGAAGTCCTTTATCTGAGGCCATGAGAAGATCATTAGACTTTCACCAGTTGCTGTCTCTGTGCTATGATGAGCTCTACATCCTGACTGGAACTCTTCAGATTGTTTCTGCTCAGATAGGAACATAGTTGGGTTGAAACTGTTTTCTCAAGAATTTTAGACCAGAAGGAGAGAGTAGATATTGGTCTATAATTAGCTAAAACTCCTGGATCCAGAGGTTTGATTACAGCTGTCTTAAAATATTGAGGTACATATCCTGTTAATAGAGATGAACTGATCAGGTCCAGTACAGATGTATTGATTCAGAAACATATTTCCATGAATAATCTGGTTGGGATGGGGTCTAAAACACAGGTTGAAGGTTTAGATGAAGCTATTGTGTTGGTTAACTCGGAGAGCTGTACAGGCAAGAAACGGTCCAAATGAAAATCAGCTTCTAAAGACGTCTCTAAGGCTGCTGCAGATGAAATAACATTAGTAGTGTTCAGGTTATTACTGATTTCCTTCCTGATAGAAACTATTTTCTTTACAAAGAAACTCATAAAGTCATCACAGCTGAGGTTGAAAGGAATAGATGGCTCAACGGCACTATGGCTCTTAGTCAGTCTGGCTGGCTGTTGAAGTGTGCAATTTTGATATCATACTTTAGTTTTACACTTTAGAATACGACTTTTATTTTAAAGGCCTTTGAAGGCATATATATATATATATATATATATATATATATATATATATATATATATATATATATATATATATATATATATATATATATATATATATAAATATATATGTGTATAATAAAGTCATAGTCTTAAGTCTGAGAATAAAGTATCAAAACTGTACAATTCACGAGTCAACCAGAAAAACACTCGGAGAGCACGAACCTCCTTTAAGGCCTTTAAAAAGTTCCTGGATCCTGGATCCAAACAGTGATCTGGATCACCACCAAAATTAAATCTGTATAGAAGTGTAGAAGATCCACAGTTTAACTGGTATTCTCAGGGTCTTGGTTGTTTCCTTGAAGCTGTATATTTTCTTCGCCGTTTTCATTGTGTTTTGGTGATGATTCTCCAGCATCATCGCTCCCACCTTGATTTCTGCTTATTATTGGCAGTTGGTTGGTTTTACCATAAAGTTGAAAGTAAACACATGTTTGAAATAAAGTGTAGGCTGGTTTAACCGCAGTAATCGGATCTACAGGTGGGTTTGGTGATGGTTGTGGTGAAGTTGTTGGTAGTTGGTAGAATGGATTGTTGAAGGCCTTGCTTTCCTCCTTGCTGACTGGATTCTGCGTTTTGCAGGAAAATGTCTCAACACCTTTTGTTTCCTCATCATTAATGATGTTCCTTTTCTAACCTTTTCCACTCTCCGTGTCCCTTCTTCCATTTCCAGTCTCCTTCACAGCTCAGGGTACAATTTGGTGAGTCCTTCTAGCATGTCAGAGGTCTCAGAACCACTCAGGTGGAGGTACTTTCTGCAGCTCTACAGCCTTGTATCCAACAGGCAGGACTCTGTTGTTGATCTACACTGTGAACTCTTATTCATCAGAAGACTTTGCTGTGTTTACTGTCAGCACTGCAGTCTTTAGGTCCAGCTTTGTGCGGCCTTTAAAGTCACCATGTTCTTCCATTGGAACCATGTCTTTAATCCACTCTGTCACGACGTTCCCTTTGTTAAACCATGTGATACTGGTGATGGGTTCCCCTAGCGGTCCAGGATCTAGAACCAACAGCTCACCCTCTGCAAAATATACCTCTTTATTCTGGGCCAGAGCAGCATCCATCACCACAAAGCATCAAAACAACCTGTTGAATTATGTTTGCTGGATCCACAGAGTTCTGATCTTCACAAATAAAACATTTTGGAAGACGTCACTCCCGTACTGTTCAAGCAGCAGACGGATGTAGCTGCCAGCAACCACAGATCAAACCCAAACTGGCCGTCGCGAGCAGTTCCTGGTGATCTGACTGAACAGACCAGGTGATCTGACTCTTTTTCTGACAGAAAAATAGAGTTAAAAAATAAAAAAAGAATCGTGTTGCAGCTGATTGGCCAGCAGAACTTGGCACCGCCCACAAACAAAATTCAATTCAATTCAATTCAATTCAACTTTATTTATATAGCGTCAAATCACGGCAATGCCATCTCAAGACGCTTTACAGACAGAGGGGAAAACATAATGAAGGCCAATTCATAACAGCCTATATAAGGAAACCAACAGATTGAGTTGAGTCCAACTCAATCTCCCATCCTGAGCAAGCACACTGGCAACAGTGGGAAGGAAAAAACTCCCTTTTAACAGGAAGGAAACCTCCGGCAGAACCCGGCTCAGGACAGGCAGCCATCTGCCTCTGCTGTGTGGGGGGAAGAGGACAGAAAGACAACAGACAACAGGAACTGCTACTCCCGGCCAGGGAGACCTGCTGAGACAGGAGACATACATGTTAATGATGCAACACTGTTATGGGGGGGTAAAAGAAAGAGATAAAGAGAAAAAGAAAGAAGCTCAGTGTATCAGGAAATGTCCCTCAGCAGTCTAAACCTATAGCAGCATAACTAAGGGATGCTAACCATCCCTAGCTATAGGACTTATCAAAAAGATAAGTCTTCAGCCTAGTCTTAAAGGTGGGGAGGGTGTCTGCTTCCCTAACACTAACTGGGAGCTTATTCCATAAGAGAGGGGCCTGATAACCAAAGGCTCTGCCTCCTGCTCGGCTCTTTGAGACTCTAGGAACCACAAGTAAGCCTGCAGTCTGCGAACGAAGTACTCTGCTTGGTATATAAGGAACTATGAGGTCTTTGATATATAGTGGTGCCTGGTTGTGGAGGGCTTTATATGAAATGATTTGTGATGGTGAGTTGGCTCTGATGGTATTTTAATGAAAACATCAGCAGCAAAGTTTTATTTTCAGAAAGTCATGAAGATGCTTGTGGAGAAGTGGACACCATGCTGCTGTAGTCAACACGAGAGTGCGTGCAGATAAGAAGCCTTGTAAACCAGGAAACAAGAAGAGGAAGCGTTTCCCTGATCTTCCAGACCTCCACCAGCAGTGACATGATGTGGGTTAACCCTTTAATAGATGTCAGATGCAGGGGAACAGCGTGAAGAGCAGATTCTCTATGAGCTGATGTGTAAGAATGACCTGCTACCACCTCCTGTCCAACCTGTATTCTACAAGCACTGTCCCCTGTGGCGCTCCAGTGCTACTCCTGATGGTCTCAGAGACACAGTTCCTAAAACTGACATATTGAGGCCGATCTGTCAGGTAGTCTGTAATCCAATAGGTCATGTAATCATCCACGCCCATCCCTGTCAACTTGTCTCGTAGTATGTACGGCTGGACTGTGTTGAACGCACTGGAGAAATCAAAGAAAAGGAGTCTAACGCAGCATCGTGGTTCCTCCAGGTAGGTGTAGGCCCGGTGTAACATGTAAAACACAGCATCCTCTACTCCAATATGCTCCTGATAGGCAAAATGAAGGGGGTCTGTTGCAGCTGTGACCTCAGTTCTCATTGCACGTAAGACCAGACGCTCCATAGTCTTCATAATATGTGATGTTAGGGCCACCGGCCGGAAGTCATTAAGTCCAGCTGGCCTCCCTACTTTGGGCACAGGTACCAGACAAGATGTCTTCCACTGCACAGGGACTTTACAGACCTGACCCAGCCTGGGTTTTTACGGAACTGTGGGGGGTGGGGGGGGGGGGGGGGGGGGGGGGGGGGGGGGGGGCTCCTGATGTGGATGTGATCCCACAGATATCATTTCCTCGCAGTTGTGTCGAGTCAGATACAGAGACAGAATGCTGAAGGTAGTTTTATGTAGGTCAAAGGAAAGATGGGGTTGGGTGTTTGTGTGTGTGTGTGTGGATCTTGCCCGGGCAAGATGGCGGCGACAACACAAGCCTTTTGAAACGTTTCTGGGAAAAACTGGACTTCAACGACGTATATCGCCAACAAAAGAGGCCAAACAACTATACAGTGTGTACTTAAGGTATTTAAGCTGTATTGAGCCATAACTGGACTACATAAAAACAATCTAAACAAAACATTTAAAAAAAATAAATGAATAAAAAAAAAAAAAAAAACTTTTGATGAAGAGCGCGAAAAGGGACCCATGCCACTCAGGGTTGCTAATGCTATCAACAAAACCTATTAAAGATGATATGAGCAACTTTTTGAAGAAGACAGATACACAGAAACGCAAAGAAAGGCCCCCTTAAACTTCATTAAGCAAGAAAGGTGAGCATAACTACGCCAACATGGATACTTCAAAGCCACCAGACACTGAGGGGGAACTAATACCTCTACCTGATACTCCCATCAAAAGCCTGCTGCTAAGAAGGCTAGCTTGACTGAGCTGGAGCCGTCCTTGTTTGAGCAACAGAAAACCATCCTAAAAGCGGTAAATGATAGAGCTGACGATTTAGCTCTGATGATAAACAGCAATGCCTCTAACATTAAAGACATAAAGAATTCGCTGGAGTTCGCATTTGAAGAAATCAACGATGTCAAGGCTGACAACAAAAAACTAAAAGAAATCTGTGAAAAACAACAAACGGAGCTAACCCCAATAAAGGAAAGATTGTGTGATGCAGAACGCTACAAAAGGAGATGGTGTCTACAGCTGTACGGTGTTTCTGAAGTGGATGGTGAGGATGTAAAAAGGAGAGTGACTGAGATATGCGAGAAAGTTGCACCGGAGCTGGGAATGAAAGTAGCGGAGGGAATCGATGTGGTACACAGACTGTGCCGACGAGACGACACTTCTAGAGGCAGGGGAATGATTATTCTCTTTGCCTGCCGCACCGTGAGGGATGTCATCTGGAGACAAGCCAAGAACAACACCTACTTACGAGAAAACAAGATCTGTTTCAGTGAGGATCTGACTAAAGAAGAGACGCCAGAGCGGCGATGTGGCCCATTGTTGAAAAACCACAGAAAGATGGTTTGAAGGCTTACTTTGTGGGTGCAAAATCCTGCGTGGACGGCAAGGAAATTCGTCCTAACTGCTCACTGTGAAACCAAAAGATAAGTGTTGATGACATAGCTTCACATTAAGCTTTATACATAATTTCCACGAGTAATTTTGGAATATTTTAAAGGCTTAGTTTTCTGTTAAAGGTAGACATCACTTAACTTAAAATTTAGAGCACAAAGTTCTCTTATTTGTTGTGCTACAGTTTGCATATTAGAGTGGTTCAAATTGTGTTGATTCATTACAAAGTCAATTGTTCACAATTTACAAGGCTTTATTATTATATAGGAGTCATTTTAACAGCTGACATTTTTCAGAAGACTTTTTTCAATGTAAAATAAGTTAATCTTTTTTTTTCTTTTCTGGAGTTATCACTGATATCCATTAATGTTAGGGGTCTGCGGAATATTGTGAAAAGGAAAGATTTTTTCTGTTCTCTAATGAGGCAAAGGTGGACTTTATACTTTTTCAAGAGACTCATTCTTGTTCTGAGGACAATCAGTTTTGGAAGAACCAATGGGGAAGAGACTTGTGGCTTTCACATGGATCAAAAAATATCTGCAGGAGTTGCTATTTTAAGAGACAACTTTAAAGGGAAAGTACTGGAAAAATCATTTGATGAAAAGGATTCACTGGACTTTTTTAATGGTAGAATTACTCTGCAAATGCTGATGAAAATTATGGAAGATTCTGGGAACTTCTCAAGTATGAATATTAGAAAATATGCCATACGTTTCGGGAAAGAATTGGCAAGAAAGAAAAGAGCTAAGATTGAGCACTTAACAAAAAGTATATCGGGTATGACTTTAAATTTATTAAATGATATCGAATTAACATCTGAATTAAATAAACTTCAACATGAATTAGATGAATTGTATAAGGAGAGAGCCAAGGGAGCCTTTGTACGATCAAGAGTAAAATGGGTAGAAGAAGGGGGGAGAAATAGTAAATACTTTTTCGATTTAGAAAAGAGAAATGCGGTGTCGAATTTATCTAAATTAAAAATAGGTCATTTATTAACTGAGGATGCCTTTATAATCTCAAAGTGCGTTAGTAACTTCTACGCAAATCTTTATAGAGAAGATACTTGTGATCTTCTATACTTAACAATTTGAAAAATGTAAATAAAGTAAGTGATGACATTAAGAAAGAATGTGATGAAACTTTATCAATTGATGAAATAAAATGGGCCAATAATAACCTTAAACGTAACAAGTCACCAGGCAATGATGGTCTCACATCTGAATTCTATTAAAAAGTTTCTATTGAAATTTCTAAATTTTTACTTACAGTGTACAATGAGTCCATAATTAAGAAAGAATTACCTCACTCAATGAAGCAAGGTTTAATTACCCTCATCCCAAAACCCAAGAAAGATCCATTTCCTATTGACAACTGGCGTGGTATTACTCTTTTAAACAACAATTATAAAATTCTTGCAGCCATTATGGCTAAAAGATTAAAAACAGGATTAAATGAAATTATTCATGAATCTCAAAGTGGTTTTATGCCAGGAAGGCATATTTCCAATAATATCAGACTTGTGCTAGATCTAATAGATTATAATAAATAAATCCCAGATGATCCCCTCATACTTTTTCTCGACTTTCAAAAGGCATTTGATACTGTCAGTCAAAAATGTATCTTTGATGTCCTTTCTTTTTTCCAATTTGGAAAGTTTTTTTTATAAGTGCTATTAAAACATTGTACAAAGATAACAATAGTTCTGTAAAACTCTTACATGCTACATCACCAAGGTTTAATTTAGGTAAAGGAGTAAGGCAAGGTTGCCTCTCCTTACATCTTTTTACTGGTTGCTTAAGTGTTAAATTATTTAGTGTCTCTAAGCCCGATTAAAGAAATTAATCTTCTTGGCAAAGAACTCAAAATAACACAGCTCGCAGATGATACGACAATATTTCTGAAAAATGCTGATGAAGTTCCCATAGCTTCATCCACTTTGTCATTAATTTCCAAAGTCTCAGGCTTAAATTTAAATCTAAAAAAATGAGAAATTCTATCTATAAGAAAAATCAGCCACACTGAAATCTGTAGCATTCCAGTTAAAGACTCAGTACCGATATTAATGCCAAGGTAAGTAACTAACTATAAAAAGAGAGAACGTGATAATTTTGCTCCTATTGAAAATGCTATAAAAAAGAAATTTAATTGTTGTAAGAGATTTATCAATATATGGAAGTCTTATTAAG
This sequence comes from Telmatherina bonti, assembly GCF_933228915.1. Lineage (NCBI taxonomy): Eukaryota > Metazoa > Chordata > Actinopteri > Atheriniformes > Telmatherinidae > Telmatherina > Telmatherina bonti. The sequence goes on from NC_136629.1 coordinate 5,666,491, forward strand.
TAAAGCAGAAGGAATGTGGAGAGCCTCCTGTCTCCAAATCTACATGTTCACAACTAGATAAAAACCTTTTCAAGCCTTTTTATATGGAAAAACAAACCTCATAAAGGGAAGAAAATGGTTCTGACCAATCCTCTCACTGAATGAAGACTAAATGTGTTCACATTAGATGTTTTTAATCAAATGATAAAAATTAATTGGATCAAAAGATACTTAAAGAATGTTAACAGCTCATGGAATACCATACCTAATTATCTTTTCCAGAAAGTCGGTGGCCTCAATTTTCTCTTAAAATGTCCCTTTTCAATAGGAAAACTACCAATCAAACTTGCAAATTTTCATCACCAAGTTTTATTATGCTGGTAGCTTCTTTACAAACACAATTACTCTCCTTACCACTGTATACTATGGAACAACTTATATATTTCACACAGAAATAGGACTTTGTACTTGAACAACTGGTTTATGAATTATGTAAACATTGTAAAACAACTCTTAAATGATAATGGTGAGTTTTATAGCTGTGAGGACACTTACCATTTTGAGGTCTCCAGGCAAGAATTTCATACAGTGATCAGTTCAATACCTTACAATATAAAAATTCTTGCTGGTAACATCCAGAGTACCACACTCTCAACTTTGGAGAGCTCTATTTCTATAAATGACTTGGATTCATTGAATAAAAAAATGCTCAAATAACTTTATTAGAAGTGGTTTGGAGTATATCACAGCTCCAGCTTGTAAATTTAGATTAATGTGTCTGAATAAAAACAATGGAACACAATCTTTTTAATGCCTCATAGATATACACTCACAAATAAAATAAAAGAGCTTTTTTTAAAAAAAAAAAAAAGATTATCCATAGATACTATCCCGTTAAAGCAAATGTATGTTGTTTTATACCAGGCATAAGTAACCGGTGTACTTTATGCGATTGTGAAGGAGAAACTGTCGAGCATATATTTGTTGACTGTTTTCACACCACTTCCTTTTGGTTCCATTTAGAAAGATATATCTCAAGAATACTTAAAAAAGAAACCAGAATAAAAAAATTAAAAAAAAAATTCTATTTTACTTTAACAACCCTAATTTCTCGGTTGATGAAATATATATCATCAATTTGATTTGTATGCTAGCAAAATTTTTTATCCCTAAGAAGATCTGGCTAAAGAAAACACCCTCCTTTTATGTATTCGAAACTACAGATTTCCAAAGTTATATAAAAACTATAAAAAATTAAATCAAATGAATAAAAAAGTGTTAAAAACATTACAAATTTTTAGAAAAATACAAATTCATTACTCCATCTTAACAGAGCCCTTATTTTTATTTATTCATTTTTATTTATTTTTATCTTTGTCATTGTGTTTTATATATGTTAATTGAAATGTACGTTGCTAAAATGTTACATGTGTGTTGAGTTGAAACTAACTAAAAAAAATAAATAAATAAAAGGTGTGTGTGTGTGCACGCGCGTAGGGTGTCAGTCTCTCTCTGGCACAGGTAGGTAGTCACGCAGCGCTGTAGTGACGTGTCTTCGGCAAGCTCCGCCCACCTATAGCGTTACTTCTGTAGTCACAGCGCGAGGAGGACTGAGGGTTGAATGGAGTCAGATCTAGTGGAAAAAAGCTGCACATACTTCATTCTGCACGACTCCCCAATAACCCCCGGCTGCAGCTTGGAGACTGGGGCAGGGCAGGCCGGGCAGAGTTTAATGTCAAATTGGCGTGGTTAGGGTTATTCTCAGGTTTGGGGTTAATCCAATCAAAATTTTGAGGGGGCGGGGTTGGACATCCAGCCCCGCCTCATTCTCCATTCTGCAGCCAAGACCCTCTCCGCCTCCGACGCTGCACAGCTTCTCCTGTTTGTTGAGAAATAAAGAATAAATCTGCATTTAATCAGCAAAACTCCTGTTGATGATGGTTATTTTACCTGCTGATCTGCCAGCAGGTAAACTGGTCGTGGCCTTGTTTTAACAACAACAGGATGAACAAAACTAAAGTTATTTCAGACAGACATTCTTATATGTGGTGACTGGAATATAACACCATATTGAATGGGTGGATAGATGGCCCCGAAAATCTCTTAAACAACAATATAATGACAACACTGATCCCTTCATGTGTGATAACAATTTAACTGTTTACTGGAGAACACTACGCCCAGGTCTGATCTGTCATTTATGGATAAAACCTAATGGAAAATGCAAATCAAGTTTTGATTATTGGTTATTGAGTGATGGAATATTATGATGTACCTTTATCTGATCGCTGTTATGTAACTTTAGGAGCGAGGAAAGAAAAGAGCAGGCGTGAAGGTTACTGGAGGTTTAATGCTTTGTTACTAGAAAACAATGTTGCTGATAAATCATTAATAAAATAAAATCAAATTCAATTTGCAGCCCAAAGTGATTTACAAATATATAAAAAAAACAACACACAAATAAAAGCACTCACCTGATCATTCATACACACATACACACCCTTCAACCCCATGTTGCATTGTAAGAGATAAATGAACATCTGGCATGACACACGGCGAGGAAACGACATCCTGGGGATCCTTTCACACATGGGGCCATCCCACCCATTGACCGCAGACAGCGCCACTACTGGAGCAGCATCGTCTCAGGCAGCCCCTGATCCACAGTCAATGTAGGATGATTGATTGAAATATTGTAGGGGGCGCTATGGAGCCATGTTGCATCTTACCCAGTATATTTCAATGGAAAGCAGTTTAGAGCATCACTGTCATCAGTCATGGCAAGTTTGGTGGAGATCCAAGGTTTGATGGCTTGGTTACAGGTACTTCCTGTTTCATGGTGTTGGACCACCATTCACCATTCTCCATAGTTATGTTTGGTGTAGTGACTTGAGTTTTTTAATATAGCATCGTGAAAGGGTTTGACATGTGTTGGAGTAGTGTCAAGGGTTTTGGATTATTTGCTGAAGAGGATGAGCTCGCAAATGTGGAAATAAACCCCTCCTGTTGTAAGTGGGCGGGGCTTAGGTCTAGCCCAGGATTGTCACATCTGTTCGGGTCTGGGCCCTGATTGATCCCTATAAGTTCAAGGATGATCAGATTTTTTGTGATTAATGATGTCACGGCACTTGTGCAGGGTAAAGCAACACATTTCAGCGTATCTCTTTACCATCACGTTTTGTGATTTTTGACCCAATTTGGACCGAGTGGTGTCCACCAACCCTGAGTTATGGGTCTGTGAGAAAAAAAACATTTTCAAATATTATGGCGGAGACACAATCTGGTTTCTTGAAGGGCAGGTCAATTCATAATAATATGAGGCAGGTTGTGGACTTAATTGAATGCAGTTATTTAATTGAAGACACTGGCTTTATTTCCTTTTTTGATTTTTACAAGGCCTTCGATTCGTTAGAGCATGTGTTTATTATTTCCACAGTTGAACTGCACTAAATTTAGAAATCTAATTTGTGGTTTTTATAAAAACATAAACAGTTGTGTTCTTCTTCCCAAAGGATCAACTCAGAGTCTGTACATTTTGTGAAAAAGATATTTCAAGTACTGATCATCTTTTTTTCTTTTGTGCTATAGTACAATCCTTCTGGTCCAAATTGCAAAATTGGTTGAACTGTACTTTTCCATTGTTTTCAATATCTATAAATGGAGGTGCCATTATACATGCTGATTAAATACGAGAAAGGAGTATAAATCTTTTTATGTTTAGCTAATTTTTTTTTCCCAAATGTAAAGTTCAGAAATACTCCAGTAATTTGATCTTTTTAAAAAATGAACTGAAATTATATGATGTAAAACCTTCCAATTAAAATATTAAATAAAAAATCCTAAAAAAAAAAAATCTTAAAGCTGAAACTATTTACGTAGTATTCCCTTGGACTCAATTGTCTGAAGTCTTGTAACCTTTGGTAATGTTGTGACGACAGATGACAAGCAGTGGAGGGGCACATAGGTGGCGCTGTCGTTCAGCTTCAAATTTGGCGAGTTTTCGAGCATGTTCAGGCCTCTAAAAAGAAATTCAATTTTTATAATACTACTACAACTACTACTACTACTACTAATAATAATAATAACAATATTATTATTATTATTATTATTATTATTATTATTATTATTAATAATGATAATAATTAGTTTATAAAAGATGGGCGGAGCCTCCGTGACGTCACCCGTCGGTTTCTGAAGAGCTGAATTGAAGCTCGGTGGGCGGTTCCTACCATCACCATCTTGGCAGGGGCATGCGTGTCGTCTCACCCAGAAAATACAAATATGGGCAAAGAGGTGGATCTGATAGGGGGTCTTTGAGCATCAAGGTGGATGATTGACATCGAGCGAACTCTGAGCTGCCTGTAGCTTAGAGCTAACCGAGCTAACCCGGAGATAACTGGAGCTAACCAGCTAATGGTGGTAAGCAGGCTAAAGCTAAGTCACGTTATCCATCCATCCATCCATCTTCTGCCGCTTATCCGGGGTCGGGTCGCGGGGGCAGCAGCCTAAGCAGGGAAGCCCAGACTTCCCTCTCCCCAGCCACATTTGCCAACTCTGCGGGGGGGATCATGAGGCGTTCCCAGGCCAGCCGAGAGATGTAATCCCTCCAGCGTGTCCTGGGTCTTCCCCGGGGTCTCCTCCCAGAGGGACGTGCCTGGAACACCTCACCAGGGAGGCGTCCAGGAGGCATCCTGACCAGATGCCCGAGCCACCTCAACTGGTTCCTCTCGATGCGAAGGAGCAGCGGCTCTACTCTGAGCCCCTCCCGGATGACCGAGCTCCTCACCCTATCTCTAAGGGAGAGCCCGACCACCTTGCGGAGGAAACTAATTTCAGCCGCCTGTATACGAGATCTCCTTCTTTCGGTCACGACCCACAGCTCATGACCATAGGTGAGGGTAGGAACGTAGATCGACTGGTAAATTGAGAGCTTCACCTTCTGGCTCAGCTCCTTCTTCACCACGACAGACCGGCGCAGAGTCCGCATTACTGCAGACGCCGCACCGATCTGTCTGTCGATCTCGCGCTCCATCCTTCCCTCACTCGTGAACAAGACCCCAAGATATTTAAACTCCTCCACTTGAGGCAGGACCTGACCCCCGACCCGGAGAGGGCAATCCACCCTATTCCGGCTGAGGACCATGGTCTCAGATTTTGAGGTGCTGATTCTCATCCCAGCCGCTTCACACTGGGCCGCGAATCGCTCAAGCGAGAGCTGGAGATCACGACCAGATGAAGCCAACAGGACCACGTCATCCGCAAAAAGCAGGGACCCAATCCTGAGGCCACCAAGTCGGATCCCCTCAACACCTCGGCTGTGCCTAGAAATTCTGTCCATATAAGTTATGAACAGAATCGGTGATAAAGGGCAGCCTTGGCGGAGTCCAACCCTCACCGGAAACAAATCCGACTTACTACCGGCAATGCGGACCAAGCTCTGACACCTGTCGTACAGGGACCGGACAGCTCGTACAAGGGGGTCTGGTACCCCATACTCCCGGAGTACCCCCCACAGGAGCCCCCGGGGGACACGGTCGAATGCCTTCTCCAGGTCCACAAAGCACATGTAGACTGGTTGGGCAAACTCCCATGCCCCCCCCAGGACCCCAGAGAGGGTATAGAGCTGGTCCACTGTTCCGCGACCAGGACGAAAACCACACTGCTCCTCCTCAATCCGGGACTCGACTATCCGGCGGACCCTCCTCTCCAGGACCCCTGAATAGACCTTACCAGGGAGGCTGAGGAGTGTGATTCCCCTGTAATTGGAACACACCCTCCGGCCCCCCTCTTAAAAAGGGGGACCACCACCCCAGTCTGCCAATCCAGCGGTACTGCCCCCGATGTCCACGCGATGCTGCAGAGGCGTGTCAGCCAGGACAGCCCCACAGCATCCAGAGTCTTAAGGAACTCCGGGCGGATCTCATCCACCCCCGGGGCCTTGCCGCCAAGGAGCTTTTTGACCACCTCAGCGACTTCAGCCCCAGAGATAGGAGAGTCCACCCCTGAGTCCACCAGCTCTGCTCCCTCATGGGAAGACGTGTTGGTAGGATTGAGGAGGTCTTCGAAGTATTCCCTCCACCGACCCACAACGTCCCGAGTTGAGGTCAGCAGCTCCCCACCTCCACTGTACACAGTATTGATGGAGCACTGCTTCCCCCTCCTGAGCCGCCGGATGGTGGACCAGAATCTCCTCGAAGCCGTCCGGAAGTCTTTCTCCATGGCCTCGCCGAACTCCTCCCATGCCCGAATTTTTGCCTCGGCAACAGCCGAAGCCGCATGCCGTTTAGCCCGCCGGTACCCATCAGCTGCCTCCAGAGTCCCACAGGCCAAGAAGGCTCGATAGGACCCCTTCTTCAGCTTGACGGCATCCCTCACTGCTGGTGTCCACCAACGAGTCCTGGGATTACCGCCACGACAGGCACCAACTACCTTACAGCCACAGCTCCGGCCGGCCGCCTCAGCAATAGAGGCACGGAACACAGCCCATTCGGACTCAACGTCCCCCGCCTCACTCGGGACATGGTTGAAGCTCTGCTGAAGGTGGGAGTTGAAGCTCGCTCTGACGGGAGACTCAGCCAGGCGTTCCCAGCAGACCCTCACAACACGTTTGGGCCTGCCAGCTCTGACCGGCTTCCTCCCCCACCATCTGAGCCAACTCACCACCAGGTGGTGATCAGTTGACAGCTCCGCCCCCCTCTTCACCCGAGTGTCCAAGGCATGTGGCCGCAGGTCCGACGATACGACTACAAAGTCGATCATTGAACTGCGGCCCAGGGAATCCTGATGCCAGGTGTACATATGGACACTCTTATGTTGGAACATGGTGTTCGTTATGGTCAATCCATGACGAGCACAGAAGTCCAATAACAAAACACCATTTGGGTTCAGAGGGGGGGACCATGCCTCCCAATCACTCCCCTCCAGGTCTCACTGTCATTGCCCACGTGAGCATTGAAGTCCCCAGCAGAACAATGGAGTCCCCAGAAGGAGCACCCTCCAGCACTCCCTCCAAGGACTCCAGAAAGGGTGGGTACTCTGAACTGCTGTTCGGTGCATAAGCACAGACAACAGTCAGGACCCGTCCCCCCACCCGGAGGCGGAGGGAAACTACCCTTTCATCCACCGGGGTAAACCCCGACATGCAGGCACCAAGCTGGGGGCTGATGAGAATGCCCACACCTGCTCGGAGCCCAAGCCATGCGTCGAGGTGAGTCCAACTATATCTAGTCGGAACCGCTCAACCTTGCGCACAAGCTCAGGCTCCTTCCCCACCAGAGAGGTGACGTTCCACGTCCCTAGAGCCAGCTTCTGCAGCCGGGGATCGGACCGCCAGGGTCCCCGCCCCTTGCTGCCGCCCAGCTCACATTGCACCCGACCCCTACGGCTCCTCCCGCAGATGGTGAGCCCACGGGAGGTCACGTTATTAACCGGCTAAAAATTGTGGTTGTTCTACGTTCTTCTGGCTTGAAGCCGGAGATCGGTACCTCTCAATCAAAAGGACACGCCCCTAAATATGACGAATTTCTAGATTAAATTATTTTTAAACGGGCGAGTTACAAAAAAAGTTGTCAATAAAGTGGAACTATTCTGTGCATTTCAGGCTAATTTATTTTTATTTTTCTGAAACCAGAAGGGCTGGGATTGATGGAGTTATTGTCACAAATGGCTTTATTTACTTCAGACCGACCCTCTCCGTAGGCTGTCAGATCAGCCTGCGGGCAAAACGAGTGGATTGAGACTCTTCCGCATTAAGCCCCGCCTCCCGCCACTGCACTACATCGGGAGCGCGCACCGCACCTGCTTTCGCCGTCATTGTAACGTCTCATAAACAGAAGGATTAGGCTCATATGAACTCAATAAAAAACCAAACTACAATGTCCACACATAGCATACAGCCCTACATGTTGGAACCTGAATCAGAGCCTGAAAACGAAGTGGAAAACAGCAACCCACAGCAAGGAATGCAGCAGGATGTCTCTCTTTGGTAAACTCACCAGCCATCGTTGGAAATAACTTTATCCCACGTTTTCCACCCGCCTGATGTATTTGTACATGCCCTTGTTAACCAGTAGAAGGTAACCAATCACCGAACCGTATCCCCCGGGACGTCACAAGGATTTCCAAGTAGAAAAAACTCTCTGAAACGATGCGTTTTTCGTCGCCATGGAAACTGAATGGAGAGCGTGCTGGAACTCAAACTCAAACTCAAACATGCGTTTAGGTGATAAAAAACAGTGTCGTTCACATGTCTGATGAGGATTCAAAACTGTAACACTGTAGAAAGCTCAGAAAACTCCAAATACCATCATAGCACCCATTTAAGGTAAACCTGACCTATTAAAACTAAAATGGATTTTTGTACCAGGCTATAAACATGTTTATTTTTGCTGTAAATATGTTTATTTCTGCTGTGAAGTTGGTCTTTTTAACATGGGAGTCTATGGGGATTTACTCCGTTTTGCAGTCCCTAGTGGATGAAGGGGGAACTGCAGTTTTATGCACTTTTGCATCGGCTTCACTTTTAACAGGCGGAGGTTGCCGCTAGGATATTACACATGTGTGCCGAATTTCGTAGCCCTATACTTTGTATAGCTCGGACCCTAATATTATTATTATTATTATTATTATTGTTATTATTATTACTAATAATGATAATTATAATAATAATAATAATAATAATAATAATAATAATAATAATGATGCTAATAATAATAAACGCCGCCATTTCGGTGCTTAGGCCGAAATAACAAAGCTAACTAACTGGGTCGATTCAAGATGGCGACAGGTTCAGACGTATCTGTTGATTATTGTAGGAATTGCGGCACCAATTTCATTTTAGATAATCTTTTACTGCCTTCCAAGGTGACATAACACTTCTGAAAGACTAAAGTAACTGTAATAAGACAAATAGAAAGAAGAAAAACACTTTATTGCTATTTCCATCCCCACTCGTGGATAAATATTTAGCAACAAGCTAACGATGGAAAACTCAGACAAAACTGAGTCGTCACAAATGGAAACTACAACCCTCAAGGAAAAGCGTAACATCCAAGATCTGCATTCTTACGCCTGTCAGATGAACTCTGGTGCAGACTGTATTTCCTCGCCAGACACACCCGTGAAGCACCAGCTAAAAAGAGTCGAAGCAAAGGTGGGGAAACTGACTCACAAACTGAGCTTTCACTTTAAGAGCTACAAAACACAATCATTTCAGCCGTCACCGAGAAGATGAATGAAAGGGCAGATAAAATAGACAAAGTCGTTCATTACAACACCCTGAAAATTGATGGACTGAAAAAGTCTCTAGACTTCTGCCACCAAGAAATCGTTGATTTAAATACCCAAAAAGTAGCTCTTAAAAAGACATGTGAAGTGCTTCAGAAGAAAGTAGGCGAGATGGAGCAGAAGGTAAATGGAACGGATCGCTACAGCCGCAGGAAAAACCTACGTCTGCACGGTGTCCCTGAAAAAGGTGAAGATAACATCAGATCACAAGTCAAGGATATCTATCGAGCTGTGTTTCCTGTCGGGGAGGCTGAGTCGGTTGTTTCTGCAGTGGATACAGTTCACAGAATCGGGAGGCCCAAGGAAGGAGGCCAGGATCAGCCCCCACGCCCAGTGATCATCAGGTTTGTCTCAAGAAAGGCAAGGGATGTACTGTGGAAGGCGTCCAAGGCAAACAACTACCTGAAGAACAACCGGCTCCACTTTAAAGAGGACCTAACCGCAGCAGACCGAGCCACTCGCATTCGTCTGTGGCCAGCGGTGGAAGCAGCCAGGAAGAAGGGTGATAAGGCTTTCTTTGTGGGAAATAGGGCCTTTGTGAACGATAAAGAAGTCAAATGATAAATAAGATGAAGTGTAATGGGAACTGTTAGTGTACTGTTAAACTCTGGAGTTCATGTTCAAGTTATATCGTATAGAGTTATATAGTATACAGTATTTTGGCATGGGAAGTACATTAGTGCAGTAATTCCTACAGTTCAATTAACATTTGAGTACAGAAACTTATATTTGATCAAAGAGAGGATTGTTTTTGGTTCTTTGTGTTCATAATGTAAATTTCTGTTCTTACTTTTAATGTCAGGGGTGTCAAAAACTTCTTAAAGAGAAAATGTCTTTTTTTGGATTGTCAAAACAAAGGTGCTGATTTCTATTTTATACAGGAAAGCCGTGCTTCAGAAGAAGATGTTCCATTTTGGAGAAGTCAGTGGGGGAAGAACATATGGTTCTCATTTGGAAGTAACAGACTGGCAGGGGTAGCTATATTACAAGGGAAATTTAAAGGTAATATCATTAAGCATCTCTCAGACGATAATGGTAGATGGATAATTCTTGTAGTCGATATTGATCAATCCCAATTTATCATCATTAATATTTATGCCTCCAATTTTAAACTAAACAACAAAATTCTATTTTCTACAATTGAAGATAAAATAAATCAGCTGTTATTATCATTTTCGACTGCAAAGATTTTATGGGGCGGGGATTTTAACACAGTTTTGGATGACTCAATGGACAGATGGCCGCCTAAGCCCAAATCAGTGTGTGAACTGAATAATATCTGTAGTAGAATGGACCTCATTGATATCTCGAGACACAAAAACCCAAATGAAAATTCATACACCTGGTCAAACAAGGATAAATCTAGGCAATCTCGGATAGACTTCTGGTTAATCTCCTCAGACATTGAGAATAGTGTGGACTCAGTTCTAATAGAGCCTGCAGTTTTTACTGACCACCAAGCCGTTACTATCAAAATCAATATGGCTCAACGTAAAAACAATTTCAGTAGAGATCATTGGAAGTTAAATAAAATGCTGTTACAAAATAAACAGTTTAAGAAGGAAACCCAGGTTATCATTGAAAAATATTGGCAACAAGCTAAAGCAGTGAATGATTATGGAACTCATTGGGAGCTACTGAAATTCAAAATTAGGAAGTTAGCTATTTTAACTGGAAAAAGAATTGCCAAAACTAAAAGAGAAAAGGAATCTCAAATAATATTAGAATATTAGAATTGTCTGATAAAATACATTTTTCTGAAGAGAAACTTAGAGAACTGGCAGCATGACAACTTGAATTAGACAGAATTTATGAAGAAAAAGCCAGAGGGGCCTTTATCAGGTCCAGAAGGAAATGGTTTGAACAAGGAGAGAAATGTACAAAATACTTTTTTAATTTGGAAAAAAGGAATTATGAATTATCTTCCCTCTAAACTCAAAATTGATGACCATTTTTGTGAAGATCAAAAGTTCATATCCCAGCATGTTACTGACTTGCTATATGCTGCTGATTCCGAAAGTGATGAAAGCATTGATGTATTTATTAAAGGTATCAAAACGAATATTAGAGGTATTGATGAAGGATTTAAATTAGTTTGTGATCAGAAAATCAGTTTAACAGAGGTTCAAAAGTGTATTGTCTCCCTTAAAGACAACAAGCCGCCTGGTAGTGATGGTTTCATAAATTAATTTTATAAGACATTTGGAAAACATTTCGCCCCGTTCTTAGTGGTGGTTTTTGAAGAAGCCATAGAAAATGGAGAATTACCACCCACCCTTCCACATGGCCTCATTAAATTGATCCCCAAACCAAAATAAATTTGAGGCAAATTAGTTTACTAAATAGTGATGCAAAGATATTCGCCATGATTTTTGCCAAAAGATTAAAATTAGGTTTAGACAAAATTATTGATGAGGCACAATCAGGTTTTATGCCTGGTAGAAATATTTGTAACAACATCCGTCTGGTTTTGGACATGATTGACCATAGCGAGTATATTTTAGATGATAGTTTTATTCTTTTTGTCGATTTTTATAAAGCTTTCGACACAGTAAGTCATAAATTTATGCTTAAGGCTATACATAGTTTTGGTTTTGGAGACAAATTTTTGAGAGCAGTCAGTGTACTTTATAAAAATTGTAATAACTCTGTTGGATTGGCCCATGGCACAACCCCGAGATTTGACATCCATGGAGGTATAAGACAAGGTTGTCCTCTCAGTCCCTTCTTATTCCTCCTTGTTACAGAAGTTATGGCTGTACATATAAAATCTAGTTCATTTAATGGCATCATGGCGGCAGACAATGAATTTAAAATATCACAACTTGCCGATGACATAACTATATTCTTATCTAATAAAAAGGAGGTTGCCAGACTGGTCCAGTGTGTGGAGATATTTTCCAAAGTATCAGGACTGAAAATGAACTGAAACAAATCAGTGTTATTGCCACTTAAGGAATGTGACATGTCGGAGATATGTGGTATTCCTGTTAAGAATACCTTCACATATCTGGGTATTGTTATTAATAAAAATTAAAACTCCCGCAACAATTTAAATTATGACCCAATAGTTGAACAAATGACAAAAAAATGTAACATGTGGTTAATGAGGGATCTTTCCTTAAATGGCAGAGTCTTATTGTCCAAGTCTGAAGGAATATCATGAGCTGTTTATGTGTCTCTGGCTCTAGGAATGCCGACTACTACGTATAAGAAACTAGATAGGATTCTATTCAACTTCATCTGGAGAAATAAATATCATTATCTAAAAAAAGAGATATTATGTAACACAAGACAAAATGGAGGTCTGGATGTAAGTTTCCAAACCCTAAATACTACATTTAAAGTTAAATGTCTGACTAAATTGATTCAAGAGGAAGATAACATGTGGAATGCTTTCCCTAAATTCAGTTTTAATTCAGTTGAAGGACTCAATTTCTTGTTAAAATGTGATTATAATCCTGATAAATTGCCTATAAAATTAGCCAATTTTCACAAGCAAGCTCTGCTAGCAAGGAAGTTACTGTACAAACATCATTTCTCACTTACAAACTATTACATTTGGAATAACAGCTGCATTCTTAACAAAAATAAATCTTCATATAACAAAAACTGGGTAAATAATGGAACAGTCTTGGTCTCACAACTTATGAAAGCAAACTGTGACTTTATGAAGAATTTACATGTAAATTTGACACAACAGTCTCACTAAAGGAATATGATGATGTTTTTACTGCTATCCCAAGAAACGTTTTGCAGCTACTCATAGGATCTGGATCTGAGTGTTACATAACGGTTCCTGTCAGGAATATTTCTCTTGGAAATATCGATTTTACCAAGGACAAATGTTGTAACAAATACATTAGAAATCTTTTGGTAAATGTAACGGTTCCTTCTGCTAAATATGTTTGGACATCTCTCTTTAATGATATTGACTGGAAAAAGGCGTGGTTGTTGAATGAGAAATTTCTTCTTAACAATAAAATTGAAGAGGTTTCTTCCAAAGTTATACACAAAGTTTATCCAGCAAAAAACACTTTAAGGAGATTTAATTTTGAGATGGATTACTCTTGTACCTTTTGCAGCCTGCAGGTAGAAACTACTGATCATTTGTTTTACCACTGTTTGTTCAGCAAATTGTTTTGGATTAATGTACAAACTTTTATTCAAAAGAAAACAGAACATTGTATACATTTAAAAGAGAAGAACATTTTTTTTACTTTGAAGATAAAAAAGTGGAAAAGGACTTGACCTTTTTTGTACAACTGGTTAGACTCATGGGAAAGTTTCAAATTCATAAAAGGAAATGGGCCGACTGCAAGCCGAGCTTTGCAATGTTTCTCCAAGAACTTTTTCAATACAGCACCATAATTAAAGATTTTGAATATCCTAAGGCCTTAAAAACTATGAGCATATTGGACAAATTCTTATTTCACTGACCATGTCTCACTGATATTTTGTACATGTATGTGTAGGTATACACAGGTGAAGAAATTTCTATATTTGTATCTTTTGTTACTTTTTGTTTTTATTTATTGTCCATGGTCTGATTATGTTTTTTTTCTTCTCTTACATATTTTCATTTAATTCTTGACCCCTTGACTTATCAGTTTATGTTCTGTAATTTTTGTTCAATTGTGTATTAATAAAAAAAAAAAAATAGAGGCTGTGTCTCAATTCGTTAGTGCATAGTGTGCACTACGCACTTTTCTCTGTAGTGCGCACTACGGTGGGTTAGTACTGTCCCAAATGGAACATGGACGTAGAGCACTAACCGGTAGTGATGAACTTGCATTTGACCACAGCTCTTCTGCCGCCAAAAGTAAAACAAAGCGCTAAATTACGAGAATGAATTTGCTTCTCTCATGAAACTCCATCGCATTAAAGGTGACGAAGGATCCTCCTCCGATTGGCTGAACATGAGTTGGTACGTATATTTATTTATTTCTAAGGTGTATGACCCGCCTGCATACGTACCCAGAGTGCGTACCTGTTGCCAGCCTCGCATCATTGTTGGCTCATTCTTTCAGAGACGGTTCGTCCCACTAAATTCTTTATAGGAAGTTGTAATAAAGAAATGAACAAATCCAGCAAACATAACTTTATGTATCATATCATCATATATGATGGCCTACACTAGAATGATCTATCTCAGTTGTTAACAATACAAAGCAACATCAGACTGTCATGTGTCTCTGCATGTCTCCCACAGGCTTATTAGTATAATAAAGTGCAAATCAAAACACTAATAAAACAGCTTTTAAATATGCAAAGATATTGTCAGTGGAAAAATGTCCTTTACATGAAACACGTGTGTTTTAACTGGTGTTTACTCTGATGCTGTGCACATCTGGCAACAGGAAAGGGATTATAAATGATAATGTAGGGAATGTAATGCTGTAAAGAAGATGCTCAGACACAGAGATGCAGCAAAGTTGTTGTAGAAACATTTTATTGAATCCTTTGTTGAATCTCCTCCTGCTTGTAGCGGTCCATCTTCCTCATGACGCTCCTCAGGCAGCCTGTCTGAACCCACCTGCAAGCTCGCTTCACCTGCTGCCTGTCAGAAGCCAGGTGTGTGTGGAGAGGTCTTTCAGGACCCTAGAGACCAGGTGGAGGTCCGTCTTTCAGGACCCTAGAGACCAGGTGGAGGTCCGTCTTTCAGGATCCTAGAGACCAGGTGGAGGTCCGTCTTTCAGGATCCTAGAGACCAGGTGGAGGTCCGTCTTTCAGGATCCTAGAGACCAGGTGGAGGTCCGTCTTTCAGGACCCTAGAGACCAGGTGGAGGTCCGTCTTTCAGGATCCTAGAGACCAGGTGGAGGTCCGTCTTTCAGGATCCTAGAGACCAGGTGGAGGTCCGTCTTTCAGGATCCTAGAGACCAGGTGGAGGTCCGTCTTTCAGGATCCTAGAGACCAGGTGGAGGTCCGTCTTTCAGGATCCTAGAGACCAGGTGGAGGTCCGTCTTTCAGGATCCTAGAGACCAGGTGGAGGTCCGTCTTTCAGGATCCTAGAGACCAGGTGGAGGTCCGTCTTTCAGGATCCTAGAGACCAGGTGGAGGTCCGTCTTTCAGGATCCTAGAGACCAGGTGGAGGTCCGTCTTTCAGGACCCTAGAGACCAGGTGGAGGTCCGTCTTTCAGGATCCTAGAGACCAGGTGGAGGTCCGTCTTTCAGGATCCTAGAGACCAGGTGGAGGTCCGTCTTTCAGGATCCCAGAGACCAGGTGGAGGTCCGTCTTTCAGGATCCCAGAGACCAGGTGGAGGTCCGTCTTTCAGGATCCTAGAGACCAGGTGGAGGTCCGTCTTTCAGGATCCTAGAGACCAGGTGGAGGTCCGTCTTTCAGGATCCTAGAGACCAGGTGGAGGTCCGTCTTTCAGGATCCTAGAGACCAGGTGGAGGTCCGTCTTTCAGGATCCTAGAGACCAGGTGGAGGTCCGTCTTTCAGGACCCTAGAGACCAGGTGGAGGTCCGTCTTTCAGGACCCTAGAGACCAGGTGGAGGTCCGTCTTTCAGGACCCTAGAGACCAGGTGGAGGTCCGTCTTTCAGGATCCTAGAGACCAGGTGGAGGTCCGTCTTTCAGGATCCTAGAGACTAGGTGGAGGTCCGTCTTTCAGGATCCTAGAGACCAGGTGGAGGTCCGTCTTTCAGGACCCTAGAGACCAGGTAGAGGTCCGTCTTTCAGGATCCTAGAGACCAGGTGGAGGTCCGTCTTTCAGGATCCTAGAGACCAGGTGGAGGTCCGTCTTTCAGGATCCTAGAGACCAGGTGGAGGTCCGTCTTTCAGGATCCCAGAGACCAGGTGGAGGTCCGTCTTTCAGGATCCTAGAGACCAGGTGGAGGTCCGTCTTTCAGGATCCTAGAGACCAGGTGGAGGTCCGTCTTTCAGGACCCTAGAGACCAGGTGGAGGTCTGTCTTTCAGGATCCTAGAGACCAGGTGGAGGTCCGTCTTTCAGGATCCGAGAGACCAGGTGGAGGTCCGTCTTTCAGGATCCTAGAGACCAGGTGGAGGTCCGTCTTTCAGGATCCTAGAGACCAGGTGGAGGTCCGTCTTTCAGGATCCGAGAGACCAGGTGGAGGTCCGTCTTTCAGGATCCTAGAGACCAGGTGGAGGTCCGTCTTTCAGGACCCTAGAGACCAGGTGGAGGTCTGTCTTTCAGGATCCTAGAGACCAGGTGGAGGTCCGTCTTTCAGGATCCGAGAGACCAGGTGGAGGTCCGTCTTTCAGGATCCTAGAGACCAGGTGGAGGTCCGTCTTTCAGGATCCTAGAGACCAGGTGGAGGTCCGTCTTTCAGGATCCGAGAGACCAGGTGGAGGTCCGTCTTTCAGGATCCTAGAGACCAGGTGGAGGTCCGTCTTTCAGGACCCTAGAGACCAGGTGGAGGTCCGTCCACCGTCCTCCACAACATCTGCATGAGCAGCGGTGACCTTCTGGAGCCAGATGATGATGATGATGATGATGATGATGATGATGAAGATGTCAGGAGGGCAGCTGGGGAACAACCAGCAGGAGAACCAGCAGCATCTCCAGGAATCGTCTGTGAGGCTGATGAGAGGCAGAGGATGGTAATGATGTGTTACTCCCCAGATCATGACTGCATTTATATCTAAACAATAAATAATTTGGCGAATGGGAAACAAATTGTGTGTCTCTATATGATGAAGATCTACAATGAACTTCTCTTTACATTTTTCTAATATAATTAAATATTTTGTAATGATTCATTTATTACCATACACAAAACACACGAAACATTCAGTAAATATTACATGACACCAACTACAACGTAAACTAAACACACACACACACACACACACACACTCGATCGATTTTCAATCAGGGACAGACGAGGTGGAGCCATGCAGAAGAAAGTTACACACCTCACACTTTGCACTCTAATAATCATAACAACTAAATTCACTACTATGTTTATTTTATATCTATATTTTCTCGTTCAGTCTCAGCAGTTCAGATCTGACGATACGATGCAGATTTATGGCATCAGTGGTAACCATAGTAACGGACCGCTCTCTAAAAACTGGCGCTATATCGGTATTAATAGTTTACGTTATAAACACCACAATGCTTCATCTGGACGTTCAACAAGGATGAATGAACATACAGAACCTATAACATTAATAATTTATAACACATATAACCTGTATACGTCCACTACAGCGGATAAAAACTGCTAACTGTGTGCTAATCTATCCATAACTGTCGTCAGGGATAGATTAGCAGGTTGCAGTATACATCACAATCATAACGGAATCATTTAATACTTACATTTATACAAATGAATCCCCGCCTGGACCGGCGTTAAACTCCGCCATTATTTACCTGGTAAACTGATGGAAAGTCCATCCTATTCCGCTACGTCAGCAAAATGGCGCCGATTTAGTGCGCGAAGTGTCCATCGTTCCACACTGCATTTATGGGCGGGTTTAGGGCAGCATCCGGGTACTTTCAGTGCACTGAGTTTTTGGCACAAAAGTCAGTGTAAACGCACTACGCACTGACACATAGTGCGCGAAGTAGTGTTAGTGCGCTGATTGAGACACAGCCCGGCACCAACAGCGGCTAACAAGATAGGGGACTAAGATTAATGCCGTTATGTATTGAAACTATCGAACAGAAAATATACAAACACAGATACTTAATAAATCGAAAACCTAATCCAGTGTACTAATGGCTTATTCTGTAAAACATTCACTCGTAATTAATAAGTATATTCGCATTGTCAGACGGTGAAATTGAATTAATTTCTATCAGGCACAGTAGGGACAGCTACATCGTTCACCCTGATAGCCATATCACTCCGCTGCTGGAACAGGAAGGGAGTGCCGCTGCCGTCCTCTATTACGTTGTTCTCTTTCGCTCGTGTGAAGATCGGAACTCTGTAGATCCAGAAAACATGATTCAAGAGGTTATTTTGACGGTGTTTGTGGTGATGAATGCTGCTCTGGCTAAGACTAAAGACGTGTATTTCGCGGTGGGTGCGCCGTTGGTTCTAGATCCTGGACCGATAGACTATCCCATCACCAGTATTACATGGAAGCACAAGGGGAACATCGCCACAGAGTGGATTAAAGATGTGGTTCCTGTGGATGATTATGGTGACTTTAAAGACCGCACAAAGCTGGACCTAAAGACCGCAGTGCTGACAGTAAACGCAGCGAAGTCTTCTGACGAGGGAGAGTTCACAGTGGAGATCAACAACAGAGTCCTGCCTGTTGGATACAAGGCTGCAGAGCTGCAGAAAGTACCTAAACCTGAGGTGGTTCTGAGACCTCTGACCTGCCAGAAGGACTCACCAAACTGCACCCTGAGCTGTGAAGGAAACCTTCAAAGGCCTGAACTGGTCTCTTATTTCTGGAAGAAGGGAAACGGAGAGTGGGAAAAGTCAGAAAAGGAAATCAACATCATCAACGATGAGAAAACAAAAGGCGTTGAGACATTTTCCTGCAAAATGCAGAATCCAGTCAGTGAGGAGGAGAGCGAGGCCTTCAACAATCTGTTCTACCAAGCAGCATCTTCCAACGGAGGTGCGATCGTTGGCGGTGTCTTCGGAGTCCTATTACTGATTGCACTGGGAGTTGTGGGATATTTTACAAAAGACAAAATACTGGCAATGGTACGCAGAAATCAAGACGGGAAAGATGATGGAGGACGCAATGAAAACGGTGAAACAGATCAGTTTAAAAGAAACAACCTAGACCGCTAGAATACCAGTTAAACTGTGGATCTTCTGCTGGGAACCACTCCAGCTGCTGTCCACATGCCAACCTGCCAGATGTAAGGCTTCATCAGGGAGACTCTGCTTCATTCTGGGAGGAGAGCAGGACGTGATGACTGGATTTTATTTCATTTCTTTCTTTGTGACAATCATGTCTTCACCTGCATGTTAACGTAGAAACGCGTCAGAGAAAAGTTTCTGGCCACAGAGGAGTCTAGGTCTATACCGTCTGGTTAAATCTGGAATAAACTCTTTAATGTCTCCATTTATTCACAGTTTTATAAAAACAAAACACATGGAAAAGAAAAGGGGAAATTCAATCCAGTTAAATATGTAAGAGTTTTAAACGATAAATGAAAAATAAAAAACTAAAGTTCTGGAGACAAGAAGCATCAGCGGGTAAATTTGGCCTGAATATGAACTTTTTAAATCCATCTTAAAAGGTCAATTTTACTGAATGATTTACTGATTCTTAGCTCTTATTTATGGAAAGCTTTTAGTTTTTCTTTTTGACAAACAAGAAAACCTGCTGCAGGTTTTCCATGCGCTGAAACATGGAGACGCACCTGAACACAGTTCATGAGTCATTATGCAGAACTTCGTAGGTTGCTTCATCGATTCATTTGAGTCAGTGGAAGAAGGAATCCACGAGAACCCGGCAGGACGGCGACTGGACACCCCGCGCCGGCCTGTGGCTGAACCTGCACTGCTGTTTGTTTTGTTTTTGCTTGTAAAATAAAGGATTGTCTGGGAGGAAAAATATAATTAATAAAACTAATGAGACAGATTTTATCTGAAACATGAGGCCAAATGAAAATGTCGTCCAACCCTCAGTTTTTTTCTTCTCACTGGTCTGTTCTGATTGTTAAGTGTTTTAAGATGTTCGTCCAGAAGCAGGAAGATTAAACCCAACTTGTGAATGTTTCAGGTTTTTAGGAATGTTTTTAGTTTCCACAAATCTCAACATGCTTCTTGTTTTTAAAGAAAATTGAAAATGAGATGTTCAAGCTTTAAAAAGAAGCTTGAAGATAGTTTTAGCTCGTGCAATTGTAACTTTTAAACTTTAATTGTGCTTGAATGTTGCACTTGTTATTTTTCTTTTTTTTTCTTTCTGCTGCAATATATTTATACAAATTCTGTATTATTTAAGTGCCTTTTGAATAAAACTTGCTCTTGAACCCCAATAAAATAATGATCGGAATGGCCGCAGGGTTTTTTTTTGAGACTATCGCAGTTTCCAGAGAACGTGCATGAAAGAGAAAAAC
The DNA here is from genome assembly GCF_933228915.1 of Telmatherina bonti. Classification (NCBI taxonomy): domain Eukaryota; kingdom Metazoa; phylum Chordata; class Actinopteri; order Atheriniformes; family Telmatherinidae; genus Telmatherina; species Telmatherina bonti. The sequence continues at coordinate 5,686,759 of NC_136629.1, forward strand.
CACTCGGGACATTTACAGAGCTGTCGTGTACTAAAGCGCAGCAGTTAGCAGGCTGAACTGAGTAATCTTTATCTTGTAATTAACAATCCGTCTGGATCAGGTTCCCGATCCGGTCATAAAGTTTCCCCGAGGATGAAAAACTGCCGCTGCTTCCTTCCAGAAAGACCAGAAGAAGCTCCGCTTGTCTGTGTGATGGTTGACCTTTCACCTCCTCCTAACCATCCCTACAGGAGGCTGGAACGACGACTCCAGTTTGACTTGTTCCTGCCTGAGAGTCCAACATTAAACCATCAGTTCTGATTAACAAACAGAACTCCAAACGCGCTACAAGTAAAGACTTCATGTAAAGATGTAAGAAACGAATAAACACAACAAACAAATCAAAATAAATGCTCAGAAGAAATAAAGTAAAATTCAATCAGTGCAACTCAGAGGACAAAAAGACAAGAGAGACAATAAAATGAAGTAAAGTCAACTTGAATAAATCGTGAATAAATCTTTGTCCTTTGTGATCGGATTATAAATGATCATTTATCTGTTTATTTCAGCCAGACGGGGTCAACATGAGGGCAGAGTATCACACAGATGACAGTTGTCCTCTTCCGTCTAAAATCTGCTGTTTATTAAATATTTTAAGATGTAAATTCCCATGAATGCATCTGAAATGTTTCTCTTTGTATTTGGGAGGAAATCTTCCAAATGTTTCACCCCGGTTCTCTCAGGGTGAAGGAGGATTTGGTTTCCCTGGATACAGAACTTCTCGTTTGGTTCCTCCAAAAAGTGTTTTAATGATCCAAGAAGCAGACTTCTTCTGTAATCAGGTTTGTGAGTGAAGGATCTGTGAAACACAGCGCTGTATGGACACATCATGTAAAAACTGTAACAGAAATGACTTGGTTGAACGTTTTTGAGTCACATTTTATGTTATATTTTCCCTTTCATGCACCGTGGCCTTATAGCGGACACCTATTTACATGCTTTTTCTTGCATATCCATGAATGAGGATGGTATTTTCCCCCCCCAACTTTATTTCTGTATTGACATTTTACAAAGAAAAAACTAAAACTAAATTAAAAGAACAAAACCCAGAAGCAATAAACAACCGCACCAGCCAGATGGTAGAGGCAATGCGGTCTGTCCATTCAATTTCAACAGTCAGTGTCTTTGTGAGTCAAAATATGTGCAGTTCTTTCAGTGCTTGAAGTGTCCTTACTCCTTTTTGGTTTTTCACATTTCGTAAGGAGTTAATATATAATTTCAGTTCTGCAAGAAAGACATTAAAGTAAGGTTTGTAGCCGTTCCATTTGCATTTGTGAACGTGGGATTTTCCAATTATTATTAGCAGTTGAATAATGTAGAGCATATCTTTGATAATTCATTCAATGTTACATACAGTACCAGGAGGGTATTCTTGCACTTTTCCCCCTCTAAACCTGAAAACCAGTTTAGAGCAAACCCGGAAGTGAGCGCAGCTTACGTCCCTACGTCATGACGCTCCTTTCTCTTTGGCAGCGATGCTAGCTCAGAGAGCTACCTGGATGCTCCACCTGGGATGGATATAGAAGCAGCTTTTCACATCGTCGGAGAGTTTGGACCTTACCAAAAGCGAGCAGTGACAATCCTCGCATTGTCACAGGTTGGTCACGTTGGAAAGAAAAGTTTTAAAGAAGAGACAGAAAGAAAATGCGGAGTGTTTGTATGTTAGCATGGGTTAGCAGCGTTACGTGGCTTTCAGACGCTGCGCGAGCTGCTGGGTGCTGATGCACCTTTATCACTTTTACCTGAACAGATGCAACATGACTGCAGAGCTTTTATTTAAAATAATTAGTTCTACTAAATGTGTGTTTCTGAATTAACAGTAAAATGTTTGCTTGGACGCATCTTTCTGTTAACAGCTCAGAAAGGAAAGCTTTGGGACTCATCTCTGATATTTATTTACACTAACTGTCCGTCAACAGGTTTAGGTAATATGTTTAATTATTCACGGTTAAAAGTTTTAATCTATATGAACATTAAACTGTTTATTAGATGAAAAGACTGGACAGCAGGGATAACTGAAGACGGTGTGGATCGGAGGACCACATTAGACCAGATCCTGCTAAAGACCTGCAAGACTTCCAATCTGGACTGAATTATTCTGTAGAAGCTGTAGATTAATTACTGTACCGTTTCTGGTGTGCAAAACCCCAGGTTGACATGTCAAAATGTCGATAAGGGTGAGTTGTTGGTTTTTGGGACATCCAGACAACTTTAGACCAAGTCCTGCTTAAAACCACAAGAACTGGACTCTTCAAATCTGGACAGAATTATTATTATTATTATTATTATTATTATTATTATATGTCTCTAGCTTTACTGGTTTAATGTGCTTTGGATGCAAAATTTCCCTTTTTATACATTAAAAAGTAGAATAAAGGTTTAAAAATGGGAAGCGGTGTGATAGTTAATCTAAACCTGTATAAAATGATTCAGTCCAGGTTTAAAAGCCTTTAGTTTGACTGTTTTTCAACAGGACCTGGTCTAATGTCCTCACCACCACCTGGCTGTCTTCCAGGTGTATATGGCCTTCCAGTCCATGCTTATAGTTCTGGTCGGATCCACACCGGAGTACCGGATCGAGCGGCAGGACGACGGCGTCCAGCTCAGCCCGCAGGAGCTGCCGCAACACGTCACCTTCACAGAGGACATCGACTCCATCGTGACTGAGGTGAGCAGGCTGTATAGGTGAACACGTGGTCCAATCAGGTGGCTGCTCTGCATCCTGACAGCCTGCTGGTTTGGTTTCTCAGTGGTTCCTCATCAAGCAGCAGGCCTACAAGGTCAGCCTCGCCGGATCGCTCTTCTTCGCCGGGCTTCTGGTGGGGAACGTTTTCTTCGGCCCCCTCTCCGACAAAATTGGCAGGAGGCCGGTCTACCTGACAGGTGAGAAAAACCCATCGGGTACGGTTACATGATGCTTTTCAACTTGGAAATAATCATTTGCAATTAAACAACTTTTTTTATTTGAATATTTTATTTATTTATTTATTGATTGATTGATTTATTGTCATTATAAAAAGAAGGTCTAAACTGTGAGAAATCGGTTCACATACACATAAATGTTCAAAGTGTTCAGTAGTCGTCGACTGAGCGCGAAGTGATGCAACATATTCTTCTTTTTCAGTTTTTCATTAGATTTTTAATATCATTCATGTTTTTTTTTTCCCGAGTGCTTTTAATAGTTTTCACATTCATTGTCTTTGATTTTTTTATATTTTACTTTTCCATTTTTAGTCTATAAAATATTTAAAACTATTCGTTGTTTATTTCTTGTTTTAATTTAAGCATCTGGATTTATTGTTTATGTAATCTGTGGATTAAACAGTCCTTCTGGAAAATCAACAGGGCCAGACTTTTCACCCAGTTTAGTCTGGACTTCTGACGACATCAGAATCTAAAATCCATCCATGGACGATGTTCAGACCAAGCAGTTCCTGGTTCAGAGATCAGAAAATAAAACTCTTCATGTCATCCTCCTCTTCCTCCTCTTCATCCCCTCCTGCTGGTTCTTCCAGGTTTGTTTCTGGAGGTGGTCTTTGGGTATGTGACGGCCTTGGCTCCCAGCTATGAGGTCTTTGCTGCATCTCGTCTCCTGGTGGGTATGATGAACGGCGGCATCGGCCTGGTCTGCTTCGTCCTCACTCAGGAGTACGTGGGGAAGTCCTACTGGGCCATGACTGGTACAAGAACTCCAGACCAGTTACGCAGAAAAATCCTGCTCTTCCTGTCTGTCATCAGCTGCTTTTCTGTCTTACAGGGACGCTGGCCAGCATGACGTTCGCCATCGGGATCGCCCTGTTCGGACCTCTGGGATACTTCATCCGGCCGTGGAGGAACCTGGCCATGGTGGCCAATTCCTCTGGTGTTCTTTTCTTCCTGCTGTCAGTGTAAGAACCAAAACCAGTATAGACTGCCTGGTAGTGGGATAAAAACAGTATAGACCTGCTGCTAGTAGAATAAAACCAGTATAGACCTGCTGGTAGTAGAATAAAACCAGTATAGACCGGTTGGTGGTAGATACAAACCAGTATAAACTGGCTGACAGTGGGATAAAACCAGTATAAACTGGCTGGTGGAAGGTAAAACCAGTATAAACTGGCTGGTGGAAGGTAAAACCAGTATAAACTGGCTGGTGGTGGGGTGAAACCAGTATAAACTGGCTGGTGGTGGGGTGAAACCAGTATAAACTGGCCGGTGGTGGGGTAAAACCAGTATAAACTGGCCGGTGGTGGGGTAAAACCAGTATAAACTGGCCGGTGGTGGGGTAAAACCAGTATAAACTGGCTGGTGGTGGGGTGAAACCAGTATAAACTGGCCGGTGGTGGGGTAAAACCAGTATACACTGGCTGGTGGTGGGGTAAAACCAGTATAAACTGGCCGGTGGTGGGGTAAAACCAGTATAAACTGGCTGGTGGTGGGGTGAAACCAGTATAAACTGGCCGGTGGTGGGGTAAAACCAGTATAAACTGGCCGGTGGTGGGGTAAAACCAGTATACACTGGCCGGTGGTGGGGTGAAACCAGTATAAACTGGCCGGTGGTGGGGTAAAACCAGTATACACTGGCTGGTGGTGGGGTGAAACCAGTATAAACTGGCCGGTGGTGGGGTAAAACCAGTATACACTGGCTGGTGGTGGGGTAAAACCAGTATACACTGGCCGGTGGTGGGGTAAAACCAGTATACACTGGCCGGTGGTGGGGTAAAACCAGTATACACTGGCCGGTGGTGGGGTAAAACCAGTATACACTGGCCGGTGGTGGGGTAAAACCAGTATACACTGGCCGGTGGTGGGGTAAAACCAGTATACACTGGCTGGTGGTGGGGTGAAACCAGTATACACTGGCCGGTGGTGGGGTAAAACCAGTATACACTGGCGGGGTAAAACGTGTCCTTCTGCTTGTGTCCTGCAGGAACCTTCCAGAGTCGCCGCGGTGGTTGTATTCCCAGGGTCAGACGCAGCGAGCCGAGGAGGTAAATAAGCAAATTATTCTGCAGGTTATAAATGAAGAAACCTCCTAACATCGTCGTCATCATCTTCATCACGTTAAACCAAACGGTCAGTGATGAAAAACAGTGTGTGCTCGGCTCATGGTAATCCTGGAGGAGCCTGGAAAGACCCTGGAGGAGCCTGGAAAGTTGTGGATTTTCGGGCCGTGTTCTGACGTTCTGCGCTGGTTCTGCAGGTTCTGCGCTACATGGCGATGAGGAACGGCGGCGCTGTCAACAACCTGATGCTGCAGCGTGTGGGTGTTGCTAAAGCCAGTAACCGTGGCAACGGCCGTTCCGGCGTCCTGCAGCTGGTGGTCCATCCGGTCCTCCGCCTGCGGACGATGGTGCTCATGTACGTCTGGTGAGTTTTTAGAAAAGTCTTTAAGCTGCAGAGTTGGTTTGAAGACTCACTTATTTATTTATTTGTTTACTAATTAATTAAGTAGTTGATTTTTTTTTTTTTTTTATGTACAGCAATTTGTAGACATTTTGTTCTGACAATAAGCTCAGTAACTTTCTCTAAATATTTCCAAACTTATTTATTTATTTATTATTACATCCCTCCTTTTACAGATTATTTATAGAAAATTACTTTGGAAAATTTAAAAAATTGATTTCTATCAATATTTTAACTCTTTATGTTGAATTTCTTCCATTTAATTTCTTTTAAAATAAGTTGTTACATACATCATTTTATTTTTATAATAGAAAGTAAACATTTATTTTTACAAGATGTTTACTGTTAATGAAAAATAGTTCATTTTTTTACTAAATAACTTGTTTAGTTATTTAGTATTAATCAGGTTTGTAATGTTTAGTTTAGGTTTATGTATGAATTTCACACATGTATATTTAAAAGGACTTTCATATTATTATTAAATAAATATAATGAATTATGATTAAACTTTGAAAGCCTTTGACAAAGTTAAGGCAAAGTAATTTAATTAGTTTTTACCAAACTATTTTTTTTTATTTCATTCAATTCTTTTTCTGCTGTGCGTGTGCTCATTTGTTTTCATTATTGTTTCCTTTATTATCAATTTAGGCAATATTAAATGGTGTGTGTGCGTGTGTGTGTGTGTGTGTATGTATGTGTGTATATATATATATATATATATATATATATATATATATATTAGTGTGTGTGTGTGTATGTATGTATATATAAATGTATGTATTTATCTTCTCACAGTTAAGAAACATATTGGGGTCCAGATTTTGAGTTTTCCCGTCGTTCATCATGAACTACAATCATCTTCTCCTCGTTTCTTCAGATTCTGCTGCATCTTGAAATAACCGCTGCTTCCTCTTTTTTTTATAGCAAATTTCTTATTTTAGTCGTCTCGGAAACCTCAAACAGGAAAAAGGAAAGAACCAGTTTTAGCCAAAAAGTTTAATCTTCATCAGCTTTATTTCATTTATTCATGTCTTCAATCCGTCAGTACATGCTCTAAACTTGTGTGTGAGGGTGTTTTCTTGCATCATGCAGCGTCTGAGACAGTCCATGTTATTACAGAGACACTCGGGCAACTTGAAATCAGGGTATTTTTGACATTTTCTTCCTTTGTTCATCGTATCGTGACAACACTCTTGCTAGCGTGATGGTAAATGTCGTGTTTTGCAGAGGAAATTGCAAGACGCTGCTTCTCAAGCAGAATTTGATTCAGTAAACCCCGCAGGAACAGCCTTTATCTGTCTGAAGAGACCAGATGAAGAACTGGGATAAGACACCCCATTTCATCTCCATAGTCTGAGGAGAAACCAGTAAGCCAGTTGGAAACCAGTCTCATGAGATGAGTTCAGAATCACTCTGCAGTTTCAGGCATCAATAAAAACTAAATTAATGATCAATATCTGAAAGTGGGTGGATCTCTGCATCTGCCTTTACTGATGATTCTTATTAAACTTCTGTACAAAATCAGAATAATGATGTTTTCCATGCAGATAAGTCAGATAAGCAGCAGTAAAGGAATTACATCCAAAACATCCAGAACCTTTCAACACATTTCCAGTTTTATACCATTAATATGCAACTTCCATGATTTATTATCATCAGTAAAAACATTAGACTTTACTCCTTACTTTGTTTATTCTAATTAATCCTGTACTCATGAAATTAAAATGTTTCCACCTCTTACTAACCTACCACTAATCTATTAAGATTTAAAGATCATTTATATTCATTAAACACGTCTTTCACACCACCGCATACAAAATGTTAGAACAGTTTTCACTTGTTAGCATGATTATTTTAGGAAATAAAGAGTTTGGGACCGAGGACCAGCTGGAGGTACGCCACGTTATGGTAAACTAAAATATCCAAAATATCAGCCTTCTGTTCCTTAAAAAGCTTTTAATCCAGCGAAATGCTGCCTCTGATTCCATGTTTACTCGGTCTTTCTGGAGTCTGAAGCTTTCAGGTGAATAATAGCACTGAACTTTTCTCATCTGCTGCAGTGGATAAAAGGTGATCAAAGTTTTGTCCCTTTAATCCTTTTCATGATGTTTGGAAATGAAACGTTCCCTAGAGACAGCAGGAGGATGTCATGATGATGGTTATTGGGTTTAAAACCCTAAACCTAAAGACGATGGACACAGTTTGAGTCTCTGCAAAGGGAGGAGCAGTTTCAGAGAACCAGACTCCAACTCTTCAACTTGCTTCCCAGAGCTTCTCGGACATGTTCAATTCAACTTTATTTATATAGCGTCAAATCATGGCAATGCCATCTCAAGACGCTTTACAGACAGAGAAAACATAGTGAAAGCCAATTCATAACAGCCTATATAAGGAAACCAATAGATTGAGTTAGAGGCTCCATCCTGAGCAAGCACACGGCGACAGTGGGAAGGAAAAAACTGCCTTTTAACAGGAAGGAAACCTCCTGAGTTACACATCATTGGTTGTTCAAGCATGTGCATCATGACTTCTAAGGTCACGCTGTTGCTAACGTTAAATAAGGCGAGTCCTGCAGTGTGTGGACACAAAACAGAACTACACACACCCTGACAACCTGTCCTGGAGCTTCTCCTGTCAGCCAGGGTCAGGAGGTCAAGGTGTGGACACTTTCAGATCAGGCTGTGGAAACATTGAAAAGGTTGTCATACTCTATAAAAATGATGACATAAAACAATGATCATCATGTCATGATGATGATGATGATGTCATGGTTCCTGTTAGTCCAGGAGCCAGTTCCAGAAAGGAGGTGCAACGAACTCTGAGTCAGAAACTCCGGCTGGCTGACTCCGAGCCGAGCGAGTCGCAGTTCGTGGTTCAGATCAGCTGCTTTGCGCTCTCAGAGTCAAGAAGCACAACAAAAAACCATCATTAATGGAGACCCGATACCAGGATTCACCATGGCAACCGCTGTCAGAAAGCCGGTTTGATGTCCGCATGAAGCATGATGGAAGAAAACTGCTGCCTGAGTCGGTGTGGAAGCTTGATCCACTGATCAGACATTTCTTTAACTTTAAGAATAAAAGAATAAAAATATGTTTTATATTAATATATTTTAAGAATAAAATGTTGGATTCAGTCCCACTGCAGGAAACTGAGAGTTCATGGAAACAGATCTTCAGTGAGGTCATGTGTTGTCCTGGATCATGACTGCATATCTTCTGCTTTCATTTTACTGGCTGATAAATCAGACCGTCATCTCATTTCCTGCTGTTTCAACCCTTCAGGGTTCCGTCAGCTAAAATCTGGCTTTACTGGCTTGGATCAGTGTCCTGATCCAACTGAGACTGCAGCTCAGCAGAAAACCTGGCGTTGGACGTCCTCAGTTTTTACCACATTGGGTTGTTTACAACCTGCTGAAGCAGAATGACGTCCTACATCGCGGGGGGAGGAAGAGGATGGTGAGGAGACGGCGGTCTGGGAGACTGACAGCAGATTTCTTCCATCACACATTTATGAGATGATGAGACTTTCCTGATGTTACGAAGAAAAGTCCCGTTTGCAGAAAGAACATTTCAAAAAGTATCAGTACAAAAGTCCCTGTGACGTCACACAGGGAGGTTTACTAGACAGTCCGTTACCGTGGTAACACACCTGCAGTTTCAATCCGCCGTCTGGAACGGTCCAGTCCAGTTGCACATGTTTCCACATGTTTGTTTTCCCGACCACCTGACTCAGAATAAAGCTGTCGGCCAGATTGGACCCTCTGGAAGGCCGGTTCTGGCCCCTGGGCCCTATGTTTGGGCCCTCGTCAGGTTGGTTCTGTTTACGTGTGATGTGTCTGAACGTGTGTGTGTGCTGCAGGTATGCGTGCAGCCTGGTGTATTACGGCCTGACTCTGGGGGCCAGCGAGACGTCCGGAAGCCGCTACGTGAATGTGTCCATGTACGGCCTGGTGGAGCTCCCGGCTTACCCTCTCTGCATCTACTTCATCAACAAACACTGGTGGGAAACACAACACAACCTGCTCTTTAATGCAGCTTTATTTAAACGCTTTTATCAAACACTCAACAGCCTGAAATGTTTCACAAAAGAAAAAGACAAAATGGAGATTTGAGTATGTTGGCCGTAACCATGGAAACCTGCCAGATCTTCTCTACTGAAGCCAAACATGTGATCCAGGTTTCCCTGTCTGTGATTTACAAAACATATTCCCATCTGCAGGTTTTAAACATTCACATTATAGTGAAAACAGAACTCTGGACGTGTTTAGACAAACAACTTGCGACGTGTCAATTTACCCAGAAAGACTTTCATGATTAAACCTGCAGTTTTCTTCATTTATTCACCATTTCTTCACGAGATCTGTTCTTCTGCTTCCTGTCTAAAATAAATTAAGCTCTCCACGACGACAAGGACTGTATACTCCTGGTCTCTACTGAAAGACACGTATGAAATTGCAACAGACGTGTCAGAATCAACATGTGTTACTGTGTCAGAGTAAATTTACCCAGAACATGTCAACGTTATTTCCTCCTGGTAAAGTAATGCTAGGAATGAGTAGAGTAATCCTTGAAAGGAGTAAAGTCTTCCTTGAAAAGAGCAAAGTAATCATAGGAATGAGTAAAATAATTCTAGTAATGAGTAAAGTAATCCTAGGTAGGTGTAGAGTAATCCTTGAAAAGAGTAAAATAATCCTAAAAAGAAGTAAAGTAATCATAGAAATGAGTAATCCTAGGAATGAGTGAACATATGACTGAGTAAAGTACTCCTAAAAAGGAGAAAAGTAATCCTCAAAAAGAGTAAAATAATCCTAGGTAGTCGTAAAATAATCCTAGGTAGGTGTAAAGTAATCCTAGGAATGAGTAGAGTAAAAGCTAGGATGGTGCGGCCGCTGCCAGCCTGGTGCTCTGTCTGCGTGTGAATGCAGCGACTGAGTTCTTGGCTAGGATGGGAGATTGAGTTGGACTCAACTCAATCTGTTGGTTTCCTTATATAGGCTGTTATGAATTGGCCTTCATTATGTTTTCCCCTCTGTCTGTAAAGCGTCTTGAGATGGCATTGCCGTGATTTGACGCTATATAAATAAAGTTGAATTGAATTGAATTGAATTGCAGTGGCAGGGCTACAGACTCGGCACCCAGAGGCTTTTGTGGTTATCTGGTGATTTTAACCATCTTCCACTGCCTGCAATGCATCAGTATGTGAACTGTCCTAGATGTGGAGGTAAAACCATCGATTTGCTACATGCAGGACGCATACTGAGCCACGCCTCTCCCCCCTTTAGGAAGCTCTGATCATAATCTGGTGCATTTGCAGGCTGAGTATGTGCCGTTAGTGAGGAGGCAGCCCAGTACTGCTCGGACTGTTAGGTGGTCTCCTGAGGCAGAGCTTCGGGACTGTTTTCAGTGTTCTGATTGGATCCTCATGAGGATGACACTGAGAGTTCCTCCCAGTGTCTGACAGACTACATGACAGTTTGTAGGGCTGTTGTCTTTCTGTCCTCTTCCCCCCACACAGCAGAGGCAGATGGCTGCCTGTCCTGAGCCGGGTTCTGCCGCAGGTTTCCTTCCTGTAAAAAGGCAGTTTTTTCCTTCCCACTGTCGCCGTGTGCTTGCTCAGGATGGGAGATTGAGTTGGAACCTCCAACTCTATCTGTTGGTTTCCTTGTATAGGCTGTAATGAATTGGCTTTCATTATGTTTTCTTCTCTGTCTGTAAAGCGTCTTGAGATGGCATTGCCATGATTTGACGCTATATAAATAAAGTTGAATTGAATTGAATTGAATTGGTTGTGCCGGCTAAGATGATACAAAGCTACACCAGTAACAAGTCTTGGATCACTGGCAAGGTGAAAGGTTCCTGAGTAGGAAGAAAAGAGCATTTAAAGTGTCACTCAGGAGATCAAGATGGTGCAGAGAGAGCTCAAAGTCTGCCTGAGGCAAGCAGAAAGAAGTTGGAAGGAAAGTTGAGGGAAAATAAAATGAGGGAGTGGGAGGGAATGACTGGCTGCAGTGAGAGGAATGCTGGAGTAACTGGTGCAGACTGGTGAGAGCAACTGGGTTTACGAGGTTCAACTCGCTGCAAATCAAATCAAACTTTATTTCTTGAGCACTTTTCATGCCACGGGCAACACAAAGAGCACTACAAGATAAAATCAAGTCATAAGGATGAAAACAAACGGTAGATAACAAGACATTTAAAAACAATAGAGACACAAGCTCTTTCCACACCCTCACACACACACACACAAGGACACAGACACCCCCCCCTCACATTACAATCTCCTCTTCCTGTGTCCAACATCGTCTGGAACAAACCATCAGTCCCCCTCCCCCCTCCCCGTACCTAGCCGATCATCTTTATCAACAGGAGGCCCATCCTTCACCCTGGACCCCACCTTCCCTGACATCACAACAGGTGAGCGCAGTGCTGAAGAGGCTAAAGCTTGTTCCATCCTCCACGACAAGGGAGAACTTTTTTCTTGCGGGCTACGAGAAGTATCATGTGATTGGTCGGACATGTGAGGTGGGCGTGGTTAACGGAGAAAGCAGGAAGTGGAGTTGCTGATTCCACGTTTTTACTGCTGCAGGTAAAAGGATTGTTTTGATAAAACAGCTGATCGAGGTGGTGAGAAAGTACCAACATTTTTACATGTGGCATTAAAACACTCGGCCGCATGCACGCCCCGCCCTGCCGCGTGCATGCGGAGTGCGGAAACCACCACCAAGCACAATGTTTAAGAATCCTTTTAAAACATTCCTGGATCCAAACGGTGATCCGGATCACCACCAGAATTTAATCAGTTCTTCATTTTTACATTTCCAACAACTCTGGAAATGTTTGTAACCGTAACCTTTTGAGTTATCTTGAACACAAAGACGGCAGGAAAAACAACCTCCTTGGTGGAGGAAACAACCGGGTTCATGGCACATAAAGCAGACATCGCCCCCCGCAGTGACCCCTCCCCGCTGCAGACCTGCTTCTCCTGGAGGATGGATGGACCTGACGAAGAAGGAGGTTTTTCTTGTTCTTGCAGCCTCGAACTCTTCTCTTGCTTCTCGTGGAGGATGGAACAAGCCGGGCGGGGTGTGTCCCAGACTGCTAAAGGCAGAGGAGTTACGCAACCCTCTCCAGCATGTCTTTAACATGAGTCTGCGCCTGGGGAACATTCCAGCTCTCTGGAAAACATCATACCAGTCCTCAAGAACAGACATTCCAGAGAAGTGGACGACTTCAGGCCCGCAGCCCTTACATCACATATCATGAAATCCTTGGAGAGGATAGAACTGCAACTGCTGAAGGTGCAAGTTCAACATGTCCAAGATCCACTTCAGTTTGCATACAGGGAGGAGTCGGGGGTGGAGGATGCTGTCCTGTATCTTCTACACGGGACTCTCTCCTCCCTGGATGTGCTGTAAGGATTCTTTTCATTGATTTCTCCAGTGCTTTTAACACGACTCAGCCTCCCTTACTGCAGGAAAAACTGACTGGAAGTTGAAACAAATCTCGTCTCCTGGATGAATGACTACCTGACAGACGGACCCCAGTTGGACACCATGTCCAGCTTCCTGATCAGCAGTATGGGAGCCCCACAGGGACAGTTTGTCACCGGCTCTCTTCACCTGATCAGTCTAACTCTGATCTTTGTCACATGCAGAAATGCTCAGATGACACTGCTATTGTTGCATGTTATCAGAGGAAATATTGAGGGGGGAGTACAGGGAACTAGTGAGAGACTTCACGGAGTGGTGGGGGAGGAACCATCTGCAGCTCAACGCATCTAAAACCAAAGAGTTGGTCATGGACTTCCGTAAAAAGCAGCCTTCTCCACAACCTGTCTGTATTGGTAGGGTAGAAACAGTCACATCCTACAAATACCTGGGTCTCATCTTGGACAAGGAGCTGGTCTCAAAACACCGACGACCTCTACAGGAAGGGCCAAACGAGGCTCTACTTCCTACGGAGACTGGTATTGTTTAACATCTGCAGCAGGCTGTGGTACATGTTCTACCAGTCAATGGTCACCAGTGTGCTCATTTATGCTGGGTCTGCCGGGGGAGCGGGATCAGCACGAGGAGCCTCAACCATCTGAATAAGTTAATTAAAAAGGCAGGATCAGGGGGGTGAAGCTAGAGACTGGAGGTGGTGACACAGCAAAAAATGCTAGCCAAACTTCTTTCCACACATCCTCTGTACTCTGTCCTCCAGAGGAGGAGCACGTTCAGCAACAGGCTGCTATCGGCCCGGTGTGCCACAGACAGACTGAGAAAGTCCTTCATCCCATCAGCTGTCAGGCTGAACAACATTCTGCAGGGAGAGGGAGGGGGTGGAGGAGGACTGGACACTTGACGGAGGAACGGGAAAGTGGAGCTTTGATGGCCGTAGTACGTTATGAGCAGACTGATGACGATGATTATGTTCTCCATTATTATCACAAGGTTTTATTTCACCTATGATGTTTTATTATATTTATTCATTTTAGTAGGTGTTTTTATTCGACTTATTCACTTCGTATGAAAGTTACTTTTATGAGTGCACGAGCAGCTGGTGTTCACAATTTCCTTTGGGATTGATAAAGTATCTGCCTGCCTGCTAACCAACCACCTAGAGTAGAGTAATCTTAGAAAAGTGTAGAATCATCTTAGGAAGGAGTAATTGATCTTGAAATGGAGAAATGATCAGAAGCTCTAATGTCGACAGTGATGTTCTCATGTTTTCTGGATCTATTTGTTCCTTTAGCTGAATTTTTCCCTGTCATGTCACTATGCTACAAGTTAGCATTGTCACTATGCTACAAGTTAGCATTATTGCTATGCTACAAGTTGGCATGATCACTATGCTACATGTTAGCATTGTCACTATGCTACATCTTAGTATTGTCACTATGCTACATCCTAGCATTGTCGCTATGCTACATCCTAGTGTTGTCGCTATGCTTCATGCTAGCGTTGTCGCTATGCTTCATGCTAGCGTTGTCGCTATGCTTCATGCTAGCGTTGTCGCTATGCTTCATGCTAGCATTGTCGCTATGCTACATGCTAGCATTGTCGCTATGCTACATGCTAGCATTGTCGCTATGCTACATGCTAGCATTGTCGCTATGCTACATGCTAGCATTGTCGCTATGCTACATCTCATGGATGTAGCATGCTGAAGAGGTTATACACCGTCAACCTCAAAACAGTTTTGTGGAGTTTTAGTGGTGGAAATTTTATCATCTGAAACTGTTAGACATGTGTCAACTTGCATTTCCTGATTACTGAAATGTCTCTGTGGATTGTCCATCAGCAGCACTAGGCTGCTGTAAAGGTTTTCTGAATGATGTTAGCAGTTTCTCTCATGGTTCTGGAGGAACTTCGGTCTACCCTTCTCTCCAACGTTGCTTCAGATCAGTGAGGTTTTCGCCAGGTCCCACTTCCACTCACTCTTTCACACACTGACTTTTCATTTTTGGTGAAATAATTATGTTTACCTGATTTCAGGATCTGATGAGGACCAGCATGATTGATCCTGATGGTAGAACACAGTGCAGTTTATTCACATGATAACTTCCTCACATCTGGTTGCTCTCCAGACTGGTTTTCAGTCCACCTGTATATTTTCAGACCTGTTATATGTGTTATATGGTCTTCTCTGTCTGCAGACTCATACAGCAGGCTGCGATTTAAGCTGTCATAATTTTTCTTTATTTCTGTCCATGCAATCGTTTCAGATGTCAGTTATGAATTAGATCTTACCTTCCGTCTTTTATCATGTGATGATCTGTGAGCCACTGTTGAGTTTTTATCTGTATGTTGTTGCTTAGGGCTGGAAGAAGGAAAAGTATGGCCAGTTTCCTGTGTCTTGCCGGCTCTGCCTGCCTCTGTACCATGTTCATTCCTGAAAACGCAGGTAAGCATGCTACGACCTGTTATATGTTATTATCTGCTACCTGCTGTCTTCTATGTCGGACTAGTTGACTGCTATCTGAAACTCACTACATGCAGTTATCTGTCAACTATCTGGAATGTTGTATGTACGACCTGCTACCTTCTATGTTCTATATACTACCTTCTCTGTTGTATCCGCTACCTGCTATCTTCTATGTTGTATCCGCTACCTGCTATCTTCTATGTTGTATCCACTACCTGCTATCGTCTATGTTGTATCCGCTACCTGCTATCTTCTATGTTGTATCCGCTACCTGCTATCTTCTATGTTGTATCCGCTACCTGCTATCTTCTATGTTGTATCCGCTACCTGCTATCGTCTATGTTGTATCCGCTACCTGCTATCTTCTATGTTGTATCCACTACCTGCTATCGTCTATGTTGTATCCACTACCTGCTATCTTCTATGTTGTATCCGCTACCTGCTATCTTCTATGTTGTATCCGCTACCTGCTATCTTCTATGTTGTATCCGCTACCTGCTATCTTCTATGTTGTATCCACTACCTGCTATCGTCTATGTTGTATCCGCTACCTGCTATCGTCTATGTTGTATCCGCTACCTGCTATCTTCTATGTTGTATCCGCTACCTGCTATCGTCTATGTTGTATCCGCTAGCTGCTATCGTCTATGTTGTATCCGCTACCTGCTATCTTCTATGTTGTATCCGCTACATGCTATCTTCTATGTTGTATCCGCTACCTGCTATCTTCTATGTTGTATCCACTACCTGCTATCTTCTATGTTGTATCCGCTACCTGCTATCTTCTATGTTGTATCCACTACCTGCTATCGTCTATGTTGTATCCGCTAGCTGCTATCGTCTATGTTGTATCCGCTACCTGCTATCTTCTATGTTGTATCCGCTACATGCTATCTTCTATGTTGTATCCGCTACCTGCTATCTTCTATGTTGTATCCGCTACCTGCTATCTTCTATGTTGTATCCACTACCTGCTATCGTCTATGTTGTATCCGCTACCTGCTATCGTCTATGTTGTATCCGCTACCTGCTATCGTCTATGTTGTATCCGCTACCTGCTATCTTCTATGTTGTATCCGCTACCTGCTATCTTCTATGTTGTATCCGCTACCTGCTATCTTCTATGTTGTATCCGCTACCTGCTATCGTCTATGTTGTATCCACTACCTGCTATCTTCTATGTTGTATCCGCTACCTGCTATCTTCTATATTGTATCCGCTACCTGCTATCGTCTATGTTGTATCCACTACCTGCTATCTTCTATGTTGTATCCACTACCTGCTATCTTCTATGTTGTATCCACTACCTGCTATCGTCTATGTTGTATCCACTACCTGCTATCTTCTATGTTGTATCCACTACCTGCTATCGTCTATGTTGTATCCACTACCTGCTATCATCTATGTTGTATCCACTACCTGCTATCTTCTACCGGCTACCTTCTATCTACTACCTGTTATCTTTTACATACTTTAAATCACTGTCATTTCGCTGCTATCTGTTAACTTGTGAGTAACAGAAGGGATATTTTAGAGCAGAGCAGATTTGTCAACACTGAAACCCCAGTGAGCGTTTTATTTTTAGTTCTGCATCTAACTTCCTCATTTTCTTACTGAGAACACAGCCAATCTACATTTGGGTTTCCTTTATTTTTAAATACCCATTTTTCTGAAACTTGAATCCTCCATCTTTATTTTCTACCTTTTATTTTTAGGTTGTTGGTTAATGCTTTATTGAGAAGTGACTTGAAGTGAAAACCACGTTATTTGAGGTTGAATTGAGAGTTTGAAATGATAATTCTTATGATTTCCAGCTGTTCTGGTGTCCAGAGCTCTATGTTTTTCCCTCTGAGGGCTGGTGTGAGTGTTAACGTCAGGATGAAGACATGTGATGACACATCAAATGTTTATTTTGTAGGATGCAAGCAGAAAGTTAATTTCTGTTTAATTTCTGATAACAGGGACTTTGCTGAGCGTGACGTCTTTGGCTCTTTTGGGGAAACTGATGGTCAGTGCAGCATTTAACATCGCCTACGTCTACTCATCAGAACTCTACCCAACAGTAATCAGGTTAGTTGCACCTGCTGTCTACACAATCAGCTCTGTTTACTCATCAACTTGGCTCATTGATGAAGTGTTGTGTTGCAGGAATGCTGGACTGGGAGTTTGCTCCATGTCCTGCAGAGTTGGGGGAATCCTTGCACCATTCGTTCCTTCCATGGTAAGAGAAGGTAGAAGGCTTCTGTGTTGCTGGGATTCACCTCTGTTTGCTAGTTTTTGATTGATGAAGAGCTCAGACAGTGTTTCAGACAGTGTTTCGTCCATGTTAACTCTCTGTTTGATCACTTCCACCTGTTTCATTTCCTGGTTACACTAATATCTAATAGCAAATAATATGGCAGCATGTGGTCACGTCGATGGGGTGACGACAACTTGCTGAAGTTCAAACTGAGCATCAGGTTGAGGAAGAAATGAGATTTAGCATTTTTGGACTGAATGTGTACAACCATCTCCAGGGTTTCCAGAGAAAGTCAGAAGAAGAGAAAATACTGCAGAAAACCACCAAATAATTGGTGGAATGGGAGATTCTCATCATGATGAGGTTGAACGGGAGATTCTCATCATGATGAGGTTGAACGGGAGATTCTCATCATGATGTGGTGGAATGGGAGATTCTCATGGTGATGTGGTGGAACGGGAGAATCTCATCATCATGAGGTGGAACAGGAGATTCTCATTGTGATGTGGTGGAACGGGAGATTCTCATGGTGATGAGGTGGAACGGGAGATTCTCATGGTGATGAGGTGGAACGGGAGATTCTCATGGTGATGAGTTGGAATGGGAGATTCTCATCATGATGACGTGGAACGGGAGATTCTCATCATCATGAGGTGGAATGGGAGATTCTCATCATGATGAGGTGGAACGGGAGATTCTCATGATGAGGTGGAACGGAACATTCTCATGGTGATGTGGTGGAATGGGAGATTCTCATCATGATGAGGTGGAACGGGAGATTCTCATCATGATGTGGTGGAACGGAAAATTCTCATCATGATGTGGTGGAACGGGAGATTCTCATCACGATGTGGTGGAATGGGAGATTCTCATGGTGACGAGGTGGAAAGGGAGATTCTCATCATGATGAGGTGGAAAGGGAGATTCTCATGGTGATGTGGAGGAACGGGAGATTCTCATGGTGATGTGGTGGAACGGGAGATTCTCATGATGGTGATGTGGTGGAACGGAAAATTCTCATCATGATGTGGTGGAACGGGAGATTCTCATGGTGATGTGGTGGAACAGGAGATTCTCATGATGGTGATGTGGTGGAACGGAAAATTCTCATCATGATGAGGTGGAATGGGAGATTCTCATGGTGATGTGGTGGAATGAGAGATTCTCATGGTGATGAGGTGGAACGGGAGATTCTCATGGGGATGTGGTGGAACGGGAGATTCTCATCATGATGTGGTGGAATGAGAGATTCTCATGGTGATGAGGTGGAACGGGAGATTCTCATGGGGATGTGGTGGAACGGGAGATTCTCATCATTATGTGGTGGAATGGGAGATTCTCATCATGATGAGGTGGAACGAGAGATTCTCATCATGATGAGGTGGAATGAGAGATTCTCATGGTGATGAGGTGGAACGGGAGATTCTCATGGGGATGAGGTGGAACGGGAGATTCTCATCATTATGTGGTGGAATGGGAGATTCTCATCATGATGAGGTGGAACGGGAGATTCTCATCATGATGAGGTGGAATGAGAGATTCTCATGGTGATGAGGTGGAACGGGAGATTCTCATGGTGATGAGGTGGAACGGGAGATTCTCATGATGAGATGGAACGGGAGATTCTCATGGTGATGAGGTGGAACGGGAGATTCTCATGGTGATGAGGTGGAACGGGAGATTCTCATGGTGATGAGGTGGAACGGGAGATTCTCATGGTGATGAGGTGGAACGGGAGATTCTCATCATGATGTGGTGGAATGGGAGATTCTCATGGTGACGAGGTGGAACAGGAGATTCTCATCATGATGTGGTGGAATGAGAGATTCTCATGGTGATGAGGTGGAACGGGAGATTCTCATGGTGATGAGGTGGAACGGGAGATTCTCATGATGAGATGGAACGGGAGATTCTCATGGTGATGAGGTGGAACGGGAGATTCTCATGGTGATGAGGTGGAACGGGAGATTCTCATCGTGAAGAGGTGGAACGGAGATTCTCATCGTGATGAGGTGGAACGGGAGATTCTCATGGTGATGAGGTGGAACGGGAGATTCTCATGGTGATGAGGTGGAACGGGAGATTCTCATGGTGATGAGGTGGAACGGGAGAATCTCATGGTGATGAGCTGGAACGGAGATTCTCATGGTGATGAGGTGGAACGGGAGAATCTCATGGTGATGTGGTGGAATGGGAGAATCTCATGGTGATGAGGTGGAACGGAGATTCTCATGGTGATGAGGTGGAACGGGAGATTCTCATGGTGATGTGGTGGAATGGGAGAATCTCATGGTGATGAGGTGGAACGGGAGATTCTCATGGTGATGAGGTGGAACGGGAGATTCTCATCGTGAAGAGGTGGAACGGAGATTCTCATGGTGATGAGGTGGAACGGGAGATTCTCATGGTGATGAGCTGGAACGGAGATTCTCATGGTGATGAGGTGGAACGGGAGATTCTCATGGTGATGAGTTGGAATGGGAGATTCTCATCATGATGAGGTGGAACGGGAGAATCTCATGGTGGTGAGGTGAAATGGCAGATTCTCATGGTGATGAGGTGTATTAGGAGATCATGGCTTTACATTCTAATGTGAAATGTTGTATTAAATTTTACTCCTTTGCTGCCACAAGCAGTTCGGTTTTATTTGTTTTCTACTGTAAATTCACTTTTGTTACAACGATGGAAACAAGGCAGCTTTCTGCACATGCTCAGATATTTATTTACAAAATCAGTCAAAAATACTAGTTTACATGCATGAAAACTGAGTATTGGGAAGAAATGTAGGTGATCTTCTGCCTAACTGCTGTTATCTGCTTTCATCATAATAATATCAGATTATCATCAGATTATGCTGTCAACATGATCACTGGAATAATCTGATAACTGCAGATATCAGATTATAATCACATTTTTGGTTTGCATGTAAAACAAATGCAGGCTCTGATAGCTCCGTCTGCAATGATTACAGTTGGTTTTCTGGTGGTTAATAACCGTTTCCATGAGGCTTGGATGTCAGAGTTCAGGTGTGTAGACTTTACTCTGTTGGTGTTGAAGCTAAAGGCAGAACAAGGAGGTTTCCTATTCAAGTCTTTATGTGAGTCATAAGTTCACCTCTTCTGGGATTCTTTGGTCGTATTTATGTTGTGTAACTGGTCCAACTGGCTTTGCAGCTCAGATTTGCTATTTCAGGTATTAGAAAGTGGTTTGTTTATGTCCTCCTACATAACAGATGTAACTGTTTCTGAATGGCCTAAGTCAGCAGATAATGCTCAGCTAAGTGGTCCGAGAGAACCGGTCTGATCGGGGCCAGGTTAACTGTCCGGATGAGTTGCCATGGTGACTGGTGCGAGAGAACCGGTCTGATCCGGGCCAGGTTATCTGTCCGGATGAGTTGCCATGGTGACTGGTGCGAGAGAACCTGTCTGATCCGGGCCAGGTTAACTGTCCAGATGAGTTGCCATGGTGACTGGTGCGAGAGAAACGGTCTGATCTAGGCCAGGTTAACTGTCCGGATGAGTTACCGTGGTGACTGGTGCAAAGAACCGGTCTGATCCAGGCCAGGTAAACTGTCCGGATGAGTTGCCATGGTAACTGGTGCTAGAGAGCACATCTGATCCGGGCCAGGTTAACTGTCCGTATGGGTTGCCATGGTGACTGGTGTTAACTGTCCAGCTTATCCGTTTCTAGTCTCAGCCACGCGTGACGAGTGGAAACAGGACTCCTTTAAATGGTTCTTCAGGTAAATTCCAGATCATTCTGCTCACGTCATGCAATGATATCATAGTAAAATCTATTTAAAAAAACCAGTGCAGCATCTTGGTTTTTCCTGCTCCTGGTGTTGGTGCTCTGACATGTCTACATGAAAGCCACGCTGAACCCTGTCTTCCATGGCAACAATGCCGACATCTTGGTCCTGGCAAGTCCTGGCGGTTTGGAGCTGTAAAAACCGGTACAACTTGGTGATCTACAGAAATTTTCCAGCATTTCTTTCCCATCCAGGAGGTTTACAACCCAGACACAACATCTTCATCTTCATTTTCATCTTCAGCCGCTTATCCGGGGTCAGGTCGTGGGGGCAGCAGCAGCCTAAGCAGGGAAGCCCAGACTTCCCTCTCCCCAGCCACATTTTCCAACTCTGCGGGGGGGATCCCGAGGTGTTCCCAGGCCAGCCGAGAGATATAATCCCTCCAGCGTGTCCTGGGTCTTCCGCGGTCTCCTCCCAGAGGGACGTGCCTGGAACACCTCACCAGGGAGGTCCAGGAGGCATCCTGACCAGATGCCCGAGCCACCTCAACTGGTTCCCCTCGATGCGAAGGAGCAGCGGCTCTACTCTGATCTCCTCCCGGATGACCGAGCTCCTCACCCCATCTCTAAGGGAGAGCCCGGCCACCCTGCGGAGGAAACTCATTTCAGCCGCCTGTATACGAGATCTCCTTCTTTCGGTCACGACCCACAGCTCATGACCATAGGTGAGGGTAGGAACGTAGATCGACTGGTAAATGGAGAGCTTCGCCTTCTGGCTCAGCTCCTTCTTCACCACGACAGACCGGCGCAGAGTCCGCATTACTGCAGGCGCCGCACCGATCCGTCTGTCGATCTCGCGCTCCATCCTTCCCTCACTCGTGAACAAGACCCCGAGATATTTAAACTCCTCCACTTGAGGCAGGACCTCACTCCCGACCCGGAGAGGACAATCCACCCTATTCCGGCTGAGGATCATGGTCTCAGATTTGGAGGTGCTGATTCTCATCCCAGCCGCTTCACACTCGGCCGCGAATCACTCAAGCAAGAGCTGGAGATCACGACCAGATGAAGCCAACAGGACCACGTCATCCGCAAAAAGCAGGGACCCAATCCTGAGGCCACCAGGTCGGATCCCCTCAACACCTCGGCTGCGCCTAGAAATTCTGTCCATATAAGTTATGAACAGAATCGGTGATAAAGGGCAGCCTTGGCGGAGTCCAACCCTCACCGGAAACGAATCTGACTTACTACCGGCAATGCGGACCAAGCTCTGACACCTGTCGTACAGGGACCGGACAGCTCGTACAAGGGAGTCCGGTACCCCATACTCCCGGAGTACCCCCCACAGGAGCCCCCGGGGGACACGGTCGAATGCCTTCTCCAGGTCTACAAAGCACATGTAGACTGGTTGGGCAAACTCCCATGCCCCCTCCAGGACCCCAAAGAGGGTATAGAGCTGGTCCACTGTTCCGCGACCAGGACGAAAACCACACTGCTCCTCCTCAATCCGGGATTCGACAATCCGGCGGACCCTCCTCTCCAGGACCCCTGAATAGACCTTACCAGGGAGGCTGAGGAGTGTGATTCCCCTGTAATTGGAACACACCATCCGGTCCCCCTTCTTAAAAAGGGGGACCACCACCCCAGTCTGCCAATCCAGCGGTACTGCCCCCAATGACCACGCGATGCTGCAGAGGCGTGTCAGCCAGGACAGCCCCACAGCATCCAGAGCCTTAAGGAACTCCGGGCGGATCTCATCCACCCCCGGGGCCTTGCCGCCAAGGAGCTTTTTGACCACCTCAGCGACTTCAGCCCCAGAGATAGGAGAGTCCACCCCTGAGTCTCCAAGCTCTGCTTCCTCATCGGAAGACGTGTTGGTAGGATTGAGGAGGTCTTCGAAGTATTCCCTCCACCGACCCACAACGTCCCGAGTTGAGGTCAGCAGCTCCCCACCTCCACTGTACACAGTATTGATGGAGCACTGCTTCCCCCTCCTGAGCCGCCGGATGGACCAGAATCTCCTCGAAGCCGTCCGCAAGTCTTTCTCCATGGCCTCGCCAAACTCCTCCCGTGCCCGAGTTTTTGCCTCGGCAACAGCCGAAGCCGCATGCCGCTTAGCCCGTCGGTACCCATCAGCTGCCTCCAGAGTCCCACAGACCAAGAAGGCCCGATAGGACTCCTTCTTCAGCTTGACGGCATCCCTCACTGCTGGTGTCCACCGAGTCCTCGGATTACCGCCACGACAGGCACCAACGACTCTATGGCCACAGCTCCGGCTGGCTGCCTCAGCAATAGAGGCACGGAACACAGCCCATTCGGACTCAATGTCCCCCGCCTCACTCAGGACATGTTCGAAGCTTTGCTGAAGGTGGGAGTTGAAGCTCCCTCTGACAGGGGACTCAGCCAGACGTTCCCAGCAGACCCTCACAACACGTTTGGGCCTGCCAGATCTGACCGGCTTCCTCCCCCACCATCTGAGCCAACTCACCACCAGGTAGTGATCAGTTGACAGCTACGCCCCCCTCTTCACCCGAGTGTCCAAGGCATGTGGCCGCAGGTCCGACAATACGACTACAAAATCAATCATCGAACTGTGCCCCACTGAGTCCTGATGCCAGGTGTACATATGGACACTCTTATGTTGGAACATGGTGTTATGGACAATCCATGACGAGCACAGAAGTCCGATAACAAAACACCATTTGGGTTCAGAGGGGGGGGGGGGACCCATGCCTCCCAATCACTCCCCTCCAGGTCTCACTGTCATTTCCCACGTGAGCATTGAAGTCCCCCAGCAGAACAATGGAGTCCCCAGAAGGAGCACCCTCCAGCACTCCCTCCAAGGACTCCAGAAAGGGTGGGTACTCTGAACTGCTGTTCGGTGCATAAGCACAGACAACAGTCAGGACCCGTCCCCCCACCCGGAGGCGGAGGGAAACTACCCTTTCATCCACCGGGGTAAACTCCAACGTGCAGGCACCAAGCTGGGGGCTGATGAGAATGCCCACACCTGCTCGGCGCCTCTCACCATGAGCAACTCCAGAGTGGAAGAAAGTCCAGCCCCTTTCGAGGGTACTGGTTCCAGAGCCCAAGCCATGCGTCGAGGTGAGTCCAACTATATCTAGTCGGAACCGCTCAACCTCCTGCACAAGCTCAGGCTCCTTCCCCACCAGAGAGGTGACGTTCCACGTCCCTAGAGCCAGCTTCTGCAGCCAGGGATCGGACCGCTAAGGTCCCCGCCTCTTGCTGCCGTCCAGCTCACATTGCACCCGACCCCTACGGCTCCTCCCGCAGATGGTGAGCCCACGTGAGGTGGGGCCCATGTAACCCTTTCGGGCTGAGCCCGACCGGACCCCATGGGCAAAGGCCCGGCCACCAGACGCTCGCTCTCGTACCTTACCTCCAGGCCTGGCTCCAGAGGGGGGTCCCGGTAACCCGCGTCCGGGCAAGGGAACATTCATGCCGAGGTTGGTCGTCATCATAGAGGTCTATTAGCCGTGCTTGGTCTGGTCCCTCCCCATGACACCTGTTTGCCATGGGTGACCCTACCAGGGGCATAAAGCCCCCGACAACATAGCTGCTAGGATCTTCGGGACGCACAAACCCCTCCACCACGATAAGGTGACGGCTCAGGGAGGGGCCAGACACAACATGTAGAGATTCTATCTGCTAAATCCACAACGATCCATGATAAACACCATTATTCATCACATCTCTGCCGTCTCTATGCATACATTCATTTCCATCGTTTTAACCTGGTAATGTGACGACCAGCGCTGAAGACGTCACGTCTGCACGCTGGTGATGAGGTAAGTGATGTTGTAGTATCGCGTGAACTCGCGAGACTCTGGCATATTCAACATGGCGCTCCACTGATCTAACAAACATTTCTTATCCCATATTTAAATCGTGCCAAAATATTAAATAATATCCAGATTAACTAACTGTTTTCTTGTTAATAACTTGCTGGAGCAAAACAAAGATTTGGATCACCTGAAAGATTATATCGACGAGTGTTTCAAGCGGATTGTCATGGGGAAGTCCAGCGCACCGGCATCAGCTACTAACAAAGCTCCTTTAACGAAAAGATCACGAGAAGAGGACTGACCCAGAGCAATTTCACCATCCAAAGGAGAAACCACCGATATCCTAATCTCCAATGATCAGCCTCGATGCACGTCTGCCTCTAGTGGAGGTTCTGCATAAGGAATTCCAAGCGCTACGAGAGTCCCTGGAATTCAGCCAACACCAGGTCCAGGAGTTGGCCTTGGAGAACGCCGCTCTCAAAGAGTCCGTCAGATCTCTCACAGAGGGGATGGCCCGACTCCAGAGAGAGAAAAAGAACATCAAGGAATCCGTTCTAGATTTACAGGTGCGCAGCATGAGGGACAATTAAGTCTTTGCAGGCATCCCGGAGCAAGCTGACAAAAACTTGCCTTTTATTAGCCAAGTTATCAAACTTCATAATAGTTTTAAAAGCATCATTATTAGTTCATCTCTGACAGCCTGGTGGGAATTCCTTAAAATAACAAAGTCACCACTCTTCCCATGTAAATATACACTCATCTGGAACAATCCTGATATCCTACAAAATAAAAAAAATGCTGAATTTCTCTCAATGGAGCAACCAAGGAATAAAGCACTTGGAGGATATAATTGTAAACAAAACAATTAGATCATTTGACATTTTCACTTCACAATATGGAATCAGTAGCAACATATTTCTAGAATATCAACAACTTAGATCTATAATAAGCAATAAGTATAACCTGAATCTCATAAACTTGCAACTTCCTATCAGTGTAGAAAAATTCTTTAATCCCAGCAATCTCAAATTAATATAAAAAATGTACACATTGATGTGCGAAGTGGATGAGGCACTCTCTCTCCCAACTTTAAAATGGGAATCTGATTTATCCGTTAACCTTAGTCAAACCTTCTGGTCACAAATGTGCTGAAACACCTTTACAATGATTAAACACCCAAACTTACAACTTATACTAAAGAAAATTCTTCACAGAACACATTACACAGGAAAAAGAATGTTCCAGATGGGTCTTGCATCATCTAACCTGTGTTCACAGTGCACAGATAACAGACCAGATGACTACATGCATGCTGTATGGTCCTGTTCACCAGTGCAAAACTTTTGGCTTGAGGTGTGCAGAGATTTATCAACATGGCTCAAATGTACAATCAGCTTCTGCCTCTCTCTGCATACTTGGTCACTTTGGTGATATTAACATGCACGTATTGTCCTGACTGCCTTGTGTATCGCAAAGAAAACTATTCTCATGATTTGGAAGACAAAAAAGAATTTAAGCATTATTCAGTTTAGAAACCTCCTTTCAGACCACATCAGTATTAGTAGTAGTGATGCATGAATGTGGTGGAACGTGGTGGTGCATGTGGATGGGTGTTCAGGGGTGTGTGTGTGGGGGAGGGGAGGGGTGTGTGTGTGTGTGTGGAGGGGGGGTAGGAATGTGTGTGCGGGAAGTATGGTGGTGCTTAAGTATGGCGAAGAAAGGGGTGTTTGTATGGAGGAGGGTAGGGATGCACGTGTGGGGGTAGTGTGTGTATGGGGGAGTGTGGTGGAGCATGAGTGGTGGGGTATCGGGGAGTGTGTGGACATGTGTGGGAGGGGGTGGTTGTGGTGGTGGGTGTACATCGGCGGGTGGAGGGGAAGTGGTTAGGAGGGGTTGGGATGGGTGAAATAAAAAAAAAAAGAAAAAAAAAAAAAAAAAGGTCAGATTCCACCAGATTGAAAGCAAAAAGAAAAGAGTTTTCCAACCCAAAGGCATCTGGACTTTTATCAGTTTGGGTTTTAAATGTTTGCAGGAATCTGATGCTGGTGGGAGAAAAGATGAGTCATTCCACACCCAGCCGAGTGGGAGTGGACTGGAGTCTACTGGACCCAGAAACATGTCTACATGTCCTGTTGTGTGTGTGTGTGTGTGTGGGGCGGAGGCTTTCACAATTTTATAGTGAGTCTGGTGTTGCCATGGCGATGTTTTGTAAACAGGAATGGAACAACTGTTCAGTGAAGCGTTTTATCTGCTGGGGGTGCAGCTTACTGTCCTGTTCTCCGTTGGTTTGTTAAACAACATTCATCTCCTGCTCTGAAACTGTTGCAGGCGCGCGCGCGTGTGTGTGTGTGTGTGTGTTTTCTAATGTAAATGTTAACTAAAGTGAAGAGAGATGTTTGGTTGGCTTCCTTTCTCTCCGTCACTCTGAGGAGGTGACGTCCACCTGGCTTCTACAGGGATGTGATGTTCCTATCCGGTTCAGTGAGGACGTTTCTGACTGGGCCGGCGTTGGTGGGATTTATCAACACTTACTGGTGTAAACCAGGAGCTTTTGTTCTTGCAGCCTTTATTTCAGTCGGACGTAAGAATCTGGAACGTTTTCTACGAACGGTGGATAAAAAGGCGTCTGGACTTTCCAGCTCAGGGACGTAGCTGAAGATGTGGCGACACCTCCTGGTGGTTCGGGGTTACTACGGCCGATGAGAGGAGGAGGTCTTTCTCTGAGGTGTAGAAAAACTAGAGGAAAAAAACTTCATTTTCTTGTTTGTTTTTAATAATGATTTTTGTCATTTATTTATGCATCATGTTCATAACAAGCCAAGCGCGTCAGAAGGCTTGGATGTCCACGTACACGTCGTCTTCTGCAGGAGAATGACAGTTCTTGTGTGTTTGACTGCTCCACTCGAAGAGGAGGAAGTTTTCATCGCTTTCCTGTGAAGAAACACCAGCAACACATAGAGTTTTCTAACCAGTCAGACCAGCAGGAAAATGGCCGACATGCTGGATGCCCAGTCTGTTCCTGTGTATGGGGTTTGCTTTCTGTACAGCTGCTGCTGCGTCCCTCCGTAGTGGGCTGGTTTAGCCGACAAAAGCGTGCAGAAAGATGTTTTAGAGGCTTTTAGTGCAGGTTAGAAGAGCCTTTGTTGAGCTCTGATAATTCTTTTCTTCAGTTTCTTTACTTCTGCTTCAGACTCAGACTTTTCACCCGGATCTGCGTTCAACGATACAACACGATGCTGCTCCTCTGACCAGCTCTGCTCGTCGCCGTGATACACGAATGACGTTTGCAGAAGTTAGGAAAGGCTTTATGACAGCTGACTTACACAAAGACTTGTGATAAATAATAGTTAGAAATCTGGTGAGCTAACTGTAATTCCCAGCGTAGGATGGAAACGCCTCCTTTTACTGAGTTCCTCTGACGTGAGAAAAGCTTCTCAGAGAAACATCCCAAGTCTTTTTCCAGGTCTGGAAGCTTCAGTGTTCATTCACGGAGTTTTGTGTCTGTGTTGCAGCGGGCTCTCCACACCTCCATGCCCTTCACCGTCTTCTGCCTGAGTGGCTTTTCTGCAGGCTGCCTGGGCCTCCTGCTGCCCGAAACCCTCAACAGGCCTGCAGCCGAAACCCTGGAGGAGCTGAGCAGCCCGGCTCACGGCCGGGTGCTGGAGAGCAAGGTGACCCACACCAGACACTAACACCCAGCTCCAGCTGGCCGCGTCGCCGCCGAGTCAGAATCCATCCCCACGCTTCGTTCAGCCTCCATCCAAACCGACAAAAACCTTGCTGTCAGAATAAACTGTTTATTCTTTTGCCTCAATGTGTTTACTGTTTCATAAAAACTATATAAAAACATCTCCACATTCAATAAACAACAATAAAATAAAACACAAATAGAAGTGAATAAATAAATGAGGTAAAAATCAACTTTTTAAAAGACTAACAGCAGATTTGTGACGATTTAATGGATGAAACAAAACAAAAATAACATGGAACGTCTTAATAAACAAGTCGGAACAGAAACTAAACGTCCAGACCAAAGTGTCCCTAAGGGGTCAAAGGTCACGGCCATTTAACGCTGATTTACCTGCAGAGATTTATTCAGATTCTGGGAATCTCTGATGACATTGTAGATGATGAAATCTCTAAATTCCTGCGGTGGTTCGACTGTTTTTAAACTGCTGGAGTGTTTGTGCAGTTTTTCACAAGCTGGTGAACGGCCGAGCCGTTCGGTGACCCAGTCATGGCGCTTTCCCTTCTACCTGGACCAGAGCAGCTGCTCCAGCTTTCCCAGGCCTGTGTCTCCAGCTCTGCTGGGTTCCAGGCGTCACGCTGAAAATTAGTCAACATTTAAAAAACTAAACCAGAAAGTTCATCAGTTTGAATATTTAATATCTTGTCTTTGTTGTGGATTCAGTCAAATAAAAGTTATAGATTCACGAATCCTAACCTGATTCTGTTCACATCCCAACATCATTGGAAAAAACCAATAAGGGCCTGATTTCATACTGGTACAACTGGTTTGAGTGAAACTTCACAAACAGCCTCCGAGTATGGTGTAGAGATGTAAATGCAATAATTAGTGAGGATGAATGGAAAATAAAATGTGAAAAATGGCAGAAAATAACTCAAACAGCAGACTACAGGTGGTGCGGCGTCACCGCCGTGTGATGCAGACACACTGCTCATATCGTACATTAAATACAAGACAGGCTGGAACACTTATACGTGTGTAAAAAAACCACTAAACTTTTGGAAAGAGGTTTCTGCATCCGGATAGTTTTTCTTAGTTCAGTCCAAAACTGATGTGACTGCATTTGTATCCAGGAAGTGTAAAACTGGAAATAAACGGGAATAAAATGACTAGATTTAGCAGTAAAACAGGCTAGAAGGGTGATGGCTAATAACTGGAGAAAACCTGAGTCCTCTAAGACTGCTACATGAATAAAACTACGGATTCAGTGGAAATAAATGGAAATAATAACTTCTAAATCAGAAAATAAAAGGACTTTATGAGAGCAGATCTGGAAACCGTTTGTGGAAATGAAGAACGCCGGGGAAGTGATTGAAGAAGAAAATGCAGAATATGGTTTGTGAATGTCGGGATGTATGAGGGAATGATATGAAACCCGAAAATCTCATTTATTTCTCTTGTATTTATTTAAAGGAAAAGAGACAAACTCCTGTTTTACTGGATTTTTAATTGTATTTATTGTGATATTTTATAAACTTCTGATGACTAGATTTAATAATCCTAGATGTAATGGATTTAAACGTTGGTAGAAGGTTCTGATTTGTGTGTGTGTGTGTGTGTGTGTGTGTGTGTGTGTGTGTGTAAAGGTTAAGGAGAGGGCGGGGTGTGAACCAGAGTCTGACTAGTATTTCTGTTGTCAGGGAGACATTAGAGCGGAGAACTGGGAGAGTTTCAGACCAGTGAACTGTAGACCAGCTCACTCTGGACCTCGCCGATCGGTTCTGACCCAGTAGGGATAAACCCGGTTCTGGAGTCGGAATTCTGTGCTTTGCTGCCGGCATCACATCTCGTCTCCGTCTTTCTCCGCAGCCTCTTCTGTACGAGGACGACGACAGGAAACCAGACCTGCGGTAGACCCGCCATCGCCTTCATCCCCGGTTCCGTTGGGAACGCCGAGGACCGAGCTCCAGGTTTCCAGACTCTCTGCGTCTTTTCTGCCAACAGATGAGAAGGAAGGATTCCGTTACATTCCAGAGATGTCGGGAAGTGTCGGAACGTCTTCCGTTTTCCAGCAACGGAACGTTGAAGATCCGGATCCTGACTGAGAGTCCTGGTTCTGAACCATACTTCCCAGTTTCTAAGCATTCCATGTTCCTGGCATTCCGGGATCCAAGTACTTCAGGGTCTCTGGATCCCGACCAGGTCCGGGCTGACCGGGGGTTTGATGCTCACCGTCTTCCTGTTTCAGCTTTGCTCCATTTACAGACTTTTACTGGTCTGAAGAAGAGCTGCTGGTCCTGGTCCTGTACCTAGTCCTGGTCCTGGTCCTGGTCCAGGTCCTGGTCCCTCATATTTACCCACAACTTCTCACCTCATACCGGTTACATCTGGAACAATAGAGACATACAGGAAAGTGGTTTTCTTGACAACAGGTTCAGTAATGTGGTTTATTTGGTTAGTCGGTTATTTCAGCCTGACAGACAGATGTACACTTGCATAGAATTTATAAACGCCCGTCCTGAACTGGTTCCTCTAAAAGAATCTACTATAGTGACAAATCCCATTCCTTCTGGCATTAAAATGTTACTCAGCGGTTATTATAATCTCTCCATGGCTGCAAATATAAATCCATGGTAAACTCACGTTGGTAACATTTGCTTCTCTAACAGGCGCTAAAACAAACAGAACATAAGAAAGCTCTTTTAACAACTATCTATATCCTCTCCAAACATGACCTCCTACTGGAACAGCTTAGTAAACCACATACCGTGGGAAAAGTTTGGTCTTTACCTTAGAAATTTATTTTGACCAATAAAGTAAGAGAAATCTATTTTAAAATACTTTATAAATATTATCCAGTAAAAACCTTTATTTCACATCAATCAGAAAAGGATCTAATTGTGGTTGTTTTCCTGAAACTTTGGCTCATATGTTTCGGACCAATGTTGAAATATTCTGCTTGCATTTCCTTAATTTCTAGCAAAACAATCTTCTCTCTGACTTTTCTTTTTCTTTCATTGTAAGGTCATTGTCATGTAAACTTTGTCAAAAGAAAACATAAAAAAACAACAGTGTGACAGGAAGTAATCTACGACAATCTGACAGGCCTGGACGTCAGAAAGATGCCGCCATATTGGATGGGTCTCCGCCATATTGGATGGGTCTCTGCTTTGGAGTCTTGCTGCAGATCAACGTAGTTTCCCCACAAAACTGTTTTCTGTGGAACAACGTGTATATATTACACACAAACAAAACACTTTTCTACATGACTGGTTTATAAATAATGTTAACACAGTGAATAATCTACTAAATACAAATGATAAATTTTACTCCTATGAGGTGTTTATGAAAAAATATGATATTGATGCTTCATAAACAGAGTTTTACATGGTAGCATGATTACCTCCGCCATGGAGGTTGTGTTACCAGCTTTATCTGTTTGTCTGTTTGTGTTCAAGATAAATTAAAAAGTTATGGACGGATTTTCATTAAATTTCCAGGACTTGTTGGAAATGTAAAAAGGAAGAACTGATTCAACTTTGGTGGTGATCTGGATCACCGTTTGGATCCAGGAACTTTTTAAAGACCTTGGTGGAGATTTACGTTCTTCAAGTGTTTTTCTGGGAAACTTCTGAATTGCAGAGTTTTGATACAATACTTTATTTTCAGACTTTGTACAACTGGATCTCTAGATTGATACATTAGTAAAGAGAAAGCAGCAACTATTCCCGTAATTTTTTCAGCATACGGTTGCAATAACCGGCAAAATATTGAAAGCAGATCGTGTGGAATTACATTTCCCAAGGTTGAATAATAATTTATTTGACCAGATAAAAATAGATAAATCCAAATACATCAATAAACAATCAAACATGTTGCTATCAAAGTCATTTATACATTTATTTATATTGTAGCTACCTTGTCTTCGTTAAATAGAATTATGACAAATATTTTAGCATAAAAGCAGGTAGTTTTTAATGTTTTACAGTGATCTGTATCATAATTTCTCTATCCTTTGTAACACACCAAACTGAGAAAAATCAGGTAAAAGTTGGTGAAATTATTGTTGTGGTTGGACCTACACCTTACAGATAAAAGCACTGGAGGCGCATGGAGACCCATCCAAGATGGCGGCGTGATGAGACGTCAGCTCGTATAGACAATGTGATGCGATGCAGCGTCTATGTATAGATCTGGTATATATGATGTCTGACAGGAAGGTGTAGCGGACTCCGTAGACCAGGTCTGTGATGGAGGTCTAACGCCTCTGTTGGCTGCTGGTCGCCTGGAACTTGGGACTTTATGATGTTAGCTAGAAACAGCAGGAGGAAGAACATAAAGAGAAAATGTGAGGAAGAGGAGGGATGATGATGATGAAGGAAAATGAGAATGACAGGAAAACTTTTCTTTTGTTTTTAAAACTGCAAATCTTTTTCACAATAACCCCTGATGTTGTACAAAGTAGTACATGTACATAATGTTTATATATAATAAACAATTGGATTTTCTAAAGAAAATTAGTTTTTTTTTTTTTAAATACTTGACCTCATTCACAGATTTTATTCCAGTTTTCAGATCAGAATGGCTCCAGAAACATGACCAGAACTTTTCCACTCCTGAAATTTATTTTAAATCTACAAATTATTGAATTATTGAATTTCTCTTTGGGGATTAATAAAGTTTTTATTTCATTCATACGTGTACATTTACACATGTAGGTTGCAGTCCTGACCTAAACTTCATCTAGGCCGTCAGACAGATGGAAAAGATTGGAGCAAGTCGTCCCCTGCAATGGAAATGTTTCACATTTCAGCATAAAAGTTTGCTTTCTAATGAACTCTTTAAAGTTGTTTTATTTCTTTTTTACCCTCTCCTGTCCAGCGCTGTATACAGGACCGTCTGTGTGCCATTAGCCCAACAGATTTCCTCTGCCAAGGGAGACATGTCTTAGAAATGGCCTTGATAATCAAATTTTTTTTAATCATCAGTCCTGATAACGCTGAACCTGGCGGGGGAGGGGAAGAGAGGAGAGAAAGATGCAGAGAGCGGAGAGTGACTCAACAGATGAAATTCTTTTGTTATGAATAATATGTTCAAAGTATTTAATTCTTTCATCAATCCATTGAATAAAAACGATTATTTTCATTTAGCAGAATATCAGTTTTGTTCCAGATGTAAGTTTTCATAGGATTATTGAGGATTTGGATTTTTAAAGAAATTCCCACCAGGCTGTCAGGAACGTGCTGACTGTGATACTTTTGAAACATTTCAGCAGTTTTCGTCCTGGTCGCGGAACAGTGGACCAGCTCTATACCCTCTTTGGGGTCCTGGAGGGGGCATGGGAGTTTGCCCAACCAGTCTACATGTGCTTTGTGGACCTGGAGAAGGCATTCGACCGTGTCCCCCGGGGGCTCCTGTGGGGGGTACTCTGGGACTATGGGGTACCGGACCCCCTTGTACGAGCTGTCCGGTCCCTGTACGACAGGTGTCAGAGCTTGGTCCACATTGCCGGTAGTAAGTCGGATCCGTTTCCGGTGAGGGTTGGACTCCGCCAAGGCTGCCCTTTATCACCGATTCTGTTCATAACTTATATGGACAGAATTTCTAGGCACAGCCGAGGTGTTGAGGGAATCCGGCTTGGTGGCCTCAGGATTGGGTCCCTGCTTTTTGCAGATGACGTGGTCCTGTTGGCTTCATCTGGTCGTGATCTCCAGCTCTCGCTTGAACGATTCGCGGCCGAGTGTGAAGTGGCTGGGATGAGAATCAGCACCTCCAAATCTGAGACCATGGTCCTCAGCCGGAATAGGGTGGATTGCCCTCTCCGGGTCGGGAGTCAGGTCCTGCCTCAAGTGGAGGAGTTTAAATATCTCGGGGTCTTGTTCACGAGTGAGGGAAGGATGGAGCGTGAGATCAACAGATGGATCGGTGCGGCGTCTGCAGTAATGCGGACTCTGTGCCAGTCTGTCGTGGTGAAGAAGGAGCTGAGCCAGAAGGCGAAGCTCTCGATTTACCAGTCGATCTACGTTCCTACCCTCACCTATGGTCATGAGCTGTGGGTCGTGACCGAAAGAAGGAGATCTCGTATACAGGCAGCTGAAATGAGTTTCCTCCGCAGGGTGGCCGGGCTCTCCCTTAGAGATAGGGTGAGGAGCTCGGTCATCCGGGAGGAGATCAGAGTAGAGCCGCTGCTCCTCCGCATCAAGAGGAACCAGTTGAGGTGGCTCGGGCATCTGGTCAGGATGCCTCCTGGACCTCCCTGGTGAGGTGTTCCAGGTACGTCCCTCTGGGAGGAGACCCCGGGGAAGACCCAGGACACGCTGGAGGGATTATATCTCTTGGCTGGCCTGGGCTGCCCCCCCCCCCCCCCCACACACACACAGAGTTAGCAAATGTGGCTGGGCAGAGGGAAGTCTGGGCTGCTGCCCCCGTGGATAAGCAACAGAAGATGGATGGATGGATGGTTACAGGTTGGAATGGAAATCAGAAATACCAGCTGCCGCTCTGAACTACTGCTTTATAAATTATTATTATGATTATTACAAAATGAAATATAGAATTTCAATATTTCTTTAGTTGTCTTTGAGGATTATTACATATTGATTGATGGGAAATTAATTTTAGTAAAACTTTTTAAACACTTCTTGATTAATTTTGATTATAGCATGTTTTATTTGCAAAAGAATACTTGTATTTAATTTTTTAAAAAAAAGCTAATATGTCCTATTTGAGCTCAATTGAAATAGTAAACTGAGATATATATATATATATATATATATATATATATATATATATATATATATATATATATATATATATATATATATTCATTCATTTTCTGAACCGCTTATTCCAATTCAGGGCTGCGGGGAAGCTGGAGCCTATCCCACCTGGCTTTGGGCGACAGGCAGGGTACACCCTGGACAGCTCGCCAGTCCATCGCAGTATAAAAATTATCATCATTATTATTATTATTATTATTATAGATTGTATGCATAAAATCAGGAATTGATTTGAGTTAATCTAATTTAAACCCTAGTATAAATTATGTTTTGGATGAAACATCTGGTTTTCGTTATGAGGTCAGAGGTCCTACTGCAGTTACACACACTGGCCGGCAGGCGTCACTAAATCATCCAACGCATAGACATCATATACATAGACGCCTCATTGAGCGCTAAAGAGTGAACCGGCTTCGCCGCCATATTGGATGGGTCTCTGCTTTCCAGTCTCGCTGCAGAGTCAACATAGTTTCCCACAAAACTGTTTTCTGTGGAACAATGCGTATATATTACACACAAACAAAACACTTTTCTACATAACTAGTTTATGAATAATCCTAACACAGTGAATAATCTACTAAATACTAAAATGATAAATATTACTCCTATGAGGTGTTTATGAAAAAAAATGATGATGACGTTTCACTATGAGAGTTTTACATGGTAGCATAATTATCTCTGCCAAGGAGGTAATGTTTTTACTGGCTTTATTTATTTTTCCATTTGGGTTTAAGAGAAATAAAGTTATGGACGGATTTTCATGAAATTCTCAGGACTTGTTGGAAACGTGAAAAGGAAGAACTGATTTTGGTGATCCGGACCACCGATTGGGTCCAGGAACTTTTTAAAGACCTTGGTGGAAGTTTACGTTCTCAGAGTATTTTTCTGGGTAACTTCTGAATTGCACAGTTTTGATACAATACTTTATTTTCAGACGTTGTACAACTGTATCTCTATTTTAATAAATCAATAAATGTACATAAAAGAAAGAGTCAGCCGTAGCCAAGAGAAAGCAGCAACTATGCCCGTAATTTGCTGAGCATACGGTTGCAATAACCGGCGAAATATTGAAAGCAGATCAGTGGATCATGTGGAATTACATTTCACAAGGTTGAATATTAATTTATGTCACCAGATAAAAATAGATAAATCCAAATGCATCAATAATCAATCAGACATGTTCATAGCAAATTAATTTATACATTTATTTATATTGTAGCTACCTTATGTCTTAGTTAAATAGCAGTATAAAAAAAATATTTCAGCATAAAAGAACATCGTTCTATGTTTTACAGTGTTCATAACAATATCTCTGCCCTTTGGAACAAACCCAACTCTGAGCAAAATCAGGTAAAAAAATTGGTGAAATTATTGTTGTGATTGGACCTACACCTTACAAATAAATGCATTGTAGGCGCATGGAGACCCATCCAAGATGGCGGCGTGATGACGCGGCGTCTGCGTGTATATATATATATATATATATATATATATATATATATATATATATATATATATATATATATATATATATGTATGTATATATATATGTATATATATATATATATATATATATATATATTTATATATATATATACGTGATGACGCGGCGTCTGCGTGTATATATATATATATATATATATATATATATATATATATATATATATATATATATATATATATATATATATATATATATATATGCAGACGCCGCGTCATCACGCCGCCATGTATATATATGTGTGATGTCTATGTGTTTATATGTCTATGTCTATGATCCGACGGATCAAAACAGTTGGAGGATGACGTCATTGTTAGGGAATGTTCAAGATGGCGCTGGACTGTGGCAGGAATGCCGCCGCTGCAACAAGCTGAAGGCTGATAATTATAATTAATCTTCCGGCCGGTGGCGCATCAAACCCCGCTGGGAATGAAGCTGCTGCAGGCGGCACAGGCCAGGTAACGCTGAAAGATCCCCGGTTAAGATGGTAGACCCGTCCTCCAGGAACAACAGAACCTGCTTCCGACCGGGCCGGAGGACTCGTTGCAGGAATTCACGCCCGGGGCTGAGGCGCGTTTAGCGGCCTGAGCGGCCATGGACACACCGGCGGAGACCGGAGGGTCGCTTGCTGCCGACTTGAACGAAAACCAGGCGGACACTGGAGTTGGAGAAGTAGCCGGGAAAGCAGGTCACCGGTCCGCGGTGAAAGAGGCGCTGCTCGCCGGTGTCAGCGGGGGTCAGGAAGCGGGGAAGGCTCGGACTTCCAGCGGGAGGAATGTCAACACGGACGCCCCGGAACCACCGCCGCCGCCGCACGGCGCCGACATCCTGCTGGATCTGGTGGCCGCAGGGGGACACCTGTCCGCACGGTTCACTGACAGCTGCGGGATTTCTGGGGTTTGTGGCGGCCTGAACGGATTTACCGAGTCAGCCGACCCGCAGGGGGGAGGAGAAGGGCTCTCCGTCACGGGGACCGCTTCCTGTCCAGCTGAGCTCCGGGATCTGGTTCCAGCTGAGGCGGGCGGACAGATGCAGGGAGACCCCGGAGAGGAACCCCGAACCAGGACTGCTCTCCCCGCACACCGGCTGCCATGCACCGCGGCTGGGGATGCCCACACGCTCAACGGGGGTGTAGGCATCCCGTGTCATGGCAGACCTGGTGGGGTCACCACGCACTGGGCTCAGACCAGAGTACTCGGTTTGAGCGACGTGGCCCGTCATGAAGTGAAGTTAGCCAACGGTGGTTTGCACATCGCCAGAAGCGGAACCAACCCGCAACATTTCTCCTTTCATGCGGGGACTGTGGAGGAAGAGAGCCCCGGGTGGGGTCGCTGTCCGGACGGCGGGCCGGCGGCCTCGCTGTGCCCGGGGCAGGATGCTCCAGCGGCGGCAGAGCTCCCTCATCCCCACGCCCCAGGATCAAGTGCCAAAACCCCCTCCCCCTGCCCGTCCAGCCTGTCCGACAGCCCGCCGCTGTCTGAGCCCATCACCGCGGAGGAGGAGGAGGATTTCCCGGACCTGTGTGTCCCGGTCCGGCCTCTCAGTCTCCGGACTGACCCGAACCACACGGTGTCCCTCAGCTGCGACGCCACCCCGCTGTCCCCTGGAGAGGATGGGGGCTATTATTTAGAGGATGGGGGGCACGAGGAGGACCTGCGGAGCGCGCTGGAGGCGGGTCGGAGGCAGAGCGCCCCGGACAAGCTCCCGGACCTGGCTGACGGTTCGGACGGGAAGATGTTGCCAAAGAGGTTCGGCATCGCTGATTTCTTCACCAGGTACGACTCAGTTTGACTTGCTGTGAAGATGTCCCCTCCTCCTCATCCTCACCCCTCCCGTACCGGTTCGGGTACCGGTTCCTACTGGGATGTTTCCATTTACTCCAGATTAATGATCCAGAAGAAGTAAAATAAACTCATGAACATAAAGACTTAAAGTAAAACTTCTTAAAATAAAACTACAAATAAACTTAATTCAGTTTTTTACATTTAATGAAGGAAGAACCTTCGTCACGTGACCCCACCTGGTCAGCGTCACGTGTCAATGTTTATAAAACAACATGTTGATGTTAATGTGGACATATGGAATCCCTTCTTTAGGCTGATCGATAATAAAGTATCGATTCCTGATTAGAAACCCAACAGTTCTACGTAGGAGGAGTAGAGATTATCAGATTATAATCGGATTATTCTGGATCTTCTAGTTTAACAGTGGGATGAAGGTGAGGAGGATCAATACCTTCATCCTGACTGACACACACCTGGAGTGTTCAGGTGTGTGTGTTCTCCGCCGGAGAATCTGGAATCTGCACCGCCATGGCTCCTCCAGGCTTCCGTAGTTACCGGGGCTCCTCCAGGCTTCCGTAGTTACCGGGGCTCCTCCAGGCTTCCGTAGTTACCGGCGCTCCTCCAGGCTTCCGTAGTTACCGGCGCTCCTCCAGGCTTCCGTAGTTACCGGGGCTCCTCCAGGCTTCCGTAGTTACCGGGGCTCCTCCAGGCTTCCGTAGTTACCGGCGCTCCTCCAGGCTTCCGTAGTTACCGGCGCTCCTCCAGGCTTCCGTAGTTACCGGTGCTCCTCCAGGCTTCCGTAGTTACCGGCGCTCCTCCAGGCTTCCGTAGTTACCGGGGCTCCTCCAGGCTTCCGTAGTTACCGGGGCTCCTCCAGGCTTCCGTAGTTACCGGGGCTCCTCCAGGCTTCCGTAGTTACCGGGGCTCCTCCAGGCTTCCGTAGTTACCGGGGCTCCTCCAGGCTTCCGTAGTTACCGGCGCTCCTCCAGGCTTCCGTAGTTACCGGGGCTCCTCCAGGCTTCCGTAGTTACCGGGGCTCCTCCAGGCTTCCGTAGTTACCGGGGCTCCTCCAGGCTTCCGTAGTTACCGGCGCTCCTCCAGGCTTCCGTAGTTACCGGGGCTCCTCTAGGCTTCCGTAGTTACCGGCGCTCCTCCAGGCTTCCGTAGTTACCGGCGCTCCTCCAGGCTTCCGTAGTTACCGGGGCTCCTCCAGGCTTCCGTAGTTACCGGGGCTCCTCCAGGCTTCCGTAGTTACCGGGGCTCCTCTAGGCTTCCGTAGTTACCGGGGCTCCTCCAGGCTTCCGTAGTTACCGGCGCTCCTCCAGGCTTCCGTAGTTACCGGCGCTCCTCCAGGCTTCCGTAGTTACCGGGGCTCCTCTAGGCTTCCGTAGTTACCGGCGCTCCTCCAGGCTTCCGTAGTTACCGGCGCTCCTCCAGGCTTCCGTAGTTACCGGCGCCTAAACAAACCCGGCAGGAAGTGGAGTGCCGTGAAGCCGGATTAGTTTTCTGACCTCAGACTGGGAACCAGTAAGGTCGAGTCACTGGGTTTATCCCAGCTGCTCGGTTCTTCTTCGTGGATCTAAAACTGGTGAAAAGTTCCCTGATGACGCCGTCGGCCCCACTTCCGGGTTTCCACGGAAGTCTTCTTTTCCCGCCTCGACACAGAACCGGACATGTTCCTGAGGTCCTAGTGCGGAAAACCACCCGGAATCTGAATCGGAGGCAGTCGCCATGACAACGAGGAGTCGGCAGACACTGGCTGATGGATGGGTTCCAGGTTCTGACCCGGTTACATCCTGAATGCTGGGGGAAGTTCTGGGCCCGGGACGGAGGAGGACTCCTGTTAAACCCATGTCTCAGTCTGGGTCTGGTTCTGGTTTGGATCCGGTCTGCAGCCGCGTTCCAGAGGAAATGCCGACAGATTAAACCCAGTTCCAGTTTCTGCTGGAAAACCGGAGGAAACCAGATTAAACCAGGAGGAGGAGGAGGAGGAGGAAGAAGCTGGGACCAGGAGGGAGGAAGCATGAACTGGGGTGTAAACTGGGTCAGACTGGTTTTGGTTCCTGTTTGGGAACCCACTTCCCCTTCAGGACTCCTTCAGTTCCTCTTGGTGTCCTGGCAGCAGAACCGGAAGTCTGGAGACCGCTACAGCTGCCGGGTCGGACTCTTCCAGGGGATTCCAGCCTCTGCTGTGACTGGGAGTTCACCACAGGAACTTCCAGTTCAACTGGTCTTACTGGAAACCTGTTATCTGATAAATGAACACAGTGTGGGTTCACGCCCACCCTCCTCTTCATCACGCCCACCCTCCTCTTCATCATCCCACCCTCCTCGTCATCACACCCTCCTCTTCATCACGCCCACCCTCCTCGTCATCACACCCACCTTCCTCTTCATCACGCCCACCCTCCTCTTCATCACGCCCACCTTCCTCTTCATCACGCCCACCCTCCTCTTCATCACGCCCACCCTCCTCTTCATCACGCCCACCCTCCTCTTCATCACGCCCACCCTCCTCTTCATCACGCCCTCCTCGTCATCACGCCCACCCTCCTCTTCATCACGCCCACCCTCCTCTTCATCACGCCCACCCTCCTCGTCATCACACCCACCTTCCTCTTCATCACGCCCACCCTCCTCTTCATCACGCCCGCCCTCCTTTTCATCACGCCCGCCCTCCTTTTCATCACGCCCGCCCTCCTCTTCATCACGCCCGCCCTCCTCTTCATCACGCCCACCCTCCTCTTCATCACGCCCACCCTCCTCTTCATCACACCCTCCTCTTCATCACGCCCACCCTCCTCTTCATC
Organism: Telmatherina bonti; assembly: GCF_933228915.1. Classification (NCBI taxonomy): domain Eukaryota; kingdom Metazoa; phylum Chordata; class Actinopteri; order Atheriniformes; family Telmatherinidae; genus Telmatherina; species Telmatherina bonti. Next base: position 5,728,448 of record NC_136629.1, read on the forward strand.
ACGCCCTCCTCTTCATCACGCCCACCCTCCTCGTCATCACGCCCACCTTCCTCTTCATCACGCCCACCTTCCTCTTCATCACGCCCACCCTCCTCTTCATCACGCCCACCCTCCTCTTCATCACGCCCACCCTCCTCGTCATCACACCCACCTTCCTCTTCATCACGCCCACCCTCCTCGTCATCACACCCACCTTCCTCTTCATCACGCCCGCCCTCCTCTTCATCACGCCCACCCTCCTCGTCATCACGCCCACCTTCCTCTTCATCACGCCCACCCTCCTCTTCATCACGCCCACCCTCCTCTTCATCACGCCCACCCTCCTCGTCATCACACCCATCTTCCTCTTCATCACGCCCACCTTCCTCTTCATCACGCCCACCCTCCTCGTCATCACACCCATCTTCCTCTTCATCACGCCCACCCTCCTCTTCATCACGCCCACCCTCCTCTTCATCACGCCCACCCTCCTCGTCATCACGCCCACCTTCCTCTTCATCACGCCCACCCTCCTCTTCATCACGCCCACCCTCCTCTTCATCACGCCCACCCTCCTCGTCATCACACCCATCTTCCTCGTCATCACGCCCACCCTCCTCGTCATCACACCCATCTTCCTCTTCATCACGCCCACCCTCCTCGTCATCACGCCCACCCTCCTCGTCATCACGCCCACCTTCCTCGTCATCACGCCCACCCTCCTCTTCATCACTCCCACCCTCCTCGTCATCACGCCAATCTTCCTCTTCATCACGCCCACCCTCCTCTTCATCACGCCCACCCTCCTCTTCATCACGCCCACCCTCCTCGTCATCACGCCCACCCTCCTCTTCATCACGCCCACCCTCCTCTTCATCACGCCCACCCTCCTCTTCATCACGCCCACCTTCCTCTTCATCACGCCCACCCTCCTCTTCATCACGCCCACCCTCCTCTTCATCACGCCCACCTTCCTCTTCATCACGCCCACCCTCCTCTTCATCACGTCCACCCTCCTCTTCATCACGTCCACCCTCCTCTTCATCACGCCCACCCTCCTCTTCATCACGCCCACCCTCCTCGTCATCACGTCCACCCTCCTCGTCATCACACCCACCTTCCTCTTCATCACGCCCACCCTCCTCTTCATCACGCCCACCCTCCTCGTCATCACGCCCATCTTCCTCTTCATCACGCCCACCCTCCTCTTCATCACACCCATCTCTTCATCACGCCCACCCTCCTCTTCATCACGCCCATCCTCCTCTTCATCACGCCCGCCCTCCTCGTCATCACGCCCTCCTCTTCATCACGCCCACCCTCCTCGTCATCACGCCCACCCTCCTCTTCATCACGCCCACCCTCCTCGTCATCACACCCATCTCTTCATCACACCCATCCTCCTCTTCATCACACCCTCCTCTTCATCACGCCCACCCTCCTCGTCATCACACCCATCTCTTCATCACACCCATCCTCCTCTTCATCACACCCTCCTCTTCATCACGCCCACCCTCCTCGTCATCACGCCCATCCTCCTCTTCATCACGCCCACCCTCCTCTTCATCACGCCCACCCTCCTCTTCATCACGCCCACCCTCCTCGTCATCACACCCTCCTCTTCATCACACCCATCCTCCTCTTCATCACGCCCACCCTCCTCTTCATCACACCCTCCTCTTCATCACGCCCACCCTCCTCGTCATCACACCCATCCTCCTCTTCATCACGCCCACCCTCCTCTTCATCACACCCTCCTCTTCATCACGCCCACCCTCCTCGTCATCACACCCACCCTCCTCTTCATCACACCCTCCTCTTCATCACGCCCACCCTCCTCGTCATCACACCCATCCTCCTCTTCATCACGCCCACCCTCCTCTTCATCACACCCTCCTCTTCATCACACCCACCCTCCTCTTCATCACACCCGTCCTCCTCTTCATCACGCCCACCCTCCTCTTCATCACGCCCACCCTCCTCTTCATCACGCCCACCCTCCTCTTCATCACACCCATCCTCCTCTTCATCACGCCCACCCTCCTCGTCATCACGCCCACCTTCCTCTTCATCACGCCCACCCTCCTCGTCATCACGCCCATCTTCCTCTTCATCACGCCCACCCTCCTCGTCATCACGCCCACCCTCCTCGTCATCACGCCCACCCTCCTCTTCATCACGTCCACCCTCCTCTTCGTCGTGTCCACCTCCTGGTCCCGGGTCGGGCCGCATGTTTGATCTCCGGTGGACACTAGGGGCGGTTCCAGCAGAGCCGTTCCAGATGAAGGCTGCCAGGTTTCCATGGCGATACGTGTCCATGGCAGGTGGAGGTGGGATCTAAGCGGGGCGAGTCTTTGACGTCCATCTTCTTCTTCTCTGTTTCCCTTCCAGGAGCCTGTTTTCTAGGAAGTCCAAAGAGCCCAGGGCCGCATCCCACAATGCATCAGGTTGGCGGCTGTTTGGAAAGACGGCGGCCAGAGAGGGCGAGGAGAGCACGGAGGCGGTCTCAGCGTCCGCCACGCAGCAGGTCGGTTCTGCTTCTATTCAGCTTTTACAGCCAGTAGAAACATTCTCAGATGTTTTCCAGGCTGAAGCTGCAGTTCGTCCTGATTTCTGATCACTTACTGGTCTTTGGCTGCTCCTGATTGGACGATACCGTCAGTTTAAGCTCTGATTGGTGGAAAGTCTGACTGGAAGTGACTTCATCATCCTCTCATGCATGTCTTGTCTGGATTGTTAACGTCCCGGAAACTTCCGCTGGTTAGAGCTCCGACGTGTTTTCAGTTTGAAGCAGGAAACTCAGCTGGAGAACGTGAAGAAGTAGATCATACTTCTGTGTTAAGGCGAGGACGAACATGTTCCACATTTACATGCGTGTCGGTAGATCATACGTGTTCCTGTGTTAAGGCGAGGACGAACGTGTTCCACATTTACATGCGTGTCGGTAGATCATACGTGTTCCTGTGTTAAGGCGAGGACGAACGTGTTCCACGTTTACATGCGTGTCGGTAGATCATACGTGTTCCTGTGTTAAGGCGAGGACGAACGTGTTCCACGTTTACATGCGTATCGGTAGATCATACGTGTTCCTGTGTTAAGGCGAGGACGAACGTGTTCCACATTTACATGCGTGTCGGTAGATCATACGTGTTCCTGTGTTAAGGCGGGGACGAACATGTTCCACGTTTACATGCGTGTCAGTAGATCATACATGTTCCTGTGTTAAGGCGAGGACGACATGTTCCACGTTTACATGCGTGTCGGTAGATCATACGTGTTCCTGTGTTAAGGCGAGGATGAACGTGTTCCACGTTTTCATGCGTGTCGGTAGATCATACGTGTTCCTGTGTTAAGGCGAGGATGAACGTGTTCCACGTTTTCATGCGTGTCGGTAGATCATACGTGTTCCTGTGTTAAGGCGAGGACGAACGTGTTCCACGTTTACATGCGTGTCGGTAGATCATACGTGTTCCTGTGTTAAGGCGACGACGACATGTTCCATGTTTACATGCATGTCGGTAGATCATACATGTTCCTGTGTTAAGGCGAGGACGACATGTTCCACAATTACATGCGTGTCGGTAGATCATACGTGTTCCTGTGTTAAGGCGAAGACGAACGTGTTCCACGTTTACATGCGTCGGTAGATCATACGTGTTCCTGTGTTAAGGCGAGGACAAACATGTTCCACGTTTACATGCGTGTCAGTAGATCATACATGTTCCTGTGTTAAGGCGAGGACGACATGTTCCACAGTTACATGCGTGTCGGTAGATCATACGTGTTCCTGTGTTAAGGCGAGGACGAACGTGTTCCACGTTTACATGCGTGTCGGTAGATCATACGTGTTCCTGTGTTAAGGCGAGGACGAACGTGTTCGACATTTACATGCGTGTCGGTAGATCATACGTGTTCCTGTGTTAAGGCGAGGACGAACGTGTTCGACGTTTACATGCGTGTCGGTATATCATAGGTGTTCCTGTGTTAAGGCGACGACGACATGTTCCATGTTTACATGCATGTCGGTAGATCATACGTGTTCCTGTGTTAAGGCGAGGACGAACGTGTTCGACGTTTACATGCGTGTCGGTAGATCATACGTGTTCCTGTGTTAAGGCGACGACGACATGTTCCATGTTTACATGCATGTCGGTAGATCATACATGTTCCTGTGTTAAGGCGAGGACGACATGTTCCACAATTACATGCGTGTCGGTAGATCATACGTGTTCCTGTGTTAAGGCGAAGACGAACGTGTTCCACGTTTACATGCGTCGGTAGATCATACGTGTTCCTGTGTTAAGGCGAGGACAAACATGTTCCACGTTTACATGCGTGTCAGTAGATCATACATGTTCCTGTGTTAAGGCGAGGACGACATGTTCCACAGTTACATGCGTGTCGGTAGATCATACGTGTTCCTGTGTTAAGGCGAGGACGAACGTGTTCGACGTTTACATGCGTGTCGGTAGATCATACGTGTTCCTGTGTTAAGGCGAGGACGAACGTGTTCGACATTTACATGCGTGTCGGTAGATCATACGTGTTCCTGTGTTAAGGCGAGGACGAACGTGTTCGACGTTTACATGCGTGTCGGTATATCATAGGTGTTCCTGTGTTAAGGCGACGACGACATGTTCCATGTTTACATGCATGTCGGTAGATCATACGTGTTCCTGTGTTAAGGCGAGGACGAACGTGTTCGACGTTTACATGCGTGTCGGTAGATCATACGTGTTCCTGTGTTAAGGCGAGGACGAACATGTTCCACATTTACATGCGTGTCGGTAGATGATACGTGTTCCTGTGTTAAGGCGAGGACGACCGTGTTCCACGTTTACATGCGTGTCGGTAGATCATACGTGTTCCTGTATTAAGGCGAGGACGAACGTGTTCCACGTTTACATGCGTGTCGGTAGATCATACGTGTTCCTGTGTTAAGGCGAGGACGACCGTGTTCCACGTTTAAATGCCTGTCGGTAGATCATATGTGTTCCTGTGTTAAGGCGAGGACGACCGTGTTCCACGTTTACATGCGTGTCGGTAGATCATACGTGTTCCTGTGTTAAGGCGAGGACGACCGTGTTCCACGTTTAAATGCCTGTCGGTAGATCATATGTGTTCCTGTGTTAAGGCGAGGACGACCGTGTTCCACGTTTACATGCGTGTCAGTAGATCATACGTGTTCCTGTGTTAAGGCGAGGATGAACATGTTCCACAGTTACATGCGTGTCGGTAGATCATACGTGTTCCTGTGTTAAGGCGAGGACGAACATGTTCCACATTTACATTGCGTGTCGGTAGATCATACGTGTTCCTGTGTTAAGGCGAGGACGAACGTGTTCGACGTTTACATGCGTGTCGGTAGATCATACGTGTTCCTGTGTTAATGCGAGGACGAACATGTTCCATGTTTAAATGCGTGTCGTTAGATCATACGTGTTCCTATGTTAAGGCGAGGACCAACGTGTTCCACGTTTACATGCGTGTCGGTAGATCATACGTGTTCCTGTGTTAAGGCGAGGACAAACGTGTTCCACGTTTACATGCGTGTCGGTAGATCATACGTGTTCCTGTGTTAAGGCGACGACAAACGTGTTCCGCGTTTACATGCGTGTCGGTAGATCATACGTGTTCCTGTGTTAAGGCGAGGACGAACGTGTTCGACGTTTACATGCATGTCGGTAGATCATACGTGTTCCTGTGTTAAGGCGAGGACGAACGTGTTCCACGTTTACATGCGTATCGGTAGATCATACATGTTCCTGTGTTAAGGCGAGGACGAACGTGTTCCACGTTTACATGCGTGTCGGTAGATCATATGTGTTCCTGTGTTAAGGCGACGACGACATGTTCCATGTTTACATGCATGTCGGTAGATCATACATGTTACTGTGTTAAGGCGACGACGACATGTTCCATGTTTACATGCATGTCGGTAGATCATACGTGTTCCTGTGTTAAGGCGAGGACGACCGTGTTCCACGTTTACATGCGTGTCGGTAGATCATACGTGTTCCTGTGTTAAGGCGAGGACGAACATGTTCCACGTTTACATGCGTGTTGGTAGATCATACGTGTTCCTGTGTTAAGGCGAGAACGAACGTGTTCCACGTTTACATGCGTGTCGGTAGATCATACGTGTTCCTGTGTTAGGGCGAGGACGACCGTGTTCCACGTTTACATGCGTGTCGGTAGATCATACGTGTTCCTGTGTTAAGGCGAGGACGACCGTGTTCCACGTTTACATGCGTGTCGGTAGATCATACGTGTTCCTGTGTTAAGGCGAGGACGACCGTGTTCCACGTTTACATGCGTGTCGGTAGATCATACGTGTTCCTGTGTTAAGGCGAGGACGAACGTGTTCCACGTTTACATGCGTGTTGGTAGATCATACGTGTTCCTGTGTTAAGGCGAGGACGACGTGTTCCATGTTTACATGCGTGTCGGTAGATCATACGTGTTCCTGTGTTAAGGTGAGGACGAACGTGTTCCACGTTTACATGCGTGTCGGTAGATCATACGTGTTCCTGTGTTAAGGCGAGGACGACGTGTTCCATGTTTACATGCGTGACTGTAGATCATACGTGTTCCTGTGTTAAGGCGAGGACGACCGTGTTCCACGTTTACATGCGTGGCTGTAGATCATACGTGTTCCTGCGTTAAGGCGAGGACGACCGTGTTCCACGTTTACATGCGTGTCGTTAGATCATACGTGTTCCTATGTTAAGGCGAGGACGAACGTGTTCCACGTTTACATGCGTGGCTGTAGATCATACGTGTTCCTGTGTTAAGGTGAGGACGAACGTGTTCCACGTTTACATGCGTGTCGGTAGATCATACGTGTTCCTGTGTTAAGGCGAGGACGACGTGTTCCATGTTTACATGCGTGACTGTAGATCATACGTGTTCCTGTGTTAAGGCGAGGACGACCGTGTTCCACGTTTACATGCGTGGCTGTAGATCATACATGTTCCTGTGTTAAGGCGAGGACGAACGTGTTCCACGTTTACATGCGTGTCGGTAGATCATATGTGTTCCTGTGTTAAGGCGACGACGACATGTTCCATGTTTACATGCATGTCGGTAGATCATACATGTTACTGTGTTAAGGCGAGGACGACGTGTTCCATGTTTACATGCGTGACTGTAGATCATACGTGTTCCTGTGTTAAGGCGAGGACGACCGTGTTCCACGTTTACATGCGTGGCTGTAGATCATACGTGTTCCTGTGTTAAGGCGAGGACGACCGTGTTCCACGTTTACATGCGTGTCGGTAGATCATACGTGTTCCTGTGTTAAGGCGAGGACGAACATGTTCCACGTTTACATGCGTGTTGGTAGATCATACATGTTCCTGTGTTAAGGCGAGGACGAACATGTTCCACGTTTACATGCATGTCGGTAGATCATACGTGTTCCTGTGTTAGGGCGAGGACGACCGTGTTCCACGTTTACATGCGTGTCGGTAGATCATACGTGTTCCTGTGTTAAGGCGAGGACGACCGTGTTCCACGTTTACATGCGTGTCGGTAGATCATACGTGTTCCTGTGTTAAGGCGAGGACGACCGTGTTCCACGTTTACATGCGTGTCGGTAGATCATACATGTTACTGTGTTAAGGCGAGGACGAACGTGTTCCACGTTTACATGCGTGTCGGTAGATCATACATGTTACTGTGTTAAGGCGAGGACGAACGTGTTCCACGTTTACATGCGTGTCGGTAGATCATACGTGTTCCTGTGTTAAGGCGAGGACGAACGTGTTCCACGTTTACATGCGTGTTGGTAGATCATACGTGTTCCTGTGTTAAGGCGAGGACGACGTGTTCCATGTTTACATGCGTGTCGGTAGATCATACGTGTTCCTGTGTTAAGGCGAGGACGACGTGTTCCATGTTTACATGTGTGTCGGTAGATCATACGTGTTCCTGTGTTAAGGCGAGGACGAACGTGTTCCACGTTTACATGCGTGTCGGTAGATCATACGTGTTCCTGTGTTAAGGCGAGGACGACGTGTTCCATGTTTACATGCGTGACTGTAGATCATACGTGTTCCTGTGTTAAGGCGAGGACGACGTGTTCCATGTTTACATGCGTGTCGGTAGATCATACGTGTTCCTGTGTTAAGGCGAGGACGAACGTGTTCCACGTTTACATGCGTGTCGGTAGATCATACGTGTTCCTGTGTTAAGGCGAGGACGACGTGTTCCATGTTTACATGCGTGACTGTAGATCATACGTGTTCCTGTGTTAAGGCGAGGACGACCGTGTTCCACGTTTACATGCGTGACGGTAGATCATACGTGTTCCTGTGTTAAGGCGAGGACGACCGTGTTCCACGTTTACATGCGTGACGGTAGATCATACGTGTTCCTGTGTTAAGGCGACGACGAACATGTTCCATATTTACATGCATGACGGTAGATCATACGTGTTCCTGTGTTAAGGAGTAAGGTGAAGAGAAAGATGATGATGAGGATGAGGAAGGTGAGGATGATGAGGAAAATGAAGAGGACGAAGGTGAGGATGATGATGATGATGAAGGTCATGCTCAATAAAATCTTTCATGTGAACTTGAAAGAAAACGTCTCCAGCTTGACCAGGTTTTCATCTGCAGGCGTGTTTATTCACCGCTTATGTCAGGAATGACACACACACACACACACACCTGAACGCCCAGCATCTTCCGGCTGAACTGGGAAGCTCATTTCCATCCAGGAATTCTCACCCAGCACAGCTGGAACTCATGAAGGCTGCAGAGGCTGAATGAGAAGGAATCCCCACAGCCGGGGACCATCTGGTGGAAACTGGGACCAGTGGAAACTGTTGGGACTAGAACAAGCTTCATGGTTTTATTTTATCTCATGGAGAACGTCATGTGATCAGAAAATAGATGGTTTTTTACTGTCTGCAGACTGGACCCAGTTTGCTGTTTACTGGGAGTCGCTGGACCAGTCACATGACTATTTACTGAGGAGTAACAGAGAGACTCTGGCGTCCCCTGCCGGCTGCTTCACACTCATCTGCAGAAAACAGTGTTGTTGTTGTTGATCCCAGCTGGTCTGATGGCGTCAATGAGCCATTCATGGTCCAGACCAAACACACAATCCGGGCTTTGACCACCGGACATCTGCAGGAGACGCTGAATCCCACCTTTATCTTCACCAAGCTGCAGGAACAACAACAACAAACACCTCCTGGCAGCTACAGCTTCTCTCTGTCTACACTAATATTTTACACATATTACCAACTTTATTTAGATCAGGGGGCTGAAACGTACTGGCCGGGGACAAAGCCAGTTGACTACAGGGTTCAGAGCGGTCCGCAGGATGAATCTGGTAAATATAAAAACATAGAAAATATCCATCCATCCATTCTCGCCACTTATCCGGGGTCGGGTTGCGGGGGCAGCAACCGAAGCAGCCAGCAGACCCTCACAACACGTTTGGGCCTCCCAGATCTGACCGGCTTCCTCCCTCACCATCTGAGCCAGCTCACCACCAGGTGGTGATCAGTTGAAGCTCCGCCCCCCTCTTCACCCGAGTGTCCAAGGCATGTGGCCGCAGGTCCGATGATACGACCACAAAATCCATCATGGAACTGCGGCCCAGGGAGTCCTGATGCCAGGTGTACATATGGACACTCTTATGTTGGAACATGGTGTTCGTTATGGACAATCCATGACGAGCACAGAAGTCCAATAACAAAACACCATTTGGGTTCAGAGGGGGGGGGCCATGCCTCCCAATCCCTCCCCTCCAGGTCTCACTGTCATTGCCCACGTGAGCATTGAAGTCCCCCAGCAGAACAATGGAGTCCCCAGAAGGAGCACCCTCCAGCACTCCCTCCAAGGACTCCAGAAAGGGTGGGTACTCTGAACTGCTGTTCGGTGCATAAGCACAGACAACAGTCAGGACCCGTCCCCCCACCCGGAGGCGGAGGGAAACTACTTGGGCTGTGATAATACGCTTTTGTCCCGAATCGATTCCGATTTTTTGGGTGCCGATTTGATTTAAATTGCGATTCTCAAAATTCTTCAAAATTGCTGATTTTTGTAGGTTAAAAACAGTCATGCGTCGAGGTGAGTCCGACTATATCTAGCCGGAACCGCTCAACCTCGCGCACAAGCTCAGGCTCCTTCCCCACCAGAGAGGTGACGTTCCACGTCCCTAGAGCCAGCTTCTGCAGCCGGGGATCGGACCGCCAGGGTCCCCGCCCCTTGCTGCCGCCCAGCTCACACTGCACCCGACCCCTACGGCTCCTCCCGCAGATGGTGAGCCCACGGGAGGTGGGGCCCATGTAACCCTTTCGGGCTGAGCCGACCGGGCCCCATGGGCGAAGGCCCGGCCACCAGACGCTCGCTCTCATGCTCTCGACAACATAGCTGCTCGGATCTTCAGGACACACAGACCCCTCCACCGCGATGAGGTGGCGGCTCAGCGAGGGCCATAGAAAATATGAACTGTAATATTGTGAATAAAGTTACTGTAATGTTGTAATATGCTAAAAGTATCTGTAGTATCACAGTTACGATGGTCTCCTCCAACCGGAGCAGAACCAGAACCAAAAAACTGCAGTAAAAAGACAAAATCTGGAGCTTTCTGTTGCGTCTTCGTCTTCCTCGGCGCGCAACGTTTCCCAGACAAGCTGCAGCTTGCAGAGCTCGATGACGTCTGTTTGGGTGAAACTTAAAGAACCGAGTGACTTCCTGTGACTTTCTCTACTTCTTCTCTTTGTTCAGGCTCCTCAGCAGGACGAGGTGGATGCATCCTCCAGCCCTCAGCGCCCCCCGGTGGCTGCACGGAGGAAGAACCTGGAGTTTGAGCCTCTGTCCACCACAGCTCTCATCCTGGAGGACCGGCCATCGTAAGTAGCTCGTTCCTCCGCTTCTTTACTCATTCCTGGGACTACTTTCCTCATCCCTTCCAGCAGACGAAGCAGTCGAATAAAAACCACGCTGGACATGAATCCGGTTTCATCAGCTCACCTCAAACTCTGCAACATCTGCTTCATTTTTCATTCCCAGCATCCACGTCCTGCTAGTTGCCTCATGTACAGCTCGCTGACATGGTGGACCAGGACAAGACAAACATGTCGGACAGTATTTAACTGGCTTTACTCAGACCTCAACCTCCTCCTGACAGGTTATAATATAATATAATATAATATAATATAATATAATATAATATAATATAATATAATATAATATAATATAATATAATATAATATAAAATGACATAATATAACACAATATGATATAATATAATATAATTTAATATATGACATAATATAACATAATAAAACATGACATAATATAATATAATATAATATAACATAATATAATATAATATGACATAATATAATATATGATTTAATATAATATAATATAATATAATGTAATATAATATGACATAATATAACATAATAAAACATGATATGACATAATATAATATAATATAATATAACATAATATATAATATAATATAATATCATATCAGGGCTGCAACAATTCGTCAACAAAGTGGACAGTAAAAATTCATTGACATGAAGTTTCATTGTCGACGCGTCGTGTTATAAACGTCCGTAACGGCTGTGCTGATAAAACCCTGCGGTACGACAGTTATGCATGTGAAGACAAAGCACCTCGGAGTCATGGTTTCTGCTGGCATTCCAGATGGGTAAGTTAGCATTAGCGAGTAGTTACGTAGTTTTGTCATACCTGTCAAGTATCCCGTTTAGGTCCAGAAACTCACGTTTTTTTAAGGGGTCTTTGCCGCACCTTCCTGGATTGTTATTTTCCCGGAAATATCCCGGACTATGAAATGGGGCGAAAACAAACAGACATGACTGTACAATTAAAAGATTTTATTTATTTTGTTTTCTGTTTGAGGCAAATTCTGTAGTTTGGATGTGACATTATAAATCTGTTTGTTTGTTTCAAAATAAATTCCTAGTAAGCTGTTAAGCTTATATTTGATATTCAACTGGTTCTGGAGTCATTTTACTGTACCAAAGGACATTATGTTGTGATTGACTGGGTGATATTAATATGATGCAAATTTAGAGAGTGGGGTAAAAAATACTGGAGCTTGTAAAAAAAAAAAAAAAAAAAAAAAGCTGCATCAATTGGAAGCACAGAAATAACCATGACTAATTTACTGATTGAATAAATAATTTACATATAGGTCGACAATTAAAATAATCATTAGTTGCAGCCCTGTATAATATAATATAATATAATATAATAACACACATTTCCAATGTAAAGTATATTTCCTACAAGAGCTGTACGTATGTACAGTCCTCGTCTTTACAGAACGTTGAGACTGAATGAGTAAAGTTATACCAGTATGGAGTAAAGTAACCCTAGGAAGGAGTAGAGTCATTTTAGGAAGATGTAAAGTAATCATAAAATGGAGTCAAGTAATCCCAGTAAGGAGTAAAGTAATCCCAGTAAGGAGTAAAGTAATCCCAGTAAGGAGTAAAGTAATCCCAGTAAGGAGTAAAGTAATCCCAGTAAGGAGTAAAGTAATCCCAGTAAGGAGTCAAGTAATCCCAGTAAGGAGTCAAGTAATCCCAGTAAGGAGTCAAGTAATCCCAGTAAGGAGTAAAGTAATCCCAGTAAGGAGTAAAGTAATCCCAGTAAGGAGTAAAGTAATCCCAGTAAGGAGTCAAGTAATCCCAGTAAGGAGTAAAGTAATCCCAGTAAGGAGTAAAGTAATCCCAGTAAGGAGTAAAGTAATCCCAGTAAGGAGTCAAGTAATCCCAGTAAGGAGTCAAGTAATCCCAGTAAGAATAAAGTAATCCCAGTATGGAGTAAAGTAATCCCAGTATGGAGTAAAGTAATCCCAGTATGGAGTAAAGTATTCCAAGGAAGGAGTAAAGTAATCCCAGTATGGAGTCAAGTAATCCCAGTATGGAGTAAAGTAATCCCAGTATGGAGTAAAGTATTCCAAGGAAGGAGTAAAGTAATCCCAGTATGGAGTAAAGTAATCCCAGTATGGAGTAAAGTAATCCCAGTATGGAGTAAAGTAATCCCAGTAAGGAGTCAAGTAATCCCAGTAAGGAGTCAAGTAATCCCAGTAAGGAGTCAAGTAATCCCAGTATGGAGTCAAGTAATCCCAGTATGGAGTAAAGTAATCCCAGTGTGGAGTAAAGTAATCCCAGTATGGAGTAAAGTAATCCCAGTATGGAGTCAAGTAATCCCAGTATGGAGTCAAGTAATCCCAGTATGGAGTAAAGTAATCCCAGTATGGAGTAAAGTAATCCCAGTATGGAGTAAAGTAATCCTAGGGTTCCACCAGGTTAAAGACGTGTTCACCTCCGTCTCTGTCCTGCAGGAACCTTCCGGCTAAATCCACGGAGGAGACGCAGAGACACAAACTGGAGTACGAGGAGATGGTGGCGGGAGCCAAGAAGAGAGGTAACTCTGGCATTTCCTGCTCTGATCTGATTGGCTGAGATTGATCTGCTGCAGCCAATAGCAACACGCTTCTGTCCACGTTTGTCCCGGTTCCTCAGAGATGAAAGATGCCCAGAAGAAGAAGCGTCAGATGAAGGAGCGACATCGGCACGAGGACAGCATCTCCAGCGCCATGGTGATCTGGAACACCGAGATCCTGCCTCACTGGGACACCATGTACGTCTCTGTCCTCCGCGCGCGTGTGTGTGTGTGTGTGTGGGCTCAGTATGAACTGGTCTCTGTGTGCTGGTAGGAAGGGGACGAGGCGGGTCAGGGAGCTGTGGTGGCAGGGTCTTCCTCCCAGCGTCAGAGGAAGAGTGTGGAGCCTCGCCATCGGCAACGAGCTGAACATCACAGCAGGTGATGTTTGGGTTCAACATGGCGTCCGAGGCTGACGAGTCGTCCTCAGCCGGGACGTCCAGCTGCACGCGTCCCAGTTAAACCAGTAGAGAAGCTGAACTGTGTTTTCTTCTGGATGTTCAGAGCTGTACGAGATCTTCCTGTCCAGAGCCAAAGAGAAGTGGAGGAGCTACAGTGAGACCAGCTCGGTCAACGACAGCGAGAGCGGTACGGTCCGATTCGTCCCGGTCCGGTACCGGCCCGCCGCCACTGGGCGTCTCCCAGTCCAACCATGACCTTTCTGTCTCTTCCTGTCAGATGGAGGAGCGTCGCTGGCGGACCGAGAGTCCAGTCTGGACCTCATCAAGCTGGACATTTCCAGAACCTTCCCCTCTCTCTTCATATTCCAAAAGGTAGGACCTGCAGGACCTGGAGCAGGTTCCAGGTCTACAGGACCTGTTGGCTCTGCAGGATCTTGTTGGATCTGCAGGACCTTGTTGGATCTGCAGGACCTGGAGCAGGTTCCAGGTCTACAGGACCTGTTGGATCTGCAGGATCTTGTTGGATCTGCAGGACCTTGTTGGATCTGCAGGACCTGGAGCAGGTTCCAGGTCTACAGGACCTGTTGGATCTGCAGGACCTTGTTGGATCTGCAGGACCTTGTTGGACCTGCAGGACCTGGAGCAGGTTCCAAGTCTACAGGACCTGTTGGATCTGCAGGATCTTGTTGGACCTGCAGGACCTGGAGCAGGTTCCAAGTCTACAGGACCTGTTGGATCTGCAGGACCTTGTTGGACCTGCAGGACCTGGAGCAGGTTCCAGGTCTGCAGGACCTTGTTGGACCTGCAAGACCAGCAGGACCTTGTTGCACCTGCAGGACCTTGTTGGACCTCCAGGACCAGCAGGACCTTTTTGGACCAGCAGGACCTTTTTGGACCAGCAGGACCTTGTGGGACCTGCAGGACCTTGTGGGACCTGCAGGACCTTGTGGGAACTGCAGGACCTGGAGCAGGTTCCAGGTCTGCAGGACCTGCAGGACCTTATGGGACCTGCAGGACCTGTTGGACCTGCAGGACCAGCAGGACATTGTGGGACCTGCAAGACCTGGAGCAGGTTCTGGGTCTGCAGGACCTTGTTGGACCTGCAGGACCTGGAGCAGGTTCCAGGTCTACAGGACCTGTTGGATCTGCAGGACCTTGTTGGATCTGCAGGACCTTGTTGGATCTGCAGGACCTTGTTGGACCTGCAGGACCTGGAGCAGGTTCCAGGTCTACAGGACCTGTTGGATCTGCAGGACCTTGTTGGACCTGCAGGACCTGGAGCAGGTTCCAGGTCTGCAGGACCTTGTTGGACCTGCAAGACCAGCAGGACCTTGTTGGACCTCCAGGACCAGCAGGACCTTTTTGGACCAGCAGGACCTTGTTGGACGTGCAGGACCTGTTGGACCTGCAGGACCAGCAGGACCTGTTGGACCTGCAGGACCAGCAGGACATCGTGGGACCTGCAAGACCTGGAGCAGGTTCTGGGTCTGCAGGACCTTGTTGGACCTGCAGGACATTGTGGGACCTGCAAGACCTGGAGCAGGTTCTCGGTCTGCAGGACCTTGTTGGACCTGCAGGACCTGGAGCAGGTTCCAGGTCTACAGGACCTGTTGGATCTGCAGGACCTTGTTGGATCTGCAGGACCTTGTTGGACCTCCAGGACCAGCAGGACCTTTTTGGACCAGCAGGACCTTGTGGGACCTGCAGGACCTTGTGGGAACTGCAGGACCTGGAGCAGGTTCCAGGTCTTCAGGACCAGCAGGACCTTATGGGACCTGCAGGACCTGTTGGACCTGCAGGACCAGCAGGACATTGTGGGACCTGCAAGACCTGGAGCAGGTTCTGGGTCTGCAGGACCTTGTTGGACCTGCAGGACCTGGAGCAGGTTCCAGGTCTACAGGACCTGTTGGATCTGCAGGACCTTGTTGGATCTGCAGGACCTTGTTGGACCTGCAGGACCTGGAGCAGGTTCCAGGTCTACAGGACCTGTTGGATCTGCAGGACCTGGAGCAGGTTCCAGGTCTGCAGAACCTTGTTGGACCTGCAAGACCAGCAAGACCTTGTTGGACCTCCAGGACCAGCAGGACCTTTTTGGACCAGCAGGACCTTGTTGGACGTGCAGGACCTTGTGGGAACTGCAGGACCTGGAGCAGGTTCCAGGTCTGCAGGACCAGCAGGACCTTGTGGGACCTGCAGGACCTGTTGGACCTGCAGGACCAGCAGGACATTGTGGGACCTGCAAGACCTGGAGCAGGTTCTGGGTCTGCAGGACCTTGTTGGACCTGCAGGACATTGTGGGACCTGCAAGACCTGGAGCAGGTTCTCGGTCTGCAGGACCTTGTTGGACCTGCAGGACCTGGAGCAGGTTCCAGGTCTACAGGACCTGTTGGATCTGCAGGACCTTGTTGGACCTGCAGGACCTTGTTGGACCTGCAGGACCTGGAGCAGGTTCCAGGTCTACAGGACCTGTTGGATCTGCAGGACCTTGTTGGACCTGCAGGACCTGGAGCAGGTTCCAGATCTGCAGGACCTTGTTGGACCTGCAAGACCAGCAGGACCTTGTTGGACCTGCAGGACCTTGTTGGACCTCCAGGACCAGCAGGACCTTTTTTGACCAGCAGGACCTGGAGCAGGTTCTGGGTCTGCAGGACCTTGTTGGACCTGCAGGACCTGGAGCAGGTTCCAGGTCTACAGGACCTGTTGGATCTGCAGGACCTTGTTGGACCTGCAGGGCCTGGAGCAGGTTCCAGGTCTACAGGACCTGTTGGATCTGCAGGACCTTGTTGGATCTGCAGGACCTTGTTGGACCTGCAGGACCTGGAGCAGGTTCCAAGTCTACAGGACCTGTTGGATCTGCAGGACCTTGTTGGACCTGCAGGACCTGGAGCAGGTTCCAGGTCTGCAGGACCTTGTTGGACCTGCAAGACCAGCAGGACCTTGTTGCACCTGCAGGACCTTGTTGGACCTCCAGGACCAGCAGGACCTTGTTGGACCAGCAGGACCTTGTTGGACCTGCAGGACCTTGTGGGACCTGCAGGACCTTGTGGGAACTGCAGGACCTGGAGCAGGTTCCAGGTCTGCAGGACCTGCAGGACCAGCAGGACCTTGTGGGACCTGCAGGACCTGTTGGACTTGCAGGACCAGCAGGACATTGTGGGACCTGCAAGACCTGGAGCAGGTTCTGGGTCTGCAGGACCTTGTTGGACCTGCAGGACCAGCAGGACCTTGTTGGACCTGCAGGACCTTGTTATACATGCAGGACCTTGTTGGACCTGCAAGACCAGCAGGACCTTGTTGGACCTGCAGGACCTGGAGCAGGTTCCAGGTCTACAGGACCTGTTGGATCTGCAGGACATTGTTGGATCTGCAGGACCTGAAGCAGGTTCCAGGTCTGCTGGACCAGCAGGACCTTGTTGGACCTGCAGGACCTGGAGCAGGTTCCAGGTCTGCAGGACCAGCAGGACCTTGTGGGACTTGCAGCACCTGTTGGATCTGCTTGACCAGCAGGACCTTGTGGGACCTGCAGGACCTGGAGCAGGTTCCAGGTCTACAGGACTTGTTGGACCTGCAGGACCTGGAGCAGCTTCCAGGTCTGCAGGACCTTGTTGGACCTGCAGGACCTGGAGCAGGTTCCAGGTCTACAGGACCTTGTGGGACCTGCAGGACCTGGAGCAGGTTCCAGGTCTACAGGACCTTGTGGGACCTGCAGAACCTGGAGCAGGTTCCGGGTCTACAGGACCTTGTGGGACCTGCAGGACCTGGAGCAGGTTCCAGGTCTACAGGACCTTGTGGGACCTGCAGGACCTTGTGGGAACTGCAGGACCTGGAGAAGGTTCCAGGTCTGCAGGACCTGCAGGACCAGCAGGACCTTGTGGGACCTGCAGGACCTGTTGCACCTGCAGGACCAGCAGGACATTGTGGGACCTGCAAGACCTGGAGCCGGGTCTGGGTCTGCAGGACCTTGTTGGACCTGCAGGACATTGTGGGACCTGCAAGACCTGGAGCAGGTTCTGGGTCTGCAGGACCTTGTTGGACCTGCAGGACCTGGAGCAGGTTCCAGGTCTACAGGACCTGTTGGATCTGCAGGACCTTGTTGGATCTGCAGGACCTTTTTGGACCAGCAGGACCTGGAGCACGTTCCAGGTCTACAGGACCTGTTGGATCTGCAGGACCTTGTTGGACCTGCAGGACCTGGAGCAGGTTCCAGATCTGCAGGACCTTGTTGGACCTGCAAGACCAGCAGGACCTTGTTGGACCTGCAGGACCTTGTTGGACCTCCAGGACCAGCAGGACCTTTTTGGACCAGCAGGACATTGTGGGACCTGCAAGACCTGGAGCAGGTTCTGGGTCTACAGGACCTTGTTGGACCTGCAGGACCAGCAGGACCTTGTTGGACCTGCAGGACCTTGTTATACATGCAGGACCTAGTTGGACCAGCAGGACCTTGTTGGACCTGCAGGACCTGGAGCAGGTTCCAGGTCTGCAGGACCTGTTGGATCTGCAGGACATTGTTGGATCTGCAGGACCTGAAGCAGGTTCCAGGTCTACAGGACCTGTTGGATCTGCAGGGCCTTGTTGGACCTGCAGGACCTGGAGCAGGTTCCAGGTCTGCAGGACCAGCAGGACCTTGTGGGACTTGCAGGACCCTTTTGGACCTGCAGGACCAGCAGGACCTTGTGGGACCTGCAGGACCTGGAGCAGGTTCCAGGTCTACAGGACTTGTTGGACCTGCAGGACCTGGAGCAGCTTCCAGGTATACAGGACCTGTTGGATCTGCAGGACCTTGTTGGACCTGCAGGACCTGGAGCAGGTTCCAGGTCTACAGGACCTTGTGGGACCTGCAGGACCTGGAGCAGGTTCCAGGTCTACAGGACCTGTTGGATCTGCAGGACCTTGTTGGATCTGCAGGACCTCTTTGGATCTGCAGGACCTTGTTGGACCTGCAGGACCTGGAGCAGGTTCCAGGTCTACAGGACCTGTTGGATCTGCAGGACCTTGTTGGACCTGCAGGACCTGGAGCAGGTTCCAGATCTGCAGGACCTTGTTGGACCTGCAAGACCAGCAGGACCTTGTTGGACCTGCAGGACCTTGTTGGACCTCCAGGACCAGCAGGACCTTTTTGGACCAGCAGGACCTTGTTGGACGTGCAGGACCTTGTGGGAACTGCAGGACCTGGAGCAGGTTCCAGGTCTGCAGGACCTGCAGGACCAGCAGGACCTTGTGGGACCTGCAGGACCTGTTGGACCTGCAGGACCAGCAGGACATTGTGGGACCTGCAAGACCTGGAGCAGGTTCTGGGTCTGCAGGACCTTGTTGGACCTGCAGGACCAGCAGGACCTTGTTGGACCTGCAGGACCTTGTTATACATGCAGGACCTTGTTGGACCTGCAAGACCAGCAGGACCTTGTTGGACCTGCAGGACCTGGAGCAGGTTCCAGGTCTACAGGACCTGTTGGATCTGCAGGACATTGTTGGATCTGCAGGACCTGAAGCAGGTTCCAGGTCTGCTGGACCAGCAGGACCTTGTTGGACCTGCAGGACCTGGAGCAGGTTCCAGGTCTGCAGGACCAGCAGGACCTTGTGGGACTTGCAGGACCTGTTGGATCTGCAGGACCAGCAGGACCTTGTGGGACCTGCAGGACCTGGAGCAGGTTCCAGGTCTACAGGACTTGTTGGACCTGCAGGACCTGGAGCAGCTTCCAGGTCTGCAGGACCTTGTTGGACCTGCAGGACCTGGAGCAGGTTCCAGGTCTACAGGACCTTGTGGGACCTGCAGGACCTGGAGCAGGTTCCAGGTCTACAGGACCTTGTGGGACCTGCAGAACCTGGAGCAGGTTCCGGGTCTACAGGACCTTGTGGGACCTGCAGGACCTGGAGCAGGTTCCAGGTCTACAGGACCTTGTGGGACCTGCAGGACCTTGTGGGAACTGCAGGACCTGGAGAAGGTTCCAGGTCTTCAGGACCTGCAGGACCAGCAGGACCTTGTGGGACCTGCAGGACCTGTTGCACCTGCAGGACCAGCAGGACATTGTGGGACCTGCAAGACCTGGAGCCGGGTCTGGGTCTGCAGGACCTTGTTGGACCTGCAGGACATTGTGGGACCTGCAAGACCTGGAGCAGGTTCTGGGTCTGCAGGACCTTGTTGGACCTGCAGGACCTGGAGCAGGTTCCAGGTCTACAGGACCTGTTGGATCTGCAGGACCTTGTTGGATCTGCAGGACCTTTTTGGACCAGCAGGACCTGGAGCACGTTCCAGGTCTACAGGACCTGTTGGATCTGCAGGATCTTGTTGGACCTGCAGGACCTGGAGCACGTTCCAGGTCTACAGGACCTGTTGGATCTGCAGGACCTTGTTGGACCTGCAGGACCTGGAGCAGGTTCCAGATCTGCAGGACCTTGTGGGACCTGCAGGACCTGGAGCAGGTTCCAGGTCTACAGGACCTTGTGGGACCTACAGGACCTTGTGGGACCTGCAGGACCTGGAGCAGGTTACAGGTCTACAGGACCTTGTGGGACCTGCAGGACCTGGAGCAGGTTACAGGTCTACAGGACCTTGTTGGACCTGCAGGACCTGGAGCAGCTTCCAGGTCTACAGGACCTTGTTCAGACGTATGTTTTGTCTCTGCAGGGCGGTCCGTACCACGACCTCCTCCACAGCGTGCTGGGAGCGTACACCTGCTACAGACCCGACATCGGTTACGTGAGTTCTGCTTCCTTGTCCAGACGGATTGTTTAGCTCTGACCCGACCAGTTTAGACCGGTTCAGACCAGTTTAGACCAGTTTAGACCGGTTCAGACCGGTTCAGACCGGTTCAGACCGGTTTAGACCGGTTCAGACCGGTTCAGACCGGTTCAGACCGGTTTAGACCGGTTCAGACCGGTTCAGACCAGCTCAGAAAGTTTCATACTAGCTGCTCAATTATGGCAAAAATTATAATCATGATTATTTTGACTGAAACTATTATTTACCACGATTATCCTTTTATCTTTAACAACATGCATATAGTTTACATTAAACCGTGGCTTTTAAACGTCTTTAGGATTCCACATATTTTAGAAAACAAACAACATGAAGCTTTTTCTTGACAAAAAGTAAATACTGATGTAAACTGAATAAATATAAGTAAGGATTAAACAACGCTGCACATCGTGATGTTTTCGACTCCGCGTCGGGTATTATAACCATCTGACATACGGTTCCGAGTTGTTTATACCATGGTCCCACACAGCAAACATTTTATAACAAATTGTATTTCTTTTTTACAACATTTGCTAAATATACTAAATTATACAAATTATTTTACGTTGGCCTGGATGTAGTTTTATACCAAACAGCCGCTGTCAGGCTGCAGTGCGTTTCTCTCATTCACCTGTTAAAAGACGGCTGATCTGAACCAGCTGGTTAACGCGTTGCTATGGTAACGCCCCGTAACGGAGGGATATTACAGTGTTTAACTGGCCGAACTATGTATAGGAAAATAATGCAGCCAGTTGTCACTGACAATGGTATAAACTATGTTTAGGTGAACTTCCACAACCTACTGCAGTTATTCTACATGGACCTGCAGCCGGAGCCGACTGAGACTGGCCGCCTGGGAGTGCTTTAGGACGGGAGAGGCTCCCGCTGCTCCTTCCTTACAGTAACTGCAGAACAATATGTGCCTTCAAGTCAGTCGCCACAACACCAGAAAAGTCTCTAATAACTCCAGTAAAAGTTGCTAGATTTGTCGCTTTTAACAAAAAAAGTCTCCAGATTTAGCGAGAAAGTCTCCAAGTTGACAACAGTGTCTGAATGAAAGCAAAGCGGCTGTGGGAGGAGTTTACAGCACAGCGCTGCAACGCCAGAGACGCTCGATTAGCAGCTGAAGACAGCAGGAGAGGAAACTGCAGAGAGAGAAATAATCACACCCTTTTATTTTTATCATGGTTGGAAACTCAGATCGTAATTTAGATGAAAATCCGATTAATTGCCCAGACTTAGTTCAGACCGGTTCCAGCTGGTTCAGACTTTCCTTACATCAGACTGAACCAAGATGTTAACAGAACAGTTTTCTTTTGTTGTTTATTCATTAAACGTGTGTGTGTGTGTGTGTGTGTGTGTGTGTGTGTGTGTGTGTGTGTGTTTCAGGTCCAGGGCATGTCCTTCATCGCTGCTGTTCTCATCCTCAACCTGGAGGAAGCCGAAGCCTTCATCACCTTTGCCAACCTGCTCAACAAACCCTGTCAGATGGCCTTCTTCAGAGTGGACCACGACCTGGTGAGCCTCTTCATCATCATCGTCATCATCTTCATCGTCATCATGGTCATCATCATGGTCATCTTCTTCTTCTCTCTTTCAGATGTTGAAGTATTTTTCAGCATTTGAGATTTTCTTTGAGGAGAATCTGCCGCGTCTCTTCAGCCACTTCCAGACCAGCAACTTGACCCCTGACCTCTACCTGATCGACTGGTGAGTCCTCAGACTCTACTTCCTGTTTCTGGTCCTCGAGCCGCTGTTCCAATAAACGCTCAGTATTCTGATTCGGAGGCTGGAGAATCCCAGATTATTAAGACAGCACCATTAACCCTTCAACCTCCAGCAGACCTCGCTGAGGTCTTTCCCTTCTAGACCAGGACCAGAAGGGTGGAACTCTGTGATGGTCATGTGACCCTCCAGCTGGTCTACGGAGGTTTTCCAGCGTTTCTTTACAATCCAGACACAACATGTAGTGTTTATTCAGAGACTCTAGATGGTAAATCCACCATTATTTATCACATCTTCATCACCATCACTACCATGTTGCTAAGAGACCTCTATTTTCACCTGGACATGATGATGAAGACACTTCCTGTCAGACTTTCCACCAATCAGAGAGCTTAAACTGACGGTAACGTCCAATCAGGAGCAGCCAAAGATCAACAAGTGATGAGAAAAGCAGGAAAATAATTATCCTCTATGGCTGGAATAAAGCCAAGAAGACGTTTGGGATGCAGCTGAGGTGGAGGTGCTGCAGTGAGGACAGCAGGTAGATAGTAGCAGGAAGACGTGGGAATGAGGAAAACGTGTAAAGTTCTTCATCTGGAATTTTCTGTTGGAAGCCAGGAATAAAAGTTGTGGACAGGAAGTGGAAAGTTTCTCTCCTGGTGCTGCTGGATCGTCCATGGAAGTCTGGATCACATGGAGACCAAACGCTGTCCACCGAGGAGCAGCCGGGGTGTTTTCCTTACTGCCGTGTTACGCTGACAACGGCGTGCACATGGCGGGAACGTGCACATGAACATGCACGTGGCGGGAGCGTGCACATGAACATGCACGTGGCGGGAGCGTGCACATAAACATGCATGTTGCGGGAACGTGCATGTGGCAGGAACGTGCACATGAACATGCATGTGGCGGGAACGTGCACATGAACATGCATGTTGCGGGAACGTGCATGTGGCAGGAACGTGCACATGAACATGCATGTGGCGGGAGCGTGCACGTGAACATGCATGTGGCGGGAGTGTGCACATGAACATGCATGTGGCGGGAACGTGCACATGGCAGGAACGTGCAGATAAAACATGCACATGGTGGGAACGTGCACATGAACATGCACGTGGCGGGAGTGTGCACATGAACATGCATGTGGCGGGAACGTGCACATAAACATGCACATGGTGGGAACATGCACATGAACATGCACGTGGCGGGAGCGTGCACATGAACATGCACGTGGCGGGAGCGTGCACATAAACATGCATGTTGCGGGAACGTGCATGTGGCAGGAACGTGCAGATAAAACATGCACATGGTGGGAACGTGCACATGAACATGCACGTGGCGGGAGCGTGCACATGAACATGCACGTGGCGGGAGCGTGCACATGAACATGCACGTGGCGGGAGCGTGCACATAAACATGCATGTTGCGGGAACGTGCATGTGGCAGGAACGTGCACATGAACATGCATGTGGCGGGAACGTGCACATGAACATGCACGTGGCGGGAGCGTGCACATGGCAGGAACGTGCACATAAACATGCACATGGTGGGAGCGTGCACATGAACATGCACGTGGCGGGAGCGTGCACAGACACGTTAAAGTTGTGTTGTGGCGTAAAATGGACCTGCTGCTCTTCATGAGTCTGGTTTCTGTCAACATGCTGGAGGTAGTTTTCATTCTGCCGTGGAGGGTCAGGGGAAGGGTGCGCCTGTGTGTGTGTGTGTGTGTGTGTGTGTGTGTGTGTGAAATAGTTTTATGTTGTAAAGCACGGTGAAATGCATCTGTCTGAGAGGTGCTGTGTAAATAAAGTTAGAAGTTTGCTGTGACTGAAAGCGTTTCATGAGGACATTGATGACTTTCTGCCTTTTCAGAACATTTCAGTCGTTTCTGGACCAGAGTTCCATAGACGTGTCAGATTAACTCGGTCTTGCCGCAACGGGCAGGTTACCTGCTCCAGAGCTCCGAGTTGTTCAGCTGTATTGATCTCAGGTTGTTGATATTTACACCCAGGTTATTAACTAGATTGTATTACATGAACCGCTCCAGATGTTCCAGCTTCAGGCAGGAAGCCAACCGGCTCTCAGACCAGGAGTAAACGTGTGTTTGTCTGCAGGATCTTCACGCTGTACAGCAAGTCTCTTCCTCTGGACGTGGCCTGCCGGGTCTGGGACGTGTTCTGCCGGGACGGCGAGGAGAGCTTGTTCCGGACCGGGCTGGGGATCCTGCGGCTCTACGAGGACATCCTGCTGCAGATGGACTTCATCCACATCGCTCAGTTCCTCAGCCGTCTGCCCGAAGACCTGCAGCCTCAGACGCTCTTCAACGCCATGGCAACCACGCACATGATGAGCCGGAACCGCCGCTGGGCTCAGGTCCGCCTCCCGCAAACAGGGAGGGACAGGAGATCCGCCCAGGAGACGCGTGTTTGACTCTGTCTGTCTCTTTCAGGTCTTCTCTGCTCTGATGAAGGATGGAAATAAGGAGGTGGAGAAAAGCAGCAGCCCAGCGCTGAGAAGCTAACGCCGGCTGGAGCTTCCGACCTGAGCCGGACGGCGAGCCGGCGGTCTGTGGAAGGACGCCACCGAGCTGGGACCAGAGCGGAGAACCGAGCCCTCCTCTGCTCATCAGCTGTCGGGACGCCACTAACGGCGAGCATCCAGCTCGGAATCTGACTGGTGCTGAAGATGTTCTGAAGGCTCCAGAAACGGCGGTTTCCCCTGTTGGGCCAGCAGCGTTGGAAGCTGCGAGGCTCTGGCTCCTGCTACAGGTGGAGGAGGTGGCGGACCGGGTGGAGGAGGTGGCGGACCGGGTGGAGGAGGTGGCGGACCGGGTGGAGGAGGTGGCGGACCGGGTGGAGGAGGTGGCGGACCGGGTGGAGCAGATAACTGGGGCAGGTTCAGACATTCTAACGGGAAAAACGAGCCTAAAGTTAAAAGCTTCTGCTGATCTGATCGGAGTATTTTCTTCCTGCTTGACGTCTGAGCTGATTTGATCGTCGGGGTCAAAGTTACAAAAACCGTCTCATCTGTCAGCTTTTAGTTGTTTCTGCTTCCGGTTAGTTTCCGTCTGAAGAATCATGAGAAGAAGAAACGCTCTGTTCAGCAGAAACGACCGAAAACTGAGGGTGAATCATCCTGCTCACTTCCTCTTCCTCTTTCTTTTCACACTGCTTCCTGTTTAACACTCCTTTCCTGTCACGCCATTAACCCGTTGTTTAGGTCCAGGTCCTGGTCCTGGTCCAGGTCTGAACCTCCAACAAGTCGCTGCAGGAGGAGAAAACTGGACTTTTGCTTTTAAATGAAATTCAACTATTTTTTCCTCTTTTCTGTCAGAAACTCTTCAGTTTTTCATGTCAGACTCAGTTTCTTCCTCTTTGTTTTTCTCTGCATCTCAAACACTCCGTTTTACGAGGATTTGTTGGCCCAAAGTGGAAATGCAGAGAAACTCCCTCCGCTGGTCAGTTTTCTGATGAAGGACGTCAGCACTTGAACAGACAGTGAACGGATGCAGAGGAACTTCCATCGTCATGTGTGAGAAGTTAAAAACTCAGCAAACTGAAACACGTTCACATCAAACCCCTAAAGCTCCTCTGGTTCAGGTTTCATCACAAGCACTTTGAGTTTCTCTTTATTTAAGCAAAACTGCGGCTCTGACGTGAAGATGGAGGCTTTTCTGCTTTCTGTTCCTCATTTGAACAAACTGAACTTCTTTAGTTGTGGTGTTTTCTCTGCTCAATCTGCAGCGAGGACACCTCTTCAATAAAGCCAAACGCACCCCTGCAGCTCGCCAAGGACCAGTAGACAGATTTTTCCTGTAAAATCATAAAAGACCAGGTGCATAGGAGAAGTCTGCAGAGAGTTCATGTTGGGAACAACATGGACATGCGGAAGGTGGATGCTGTCTGAGCTCAGATCTGGAGAAATGAATAAGTGCAATAAAGTCTTTGGCGATAGAACTCCACATGACAGATCAATACTCCACATGACAGATCAATACTCCACATGACAGATCAATACTCCACATGACAGATCAATACTCCACATGATAGACCAATACTCCACATGACAGATCAATACTCCACATGACTGATCAATACTCCACATGACAGATCAATACTCCATGTCACAGATCAATACTCCACATGACAGATCAATACTCCACATGACAGATCAATACTCCATGTCACAGATCAATACTCCACATGACAGATCAATACTCCATGTCACAGATCAATACTCCATGTCACAGATCAATACTCCACATGACAGATCAATACTCCACATGACAGATCAATACTCCACATGATATATCAATACTCCATGTCACAGATCAATACTCCACATGATAGACCAATACTCCACATGACAGATCAATACTCCACATGACAGATCAATACTCCACATGATAGACCAATACTCCACATGACAGATCAATACTCCACATGACTGATCAATACTCCACATGACAGATCAATACTCCACATGACAGATCAATACTCCACATGACAGATCAATACTCCATGTCACAGATCAATACTCCACATGACAGATCAATACTCCACGTCACAGATCAATACTCCATGTCACAGATCAATACTCCACATGACAGATCAATACTCCATGTCACAGATCAATACTCCACATGATAGACCAATACTCCACATGATAGATCAATACTCCACATGACTGATCAATACTCCACATGACAGATCAATACTCCATGTCACAGATCAATACTCCACGTCACAGATCAATACTCCACATGACAGATCAATACTCCACATGACAGATCAATACTCCATGTCACAGATCAATACTCCACATGACAGATCAATACTCCATGTCACAGATCAATACTCCACATGATAGACCAATACTCCACATGATAGATCAATACTCCACATGACTGATCAATACTCCACATGATAGACCAATACTCCACATGATAGATCAATACTCCACATGGCAGATCAATACTCCACATGACTGATCAATACTCCACGACTGATCAATACTCCACATGACAGATCAATACTCCATGTCACAGATCAATACTCCACATGGCAGATCAATACTCCACGTCACAGATCAATACTCCACATGACGGATCAATACGCTGTGTGTTGGATCAATACTTTGTGGGTGAGAGGTAGAAGTGAATGTGGGAGGTTGAAACACTTTTTATTTAAATGTTTTAGAGGTTTATGTGAATTCAGTTTTCCTGCGTCGTCTCAGATCTGTGTTTTCATGCTGCCTTACAGTTCATGTAAATAAACTGTAAAAATCTTTCTTTTTCACATACTGGACTCTAGTTTCATGTAAATAAATACTGCAGCAGAACTCCTCTCCTGTCTTCCGTCCGCCCATCGCACCGGGACAACCGGGTCTCCGTCAAGCTGTTTAATCATCCAGGTTTTCCTCTGGAGGAAACAAAACCCTGCTCATGCTAACACCAGTAGATTTTCATGATTTTTTCCCCCACAGTGACATTTTTTATTCCTGGAGATGTTTCCAGCTGCATCCTGAGGCTGAGAGACCACCTCCCAACGAGAAAGGGACGGAGTCAACACTGGACTGACTTTTACTGGCTAGAGAGCTCTCAGAGGAGATGCGGGATGAAGACCATGCCAGATGAACCATTGTTGAGTTGAATCCCTGTGAACAGTCAGTCACAGGTGAGGCAATCAGAGACTCCAGACAGGTGAAACCAGGAACATGAGGCAAAAACGAGGAAATCCCAACAAATCCTAACACTTCCAAACCGGACCGGTGTCGTGTTTGACAGCCTGGACGTTCGGCTTTTTAATGGGCCTGTGTCGAAACGCATCCCATCAACCCAGATAAAAATCCACGGTCAGCAGCGCCTCGTTACCTGGCGTTACCATGGCAGCAGTTGACAGAAAGGTATTTCCTCCCATCAGAACGAGGCGTTTTCATGTAGATGGAATACTGAGAGGAATTCTGGGGTGAAAAACTGCGACCACTGCCGGAAAAATCATGAATCATGGGAGAAAACTGCTCCCTCATGGAAGCAGGAATCTATCCTGACTGGATATTTTATCTGGTCCAACTGGAATGAAATTACTGGAAAATCTAAATGTTATTTATGTTCATGTTCAGAAGAGCTAAAGATGACGAATGAAACATCTTTCAGGAAGGCAGACTTACATCTTCGATTTATTTTCAAAGATTTGCTTTTATCTGTTTGACTGGTTTGACTGGAAGGTGTTGTGTCCACATTTCACCACTAGGTGGAGTCAGAGATCAGTTTTAGTCCCCAGACTGAATGACGGGACCTGGTTCTGAGAAACTGCTTCTAAACCAAGCAATCCAGTTTGTTTTCAGATGAGCTGTCTGAAGTCCATTTCAAGGACAACATGGTCAGGTCAGAGTTGTTCAGTTTCTTCTATTAATGAAAGATTAAAGTGAAAGGTGGACTACCGACTTCCGGGGGATGTAGATGAGATATTACCAGCAGCATAACCTTTCTGATCTCCTCTCAGCTGCTTCTTCAGATTATGATCAGATGGTTTAAACAGGAGGTGAGGAACTTGTGACGGCGTGGATAAGCCGAGGCCTCGCTCAGGGATCTCAGGTATTTCCGGGGCTTGTGGTGGTCGTGGGGCAAAGCCGTGAGGGGCCGCGAGGGGCCTCTCGCCACTTCTCAGCGAGAGGAAGGATCAGTCTGAGAGCTTTCCTGTGAAGGTGGGGCTGGAGGAGAAGAAGGAGCTCTGTGGCCCCAGGGGCCCCTGTGATACCAAAGCAGGAGGGAGAGAGGTCAGGAGGCTGGAGTGGAAGGGATGAACAGGAAAAGAAGAGAAAAATGGTAAATATTCACTTCAGAGGATCTGAAGTCTTCCAACTCACTTCAGAAAAGTTTCACAGTCAAAAGTTGTTGGAAATCGGTGAAAGGCTCGACAATGAGGCATCACAATTTCAGTGTCTCCGGCATTGTCATGAATAAATAAATATATTCCTCAACTCAATCCCTTTTTAACAACATTTAACTATGGTGCTCAAAAGCACGAATACTTCCTGAGTAACATCCAGGCTTAAAATATAAGTATAAAAGTTTGACAAAATGTTAAAAAACAGGAATACATAATCTACTTGTGCATAAGTATTGTAATATCTGCAATAAAACTCACTAATGTAGTAATACAAGGCTTTTTTTTTTTTTTTTAACCTTTTTACGCATTTTTGAACTTCCCTAATGTCCATGCGTAACACACTTTCAAATGCCAGGATTGCCCATAAAATGTGTTTGTAGTTATGTCACCAGCTACAGCCTAGTCAAGAAGACTTTGAGGCACACAGACAACGACCTGAAAGGTCAGTAAGTCTCTCTTTAAATGCTGATATTTGGACTTTGATCACTAAAATCATATCTTTTAGAATAATGCCACAACATATATGACTATTTTATTTATAAAACATGTCTTTTCGATGTGACATCAATCATTAATGTAATGAAGACTAAGCAGTGTGTCAGCTAGCGAAGCCGTTGTTCAGCTGAGTTTTGGCAGGACAATAGCTTCTTTGGAAAGACTGTCTATAAAAGATGGATGGAGCTTCCGTGACAGCTTCCGAGTATCTGTGACATCACCCGTTTGTGGGTGATGGGGGGACGCAATCTAGGAATATATAGTTCTGACAATGTCACGCAGGGGAATTTTACCCCTGAGAAACACCTAACCTGGTAGCCACTGGTTTGGCACACAGGTTAGTTACACACAACCCAAAAAATGAAAACAAAACTAAATCAGGAATATCAATTAAAAGAAACATTTGAGCTAAACCAGCTCAAATGTAAGGGATGAGGTCTGGTCGTAGCAGCATCTAAACAAAAAGAGGGAAAACTCACAAACCAAACCACCAGTACATTGCACACCAAACAAAACACTTGGAGAAAACCACCACCAGGGAAGGGGATACTGCTTTGGGCCTACGTACCTGCACACAAAATAAAGAATTAAAACCCACACGACAATCTAAAATATTACATGAACAAAATATAATGAACAGAATAGAACAATGCTGCGGTGGCCCTGAAGTGCAAACCACAACAACAAAACAAAAAACACAAATGCGAAACAAAAAAAAACGCAACAACAAATTAAGAAACAGCAACAAATTAAAAATGACAACAATTACAAAAAACACGATGACAAATTTAAAAACTTGTTGCCCGCTGGTACCTACCTCTTCCGGTATGTTAATGTCGTGCTTTTTCTAAGTTTGTTGTTTTTTATTTGTCATTGTTGAAAATGCCCTTGATAAGTATGTGTGTAGCCCTTTAAGACATGTAATGTCTGAGTGTCGGCCTCAGTGATTGGTCCGTGTGTCAGTCATGTCAGCCAATGATAGTGCACTATCCAGCAGATGCATGGGCAGTATGGCCGACGGCATGTTAAAGTGTGGACGTTCTTCATGCTTTCTTGTTAGTTCCTCTTTGTTCTGAGGGTGAGTAAATGGAAACAAAGTAAGTTCAACATACACCTTTTGCTAAATATGTAGTTGCTTTAAATGTTAAGCAGTATGTAAAGTAAACTTTGGTTTGATAATATAACTTGCTACTACACTGTAAAAAAGAAAAAGTTGGGTGAACTTAAAATTTCAAGGCAACAAACTTCGATAAAATTTTAAGTTGGACAGCTAAACTAAATATTTTAAGTTTTGCTTTTGAGTTTGCTCAACTCTAAATTAGGATTTTTTACAACTCAATTGTAAGTTCCACTAAATTATAATTTTATATTGTAATAACTTTTCAGCTTTAGTTCTGGTAACTGTTCCACAAGTTGTACTCATTTAAAAATCTACATGGTTATAACTTTTAATCCTTACTTGCTCTAACTCTTTAATAAGTTGTAATAATTTATCATTTTACACTGTAATAACTCAAATTCATTCGCAAAATCCACTTGAATTTGATTAAGTTAGTATAGCAGAATAATTTAAGAGTAATTTAAAATTGCACACTGCTAATGTAACAGAACTTAATTTAATTTCAATCACTTCTAATCAATGCATAAATAATTACAGATGCAACATACATCCTCAAAACCTTAGTTTTATTTAAACTAGCAGCGTTGAATCAAATAAAAAGACAAATAAAAAAGCAGTTTGTGCTTTTATCAATATAAGAAAAATGAAAGACAACTTGTGCTCATAAAAAAAGGACAGTTGGACAGTCCCATGCAATTGTGAAAGATGTGATTTCAAAGCACTGATGGTTCTGAAAGTGCAGCAGTCCCTGTGTTTGCAAAGCCGTGTTGAACCTCTGTGATGTAGCCGATAATGTTTCAGCTGAACAGCTTCCATGGTGTTGGTAAACTTACAGAACTTGAACTGCATTCATTTCAATCTGAAAAACAAAGATGACAATTTGCTGGGAATTAGAAAGGCAGTCAGCCGAAATGTTATACGTTACACAAAACATTTTATAATTTTAATGACAATGCAAAGACTAGACTAGACCCTTGAGCTAAAAAGAGTACACATTCAGTGTTTTTATTTTTAATACATTTTTCTGCAGTAAACATGAATTAAAATAACATTTATTATTCAAGGTTATCAACCTATATCTATACCTAAACCCAACACCTACATCAGTTTAGGTTAAGAAAGTCAGCAATCAGTATAAAACAGGGCAGTCAATTAAATGCATTTGTGACGGGGTTCTGTTCGCTGTACAATGATGTGGCGAACTCGTGGCTCCTTTTCTGATGTGGGTTTTATTGTGCGCATCAATCTCCACAGTGCAGTGATATTTACAGTGACCAGCCAGCTATTTAGACAATTTACAAGTTTGTATTTACAATGGCTGCCCGCTCTGCAAACCATCAACACTCCGTTTTTAATTACTCACACCAAGTTCTCCGACCAACTCCTCACACTCTGCCCCGGTCCGCTCTGAATGAGCGTCTTAAAAACACAATGCCCCGCCCCTTCCCATGAACTTCCCATTACTACAAATAAATGGGATTTTCCCCCAAATTTCCCAACAATATATCGACCACCCAAAGAAACCATATCAACAAAGTTCATGAACATAACCCCATACATATTTCCACAGATGAACATATGGAAAAACATACTATGGTGTATTATTCTGAAAATCCGTTAGTCACGGGACGATGACGCCTTTGCCGCATTGCGGCATACTCCAGCCATAAAACACAGGTAAACCTCTTAACCCAGTTTTCACCAACCCCCCAGCAGATGAAGATGACACCCCAGTAGTTTTCCCACCCATAACCTGCTCCCAGTATTTGTAACAAAACCAATAGGTGTGCACCCCTATTAGTCTGCTACCTGACAGGTGGCATAGCTGAACTAAAGCGGCTACATGGGACTGCGAGAGATTTGCTGGGCCTGACGACCCGGAACACAGTCAGGTAGGTGGTTGGGGGTGTAGGTGTCAGTGACAAGGCAGCTTTGTCACAGCATTTCAATACTTTTAAACAGAAGGACAATATATCCAAGCCTGGGAGCCCACAGTGGGTCATAGTACAAATATTTAAACCCTTTTCTAATCAAAAGCAATGTAGTAAATTCAGGGCTGGCCTATATTTTGACCAACACAATATTTTAAATAGGTAGATTGGCCTTTCCTACCATTACACTGTAATAATTTTATCAACTTTGACATGACTTACATCAAATCATTTTATTATGTAAATGGTAGTAGCATGAGGTGTTTTATTGAACTCGGCATGATGTAAATGTTACTACAAAAAAGTGTTACACAAACTGCTCCATGTTGTCCTGATACTTAGTACATGAAATATCAGCTAATGTGTTAGCATTAATACCCTAATGGCTACTCCTTTAGTTTCAGCTAGTAAGCGAGCATGAATTAACTGAATACTAACCAGCAGAAGCTAACATGTCTTGTCCTGTTTGAACAGTACTAACCAGCAGAAGCTAACATGTCTTGTCCTGTTTGAACGGAATCTGCCCAGATAAGCTAGCTGCTAACTCATGCAGCAGTTCTGCTAACCACTGCTGAGTGAAAAGCTGTTTGTGTTTAAATGTTGAAAATGTGTAGGTTGCCTCCTCCATAAATCTACAACATACTACACAACACTAGCCAACAATTCCCATACCATTTAAACTTAATTTAAATAAAAACTTACCTGCATGGAGTCCAGCTCGAGGCAGTACAGCCAAGTGAGACTCCAAGTAAAAATTGCAAACTCAAAAAGTTGGTTTTCCCGCATTTTACAACAAAGAAATTAAAGTTAGCAGAACTGTTGTCCCTTGTATTGAACTCTAACTTAAAGTTATCATTTTTAACGACTCACCAAATTGTTTTGGAGCAAACAACTTGCTTGTTTTGTTGGGATTACTAACATTATTGCTTTAAATGCCATTAATACATATTTTCAAGTTTTACCTACTTAAGTGACTGTTTCAGGCCAACCAATACAAGTTGGATTTTTTGCAGTGTACTGCTATATACTTTGTACTTATTTGAATATTTGTATTGATTTGCATTAATTTGCTTTATTGTAGACCACATTCATCTACTATGCAGTAATTAAAGACTGTTATAACGGAACTAAAGTTTCATCCTTTGCCGGATGCCCATAGTGGCTGTAAACATCAGAACCTCACTCGTTCATCAGAACAGTCATTGTGTTTTATCTTTTTTTGTTTTTTTTTAATTTGTTGTTTTTTTTTTAGAATTTTTTGTAGTGTTAATTAAATTTGTTGAGTTTTTTTTTAAATTTGTCATGTGTTTTTTGTAATTGTTGCTGTCATTTTTAATTTGTTGCTGTTTCTTAATTTGTTGTTTCGTTTTTTTGTTTTGTATTTGTCTTTTTTTCTTTTGTTGTTGTGGTTTGATCTTCAGGGCCACCGTACAATGCAGAGTAGAAAAGAAAACCTAAACTAGAAAATACTCTTACAACAGAGCAAATGTGCATGCCCTTTTATGCTGAATGATTGATATGCAATTGCATGACCATTTGGAGAAGCAGCACAACTATCCAACTTAATTTATTATGGTAACGCATTGGGATACGAACGTCTGAACAAGAGCCCATTTCTTTAACCACTACACCAGCACAGCTTTCCACTGTACTGTGGCAGAATTATCCAAAATTTTATCATTGGAATGGGAATGTTTTTTTTTTACACTTCCTGCAGTGTGTAATTGGCAAAAGAGCTTAAGATTTAAATGTGTGAAGTAGCAGACAACATCTATTAGATATAGATCAGCATTAGGAGAAGAAGTACAACCATCTAATATGATTTATGAACTCATGAATTTCGGAAAGAAAGGCAATTCATTTTACCACTATGCAACAACAGCTCTCCTTCACACCCTGGCAGGAGCGCTAATATATATTGCCATTGGTATGGAATTGCCTTTGCCACCAGTGTGTAATCAGCAGAATTGCAAAAAGAAGTGAAAGGTTTAACTGCTGTCAAGAAGCTAAACATTATTTTAAATAGTTTGTAAATACAACTAAAATTCTGAAGTCAGTAGTTAAACTACATTAATCATTGCAGAAAATCATTGCAGAAAACCATTTAGAACTGCTTGTGTAATCAGTTAAAGACTTTATTGTTTAACGTGAGCAATGTTGTTTCATTCGAAGTATTTTAACAACACTAACTATCATTTCTGCAGTTTATTTTTTTTTTTACCTTGTACTAACCCTTTGTATTAATTGCACAACTTTTGAGGACAGACATTGCACAGGATATATTTTATTTGTGCAGACAGCCCACACTATAATTGCACAGGTTGCAGTCCAAAACAAAGCCAAAGCTCTTTGAACAGATCAATCCACAGCACACTGTGTGCATAACTGACATACCATCAAAGTGTACAATGTTCAAGACTGGATTTGAACCCTTGCCTTGTATACCAGCGGGTACCTGTGTACGTTGCAGAAAATGGACCAATCGCTGAGCTGCATTTTTTGTTTTGTCCAATCACAGGAACAGAGTTGAAAAATGGACAAAAACTTGAATAACTTGGAAAAGTTTAAATGTTACAAGGACCAATTGGATGAAGAGTTTGACACTTGAATGGTTGAAGTGACACTAAAGGTGTGGGAGGAGTAGCATTTCAAACATTTTGCAGGAAAGACAACTTTATTTTATTTGAAGCATTTTAACAATTTAAAATGAACTCTCACTTCCGCACATTTTATTTTTTGCTTAATATAAATACTTTGTATTCAGTGTTCAACTTTCCAAGACTAACATTTCACCAACATTATCGCACATGTGCAGACTGCTCATACTTGAACAACAGTTTGTAATTGAAGCGAAAGCTTTTTGATAGATTAGTACATTACATTCAGTGTGCAACAACTGACATACCATCATGGCAAACACAGTACAATACGGGACTTGAACCGTTGCTTTGTATACCAATATGTACCTGTGTACCGGTGCAGAAAATGGAGCAATCACTGCGCTGAATTCAGTTTCGTCCTATCACAGGAATAGATTTGAATACATTGACAAAAAACATTTTCTGCACCGGTAAACAGGTACGCATCGGCGTGCAAGGCAAGGGTTCAAATCCAGTATGGAACAATATGTGCCATGATGTAAGTGGTTGCACAGAGGGCTAAATGCTGCTCCAGCAATGTGCTCAGCAGCAGCTGTACAGTTCAAGTGTGGGGAGTTGATACAAATAAGATACTGTAAGTTTAATGTCTGTGTACTGAAGTTGTACAAATAGGGTAAAGTGTTAATTCAAATAACAATGAAGCTGTGCAGAAATTACATTTCAATATTAAAATATTGTTGTGAAAATGTTTCAAAGGAAAAAAAAGTTCACGTTGAACAATAAAGTTAACTACTGACTTCAGACTTAGTTGTTTTAACAAACTATAAGAAACTATACCTTTACCTTCTTGACAGCAGTTCAAGCTTTCACTGCTTTTTTTAATTACACAAAAAGCAATGATTACACACTGGTGGGAAAGGCATTCCCATTCCAATGGCATAAAATCTTAACACTCCTGCTCAGAAGGCAAGAGCTGGGGTGACGTAGTGGTAAATTTTGTTCAGAAGGTTGTCGGTTCAAACACAGATACCAAATCTTGTCAAATGGTTGTACTTCTTCTCATAATGCTTATGCTGACAAACGTGAGCTAATAAATCTTGTGTCCTACTTCACCCATTTAAATCTTAAGCTCTTTTGCTAATTCCACACTGCAGGAAGTTTAAAAAAAAAAAAAAACTTCCCATTCCAATGGTAAAAACCTTTGACAATCTTGCCAGCTGCAGCTGGAGTAGGGGTAAAAAAAATGGGCTCTTGTTAAGGTTTTTGTCAGTTTGAATCCTGATGCAGTACCCTGATAAATCAAGTAGGATAGTTTTCTACTTTTTTAAAACTACAAACTAACAATTGAAACCACTTTGATGCAGTAACGCACCATTTTGTTCTTGGCCAATCATCACGGAAATCGAGGAAGATTTTCTATGAAAGGCTCCTTGGGCCTGCCTTGCTTCCTTCTTCCTGTCTTAAAATGTTTAGTGTTTGATATTCATTGATCAAACAAATGATGATAAATTGAAGTCTTGAAAATCTGTAATTACGGTCTTCTCTTGTTTCTTTTCAATTAAACAGAAACCATTGCTTTTGTTAATCACATTCACAAGGTTAATCTGAAATAGTTTCAGCTAGCTGGTAGCATTTGCTGTGCTAGCTAACATGGCTATATGCTAAGGTTTTTACATTGTTCAAGCGACAAACTTGATATGAAAAGTTTAATACAGATTAGTTTAGTTAAATGCCTTCTTTGACATGGAGCTTGTCTCCAAAAACATAGAAACATTTTACAGCTTTTTACAAGTAGTATAACAAAAAACCAAATAAATTGTATAAACCAGTTGCTAGATTATAAGAGCTACATTAAGCTAACTGTTTACATTAACATCACTAGCTAACACTGCTAACTGCTAGTATTGCAACTTTGTACAGTTATTTGGGTTACAAATAATTTGGGTGAAACATTTAATTTTGGTACATTCATTTAGATGTGTGCCAAATACACAGCTCAGCTAAGTTAACCTTCTAGGGGAGGTTTTGCAAAAACATGTTTGATAAAATATAAAGCTGTTATGTTTCTGTTATGTAAATTATTGAGCTCTCCGCATTTTCCTGGCTGCTATAGACTTGCTATTGATTTTTTTTTTAAGTAGAAAATCTTCTTATATAGATATTAGCTCAAATTAGATCTTTTTTTCTGAGGATTTTATGTCGGTTCGGAGGGTGTGCTGCAAGGGAAATTTTTCTGCATACTTTTGGCTCTCTCAAGACTTGTTATGGGTCTCCAAGGTAATGAAAGACTTGTTTACAATCAGGATCAACTAATTAAACTCTCCCAAATCAGGTTTATCAAAGCAACACATCAAACCCTGATGGAGTTGGAAAAAAAAAAAGGAGAGGATGCAGAGCGGGAGTGAGGCAGAGGAGAAAGCTAAAGGGTGGTGGAATTGCAGTGCTGGTTAACCAGCATTGATGTCATCCTGGACATGTTACTGTCAAGGAGAAGATATGCACAAGGGACATGGAACTGTTAGCTGTGAGCTTTTGTCCATATTATTTACCCAGAGAGTTTACTTGTGTTATTCTGGTAGCGGTTTATATAATACCTGGTACCGCACCAGACACAGCCTGTGACGTCATCAGTTCCTTCGTGGCTTGGCTGCAAACACAGCATCCAAACTCATTCATGGCGATCTCCGGAGACTTCAACGTCTCCCTCTATGTAACTCTACCAACATTCCAGCAGTTTGTCAGCTGCTCCACCAGAGCAAATAAGATGTTGGACTTATTTATGCAAATATGAATAATGGATACAGTTGTTCTGCCCTGCCTCCTTTAGGAAGATCTGACCATAATCTGGTTCTTCTCACCTCCACCTACAAGCCCATCGTTCAGCAGCAACCAGTCATCACAAAGACTATCAAAATCTGGTCTGCTGAAGCTGAAGATGCTCTTAGAGGAGGCTTTGAGGCTACAGACTGGAACGTCCTTTGTGAACCTCATGGAGACGACATCAACGCCATGACTGAGTGTGGGACAGATTACATAAACTTCTGTGTGGACAGCATCGTCCCAACAAGAACAGTGAGGTGCTTCCCCAATAACAAACCCTGGATCACCAGTGACCTGAAAAAGCTGCTGAACATCAAAAAGAAAGCCTTCAGGGATGGAGACAGGGAGTTATTGAGGGCAACACAAAAACAACTTAAAACCCAAACTGAGAAGTGCAAGGAGGACTACAGGAAGAAGTTAGAAAGTCAGCTCCAGCAGAATAACCTGAGGGATGTGTGGTCTGGAATGAAGAAGATCACCGGCTTCAAGTTAAAGGGGGACCAGCCTGATGGAGGTCTGGACAGAGCTAATGAGCTGAACATATTCTTCAACAGGTTCAGTTCACCCCCTACCTCCAGTCCAACAGACCACACACCCTCCATAAGCCCACTGCTTTCCTGTCACGCCTCCAATCTGTCACCCTGCAGCTCAGTCATGGACCAGAACACAGCTTCATCTCCCTCCACATCAGGACATCCTGAGACCTCCACCTTGTTTGTCTCCTGCAATCAGGTTAAGAAGCAACTTGAGAAACTGAACCAGAACAAGGCTGCAGGTCCAGATGGTGTCAGTCCCAGAGTTCTCAAGACCTGCTCAAAACAACTATGTCCAATTCTCCAGCACCTTTTCAACACCAGTCTGTGACAAAATAGAGTCCCAGTGCTGTGGAAAACCTCCTGCCTTGTTCCAGTGCCTAAAAAAACACAACCAGCTGAACCAAGTGACTACAGACCAGTTGCCCTGACATCTCACATCATGAAAGTCCTGGAGAGACTCTTACTGGCTCACCTCAACAAGCAAGTAAACACCTTTCAGGACCCATTCCAGTTTGCATATCGTAATGGACTTGGGGTTGAAGATGCCATCATATACCTGCTCCAGAGAGCACACTCTCATCTGGACCATTCAGGCAGCACTCTGAGGGTCATGTTCTTTCATTTCTCAGTGCTTTTAATACCATTCAGCCTGCTTTGTTATGTGAGAAGCTCCATAAATTCCAGGTGGATACCTCCACAACCACCTGGATCTATGACTACCTCACAAACAGACCCCAGTTTGTGAGACTGAAAGGTTGTGTGTCTGAGATGGAGGTCAGCAGCACTGGTGCACCACAAGGAACTGTACTCTGGCCATTCCTCTTCACTCTGTACACCTCAGACTTCCAGTACAACTCTGAGTCCTGTCATCTGCAGAAGTACTCTGATGACTCTGCAGTTGTGGGGTGTATCAGGGATGGACTAGAAGCAGAGTACAGAGAACTGGTCAGTCAGTTTGTTAAATGGTGCGGTGACAATCATCTCATATTAAATAGCAGCAAAACAAAAGAGGTGATTGTTGACTTCAGGAGGAAGGAGAATAAACAAAGCACTGTTTCCATCCTGGGAGAGGAGGTGGAGGTGGTGGAGGAATACAAGTATCTTGGAGTTCAGCTGGACAACAAACTGGACTGGAAATGCAACACTGACTACATCTACAAGAAAGGTCAGAGCAGACTGTACTTCTTAAGGAAGCTGAGATGGTTTTGATTTTGTCGTTAAAATGCTTCAAAGGAAACAAAGTTGCTCACATTGAACAATAAAGTCTTTAACTAATTACACAAGATATTTTTAATGGTTTTCTGCATTGATTTCTAATGATCAATGAAGTTTAACTACTGACTTCAGAATTGTAGTTGTTATTACAAACTATTTAAAACTATTTAACTTCTTGACAGCAGTTCAACCTTTCACGTCTTTTTGCAATACTATTGATTACACACGTGCCAATGGCATTCCCATCACAATGGCTAAAAACATTAGCGCTTCCAAGAGAGTGTGAGAGAAAGCTGGTGTGGCTTTGTGATAAAATTAAATGCCTTTCATTCAGAAGGTTGGTTCAAACCCCAGTAGTCTTGTCAAATGGTTGTACTTCTTCTCCTAATGCTTGTGCTGACAAAAGTGAGCTAATAAATCTTGTGTCCTACTTCACCCATTTAAATCTTAAGGTCTTTTGCTGATTCCACACTTTTAAAGTTTTTAAGTTTTTAAGTTTTAAAAGACATTTCCAAAGTTAACATTTTTTTTTACGCTTCTGCCAGTTACAGCTCATTGCTGGTGTAGTGTTTGAAGGATTTGGCTCGTTACGATGTTTGTTGGTTCAAATGATGTAGTATCCTGATAATTCAAGTTGGATAATTGTACTGCTTCTCCAATTGGTTATATCATTTGTTTCCCATAAAAAGGCATACACAGTTGCTCTATTGCAAGAAGAGCTAGTTATTCTGCCAAATTTTGGCCCTGAACTCCTCTTAAACCGTTTGTACCACTTCAGCCAT
The DNA here is from genome assembly GCF_933228915.1 of Telmatherina bonti. Lineage (NCBI taxonomy): Eukaryota > Metazoa > Chordata > Actinopteri > Atheriniformes > Telmatherinidae > Telmatherina > Telmatherina bonti. The sequence goes on from NC_136629.1 coordinate 5,769,126, forward strand.
TCAAATATTAAACTCTTTGGTACATTTAGGAGAATGAAGCTATGACTTTTGTCATGGCAAACTTTTGTAGATTTTGAGATATTTAACATTTTGTAAAAATAAATTCAGGCTTGTGATTGGCTGAAAGCTCTTCAAACCAAATTGGACACTAAATAAATTCAGCTCAGCCATTGGTCAGTTTTTGCATAATGAGCTGCAAATTGCTTCAACAGGACAAGAGCTCTGCACCAGTTTCCAGTGTCCAGCACACGGCAGCACTATTAATACTGACAACTTTGCAGTGGGTGAAGCTTCCCAGCATGCTTTGCTGTTGTTAATTGCACCAGTTTCCATTGGCCAGTACATGGGAAACCCGCTAATTCTGGCAACTTTCACTCTTTTGCTGGTTTGGCAGAGATTCACAACAGACATGTACACATAGCCCTGTGCTACTTATGAATTAACAAGTTTTACGTAAATTCATGGTGGAACTTTACTTTTATTGAAGCTGCTTCCATTCACAATGTGTCAAGTTAGATCATTGCTCCCAGCTGTGTTCTTCAGCTAGCAGTGTCTATCTAAATTAGCATAGTTAGTCTCAGCTCAGATTTTTTTGTAAATTTCTTTTAAAAAAGGGGGTGTAACCTTCTTACATCAACTAAATGCAGTACTTTTATTTTGTCATTTTGCCACTTTATTCATTCAAATAATAAACTCTTAATCTCATTTAGGAGATATTTAATAGCTTTTTTCACTTTTAAACTTTTTTAGGTCTTCAGGTTTTTGTCAATTTTTCAATTCCATCTTGTGGTCTTAGAAACAGAAATTCAGCTCAGCAATTGGCCCATTTTGTGCATAAGGAGCTGCTGACTGCTTCATGAGGGTGCACCATGACACAAGTGTATAATGGTGTACAAGGCCCAGGTTCTCATCCAGCATCTAACATAGAGTTCATTGATGGTTAATATTAGTGTGGTATGCGGTTCATTTAGAGGCTCTAGACAGAATCTGTGTACTGCATTGAGAAAAAAGGTAGTCTAAAATGAGGTAAAAATGAATCTGAGTAATACAGTGCTCAATGCAACATTATTATTGTTATTTTAAAAACAGAAAATGTTTTAATTTGACAACAAAGGTGTTTTGAAAGACCACACAAGCAGTTTTAAAAGACTGTTTCCAATTATGTCAACAACCAAACACAAATTTTATTGCTGACTTTAAATTTGTAGTTATATCTGAAACCTATTGTCAAGTCAAACTTTTTTAGCTGGTTCAGAGGTCTGCACCAGTTCTGTGTCTGGTACATCGTAGTCCGGACTCCCATTTTCTTTTCTGAAAACTTTCAGTTTTGTATCACCTTGGCAGTATCTCACAACAGTCATGTTAACGTAGAAATGCTCCAACATGTAACCCTGTGCTGTTGAGAAACCAGGAGGTTTTACATAAATTCATGGAACAACTTGTTTAATTTACATATTTATTGTGCTGCAACTAATAAACTACAGACAAAATTGAAAATTAACCAACTCATGTAGCCTGTTTGGTATTGGTGGCTGGATCTTCCCAGCATGCCTTGCTGGATCTCTTGCTGTTTGCACCAGTTTCCAGTGTCTGGTACGTGGCAGCCCTATTATTATTGAAAACTCTCCATATTGTACCACTTTGGTAGTGTCTCACAACAGGCACGTACACACAGACAATGCTCCTATATGTAACTCTGACCTGTGCTGGTTAAAAGCTAATGAACTTTACATAAGTTCATTGTGAAGTCTTACTTCTTATTGAAGGTGCTTCCATTCAGCCAAGTTACTTGATTTCACACATTGCTTCCAGCTGTGTGGTGCAACCAGCAATGTCTGTTACTATCTAAATCAGCATAGTTAAGAATTTTTTAAAATTTTTTAAAATTAATTTCTTTTAAAAAAGGAAATCCTGTCATGTCAAGTCAGCTCAGTACCTCTTGACAGTACCTATTAATAGTGCCTAAAATGCAAAGTGCCCCCTTACATCACCACTAAATGGCACTGTTAGACAAGAAATGAAAAGAAACAATGTGCTTTTCATTCAGTTGCTTATCAGTTGACCAACAGGTAAATGGCAAAAAAAAATACTGCCAGGGTGCTACTCAGTCTACCGGTGGTGTAGTGGTTCAATGTAAGGGCTGTGGCTTGGACGTTCACAGGTTTAAATTCTGGCACTGCATCATGTAAAATAGTGCTTCTTCTCCTTATGGTTACTTATGCTCCTAAACCATGGTTTCAACCTTTTACGTCTGTTGTGCTACTTCACCCATTCAAAACTCTCCAGCTTATTCTGTTATATGTTCACAGCAGTTTAGTTCAGCCTTTCCCTTTTCACAATCCTGCTCATTACATGCTGAGGGAAGTTCTAAAAAGGCATTTCTATGCCAATGGCAAAACTCCTCATAGTTCTGCCCGTAAGTTGAGCATCCTCTTTTCAATAGAAAAGTTTTCCCTTTTGTCACACATGTATATATTGGCAGAATGGTGGCATAGTGGTTACAAGAATATGTTGCGGATTCAAATGCAACAAGTAACATTTCGAATGTTTCTGCACAATACAACTTATTTTATTCTTCAAGAAATGGTTCCTCTCTGTGTTTTCATCTCTGGTTAGCATCCCTTAGTTATGCTGCTATAGGTTTAGACTGCTGAGAGACATTTCCTGATACACTGAGTTTCTTTCTCTCTCTCTTTCTCTCTCTTAGAGGGGCAGTAAAATAATCTAGAAAATTTAGTTTAATAAAATAAATTCCAATAAGGAAAATGTTTGATTTTGTTGTTTTGTCTTGAAGGGGAGTTAGAGGAGTTGAAAAGAGGAGCAGACCACTGGTCAACATGGTGTTTGCTATCCTCTGGGATGTCTGGATCACTCATCTTTCCCCTCTTGCTCCTCCTCCACTCATCACTCCATCACTGCAGGCTGTTTAGTTTCTGTCTGCAGGCTGCTGACTGCCAGGCTGACATATTTTTCATCTGCTGCTCATTGTTTTGTTTTTTTTCTTCCTCTACATGTCTTCTTCTAGAAAATAGTCCTGGTTAACAATTACAGGATGTTTACTGCTAACTGTGTTGCTTTTCTTGTTCTAAAAAAGGGAAGATCTCTACTTCTAAACTTCACATGCTGCATTCAGGAACATATTTGTCAAGTCAAAAATGGTAAGTTCTGCATTTCAGTGGCATTGTTAGTTCATGAAACAATGCCACACAACCCCAAAGAAAGGAACATTTTAATCAAAATAAAATGTTTTCTTGTTTGTTAAAGATCAGTTTTAGAGCTGTTCATGAGCATCATTTTCCATCACAGTGAAACAAAGAGATTCTTCTTCTTTGGTTTGAAATAAAACAGCCAGTTACCATCTAAGATCCATGAACCAGAGGTAGGAGTAATTTTCTGCACCATTCTCCACTCTCTTTATTCCAAACTTTCTTTTAATTCCATCTTTAACATTCAGACTGAATGACTAAAGGTAAACATAACAGGAAGCAAATAACATACACACATAGGTGGTATCACACGTACTGGATGTGATATCATAAAACTGCATCCGTACTTGACTGTTATGAGCTTGTAAGTAGACTTGTTATTTCAAAGTGTCTTCAGACATTAAATTAGCAGTGATTGTAAAGCAATGATTATGCAAGGAGGAATTGAAACATCACAACTGGTGTCTGAGTGACTCTGCATACATCAGTATCGGAAATAAAGGGGGAGACAAAATTAGGATACCAGATATAAGTTAAACATAAGATTTCTAACACTCCCATTTGTCTTTACAGAGGAAGTGGAGCACCGTGGGGGCTGTCTGTATGCTGTCATGTTCAGGTCCTGTTTACACAACGTTAGACAATGGAGTGAAAACTGCCTCCAAGCAGACTGGAAACACTAGAAAGATGCAGTGTGCATGCCAGGCCTGAGGAGGGTGCTGAACCTCTGCAATGACACACCCAACATGTGCAGAGTATCTGCACAGAACACCTGATTGTACTTGTCTGCTGTTATCTAGCAGAGTGTTTCTAAACCTTTTTACCATTGTTAAAAAAATCTGCCAGTCTAATAAAAACCAGGAGGGTAATTTCCACCTGAATTCAGTCCACATGCAGCTGGTTTAAAACCAGACCTGCAAAATAACAGCATAGCAACCTGGATGTATATATAATAACCCAATAACACATCAAACTCCTAACTTTTTCAGTTTTGGTACAAATGACAAAAATATTTTCACAAAGGCATAAATGCCTTTAAAACAACATTATTCAACGATAATGTTATTTATCCTACTTGTTGTCATGACATAAAATTATTGTGAGAGTCTGACATCTTGTTAGATTAAGTAGGGAACTTTTATAAATGATAAATTCATTTAAAAAAAAAAAAATTGTCCCTTGCAATTTGCCACTGCCTACCTGAGCCTAGAACTCACAGCACGTGTCTGACTACAGTAGTACTTTATCAAGAAGTTCATATTTAATAAACTTACTTTTCAGGAAATATTATGAACCTGAAAGTTGTAAAGAAATTATTTTTCAACTAAATCAGTTATACTTTATATATATATATATATATATATATCCTACCAACACGTCTTCCGATGAGGGAGCAGAGCTGGGGGACTCAGGGGTGGACTCTCCTATCTCTGGGGCTGAAGTCGCTGAGGTGGTCAAAAAGCTCCTTGGCGGCAAGGTCCCGGGGGTGGATGAGATCCGCCCGGAGTTCCTTAAGGCTCTGGATGCTGTGGGGCTGTCCTGGCTGACACGCCTCTGCAGCATCGCGTGGAAATCGGGGACAGTACCGCTGGATTGGCAGACTGGGGTGGTGGTCCCCCTTTTTAAGAAGGGGGACCGGAGGGTGTGTTCCAATTACAGGGGAATCACACTCCTCAGCCTCCCTGGTAAAGTCTATTCAGGGGTCCTGGAGAGGAGGGTCCGCCGGATAGTCGAATCCCGGATTGAGGAGGAGCAGTGTGGTTTTTGTCCTGGTCGCGGAACAGTGGACCAGCTCTATACCCTCTCTGGGGTCCTGGAGGGGGCATGGGAGTTTGCCCAACCAGTCTACATGTGCTTTGTGGACCTGGAGAAGGCATTCGACCGTGTCCCCCGGGGGCTCCTGTGGGGGGTACTCTGGGAGTATGGGGTACCGGACCCCCTTGTAAGGGCTGTCCGGTCCCTGTACGACAGGTGTCAGAGTTTGGTCCATATTGCCGGTAGTAAGTCGGATTCGTTTCCGGTGAGGGTTGGACTCCGCCAAGGCTGCCCTTTATCACCGATTCTGTTCATAACTTATATGGACAGAATTTCTAGGCACAGCCGAGGTGTTGAGAGGATCCGGTTTGGTGGCCTCAGGATTGGGTCCCTGCTTTTTGCAGATGACGTGGTCCTGTTGGCTTCATCTGGTCGTGATCTCCAGCTCTCGCTTGAGCGATTCGCAGTCGTGTGTGAAGCGGCTGGGATGAGAATCAGCACCTCCAAATCTGAGACCATGATCCTCAGCCGGAATAGGGTGGATTGTCCTCTCCGGGTCGGGAGTCAGGTCCTGCCTCAAGTGGAGGAGTTTAAATATCTCGGGGTCTTGTTCACGAGTGAGGGAAGGATGGAGCGCGAGATCGACAGATGGATCGGTGCGGCGTCTGCAGTAATGCGGACTCTGCGCCGGTCTGTCGTGGTGAAGAAGGAGCTGAGCCAGAAGGCGAAGCTCTCGATTTACCAGTCGATCTACGTTCCTACCCTCACCTATGGTCATGAGCTGTGGGTCGTGACCGAAAGAACGAGATCTCGTATACAGGAGGCTGAAATGAGTTTCCTCCGCAGGGTGGCCGGGCTCTCCCTTAGAGATAGGGTGAGGAGCTCGGTCATCCGGGAGGGGCTCAGAGTAGAGCCGCTGCTCCTCCGCATCGAGAGGAACCAGTTGAGGTGGCTCGGGCATCTGGTCAGGATGCCTCCTGGACCTCCCTGGTGAGGTGTTCACCGGGGAAGACCCAGGACACGCTGGAGGGATTATATCTCTTGGCTGGCCTGGGAACGCCAAGACTCCAACCCACAAAGCTGACAACACTATTGATTTGGCAGAAGAATTTGTAAATAGCACCTGAATAGTCCACTTTTCAATAACTATCCCTGCTAACTGCAAAAATCCCTCTCTCATCCTCAGCTTGGAGCTCTAAGGACGTCTACACCCTAGTTAAGATGTTTAATGACAGATGAGTGTGAGTTTAATAATTTGAGAGTTTCTTATGATCATACTGGTGCATTTATAATTCCAGTTATGGTCATCTACAAAAGTCCATGGCGTCCCACAGAACGGCCCGCTACTGTTCATACTTTGCACTCGATTTTGCATGATAAATGTAGGAAAAGGGGCTTGGCCTCTCAACTATACTCTTGTTTTCGGGTCTCCTCTTATACACTTCCTCCTGTTGTAACAAGTTTGTACTCAGGACCGGAAATCATGAATCCAAGAATGAATCATTGAACTGGGACAAAATATGGACTATTGATCGTCTTCACCTCTAAAAACCCATATCATCAAAAATATCCACTTTAGTTATGTTCACAGAGCCTACCTCCACAAAGGAACTATCTCATGAAGCGTATTTAATCTCGATCTGTACCGTTTACCCAGATGGAACCATCGACACCTTCATGGACTTGTACTGGGAGTGTTAAACAGTTAAATGCTTTTGGGTTGAGGTCTGTACAAGTACCACTCTGAATACAATTGTGCCATGCTTCCTGTTGAGCTGCTTTTAAATAATACTACCTCTCTAAAAGATACTGACCCTAGCCCACATCACGCCCATCTTGAAGTCTCTGCATTGCCTTCCAGTCTGCTTGATTTGAATGTTCTTTGCTGGTTTTTAAGACTCTAAACTGGACTTTCTTATTTCTTACCCTCAGATCCTCGAATAGGCAACTTTTATCAACCCTTAACATTTTTACGACAACTCACGGTGAGAGGATCGTTGGGCATCGTTTTTAAAACCCGGCTCAACACCCTATCTTTTTAACCAAGCTTTTAATTAGAGGCAGTTCTAATGAAATTCATTTAATTACAGTTCTTTATTCTTCTTACTGAGTTTTATATGATTTTGTTGTGTATGTTCATTTATTTATTTTCAGATTTTACTGTTTTATTATATAAACTTATTCCTATTGATCTGTTATTGTCATTATTACTGTTCGATTTGCATGTGATTTATCTCTGTAAATGTGTGAGAGAGCATGATTAAATGTATTTCTTTTTTTTTGGAGTGTGTGTGTGTGTGTGTGTTTGTGTGTTGGGGTTATGATTTTTGGTGAGTCATAGTTTTTGGTTTATGAAGTCTTGTTTTTAATTTGGTTTTATTGGTGATATTTCCTTTTGTTTTGCTATGTAAAGCACTTTGTGACGCTTTGTTTGAAAAAGTGGTATGAATAAAATTTTGATCGACCTTTTGATTGATAGATTGATTGATAGAGACATAGAACCAGCCTTGATGTGGTTTTTCATGTTTTTAATGGAAATGAATGAATGCAGAATACATGCTGATGACTTTCCTCAGATAAAGTCGTACTAAAACCATCTATAATCCCGTCTAAAATCCAACTCCATACATGTAGATGAAAGAAGCTAAATGTAAGATCTTAACGATGAACTTCCGGTTTTGTCCATTTTTATCAGATCTAACATACAACAACATAAATATGAAAGCTGACAGTTTCCTGATCAGCTGCTGTTCTACTTTCCAGATCACCTGCCTCTGCTTTAAACCACAGATAAGACAATAATCCGTCTTTCGCTTGGACTTTAATCACCACCTGCAGGGTTTTGCATGTTTCATTCTGCTACTGAGCTCATGCACGTGAGCCATGCTTCCTTGTTTTTACTCTCTGGTACATGAATATGCACAAACACAATGAAAATCCTGCAGCTTTGTGATTAACTGAGAATGACATATGACCGCCAGGAAGCAGACGAAAGGTTAAGTTTTACATGGAGATGAGGTGATGAGGTCATCATAAAGAAAAACACGCGGCAGACTCCGAGGCAGCAACTTTCAGGCTTGTAAAGTTGCATCATTTTCTTTTTAATGCACAAATGAAAAGAGTTTGATGGGAAAAATGGGAAAATGAAAAGCACAGAGGTGGACATCTGGTGTCTGGTCACATGATTAATCAGCTGTTTCTGCTACAACACCAGTTCTGGTGAAGTTAGGACTATGTAGTAAAAACAATGCAAAGATCTTTAATTACATGTTAACCTTTATTCAACTGAATGCACTACAAAAACAAAATATTTAATGTTCAAACTGGTAAACTTTTTTTTTTTTAAAAGTAAATATTAATTCATTATGAATTTGATGCGTGCAACACGTTCCAGTAAAGCTAGGAACAAAAACACACTCAGAGTGCACGGTAAACTCACCTGTGGTAGCTGCTTTCTAACATGTACAGTGAAGTGCACCAGAACCAGCAGCCTGGGCCCCGACTCTTCTCTTATGGAACCTGCTCTCAGTTTGGGTTTGGCAGGTGGACGCCCTCTTTACCCATAAGATGAAGCTGAAGACCATCTTTTTTAAATAAATCTTTTAGTTTGGGAGTCTAGCTATGTCACAGTTAGAGTTATTGCATACGTGGCGGAAGGTGTAAAGAGTTTGAGACGTTGTATGGAAATAGAATTTGATACGTTTTGTGGTGAGTTCAGAGAGAAAGCTGCAAGGAAATCTGACTGCCAAACAAATAAACACTATGGGAGCAAATTCATAAAAAAGTGAATGTTGTCTATAAAGCGAACAGAGGATGAAGTAAAGAGACGATGTAGACGTTAGAAAGGAAACAAAAGAGAAATCAGCATAAAATAAAATGTCTGCAGATAAAACAGGTGGGTGTGTGAGGTGGATGTACTGTCATTTAAAAAAAACTAAAAGAAAACAGAAAACTTGAACAAATATGATGCAGTCTCTTTATGTAAATAAGTCTAATTTACTTTTACTAAGGATTTCATAAACTGACCCCCCTACAAGCCAGCGTCTAAAAACTGAACCGAAGACTTCATTATTTTATCTGTTGTTCACTTTCTGATGTCTTTATACATCTTTTTTTACTTCATTTCCTGTTCGCTTCATTTTACAGACAGGATTGAACTTTTTTCTATATTTGCTCCCATACAGCGTTTTTTTGTGTTCAGTCAGACTTCTTTGCTGTAGGTTGTGTGTATTGTCTCTCAATGCACTACGCTGCAAACCTCGAAACCCTCATTTGAATATGGAGTCACCAACACAATTCCACCCGCCGCCCATTTATGCAGCCACTCTGCAAACTGTGGTTCAGCTCCACACAAAACACTCTAGATTTCACACACAGAATGCTACTCGCACTGTGGAGTCGTAGTCGATCTGGCCTTTAGTGTTCGCGTTAAACTCACCGGCAGCTGCTATGTTTCAGTGTCTCAGTTTTTGGATCTGTCCCAGATTTTCTTGAACAAGCTCAGTCTCCAGCATTTTTTAGACCACCTGGGGCAATTTCTTTTGCAAAGCCTAAAGAAATAATCTTTGTTTTTTTTGGTGGGGGGTCTTTAGAAACGGCGGGAGTTGTCACTTTGGGTGTTCCACCTGTGGAAAAGCTCAGGCCTCATGAGCCAGTTTCCCATTAGGTCAGTGGTCGCCTCTCTTTAGCTCCCCTTTCACTCCTCATCCAGCAAATAGTGGTGTGCTGGATGGAGGGAAAGCTGCGAGGCGCCGAGTTGCAATTAGACGCTCCATTATATAAAGGCATATTCAGATAACAGGGGCACCAATGAGGTCAGTACGTGCCATTTGTTGTGGGATTAATGAGTTTTTTAATAAAACAAAAAATGCCTCCTTCGTTATTGTAATGACCTAATGAGTGTGCCGGTGGCGCCGGGCCATGTTGGTGGGAAAGTCCCGTCTCTCGGTGCACCCCCCCTCCGATTCATCCTTCCATCGCTCTGTCCTTTCCCTGCACCTGCATCCCCCCCAGCGCTGCCCCGTGCTTTCCGGACTTCAGTGTTTGTATTCAAGCTAGGAACCAAACGAGTGTTTAATTACCATAAAATGCTATCGGCATTTAGCCCTCTGACACGATGAATGGCAACATAGAGCTCATTGAGGTTATCAACAAGGGGACCAGTGGTCAATTGGGTCATTGATTTGGATTGTTTGACAGACAATGCCGCAGGAAAAGCAAAGTTCAAAAATCCCCTCAGTTGAATTGAGAAGTTTGTCACAGAATCTGTTGGAAGGGGCTGTCAGGAGTGATTAGGGGGCATGAAAGGGCTCAGCGATCAAACGGGGCCTGTCCCAACGTTGCACATTTAATTACAATTTGCATGTCTTTGTTCCGGACCCTTCAGCGGACATGATCTGATTACAAGGGTGAACAGTTAGCGGCAGGGGAAGGGCTGCGATGTGCTGAGCGAGTATTTCCCAAACAAAGTGAAGATGGAGAATTTCTCCGCCCGGCAGAACAAACGCAACACCGCACGTCAGCTGAGCTCAAAGCTAGCAGTTCAAAGCTAGCAGTTGGCAACTCAAAGCTAGCAGTTCAAAGCTAGCGGCTACAAGCTAGCGGCTACAAGCTAGCTGCCAGTGGAGCGCTCGGGTTTAAATGCCATTATCTCCGCCCCCCTTCCCACCTGCTGCTGCATTCTGGGAGTTTGGGGAGCCATGGGGGGGGGGGGGGGGGGGGGGGTTGTTAATTGGGAGGCGCAGTGGCCTTTGACCCTGATGATGCAGGGTGACAGGGCAGACGGGACAAGGTGATTGGCTGGCAGCTCCGGCGGTTGAATGCGCCACCAGCGGTGTTTCAGAGTGGAAAAGGGCAGCCAGGAACAAAGCAGACTTTTTTTTCCTTTTCTTCATTTTCCCATTTCATGTTCACAACTACATTATTTTTGCATTAGTAAGTCACAATATTTAAATTCTTTTCTTTGAGCTGCCGATTCTTGTATAAGTTTTCCATCACCTGATCTTATTTAATTACTGACAGATTTACATGACCAAATCCATCATTTGTTTAATAAACTTTTTTCTTCAGTTGTAGTTGAAAATATATAACTAATATTTTCTGTGATTATTTCTGTTTTTTATTCATCCTACTCATCTGTTTGTTTTTTAATCGGAATAAAAATGGGTGAAAAAAGCAACTAAAATCAAATAAATGTGGATGTAAAGAAAGTAAATAAATAAAATAGAGTAATTAAAAATAAATAAGTGAATAAAAATGGAAATGGTTTAATTTAAATTTGTGCAGGAGATAATTAAATATTAATAACTTGGATAATCTAAATGAATAAAACAATAACCTCATGAAGTCGCATTTATTACACTACATCTGTAAAGTAAAACCATAAACTAGATAGGGAGACATTAAATATTTATAGAAATATTTATAAGATTTTTCTAAGCAGATTTATAGGTAAATATTTTATTATTTAATATCAAAATATTATTTCTATTATAATATTTTCATGACACTTAGAAATGTTTGTAATGAAAATGCAGACTTTTGTAACTGACGAGGAAATAAACAAACTAAGATAGTTGAAAAGTTGCTAAGAATTTATATTTAATTTGGTCTAAAAAAACTACAAATTACTAAATATATATAAACAAACAAATAAATTATAAAAAAATCAGACATAATTTGAATGCAGCAAAAAGACACATTACATTTTTAGTGTCTTTTACTTACATATGGGTAAGAAAGCAATGTCCTTTGAATTATTATTATTATTATTATTATTATTATTATTATTATTATTATTATATTATTTTGTCATTGTGTTTTATTTATAACTAAACTAAATAAATTAGTCATCAAAGGTTTTTAGACTTAATAGTTTTATCATTAAATATATTTTTATAATCCGCCACTCAATATTTCACAACTTTTCATTTTATTCATTTAATGACTTTTTAATCTCCAGGAATACATATAAACATTTCAAATGTTTTGATTGAAACTATTTTTTAAATTATCATGATTATATATTTTATATTCTGCATATTATTTTTTAAAATTGTTTCTTAATTCTATTACTGATGTTTTTAAATGAATAAGCTTTTCATTTTCTTTAATCTTCCCAAACGACAGATTTATTAAGATAAAAAGGCTTTGTCTATTTTTTTTTTTTTTTTTTTTTAAGAAGAGCTGTCTCAGGACTGTGACATGGCTTCAAACCTAAAGAAGAAGAAGAAAAAAAGAAAAAAAAAATTAGGTTTTGTCTTTATACAAATCTGATCTTCTCTTCAACATTTGTTCATTAATTACAGGATAACATTTGATTAGTTTCTAATAGTTGTTAGTTAATATTGTTCATCTCTATTTTCATTTTGATTGTTCTGTCCCTAAATAGTTACATTGATCATAATGATTGCAGCTTCATTCATAAAAGAACAAATTAAAACAACAAATTAACTTGAACATTAAAACAAAAACTATAAAAATAAAAGGCATTTGAAATAATCAATAATAAAATTACTTTAATAATTAACATAAAAATGTTTATTCATACATTTCACATTGTGTAATGTTCAGTGTATAACCTTATAATTTTTTTTTCTTTAAACCAATTCATTAAATTTTAAAGGTCTTATAATATAAAATAATAAAAATATTATTTTACTTACATTCAGTAACAGGAAGATTTATTTTATATTATTTTTCTGCAGTTGGTTGGTTTCTGATCAAATACAGAAAAAAGAGCCACTGTTTACAACTGATTGATATAACAATAATAATAATAATAATAATAATAATAATAATAATAATTGTTATTATTATTATTATTATTATTATTATTTTATTTTCAATGGATTAAATACATTACCATCCACTTGTACAGATTTTAGGTTCATTCTGACATCATCCAACAACCAGAAAAAATAGTATGAATATAAAACTGTCAGTGTAAACAAGCCCATATGCAGCTTTTATAGAAAATCCTGTTTTATTGGTATGTTATATTAATATGGTATGAATTGAGATCTTATTCATTCATTCATTTTCCGAACCGCTTATTCCAATTCAGGGTCGTGGGGAAGCTGGAGCCTATCCCAGCTGGCTTTGGGCGACAGGCAGGGTACACCCTGGACAGCTCGCCAGTCCATCGCAGGGCCACACAGAAAGACGAACAACCACACTCATGCTCACAGGGCAATTTAGAGTGACCTATTATGCATGTGTTTGGAAGCTGGAGTACCTGGAGAGAACCCATGCACACACACAGGGAGAACATGCAAACTCCACACAGAAAGGCCACTGACCAAACCAGCCAAGGATTGAACCAGTGACCTTCTTGCTGTGAGGCCACAGTGCTAACCACTGCGCCACCGTGCAGCCTTGAGATCTTATATTTTGGCCAAATAAAAGACTGATAAACTAATTGAATTCTTTCTTTAACTTGAGGAAATTAATCCTGCTGATCAAGTCTGCCGGTTGGACTGGTGAGACTTGCTAATGTTTAAGACATCAAGGTAGATAAACATATACCTGATACAACCACCTTACTAACTGCTACAAATCAAGACATGGGTTTCCTTTCCTTTAACTCTGCATGAACTAGTTCTAACTGGACCAAACAGGCCCATGCACAGCGGCACTGTTTGTGTGCTGTGAACTTGAAAACACTTAATTTGCTTCTTTTTTTCCAGCCTTTCCATCTAAGATGTCTTTGATTTTATCAGCTGCATACAGGATTAACTTTATGCACTAGTATAAAAGGCTAAAAGCTAGCTGTTCTTCTAATGGCTATTAGGCGGCTAAAAGCTAAAGGAAAGCTAGCAGATAAATCACAATCGATAGCTAGCAGGCGGCTAACACTGAGTTTTGCGGTGAAAGGGTCTCAAACACACGTGCAGCTAATCTGAGTAACAAAGACATGGAGCAATGGTGAGGTGGATGTTCAGAGCGTTAAAGCTTTATAAAAGACTACTGGCATCAAGATTAACTGTTAGCATCAGATATCCAACATGCCCAATCCATGAATATCTGAATGATGTTCCCAATGCCTCTGCTCTCCTGGTTGGAAGTTAGTCCACATACTCTAGAGATGAGGCTGAGCCTGGGGCTAAAGACTAGCAGGAGGAGGTTATTTCTCTCTTATGATGTTATGAAAATCCAAAAGTGTCCGCCTCTGGATTAAAAACTTTACTTTAAACTCAGGTAGACCCTAACGAGGTACCAGAGCTGTTCTTTGGTCTGGTAACGACTTAAAACACTCTGCGGGACCCTACCAAACATTAAGCATTGAGAGTTTTGCATCATATGTCTTCCTTTAGCCCCGTTTCTGAAACTTGTCTTTAAATTGGGACCGGAATTATGTCTGAAACTGGTCTATAGTCTGGGACCAGCCTGAAACGGGTCATTAGTCTGCTTCCCTCATTAAGTCTGAGACCCGTCTGTCATCTCGTACCAGCCCTAAAAAGATCCATAGTCTAGGACCAGCCTGAAACTGGTCTATAGTCTGGGACCAGCCTGAAACTGGTCTATAGTCTGGGACCAGCCTGAAACTGGTCTATAGTCTGGGACCAGCCTAACAGGTCATTAGTCTGGGAACCACCAATAAATACTAAATTGGCCTATAGTCTTTGACCAGTCTGAAACTGGTCCATCAATGGGACATTCTAATATGGTTCTGATTCTGAGCACTCAGTAAACTTTGTTTTTTTTTTCTTGTTTTTTTTTTTTCAGGTAATTTATCTGTAAACGATGCGTTTATGTCTTTCCGTCTTTCTCGCTTGGTAACATGTTGCCATCTGTTGGATCTGGAAACCTGCTGCTGTGTTCAAAGCTTCGAGTCCGCCTTTCATCTGGTAATTTCCAGTCCACTGTTGGGATCCAGGACAGACAGACAGGCCTGGGAATCACTTGTCATTTTCCAAATGACATGGGCTGACGCTGGAATGACGAAAGTTGAAATGATATGATTTCGGCCGCTGAGCTTGGTGCATCGGGGTGGAAAACGGGCTCCATGTGCTTGGCCACAGTTTCTGGACTCCCTGAACCCTGAAATAATGACCCTTCCTTGTTCCTTAGTGTCTACTCGGTCAATCATAAACACATCAGAAATGAGTTTAGCATTCAAGGGCAGGACAATTGACCTTGTGTGTGCCCTTCCTCACCAGCAAGCTTTCACAGGGCTTCATCCAAATTGAGGCAATTAGCTACGATGTGTCTCCCCCATTACGCTGAGTGTCTCCACTGTGTCCTAATGACATCAGCAGGACATGGCCTAATCAGCCAGTGTTTCCCTGGAGTTCACATCCACCTCTAGCTGGGTGAGTCCATGGCAAAAACAAAACAAAACCCCCAACAAAAATCCAGCTTTAACTAGGAGAATGTTGAAGGAAACAGCAGCAGAAGCGTAGCAGGAGAGCCAGGACGAATAAACCAGCTCTGACTTCGGGTTCAGCTGTAAAAGCAGAATAAAACCATCCCTGCTGTTCATCCTCATCTCACTTGGAGATGGATGCATGAATAGAGGTAAATAAAAAATAGCTCTACATTCTTTTAAGTTTAAAGAAATCACCAAATCAAGATTCTTTATAGACCTTGTTGTTTGTTACACGGCCATGTTGGATGGTAATACGCTAGCCTCCATTATCCAGTGACTGTTAATTTGCTATTAGTTGCTTCTCTACGAGGGGGTGGGGGGGCCCTAGCAAATTTGACCCCAGTTTGTGAGACTGAAAGGTTGTGTGTCTGAGATGGAGGTCAGCAGCACTGGTGCACCACAAGGAACTGTACTCTGGCCATTCCTCTTCACTCTGTACACCTCAGACTTCCAGTACAACTCTGAGTCCTGTCATCTGCAGAAATACTCTGATGACTCTGCAGTTGTGGGGTGTATCAGGGATGGACAAGAAGCAGAGTACAGAGAACTGGTCAGTCAGTTTGTTAAATGGTGCGGTGACAATCATCTCATATTAAATAGCAGCAAAACAAAAGAGATGATTGTTGACTTCAGGAGGAAGAAGAATAAACAAAGCACTGTTTCCATCCTGGGAGAGGAGGTGGAGGTGGTGGAGGAATACAAGTATCTTGGAGTTCAGCTGGACAACAAACTGGACTGGAAATGCAACACTGACTACATCTACAAGAAAGGTCAGAGCAGACTGTACTTCTTAAGGAAGCTGAGATGGTTTAACGTCTGCACCAAGATGTTGCATATCTTCTAGAAGTCTGTTGTGGAGAGTGCAGTCAGCTTTGCAGCATCTGCTGGGGTAGTAGCATCAGAACCAGAGACTTGAAGAGAATCAACAAACTGATCCAGAAAGCTGCTTCTGTGCTTGGAGTAACTCTGGAGCCGCTGGAGCTGATTGTCCAAAGAAGAATGCTGCACAAGCTGATGAAGATGATGGAGGATTCTTCACACCCTCTCCACAACACAGTGATGAAACAACAAAGTGTGTTCAGTGAGAGGCTTCTTCAGGTCCCATGTAAGACTGAAAGATACAGAAGATCATTCCTGCCAGCAGCCATCAGACTCCGGAACAAAACCTCCTCTAGTTATTATGATTATATACTACAATATTGAATTTCACTTTGGGGATTAATAAAGTATTCATTTCATTTTCATTTCATTTCATTGTCATGGCACCACTGCTGCTTTGTCTGACCTTGTCTGTCCGAATGTGTTGATATTTGTGAGATGTTTGTGCCATTTAAAATCAGTAGAAAAGCACATTCGCTGACCCAACTTGTGGATTTGAGGAATAACAAGGTGGATTGTGCCCCATCATTCTTTGGGAGTTGAGGAGGAGGTACTGTGGTAGAAGGGCCAGAATGACGCTGGTGGCCAACGCTAACTCTTGGAGAGAACTGAGGAGGCGAAACAAACCACCAATCTGAGGGGATATGGAGCTTCCTGGTTTTACCTTGGTTAACTCCCTAACTTTCACACAAAAAATTTTTTTCTTTGTGTTTTACTGTTTGTTTTGTACAAGAATAAACAAAATAAATGTTTTCTAGCAAATGGTTGAGAAGACGTTAAAAATAATGCAACACCAGTGAAATGGCTGAAATTTGAATCAGGAGTGTCACAACAAACACTGAGTTTGGGTTTTAAATACCCAAACCAATAGGCAGAGATGACTCAAGCAGGTTTATTTCCAAAATTTAAAAAGAAATTAATTAAGTCACTGCAAATTTACCTCTGTCAAATGGTAGACAAGGACCTTAATGGGTTAGAGGCAACAGAGACGTTGATGCTAGCGGGAAAAGCAAAGCTGGGGGCCTCAAAACAGCAGGTGGTGTAACTCTGGTCACTTGACTGTTAAGGCCATTATTGGCTGCTGAGACTGTGACCTGCTAGCTGTTAGTCTCAAGCCATACTATTTATCTTGGGGGTTCCCTCCATAGTGGCAGGGCTACAGATGCAGCACTTGGAGTCTCTTATGGTCATCTCTGGTGATTTCAACCATGTTTTTCTTTGCTTCTTCACTGTCAGGAATGCATCCGTATGTGAACTGTCCTACACAAGGAGATCAAACTAATCTATGTGAACATCCGGGATGCAAGCACAGCCACACTTCTCCTGCCCTTGGAAAGCCAGATCATAATTTGGTGCATTTGCAGCCTGTGTAAGCACCATTGGTCAGGAGGCAGCCCACATCCCCTCGGACGATCAGAAGGTGGTCTCCTAAGACAGAGGCCCAGCTTAGGAACTCTTTTGGTTGCCCTGATTGGAAAATGCCACCTGAACCTCATGATGATGATACTGAGAGGGCCTCTCAGTGTATGACAGACTACATTAACTTTAGTGAGGATGTGGTTTTTGCATACTGATACAGCACACTGTCCAACATACCACGAGGTAACCAAAGTGCTGTACAGGTAATTTAAAATAAATCAACATTAATAGCATAAAAACAGTTGAAAGACAGTAAAACAGCTAAAAAGACCAAATAAGACAGAAAAGACCTGGTGGTCCTGCTCTCTGGAGTTAAAAAAACAACGCATAGAAATATGAGTTTTTAAAAGAGACTTATAACCACTTAAAGTCCTGGCTGGCCTCACAGACAGAGGGACACCGTTCCAGAGTTTGGGGCTACTGCACAAAAGCCTTTGTCTCCACGAGTCCCGAGTCGAGTCCTCGGGACCACTAGAAGCATCTGGTCTTCTGATCGAAGAGCTCAAATGGGACAATGATGCTGCAGAAGCTCAGAAAGGTACGAAGGTGCCAGATCATTTAAACATTTAAAAGCTAAAAGTAAAAGTGTAAAAACTATTCTAAACAAGACAGGCAGCCAGTAAAGAGAAGGCAGTACAGGGGTCATGTGGTCACACCGTCATTTCCTCGTGGACCAGCTGTAGACGGCGGTGGAGAGGTTGGTCAATCCCGGGACAAAGCGAGTTGCAGTAGTCCAGTCTGGAAAACATAAAAGCATGAATGACCCTTTCCAGGACGCCATGCGGAAGAAAAGGCTTCACTTTACTGATAAGCCCCAGATGTTGAAAACATCAAATTTAAAACTACAATCAAAGAAGACTCTAAGATTTTTAATAAAAGGGTGTTTAAAGAGTCCAGAGATGCTACAGCATTACTGTGTCCTACCAGCAGGTCAGTGTTCCCAAAAGTCGTTACTTCAGTTTTATCCTCATTTATGTGGAGGAAGTTTAGCTCCATCCAGGTTTAATGTCCTTCAAACAGTTCTGATCATTTTCTACACCACATGCTCCAACAGACTTTCAAGGAAAATAAATCTGAATGTCATCAGCGTAACAATGAAATGAAACATTATGTTTGATAAAAATGGACCCCAGAGGAAGTTAATATAGTGAAAAGAGGACAGGACCTAGGATGGAGCCTTGAGGTACTTCATATCTAAGTGTTGCTTTTGAAGAAGAGAACTGCCCAAGATGTAACAAAAAACACCTGTTACTTAAATAGGACTCGAACCATTTGAGTACCGTACCATTTAGACCTACAGACTACTGCAGGCACGATAACAGAACATCATGATCTCCTATGTCGAAAACGGCAGTGAGAGCAAGAAGAATTAAAACAGCAGAAGCTCCAGAACCAAATGTTAAAAGCAATTCAATACAGAACCTGAGAAGAGCCGTCTCAGTACTGTGACATGACTTAAACCCAGACTGAAACTTCTCCTGAATGCCATGTAGGTCAAGGTGATCCTGTAACTGAAGTTAAACCACCTTCTCTAGAATCTTAGAGAGAAAAGGCAGATTAGACATTGGCCTGAAGTTTGAGAGAACATCAGGATCCAAGTTCTTCTTTGTAAGAAGAGGTTGCACAGCAGCATGCTGGAAGCATGTGGAACACAACCTGATAGAAGAGAGGCATTAACCTAGCTGACTACCCAGGGAGCTACAGGGCTGAAAACCTCCTTCAGCAGACTAGGAGGGATACTGTCCCCTGGACAGGATGAAGGCCTGAGGTGCTGAATTATTTCAGAAATCTGAGACATGGTAACAGGCTCAAAATGTTCTAAAACTGCAGGAGAAACACCTGGAGTAGCAGGTCAGGGGGGTCGAGTGAAAGTAAGGATCTGACTGCGCTTACTTTATCAATAAAAGTTTTTAAAAACCGTTCATAAAGTAACACTGAAGCAGTCGGGTGAGAGGAATCATATGGATTTAAAAGAGAGTTCAAAGAATTAAAAAGAATTTGAGGCCGGCTGATATTCACAGAGTTAGAGATAAACTGGTTCTTAGCGTTTTGAAAAGCAACCTGATACTCAGCTAAGCAGTTTTTAAATATATCCAAGGAAATGTAAAGCCTGTCATTCTTCCATTTTCTCTCAGCGCGACAGCAGATGTGTTGAAGTGCACGTGTTTGTTCATTAAGCCACGACTCTGTAGCTGTTTACAGTGTTTACATCAAACAGGAGCAAAAGCATCTAATATAGGCTTCTCCTAGAGCACCTCCGCTCCGTGGTGAGCTCCTCACTGGACCCGCTGCAGTTTGCCTACAGGCCTAACATCGGGGTAGAAGACGCCGTCATCTACCTGCTGCAGCGGGCGCTCACCCACCTGGAGACCACCGGCTGCGCTGTGAGGATCATGTTCTTCGACTTCTCCAGCGCCTTCAACACCATCATGCCGGCGTTGCTTCCAGGGAAGCTGGAGGACGCGGGATTTGATGGACATGTCGCTGCCTGGACCATCGACTACCTCACTGACCGTCCACAGTACGTGCGGCTGCGTGGCTGTGAGTCAGAGGTCTGCAGCACGGGGGTACCTCAGGGCACAGTCCTCTCACCTTTCCTCTTCACCATCTACACCTCAGAATTCACCTACAACACGGACAGCTGCCATCTACAGAAGTTCTCTGACGACTCCGCCACTGTGGGACGGGTGTTGGAGGGAAACGAACTTGAGTACTGGTCGGTCATCATGGACTTTGTGAACTGGTGTGAGCGCAACCACCTGTGCCTGAACACCAGTGAGATGAAGGAGATGGTGGTCGACTTCAGGGGGAGGACATTACCACACCCACCGGTGAACATCCAGGAGGAGGACATTACCACACCCACCGGTGAACATCCAGGGGGAGGACATTACCACACCCACCGGTGAACATCCAGGGGGAGGACATTACCACACCCACCGGTGAACATCCAGGGGGAGGACATTACCACACCCACCGGTGAACATCCAGGGGGAGGACATTACCACACCCACCGGTGAACATCCAGGGGGAGGACATTACCACACCCACCGGTGAACATCCAGGGGGAGGACATTACCACACCCACCGGTGAACATCCAGGGGGAGGACATTACCACACCCACCGGTGAACATCCAGGGGGAGGACATTACCACACCCACCGGTGAACATCCAGGGGGAGGACATTACCACACCCACCGGTGAACATCCAGGAGGAGGACATTACCACACCCACCGGTGAACATCCAGGGGGAGGACATTACCACACCCACCGGTGAACATCCAGGGGGAGGACATTACCACACCCACCGGTGAACATCCAGGGGGAGGACATTACCACACCCACCGGTGAACATCCAGGAGGAGGACATTACCACACCCACCGGTGAACATCCAGGGGGAGGACATTACCACACCCACCGGTGAACATCCAGGGGGAGGACATTACCACACCCACCGGTGAACATCCAGGGGGAGGACATTACCACACCCACCGGTGAACATCCAGGGGGAGGACATTGAGGTAGTGGACAGTTTTAAGTACCTGGGTGTTCACCTCAACAATAAACTGGACTGGTCTCACAACACTGATGCCCTGTAGTCTGCAGACCTCTGCTCAGGACATTTTATGACTCTGTAGTAGCCTCTGCTATCCACTACGCCGAAGTCTGCTGGGCCCCGGGCAGCACAGAGCGGGACAGGAAGAGACTTAACAGGCTGGTCAGGAGGGCCAGCTCTGTCCTGGGCTGCCCACTGGACTCTGTAGAGGAGGTGGGTGAGAGAAGGGTGTTGGCCAAACTCACATCCATCATGGACAACAGCTCTCACCCACTGCACCAGACTGTAGAGGGGCTGAGCAGCTCCTTCAGTGGGCGACTTAGACACCCTCAGTGCAGGAAGGAGCGCTACCGCAGGTCCTTCATACCCACAGCTGTTAGACTGTACAACTCCACTGTGGAAATAGTGCAGATGCAGATGTATAGATCTCGTATGTATAGACAGATGTATATATCTTATATATAAATATATATTATATTTTATATAAATATATATTATATTTTATATATATATATATATATATATATATATATATATATATATATATATATATATATATTGTATATTACATCTTTAATGTGCATTGTATATAGTATTTTGCTCGTTTTGCTTGTTCTTTAGATTTTTTTTTGACTCGTAGTGGATTTTAGATATATTTTGATTTTTATTATTATTATTATTTACTACCTATTGGCACTATCTACTTTCTTTGCACCTTTCATTACTATTTGCACCCTCCTTGTTGTTTCTGAGAGCCTTTGTAACAGTGAATTTCTCCACTGTGAGATAAATAAAGTCTTATCTTATCTTATATCTGTGCACGCAGAATTATAGACCTCCAGGGGTTTATCAATATTTTCATTCAGGTGGAAATCTGTGGAGTGGAGCTCCAGCAGAAAAGAGTCTGTGCGTCAATCAGACGACAGGTACACACAGGGGCGCGTGAGCCATAGACAGACATTCAAAGATCAAACTTAAATAAAACAGGCAGACAATCAGAAATGCCAGCGTCACAAACCCTAACCCTAATCTGCTGAAGATTTCCATGTAAACCGAGAGTGAGAATCAAGTCAAGGACGAGTCCCTTTTCATGTGTTGGATCCTTCACAGGTTGGAGCAAGATGAAGGAGTTCATCAGACTCAGGAAGTCTTTGGTCAATGGCTTGGCCTCACAACACACATGAACATTAAAGTCTCCAACAATCAGAATCAGATCATAATCCAGATCAATTGCTGACAATACATTGACAAAGTCCAGAAGAAAGTCATTAACTCTAGGCAGCCAACAATGCACCAGCGATTTGCATTTTATCTCCACAAGCTGAACTTCAAAGCTGGAAAAACTGTCTGCTGGAAGTTGCCGACATGAGAAACAAGACCAGAGCGCTGTAGCAAGTCCTTCACCTTTACCTGTAGTCCAGGAGATGCTCCGCAACCAGGAGGAAGAAGTTCTGAGAATGGAGTGAACTCATCAGGTTGAAGCCATGTTTCTATCATAAACATGATATCCAGCTCAGGTAAAGTGGAAAAATCATTCAGAACAAGATTTTTGTTTAAATGGATGGATGAGTCGCCAGCACAGTCGCCTCATCATGACAGCAGTCAAGGCCCGACTCAGCGAAGGAAGATTGGAACACACCAATCCCTCCACCACGTTAAGGTGGTGGCGAAGTGAAGATATAAAGCTAAATCTTTTCACCATGAAGTTTACTGTTGTGTCATGTCGTTAGATCAAAGCAGAGTGCCTGTAGATCAAAGCAAAGTGTGTCATGAGTTACCTTCCCTCTTGATTCCCACTGTTGCCATCTAGGCAGTGTCATCACACCGAGAAAACACAAAAATGGGTAAAGAGGTGGAGCTCAGAGTGTGGCTGTGAGCGTTAGGTATGATGACTGAAACCCATCAAACTCCAGCCTGCCAGAAGTTTAGAGCTAGCCCAGAGCTAAAGAAGCTAATGGAGGTAAGCAGGCTAAAGCTAAGGCGCGCTGTTAACTGGCTAAAAACATGTTTGTGCTACTATCTGCCTTCTTGTCACCTGATATAAAATACCCATCAACCAAAAGGACAAAACCCCAATTATGCCAAATTTCAAGATTAATTAACCTCAAAACAGAATAGTTATAAAAAAAATCACAGTTGTCATGAAGGTAAACTCCACTCATCTCTCCACCTGTGTCTCCACCTGTCCTTACCCACCTTTCCACTCTGTCGGTTTCTCTAACTGTCTCTCCACCTGCCTCTTTGTCTCACTCTCCATCAGTCCATCTGCCTGTCTATCTGTCTCTCCGTCAGTCTTTTAATCTATCTCTCCACCTGCGTTTCCACCTGTCTCTCCATGTCTCAAACTTCTACTTTTATGTGGACTCTACTGTCTGACACTGTTGGCCATTGTTAGTACTGGAAGTGCTAGTTTGTTCACTACATGGCATGGCGGCAGGGACAGCCAATCCCGTTTTGGATGGGTTCTGGTTCCTGATCTGAAACAAACATGAACGCTGGAGATGAACATCTTTTAAGTGTCGTGAGAGGGAATGAAAACATGCCGAAGTGCGACATGCTGCAGGAATTAAAAAGGCTTTCTCCACAGAGTTGTAAAGCAGAATTAATACCCATGATGCTTTGCAGCACAGTAACTCTAAGGCTAGTGTAAAAATGTTGAAGATTGAAATTATGGATGAAAAAAACAAACGTTTCAAGGAGAAAAAAGTAAGAAAAGATGGAGAAAAACCATCTGATAAATGATCCAGTGAGTTTTCATTGAGTGGGTGGTGTGTGTGTGTGTGTGTGTGTGTGTGTGTGTGTGTGTGTGTGTGTGTGTGTGTGTGTGTGTGAAATAAAAAGCTGGTCTTGTTTAGCAGTGAAAAAGGCTAATAGGGCTGACCTACCGCTCACCCTGCAGCAGCAGAAGCACAATGAGAAAGAAAAACAGAGAGATGAGGAGCTGCCATTCTTCTTGTGCACGAATGAGAAGGATGAACGAGGGAATGAACCAGTGCCAGGTGGAGGGCTGGAGCTGAAGAATGAAAAGAGAAGAGGAGGAGGAGGGAGCACCGATGGAGGAATGGAAGTTAACTGGTCGCTCTAATAAGAGTGAGTGGTTGTTTGTCTCTCTGAGTCGGTCCTGTTGACGGCTGGAGACAGTTTCTGTCGGGCATGACTGCTTTGGTACAACATGTTCTTATGCGCCCACCTGGCTGGCTGAAGATGTAGGTAAGTCCTCAGCCAGCCATTTCTCTCGTCTGTATGAGTTATGTTAGGGACAGGAGAACCTGTCTTTGTCACTTAAGAGACAAAGACAATGATACAATGACTGCGGGAGACCTTATAGCATCAACAGCCTCTTGCAGTACTTCAGGTTCACTTCTGCTATCCATTATGAGCAGAAACCAAACAGGAGTCACTTTTCCTGTTCCTCGGACAAACACGGTGAAATAAATCGCCTGCTTTCTGTTTCTACAATACGTTAGCTTTCACCTACATACATTCCCTCAGAGTAAGAATACACAGATGGGACAGAATATATACAGCGTGAGAAGGAATTATGGTGAAAAATAAATTAAATCACCTACCTGAATAATAAAACCCACTGCACAGTCCAACGCCCCCATCAGAACCAGAACCAGGAGGGAAAACCTCCATCGGGACCAAATCCTGGAAGGAAAACCTCAATCAGGACCAGAACCAGGAGGGAAAACCTCCATCAGGACCAGAACCAGGAGGGAAAACCTCCATCAGGACCAGAACCAGGAGGGAA
This sequence comes from Telmatherina bonti, assembly GCF_933228915.1. Taxonomy (NCBI): domain Eukaryota; kingdom Metazoa; phylum Chordata; class Actinopteri; order Atheriniformes; family Telmatherinidae; genus Telmatherina; species Telmatherina bonti. The sequence continues at coordinate 5,794,067 of NC_136629.1, forward strand.
AACCTCCATCAGGACCAGAACCAGGAAGAAAACCTCCATCAGGACCAGAACCAGGAAGAAAACCTCCATCAGGACCAGAACCAGGAGGGAAAACCTCCATCAGGACCAGATCTAGGAAGAAAACCTCCATCAGGACCAGAACCAGGGAGGAAAACCTCCATCAGGACCAGAATCAGGGAGGAAAACCTCCATCAGGACCAGAACCAGGAAGAAAACCTCCATCAGGACCAGAACCAGGAAGAAAACCTCCATCAGGACCAGAACCAGGAAGGAAAACCTCCATCAGGACCAGAATCAGGGAGGAAAACCTCCATCAGGACCAGAATCAGGGAGGAAAACCTCCATCAGGACCAGAATCAGGAGGGAAAACCTCCATCAGGACCAGAATCAGGGAGGAAAACCTCCATCAGGACCAGAATCAGGGAGGAAAACCTCCATCAGGACCAGAACCAGGAAGAAAACCTCCATCAGGACCAGATCTAGGAAGAAAACCTCCATCAGGACCAGATCTAGGAAGAAAACCTCCATCAGGACCAGAACCAGGAAGAAAACCTCCATCAGGACCAGAACCAGGAAGAAAACCTCCATCAGGACCAGATCTAGGAAGAAAACCTCCATCAGGACCAGAACCAGGAAGAAAACCTCCATCAGGACCAGAACCAGGAAGGAACCCTTTATCAGCCATTCTCTCTCAGGCCAACACAGAGATGCTAATGCATGCTTTTATTACAAGTCATATTGACTATTGTAATGTCCTGCTTTCTGGTCTTTCCAAAAAGAGTATCTCAGGTTTACAACTCTTACAAAACTCAGCAGCTCGTGTCCTGACATAGACCAGGAGGCGGGCCCATATTACACCAATCTTAAAATCACTGCATTGGCTCCCTGTGTGTTTCAGGTTCGATTTTAAGGTTCTTTTAATGGTTTTTAAATGTCTTAATGGCCTTGGGCCCTCTTATCTCTCAGAACTGCTTTTATCTTACGAGCCCTCGCGATCCCTGCGCTCCTCTGGCAGCAGGCTTATTGTTACGACCCGTTATGAGGGTTGGCGCAACAAAGTACGGCGGACACCATGGATGCAGAAGGAAGGCATTTTATTTTATACCCCTGGGTAGCTAACACAATGTAGCTAAGCATGTAGCAACATGCTAGTTGGTTGTTGAACAGACAAAGAAAAAGACTGCCAATGCACACTCTAGGTCAGATGAACCCAACCAGGGTAAGACCACAAGAAAACAAACAAAACAGAAGTCTGAATCCCAAATAAATTCATAAGGTTCACACACAGGAATGTCCTGTCATGAAAACCAGAACAATGTTCTTAAAGTTCACCACAGACATAGGTCCCAAAGGACTCCCATAAAAGTAAACATCACGCAAAATGTCCAACACAAAACCCAAGTTGAGGGGGACAACCACCAGAAACAGACAGTTGCTTCCCCCTCCAGCTGAAGTGCAGCAGTGTCCTTTTATTTCCTGGTTTGCTCCCGGAATGACACTCTGTGAACCAATAAGAAGAGGGGCCGTTGAAGGTGTGTCTCTAGCAACCACTCCCGGATCGGGGGGGCGGAGCTTGCACTTTCATCCAGAATGGAGATCAGGTGTGGGTCTTTCACAGGGGCTCGTAACACTTATATTGATTCCCAAAGTCAGGACACATATCCACGGAGAGGCGTCATTCCAGTGGTATGGCCCCCACCTGTGGAACAGTCTGCCGGAGGACCTCAGGGGTGCAGAGAATACTCATGTTTTTAAGAGCAGGCTCAAGGCTCACCTTTTTAGTTTGGCCTTTATTTGATTTCTTATTAGTTTTAATTGGTTAACTTATTCCATTTTGATTTTCTTTTAAATGATTATTTTTTATTTCATTTTTATATTTATGTGTGTGTATATCTGTATGTATATGTGTGTATATATACACATATATTTTAGGTTTTTCTTTAGTGTCTTAATACATTTTATATTTTAAATGGTGTTTCCTTTGTGGGAGCTGTCTACGGTGGTGGACTGGGTGCAGTACTGCCATTGCGCTGCCCCGGTGCAAACGGCTCCTCGGATGGGGTTTCCACCACTAGTCCATCTGCAGTTAGCTTTCTCATTTAGATGTATCTAAAAGGGGGGTTGGAGGTATCTCTTTATATAATGTGTCTGTCTGTGTATTTCCTTAATGTCTGATTTTAAACTGTAAAGTGCTTTGAGTTACATATTTTATGTTGGAAAAGCGCTTCATAAATAAAGTTTGATTGATTGATTGATTGATTATCAGAACCAGAACCAGGAGGGAAAACCTCCATCAGAACCAGAACCGGGCAGGCCTCCTGTCTGGGCCGGTTGGGAGTGGAAAGGACAGGTATGAGGGACCAGGATTCCTGCCAAGACCTTTGGTCTGGTGAACTTCAAACCGGAAGTGAATAATGAGGTTTCTTGTAGTGGACCACGGAGCAGTTTCTGCTGCAGAAGTCTGACTGAGATCATATGAAATCCTGCAGCTCCAACCATCATCAGTCTGCAGAAACGTCTCCAAGTTCTGTTTTTATCAGATAAAATCTGAAGATGATGAAAATGTAAATGAAGCTGTGGGCTGCGAGACTTCCTGACCCAACCATCCAGCTTTTCAGTGGTTACCATGGCAATGCCAAGAGAGGAAATGACACTTTCATAATAACAACAGAGGTGTTGTTGTGAAAACAAACTGCAGCTCTTAATGGTGGTTTCCTTAGCCATCATTAAGAGCTGCAGACGCCTCGTCCCTTTCACCAGCTCAGTCAGAGAGAGAAAACTTTATTTACAGGCATATTAGCAACAGAAAAGGGGCAGAAAACTTTATTCAAACCATGTCAGCGACATGGAAGAGGCAGAAAACTTTATTTAAATCATGTCAGCGACATGGAAGAGGCAGAAAACTTTATTTAAATCATGTCAGCGACATGGAAGAGGCAGAAAACTTTATTTAAATCATGTCAGCGACATGGAAGAGGCAGAAAACTTTATTTAAATCATGTCAGCGACATGGAAGAGGCAGAAAACTTTATTTAAATCATGTCAGCGACATGGAAGAGGCAGAAAACTTTATTTAAATCATGTCAGCGACATGGAAGAGGCAGAAAACTTTATTTAAATCATGTCAGCGACATGGAAGAGGCAGAAAACTTTATTTAAATCATGTCAGCGACATGGAAGAGGCAGAAAACTTTATTTAAATCATGTCAGCGACATGGAAGAGGCAGAAAACTTTATTTTCTTGTAAACATGACTAGAAAAGTCTCAACCTGATGCCATGATATGAATGAAATCTATTCAAGTCCTTCCAACAGTTCCATCTGATGCTAGCTTGGAGAAAATAAATTGTCACGTAGCAGCGTGTGCTAGCATAGCCTGAACTAGCTAATGCTACTTTCTCTTAGCAGACCTGCTTGTTTGCAGCGTGACGGTGGCCTGACTCGGGTCCTGAAGGCAGGTTCGTGTGTAAAAATGCTTGAAGGCTTCTTTCCTTCACCACTGTGTTGTGACATGGATGTTTTGAAGAAGCAGCTAGAGAGTTCACAGCTTTTAGCAGGAAGCTAAAAGTGGTGTGAATCCCAGAGGAGTTATCTGATGAGGTGTGTGTGTGGTCAGGAGATTGAGCTGCTGCCTCCTGTCTCAGCAGCGATTTATAAATACACCCGGAAACAGGCAGCAATACTTCAGCTGTTGATGTTTTAACAAGACGAAAACACAGATCCCTGATCAGCGTGCCAGCAGCTCGGTTGTCGCACGTTCATCAGCACCATGCAACACACACACTTCACACGAAGCCTTGCGTGAAAAGACGGTGTTCATGTGTCAACAATGAGTCTCAGAGATACGAAACCGTGCACAGAATAACAGAAGTTATAGAGGAGAACTTGATTTCTTTATGGGACATAAACATAAAGATAATCCAGTCAGCACTGTATATCAGTTCAACTTTAGCTGCTTTTCACTTTTTCAGTACCATGGATGGACTTTCCAGCTAAAATATAATTTTAAATATCTGAGAATTATTCTACATTTTGAGGATCATTAAACTATTTGCAGAAAAATGTTAATTTTGCCAAGAAACTGAAACTGTCCTAATCATGAGGAACAACCTCTGGCTGTAGTTTCCTTTTTATAAAACTCATCAGGAAAGATAAAATCTGTCTCGGACTGTTTTCAGTGATCCAGATGGAGAGACGACACGGGATAAATGTAATCCAGAGTAATTACAGACAGTCTTCCTGAGGTTCTTAGGTCCAAAGACAGTTTGTCTGAGTTTACAGGAAGAAAGTTCAGTCATCCAGATCTTTTTGTCTTGTGATCTAACAAACTGAAGAAGGTTTCATAAAGACATACATCTGAGTGTCATCTGCATAGAAAAGAATGCTAACCCCATCCTGTCCAATCATATTTCCTAAAGAAAGCATGTAGACCATGAAGCACCATCTCAACGACAGAGCCCTGAACAACTGGTTAACTGCACGCTCAGCTCACCTACAGCATCGTCAGAAAATGTTCATGTCAGCATAAGTTTTGGCTTTAATCTTTGACACGTGGCCTGTTTTTTTTACTCTTCACATCAACTTCAGACCTCCTTTCTCTCACCACAAAGCCAGAGGGATCTGGCAGCAGAGCTCCACTATGAGGACGCTGCAGGTTCCAGTCTCAGGCCGCCGTCACCATACAGCAGGAAGAAACAAAGACTGTTACAATAAGCTGCATTACAGAACTGCTAAGAAGATTTTTCTCAATAAAATGCACAGGAAAAAAACGGCCTGTGGTGTTTTGCAACTCCGCTTCACCGTCTTGAGCCTATTTTCTGTAACATTAAGCGCATTGATTTAAACATTTTTCTGAACAAAATGCAAATATGAATCAGCAAACAGTGTGTTATTATAATAATGTCACCATCTGATCATGCTATATGTAACATGAAGCACACCGATCAAACAAATATGGGGCCTTTCTTTCTCATTAAAAATTTATATTTTCCTGTTAATATTGTCCATTTGAATGTTTTTGGCAAAGTCTGCTGATTTTAATGTGGAAAAAATTGTTAAAGGGTTCCTATTCTGGTATTTTAAGTTTTCTGAGCTTTCTACAGTGTTACAGTGTTGAATCCTCATCAGACATGTGAACGACACTGTTTTTTTTTTTATCACCTAAACACATGTTTGAGTTTGAGTTTGAGTTCCAGCACTCCCTCCGTTCGGTTTCCATGGCGACGAAAAACGCATCGTTTCAGAGAGTTTTTTTCTACTTGGAAATCCTTGTGACGTCCCGGGGGATAAGGTTCGGTGATTGGTTTCCTTCTACTGGTTAACAAGGGCATGTACAAATACATCAGGCGGGTGGAAAACGTGGGATAAAGTTATTTCCAACGATGGCTGGTGAGTTTACCAAAGAGAGACATCCTGCTGCATTCCTTGCTGTGGGTTGCTGTTTTCCACTTCGTTTTCAGGCTCTGATTCAGGTTCCAACATGTAGGGCTGGATGCTATGTGTTGACATTGTATTTTGTTTTTTTTATTGAGTTCATATTAGCCTAATCCTTCTGTTTATGAGACGTTACAATGACGGTGAAAGCAGGTGCGGTGCGTGCTCCCGATGTAGTGCAGTGGCGGGAGGCGGGGCTTAATGCGGAAGAGTCTCAATCCACTCGTTTTGCCCGCAGGCTGATCTGACAGCCTACGGAGAGGGTCGGTCTGAAGTAAATAAAGCCATTTGTGACAATAACTCCATCAATCCCAGCCCTTCTGGTTTCAGAAAAATAAAAATAAATTAGCCTGAAATGCACAGAATAGTTCCACTTTAATGATGGGACCGCAAAGTCTGTGAACTTGAGCAGTTAGCATCTTTAGCTGAAGGTTGTGTTTCTATATTATATTTTTACCAATGATAACAGACATTTTGGTTTTCTTTTGATTGATTTCAGTTATCATGGCGACCTTCTGCTAATTGCAGGTTGTTTATTTATGGTATTTAACATTATACAAGCATAGAGCTGTCACCATAATAAACAATAGTATCTTGTTACGTTATAATATTATGATCTGTTATAATATTAATTTTATTGTGTTATTAGTGCGTATGATAATGGTAAATATATTAAACTTATTATAACATATGTTTCACATTTTATAATAAAAATATCATGTTATGATGTGATAGGGTCCCATTTTTTAAGTTTGGGTGACATCTCTATCTCTATCTTTATCTTTTTCTCATTTCTGTTTTTTTAACTAGCCGTTGGTAAACCTTCTTCTTCGTCTAATCGCCTCCCATATGGCGTTGGGTGAGGGGTGGGTGGGTGCTTGAAATTTACTTTAATCCTTGTCTATGGTGGTGGCCTGAGAGTGGAACCTGGACCAGACAGTGGAGCTCTGCAGACAGACTGTCCTGATTATGGATGAACCTGCTGTTGGACCTTTTCTTTACTTTGGATGGCTGATAAACTTACTTCAACTGCAGAGGCTGAGTTTTGTTCTTTTTTTTTTTTTAAAAGGTTCCACGCATAATGTTTTGGTGGTCGTCTCTTATATTAGTGTGAAAGTTAGGAAATCATTAAAGTTTATACCAGATCCTTGAAATACAGAAGCGTTCTTCTATTGTTTCTTTCTGCTTGTAGGTAAACAGCCTGGCTAATGTCGTAAGACCTGTCAGTGATTCAAAATATTAATAATCACATGTGTGCTGAGGTAACTTAAGCTGAACGGTGCATGTAAAACAGTTATTCTTTACCACGAGGATCATATTTGGGTCGCAAGCATCACCTAGAGGGCTTAGAAAAAGTTTGCACATGTGGACCATCAGGGCTGCAGGACAGCGTAACTTGTTGACAAATGGCAACAAATATCATCCATGAGACGCACAGTGGCAACGCAGCTTCCTGCCACTTGGTGGCAGTAATGTGTCAGCTAGTTGTTCAACACACTCCAATGAGCAGAACAAGACCCTCAGCTAGCTGCTAGCTGTTAGCATAAAAATGAAAACAAAAATCCTCCTTAAAGACAAAAATGTTGCACATGTCTGAATAAATCTGGTTAAATTAAAGGTTGTGTGTGTGTGCATCTAAATAAACCATGAATTTTATTTACTGTTACTTTAATTTGATCCTTTTTATTATTTTGAATGTGTTTCATAAGAACCATTTTCAACTTTAGATTTCCGTCTTTTTCCATCAGTTTTTTTACAAATCCCTTCATTTTTTCTTCTTCAGGAAAAATCTAATATTGAGTCGATTTTATGTTTATTCTGTGTTTATAGTCCTATCTTGAGCTTTTAAATGTGTCCTTGTAGACTTTTTTCCATAAATTATCATCTTTTTGGGCATATTATTGTATGTGCAGTTTCACATACACACACGTGTGTTTAACATGTTACATTTGTCTTTCCTGTTGCTCCATTTTAATTTGAATCCATAATGGCTTCCATAAGCTACGGCCTTATGCAAGTGGATTTGGTCTGGGCTGCAGACCAATTTGTACTGGAAAAGTTGGGCCCTATTGGACCAAAGGTTCCAAACCCCTGGTGTAAAAGACCCATTCTGTTTCCATGTCTGCTTCAGAACCACAGCCATGAACTACTTGTTTAAAAATGGTGCCGTTCAAAGAAATTTGTGTTAACTTTGACATTCCTGACATACAAGCAGCTCTAATGAAAACATATTTCTGCATCAATATATTCCCGTAGTGTAAACCTGCATTTGTTAACATGGAACCAGTGTGAATCCAGACCCAGGTCTGTCCCAGCTCCGTGATATTACTTCTGCTGAAACCAGACCAGCCCAACCCGTCCTAAGCTGGCCTACTGGTGCGGAAGAAGCGCAGAGGGAGGTCTGAGACGCTAACAGAGCGGCGGGGTGGTGCTGGTGCTCTTATTAGGCAGCACTGCATGGGCTTTGACCGCTCACACACTTCATAAGTTCACTTAATGAAGCTCTGAGGCTTACTGCCTCCCTTCCACCTCACACACTCATGAACTCTGTTATGTTTCAACAAGTCGAAGGTCAAAACCAGCCCTCCATTTTCTCTCCTATCTGGAGCTCATGTTGGAGGAAACGTACCAGATGATCAGTGAAAGGTTTGTCTTCTTACTGCAACGACAGGAAGTGAGTGAGGACTCTGTGATTCTGCGCCTCTTTCCCAGTTCCTCTCACTGGAAGCAAAACATTATGTTCTTATGATTTAACAAGATTATTTAAAAGAATAAAAGAGATATTGTGATCCACTTGTGGGATTATTAACAAGTCGCTATTGACTTCAGACAGATGTACCAGATTCCGCTTGTCTCAGGACGGCAGGTGGTTTAATGATCTGGATTAACAGGAACATTTTCAAGGTTTTATTAGATCTGTGAGACCAGATTTTCCAGCTCTAACAGGCAGCGTTTGGATCAGCCTCCATCTCCCCCGGTCCTGTTTGTGGTCCTGAGTGGAGGATGGAGGAAGTTGGATGTGATGTCCAGTTTAGAATGGAGGAGGGGGCCTGGTTATGGAGGGCTTTGGAAGTGACAAGGACAACTTTAACCTTGATGTAATGGGAGCTGGGAAGCTGGTGGAGAGTCTTAAGGACAGTGATATGGTCTCCGAAATAAAGGCCGTTTGTTGGAAATGTTTATGGCTACTTTGGTTTCTATGGTTAACCATGAACACGGAGAACAACGCACAGAAATTCATCTAAACCAAATGAAATGTGAACAGACGGAAGGGTTAACCGGGAAAACGCAGGGTGTCATGAGCAGACTGGAATGCTTCTGATGAGCCAACATGACTTAGCTTCAGGGTAGGAGCGAAGGCGATCACGGCGGCTGATAATCCTGCAGAAATTAAAGCTGCTGCAGCTCTGCGTTGCACAACAGCCCGACAACAAGTGATGTGTGGCTGGAAATATTCAGCAACACCTGTGATGGAATTAATAAACTTGTTGATAGAGCCCGAAATCAGATTTGGAAAAAAAAAAAGTTTCCAGAATGGAAGAAAAGTGAAAGTTAAAAAACAAAGATTTTTAAAGAAATGACGGTTTAAAGCTTCAGATCTCCTCCTTTTTCTACTTCTACACCTTCAGGTACTCACGTCACTTCTGTAAATACATGAGAATAAAATCAGTGTGATTACAGATAAAAGACAAACATGCAGAGAAGAGAAGACTGGACAGAAGAGCATGATGGACTGCTGGGCCACTGCGCACCTGAGACCACCCTGACCTGAGGTTTGGGTTGGGGCTGCGTGGAGTCAGGACCTGGGGCCAGGGTTACGGTTAGATGATAGCTACATAAAATGTTTTACTTTTGCAACATCAAGGTCTTTATTTACTTTAGAAACAATAAAGATGCAGGTTATGGATTGTAATACGAGTGGGACTTTACCTGGGTAACCGTGTTAAAGGACTCCCATTTCCACCTGCTACATGTTGGCTTTGCCTGAAAGGCCACACTTTTCCCTTTACAGTAGTCGGGCCATTTTCTAGGAGTGTCCAGAGAATAAACCACAATGCTGTTGGCAGGAGCTGAAAATGACACGTGTCGTTGCATCCGTGTGGAAACCTACATGTTTGTGTTTGTGCTTACCTCAGTTAGTGTGTTTCAGGGTTGGACCTGTGTTTGTGTGTTTGAGTGGGCGCAGATCTGTCAGCGGTGGGCTTCTGGCCCAGGAGCCCAGAGGGATTTATCCCCCGTTTGTTGACTGACCAGCAGGTCTCAGGCTTAAATCCTGCCTTCACCTTTCACCCCGACACTAATTGCATATAGCCCGAGTGCTGACGGCTATAACACACCGCGGGTGGACAGAAAGCCTCTCAAGGTTATCTGCTAAAGGCCTGGAAGCAGCTGAGCTAAAGTCGCCTTGAACCGAGACCCACACAACTCTGAGGAGACATGGAGATCACTGCAGGGTCGAAGGTGTTTCCCAAAGAATTAGCCTCACCTTTGTTCTGCTTTAATCCCACAGACAAATAGCAGAAAGTCAGAGATAAGCTGGTGCAGGGAAAGCAGTAGGAAAAACTCAGAAAGGCCAAATACTTCTCAGATTTATGAGCTGATTTCCTACAAAGGCCAAACTTTTACATCGCTGCCTCTGGACCGTTTCACTTTTCTGATATAACAAAGAAGAGCATCTTTTACCTGGAAACTCATGAAGAAAGAGTCTGAAACATCAGGTTAACGTGGTGTTGATGAAGTCCGACCAGCCTGGAAGGATGCTCCAGGCTGGTCGGACTTGAGCAGGCTCTTCCAGGCGAGTCTCATGTCTGAGTTATGCTCAATCTGGCCTCCGATCAGCTATCCTTGGACCAGTTTTACCTCAGTCTGCCCTCAGTTACCAAAGAACTTTATTTCCAATCATGACCATCTCACATCCCAAAGCTGCTCTTTTAGATGAGACCTGGTGACTGTGGAGGCCACTGGAGGACAATGAACTCATCGTCATGTTGAAGAAAGCAGCTGGAGATGATGTGAACTTTGTGACATGGTGCATCGTCTTGCTGGAAGTTTCCATCAGAAGATGCTACACTGTGCTCAGAAATCCCATCTTAGCTTTACTCTGACCTCTAGCCTCTGTCTCTAACTGTACATTGGAAATATACATCTGTGGAAGGCTGTCCATAGGGCTACCGAGCAGGACCCAAGAAATCATTTTTATACATCTTCGTTTGACCTTTAACAAAATTTAAAAAGAAAAATATTTTAAAATAATTTTGTGCAACATATAAACTACTGTAATGCAAAATGTGTCCACCAGGGGGCAGATGACAAGAATCAGATTGAGCTCAACAGGGTTTTACGGAAAGTTTTTACAATAAAGTGATGCAAAAGGTTTCAGAAACTATGTTATATTAAGCGTTACAGCAACAAAATAAATACAATGTTAAATAAGTAATTAAAAAAGTAATTTAAACAGTCTATAAGATTATATAAAATAAATAAAAAAGACTGAAACAAATTAAAAAAAAAAAAAAACCAGTTCAAAGCTCAAAAGGTCTTGAGAATTTGCACCTGTGTGGTTTTCTAACTAGACGGTCAAGAGACCATGACCAGAACAGATCCATCAGCAATGCTGAAAATGACCAAAACAACTTGATGGTTTCTGGAGGTAAAAACTCCAGGTTTACGCCCTCCAGGTTTACGCCCTCCAGGTTTACGCCCTCCAGGTTTACGCCCTCCAGGTTTATGTCCATCAAGTTTACGTCCATCAGGTTTACGTCCATCAGGTTTACACCCTACAGGTTTACATCCTCCAGGTCTCTGTCTTCCAGGTTTACGTCCTCCAGGTTTACGCCCTCCAGGTTTACGCCCTCCAGGTTTACGTCCTCCAGGTTTACGCCCTCCAGGTTTACGTCCTCCAGGTTTACATCCTGCAGGTTTACGCCCTCCAGGTTTACGCCCTCCAGGTTTACGTCCTCCAGGTTTACGCCCTCCAGGTTTACGTCCTCCAGGTCCTCCAGGTTTACGCCCTCCAGGTTTACGTCCTCCAGGTTTACGCCCTCCAGGTTTACGCCCTCCAGGTTTACGTCCTGCAGGTTTACGCCCTCCAGGTTTACGCCCTCCAGGTTTACGCCCTCCAGGTTTACGTCCTGCAGGTTTACGCCCTCCAGGTTTACGCCCTCCAGGTTTATGTCCTCCAGGTCCTCCAGGTTTACGCCCTCCAGGTTTACGCCCTCCAGGTTTACGTCCTCCAGGTCCTCCAGGTTTACGCCCTCCAGGTTTACGTCCTCCAGGTTTACGCCCTCCAGGTTTACGCCCTCCAGGTTTACGTCCTGCAGGTTTACGCCCTCCAGGTTTACGCCCTCCAGGTTTACGTCCTCCAGGTTTACGTCCTGCAGGTTTACGTCCTGCAGGTTTACGCCCTCCAGGTTTACGCCCTCCAGGTTTACGCCCTCCAGGTTTACGTCCTCCAGGTTTACGCCCTCCAGGTTTACGTCCTCCAGGTTTACGCCCTCCAGGTTTACGCCCTCCAGGTTTACGTCCTGCAGGTTTACGCCCTCCAGGTTTACGCCCTCCAGGTTTACGTCCTGCAGGTTTACGTCCTCCAGGTTTACGTCCTCCAGGTTTACGTCCTCCAGGTTTACACCCTACAGGTTTACATCCTCCAGGTTTACGCCCTCCAGGTTTACGTCCTCCAGGTTTACGTCCTCCAGGTTTACGCCCTCCAGGTTTACGCCCTCCAGGTTTACGTCCTCCAGGTTTACGTCCTGCAGGTTTACGTCCTCCAGGTTTACGTCCTCCAGGTTTACGCCCTCCAGGTTTACGCCCTCCAGGTTTACGTCCTCCAGGTTTACGCCCTCCAGGTTTACGTCCTCCAGGTTTACGCCCTCCAGGTTTACGCCCTCCAGGTTTACGTCCTGCAGGTTTACGCCCTCCAGGTTTACGCCCTCCAGGTTTACGTCCTCCAGGTTTACGTCCTCCAGGTTTACGTCCTCCAGGTTTACATCCTGCAGGTTTACGTCCTCCAGGTTAACATTCTTCTAGTCAATTTCATCCATGTTTATGTCTTCCAGGTCTACATCCTGCAGGTTTACGTCCTCCAGGTTTACGTCCTCCAAGTTTACGTCCTCCAGGTTTACACCCTACAGGTTTACATCCTCCAGGTCTCTGTTTTCCAGGTTTACATCCTCCAGGTTTACGTCCTCCAGGTTTACGTCCTCCAAGTTTACGTCCTCCAGGTTTACACCCTACAGGTTTACATCCTCCAGGTCTCTGTCTTCCAGGTTTACGTCCTCCAGGTTTACGTCCTCCAGGTTTACGCCCTCCAGGTTTACACCCTCCAGGTTTACGCCCTCCAGGTTTACGTCCTCCAGGTTTACGCCCTCCAGGTTTACGTTCTGCAGGTTTACGTCCTCCAGGTTTACGTCCTCCAAGTTTACGTCCTCCAGGTTTACATCCTGCAGGTTTACGTCCTCCAGGTTAACGTCCTCCAGGTTTACATCCTGCAGGTTTACGTCCTCCAGGTTAACATTCTGCAGGTTTACGTCCTCCAGGTTAACGTTCTGCAGGTTTACGTCCTCCAGGTTTACGTCCTCCAGGTTTACGTCCTCCAAGTTTACGTCCTCCAGGTTTACATCCTGCAGGTTTACGTCCTCCAGGTTAACATTCTTCTAGTCAATTTCATCCATGTTTATGTCTTCCAGGTTTACATCCTTTTTTGTTCTCACCTGTTTTTTATTTCAGGAGACACATACCTTGAACATGAGGCATGTTTGGTAAACAGAATCTGCAGGATGCTGCACATGCCTGCACAAGAAACACACACTGTTTCTCTCACTCACTCACTCACTCACTCACTCACACACAAACACTAGATTAACTTCCACTTGAGGTTTGCATTTACACTATCCATCCACATGAGGAAACCTCAGACCAGGTGACCATCTTTCAGGATGAGAAGTGACTTGATTCCTGAGTGGGGTGTGTGCCCACCCACTCTGGGTCCTGAACATGCTAAGCTGCATGCAAAGAGCTAAAACTGACTCACATCTGAGGTTGGGACATAAATGAGGTTGGATTAGGAAGACGTTGCAGGCGTCCCGCCCTCCCATCTTCACCGTCTCTGTGCACCAGTCATCCAGGAGAAAAGAAGGGATGAATTATTCTCCTCTATACTCCCTTTTCTCTCCTTTTACAACATTTTCTAGCCTGTCTGTGTTGTTTAATTTCTGTCTGAGCTGAAGTAATCTGGAAGCTTTCATCGTGGTAAAAACACACACCTACACCTGAGATTATTTCACAATGAGCTATTGTTCCAACTTGTTCCTATCTTTCCCCCTTCAGGGCTGAAAAATAGCACAAGTATTATGACATGGATTCTCTTATATGCACTCATTTAATTTATTAGATGTTTTGTCTCACTGTGAACTCAGACTTTACTCAACACACCATAATATAAACACCAAGATGCAGAAAATATAAAAGTAAAGCTCCTAAATTACATCAAAGTGTCATAATGGCGGCTGAGGTGAGGACCCAAAAGCAGGAGAGCGGAGCCAGGCTAGCAGAACTAAGAGTTTTTAAAAATTTTTTTTATTTCACTTTGATATATAGTGGTGCCTGGCTGTGGAGGGCTTTATATGTAAGGAGAAGGATTTTAAATTCTATTCTAGATTCAACAGGCAGCCAATGAAGAGAGGCTAAAACTGGAGAAATATGATCTCTCATGCTGGTTCTGGTCAGGACTCTGGCTGCAGAATTCTGGATCAGCTGAAGGCTTTTCAGGGCATATTTAGGACAGCCCAGTAATAGAGAGTTACAGTAATCTAGTCTCGAAGTAACAAAAGCGTGAACCAGTTTTTCTGCATCACTCTGAGACAAAATGTCCCTAATTTTGGCTATATCACTTAAATGAAAGAAGGCTGTTTTAGTAACCTGCTTAATATGTGGACCAAAGGACAGGTCAGGGTCAAATATTACTCCAAGGTTTCTCACTGTAGCACTGGAAGCTAAAGTAATGCTATCCAGGTTCATTACAAAACTGGAAAATTTAGCTCTGAGTTTTTCAGATCCAACGAGAATTACTCCAGTCTCATCTGAGTTTAAGAGGAGAAAATTTCTAGCATCCAAGTCTTTATGAGAATTTTGTAAGCTATTGGGCTGATTTGTTTCATCTGGTTTAAAGGATAAGTATATCTGAGTATCATCTGCATAACAATAAAAGTTTATTCCATGTTGTCTAATAATTTTGCCTATAGGGAGCAAATATAGTGTGAAGAGTACTGGTCCAAGTACAGAACCTTGAGGAACTCCATGACTTACTATAGTTTGTGAGGAGGACTTGTCATTTACATGAACAAACTGAAGTCTATCAGATAAATATGAAGACCAAAAACACAGAACACAGAACATGACACAAGGACACTGTGATGGCCAGTCCAACAACCAAACATGTGAAGGCAGTAGCTGCAAAAAAGCACATTTTCAGTTATTTAGTTTCTTTTATATTTAAACTTAGTTGAGATGCTTTAGTTCCTTTTGTTAGTGCGCACACATTAAAGAGCCACTGTATTTTCAACTCTTTGTTTTGTCTAACCTTAAGTTTCTTTTTACCGGTGCTGAAGGGATTAGCTCGGGCACTGGGGGGCAGGGGTGTGCACAGGAAGGAAGCCAGTGAACAGGAAGTGCCATGGGCCCGTTTGAAGACCTCATTTTCAGAGGGGGAGATCTTGAGTTTAATTTAGTTTCTTTAAATATTTCTTATATTTATTTTTTTCAACTTTTGAGTAGTTTGGGTTTTCTTTTGTTGGTAGTTTTGTTGTGAATAATTAAACTAACTGTTTCTTTGTGTAGTTTGTTAGTATGTTCAATATGTGTTACTCCATTGATGTGTCTCAATTCAGGTTCTGCACACTTCGAAGTGCGGATTCGTCAGCTGAATGCGTCATAGTGGCGCCAAGTTCTGTCCCAATTCAAAGGCTCCTTCTTGTCCACCCTTCAAATCTGCACTTTGTTTGGCTCCAGATTAGCTTAAAACGAAGGATACAAGAGATGTATTCTATGCGCCCTCTCCTATCCCAGAATTCATTGCACCTAATAGAAAATAATGAGCAGCAGAGCGCCGGTGTAGGTACCACACCAGCCAGACCGTTAATTTATTTATTTTTATGTATAAACACACACATATTTGTCCCAACAGACAAGCTGGGAGGACATTGTGTCCAATAACCACAAATGAATTTCATTCCAGTCGTCCTCAGATGTCTTCGTCTCCTTTCATTAAAGAATAGGCTGAATTTATTAGTCACTCAGAGGACTGGAGACTGGAACAAGGAACAACAATTAAAAATGTGCTAAATTATAATTCAGTGATATAAGACACTGTTTTGTCATTTAATTGAGTTAAAGAGAAAAAACAGATCGATCCTGGACAAATGAGAGCATTTTTCTGATGAACAGTGGGGCAAAATACCTGTCAACAGGTGCAGAAGTCTGACTGGGGGTAGCAGAAAACACCTGACTGGAGCGAAAACATCACAAGATTAAAAAAAAAAAAAAAAAAAAAAAAAAAAAGATGAGCGGTGTGACATATATTATTTTATCATAATGGTTTGCTTTTTTAAAAATCTTTCTATTGAACCAGAATTAGAAAATAATGTCATGATTTACATAACACTTTTATTTATTATTACTATTGTCAGTTCCATCTTATTTCCCAGGTAGCTGTTTTCTCCTTCTTTAATGGGAGGGTATGAATACATTTGAGGACGACTGTACAACAAGGATTATTTTCCACTGAAGTTAACGTCAGATTGACAGGATGAGCTGTCAGCCAGAGGAGGGCTCCTCTAAACTGCCTCATGTTGCTTATTTAGATACAAAGGAAAATGAAAATAAATCGAATTTAAATTACTGGCACGTTTTTCTGTCATTTTAAAAATATTTTTGTGTTTTTTGTGGAAGAATGAGATCAGTAATCAGATAAACTTGGCAACGGAGGACTGGAGCACTATGGGTAATTCTCATACACTAGATAGGCTGTCTCATTTTACTGACAGTAAGCGCACTTTGGTGTGTGCAGACCACGTAGAACACTTTGTAGCCGATGTAGTCTGTGCACTTGGAAGTGTGCAGACTACTGAGACACAGTCCGTATGTTTTGTAACTGGTCTGATCGGCCAGCATTTACTGTAAGTTCCCCTTTGTTTCTTGTTTGTGAGATCAGTTGGATTTGTTATGTTGATTCTGTTACCCAATATGTTAGTTTAGTTATTTTAGGACTTTGTTTTAGGTTTTTGCTTAGTTGGCCTCTTTTAAAGGCCTGATTCCTTTTTGTTGTTTGGGCAAATAAAACCTTTTCTTTTGAAGTCACCTGTGTTCTCTTCCTTTGCCGGCTTGGTCCCTCACAGACACTGTGAACAACGAAGGTTTCTCGTCAAGCTTGGTTAATTCTAACACCTAGAAGTCTTCCAATCCACACAAACCTCTCAAATGAAAAGCCAAACAGGAGATAAAATCTCTCTACTAAGACCTGAATATGCTCCAGTGCCCTTCTTCCTGTCTGAAAGATCCTCTGCTATAGCTGATCCTTAGTCTTCATAGATGTCCAGCCGGTTAGCGCCTACTAACTAAGCGAAACCTGGCGATCCATCAGTAAATGTCATATTTTCATTTTACAAATCTTTCACATGCAGTGACAGAGAGAGAGGACTGAAAGGCAACAGGAAGAAAACAAAGAAATGCAGAACATCATCTCTAAAAACACAACATGTCCAACCTGGAAGATGATGGTCTTCAGCAGCAGAAGACCACACCGGGTTCCCTCCTGTCAGTAAGAACAGGAAACTGAGGCTACAATTCACACAGACTCACCAGAACTGGACAATAGAAGATGGAGAAACGTTGCTGGTCTGATGAGTCTCCAGTTCAGCTCCACATTCACATGGTAGGATCAGAATCTGCTGGAAACATCATGAAAACCTGCCTTTGATCAACAAGATCTCCTTCCATGACCATGTCCATCCCTTTCTGAGCACAGTGTAGCATCTTCTGATGGAAACTTCCAGCAGGATGATGCACCATGTAACAAAGCCCACATCATCTCCACCATGACGATGAGTTCACTGTCCTCCAACGGCCTCCACAGTCACCAGATCTACATCCAGCAGAGAAACTTTGGGATGTGGTGGAACAGGAGATTCTCATGGTGATGTGGTGGAACAGGAGATTCTCATGGTGATGTGGTGGAACAGGAGATTCTCATGGTGATGTGGTGGAACGGGAGATTCTCATCATGATGTGTTGGAATGGTAGATTCTCATGGTGATGTGTTGGAACGGGAGATTCTCATCATGATGTGGTGGAACGGGAGATTCTCATCATGATGAGGTGGAACGGGAGATTCTCATCATGATGAGGTGGAACGAGAGATTCTCATCATGATGAGGTGGAACGAGAGATTCTCATGGTGATGAGGTGGAAAAGAAGATTGTCATCATGATGAGGTGGAACAGGAGATTCTCATGGTGATGTGTTGGAACGGGAGATTCTCATGGTGATGTGGTGGAACGAGAGATTCTCATCATGATGTGGTGGAACAGGAGATTCTCATCATGATGAGGTGGAACGGGAGATTCTCATGGTGATGAGGTGGAACGGGAGATTCTCATCGTCATGAGGGGAACGGGAGATTCTCATCGTTATGAGGGGAACGGGAGATTCTCATAGTGACGTGGTGGAACGGGATATTCTCATCATGATGAGGTGGAACATGAGATACTTATGTTGAGAGGCGGAACGGAAGATTTTCATCTTGATGAGGTGGAACGGGAGATTCTCATGGTTATGTGGTGGGATGGGAGATTCTTATCATGATGTGGTGGAACAGGAGATTCTTATTGTGAAGAGGTAGAACGGGAGATTCTCATCATGATGAGGTGGAATGGGAGATTCTCATGGTGATGAGGTGGGATGGGAGATTCTTATCATGATGTGGTGGAACAGGAGATTCTTATTGTGAAGAGGTAGAACGGGAGATTCTCATCATGATGAGGTGGAATGGGAGATTCTCATGGTGATGAGGTGGAACAGGAGATTCTCATCGTGAAGAGGTGGAACGGGAGTTTCTCATCATGATATGTTGGAACGGGAGATTCTCCTCATGATGAGGTGGAACGGGAGTTTCTCATCATGATATGTTGGAACAGGAGAATCTCATCGTGATGTGATTGAATGGGAGATTCTCATCATGATGAGGTGGAACGGGAGATTCTCATCATGATGAGGTGGAACAGGAGATTGTCATCGTGAAGAGGTGGAACGGGAGTTTCTCATCATGATATGTTGGAACGGGAGATTCTCCTCATGATGAGGTGGAACGGGAGTTTCTCATCATGATATGTTGGAACAGGAGAATCTCATCGTGATGTGATTGAATGGGAGATTCTCATCATGATGAGGTGGAACAGGAGATTCTCATCATGATGAGGTGGAACGGGAGATTCTCATGGTGAATGAATGAATGAATGAATGAATGAATGAATGAATGAATTTATTTCGAGACAGATAAGAAAGCGTAAACATACACATATCCATATACATACACATACAGACATATATACTCCCATACATATACATACATACACACATATACATACATATGCACACACACATATATACATATACATATATATACATACATACATATACACACACCTGCATATATATATACATACATACATACACCCACGCACATGTACATATACATACATAAACATATACCCATATATAAATACACACATATGTAGATACAATAAGAATAGTATATGTATCTGTGTATGTATTTCATACAGTATACCCATTTTGGGCAACAAAATAAATAAAAACTGTACCTCGAAAAGGAGTGGGAAGAAGAAAACTTATTAATTCCCACCCCTCGTCATCATATGCATATTTAGGTTGCAATAATTAAGTTTTTTAGTTGAAGTAAGTGCATAAAATATGTATATTCACATGCTATGATATCAATTAGTCTTGAATTACATATACAATATTAGACAACATGCATACATAAGATATAATTTAATACATTTAGTTGTATTATCAGAATTACTGCCATTACCATATCACCGCCATACATCAACACAATTAGTATTTACTCTATCAACAGTATTAATACTGAATGGTACTGATGGCTAATCTTTGAATTGAATACCCTTTTTTTAATTATTATTTATTTATTTATTAATTTTTTAAAGTACTTTAGCGTGATGTCCCTTCAAAGGGCCAGGTGTTCAGTGGACCTGCTGCCAGGGGGGGTCAGTCCCCTGGCAACAGTACCACCATTGGCTGAGTGTCCTGTACTATGCATTAAAAGAGACAAGATTTGGGGTGTACTACTAAAAGGTGATAACCTCTCAGCAGCAGAACCCCCTTTGCCTGCCCTTCACTAAGAATTATGCTATGTGTGTGTAATTCATTAAGATAGCACCATTCTCATTTACTTATATATATATATATATAAGTAAATATATATATATATATATATATATATATATATATATATATATATATATATATATATATATATATATATATATATATATATATATATATATATATAATTTTGTTCATATATATATATTAGAAATTTAGATATAGAATATTATATAGATAGAATATTGATACTACATTTACATTATATTAATATTATATTTATTATACATTTATAATATTATAACAATATCAAGGTATTATATAATTTTGAAGATATCATAATAATACTTGTACGTTAATTAATTGAAGGTATTATATATGTTGATGATATAGCAAAAAAATAATAACAGCAATAATAACAATACATGTATACAATTATATCACTGAGTTATCATTGATCAATATTCTAGTAATAAAGATATAATACATTATTATGATACAGTAAAACACCTGACTACTTGCAATATAGGTTATGACACTTTTGAAATAACTATACATACTTCACAGTATTTTCTACTACTAACCATTCAATAGACAAGAATACCATTTAATGAGTAAACATACAAACTCAGTTCTCATTCATGTACCGTGACAATATCATGTTTTTGAATTTTGATTTGAACAGATGAATATTTGGGCATTGCTTGAGTTCTGATCCCAGTTGGTTCCAAAGCTTAACCCCACATATAGACACACACAAGCTTTTTCTAGTGGTTCTTACTGCTTTAACTTTGATTCTCCTCATGATGAGGTGGAACGGGAGTTTCTCATCATGATATCCTGGAACAGGAGATTCTCATCGTGATGTGATTGAATGGGAGATTCTCATCATGATGAGGTGGAACAGGAGATTCTCATCATGATGAGGTGGAACGGGAGATTTTCATGGTGATGAGGTGGAAGGGGAGATTTTTATCATAATGAGGTGGAACGGGAGATTCTCATCGTGACGTGGTGGAACGGGGGATTCTCATCATGATTTGGTGGAACGGGAGATTCTCATCATGATGAGATGGAACGGGAGATTTTCATCATGATGTGGTGGAACGGGAGATTCTCATCATGATGAGATGGAACAGGAAATTCTCATCAAGATGTGGTGGAACGGGAGATTCTCATCATGATGAGATGGAACAGGAAATTCTCATCAAGATGTGGTGGAACGGGAGATTCTCATCATGATGTGTTGGAACGGTAGATTCTGATGGTGATATGGTGGAACGGGAGATTCTCATCATGATGAGGTGGAACGGGAGATTCTCAGGGTGATGAGGTGGAACGGGAGATTCTCATCATGATGTGGTGGAAGGGGAGATTCTCATCATGATGAGGTGGAACGGGAGATTCTCATGGTGATGAGGTGGAACGAGAGATTCTCATGATGATGAGGTGGAACGGGAGATTCTCATCATGATGAGGTGGAACGGGAGATTCTCATGGTGATGAGGTGGAACGGGAGATTCTCATCGTCATGAGGGGAACGGGAGATTCTCATCGTTATGAGGGGAACGGGAGATTCTCATAGTGACGTGGTGGAATGGGATATTCTCATCACGATGAGGTGGAACAGGAGAAACTTATCGTGAGAAGTGGAACATGAGATAATTATGTTGAGAGGAGGAACGGAAGATTTTCATCTTGATGAGGTGGAACAGGAGAATCTCATCTTGATGAGGTGGAACAGGAGATTGTCATCGTGAAGAGGTGGAACGGGAGTTTCTCATCATGATATGTTGGAACGGGAGTTTCTCATCATGATATGTTGGAACGGGAGATTCTCCTCATGATGAGGTGGAACGGTAGATTCTCCTCATGATGAGGTGGAACGGGAGTTTCTCATCATGATATGTTGGAACAGGAGATTCTCATCGTGATTTGATTGAATGGGAGATTCTCATCAAGATGAGGTGGAACAGGAGATTCTCATCATGATGAGGTGGAACGGGAGATTCTCATGGTGATGAGGTGGAAGGGGAGATTTTCATCATGATGTGGTGGAACGGGAGATTCTCATCGTGACGTGGTGGAACGGGGTATTCTCATCATGATTTGGTGGAACTGGAGATTCTCATCTTCATGAGATGGAACGGGAAATTCTCATCAAGATGTGGTGGAACGGGAGATTCTCATCATGATGTGTTGGAACGGTAGATTCTGATGGTGATATGGTGGAACGGGAGATTCTCATCATGATGAGGTGGAACGGGAGATTCTCATGGTGATGAGGTGGAACGGGAGATTCTCATCATGATGTGGTGGAACGGGAGATTCTCATCATGATGAGTTGGAACGGGAGATTCTCATCATGATGTGGTGGAACGGGAGAATCTCATCATGATGAGGTGGAACGGGAGATTCTCATGGTGATGAGGTGGAACGGGAGATTCTCATCATGATATGTTGGAACAGGAGATTCTCATCGTGATTTGATTGAATGGGAGATTCTCATCAAGATGAGGTGGAACAGGAGATTCTCATCATGATGAGGTGGAACGGGAGATTCTCATCGTCATGAGGGGAACGGGAGATTCTCATCATGATGAGATGGAACGGGAAAATCTCATCAAGATGTGGAACGAGAGATTCTCATCATGATGTGTTGGAACGGTAGATTCTGATGGTGATATGGTGGAACGGGAGATTCTCATCATGATGAGGTGGAACGGGAGATTCTCATGGTGATGAGGTGGAACGGGAGATTCTCATCATGATATGGTGGAAGGGGACATTCTCATCATGATGAGGTGGAACGGGAGATTCTAATGGTGATGAGGTGGAACGAGAGATTCTCATCATGATGAGGTGGAACGGGAGATTCTCATGGTGATTAGGTGGAACGGGAGATTCTCATCATGATGTGGGGGAACTGGAGATTCTCATCATGATGAGGTGGAACGGGAGATTCTCATGGTGATGATGTGGAACGAGAGATTCTCATCATGATGAGATGGAACGGGAGATTTTCATCATGATGTGGGGGAACGGGAGATTCTCATCATGATGAGATGGAACGGGAAAATCTCATCAAGATGTGGTGGAACGGGAGATTCTCATCATGATGTGTTGGAACGGTAGATTCTGATGGTGATATGGTGGAACGGGAGATTCTCATCATGATGAGGTGGAACAGGAGATTGTCATGGTGATGAGGTGAACGGGAGATTCTCATCATGATGTGGTGGAACGGGAGATTCTCATCATGATGAGGTGGAACGGGAGATTCTCATCATGATGTGGTGGAACGGGAGAATCTCATCATGATGAGGTGGAACGGGAGATTCTCATGGTGATGAGGTGGAACGGGAGTTTCTCATCATGATATGTTGGAACAGGAGATTCTCATCGTGATTTGATTGAATGGGAGATTCTCATCAAGATGAGGTGGAACAGGAGATTCTAATCATGATGAGGTGGAACGGGAGATTCTCATCATGATGAGATGGAACGGGAGATTTTCATCATGATGTGGGGGAACGGGAGATTCTCATCATGATGAGATGGAACGGGAAAATCTCATCAAGATGTGGTGTAACGGGAGATTCTCATCATGATGTGTTGGAACGGTAGATTCTGATGGTGATATGGTGGAACGGGAGATTCTCACCATGATGAGGTGGAACGGGAGATTCTCATGGTGATGAGGTGGAACGGGAGATTCTCATCATTATGTGGTGGAAGGGGAGATTCTCATCATGATGAGGTGGAACGGGAGATTCTCATGGTGATGAGGTGGAACGAGAGATTCTCATCATGATGAGGTGGAACGGGAGATTCTCATGGTGATGAGGTGGAACGCGAGATTCTCATCATGATGTGGGGGAACGGGAGATTCTCATCATGATGAGGTGGAACGGGAGATTCTCATGGTGATGAGGTGGAACGAGAGATTCTTATCATGATGAGGTGGAACGGGAGATTCTCATGGTGATGAGGTGGAACGGGAGATTCTCATCATGATGTGGGGGAACGGGAGATTCTCATCATGATGAGGTGGAACGCGAGATTCTCATGGTGATGAGGTGGAACGGGAGATTCTCATGGTGATGAGGTGGAACGGAGATTCTCATGGTGATGAGGTGGAACGGGAGATTGTCATGGTGATGTGGTGGAACAGGAGATTCTCATCCTGATGAGATGGAACGGGAGATTGTCCTCATGATGAGGTGGAACAGGAGATTCTCATCGTGAAGAGGTGGAGCGGGAGTTTCTCATCATGATATATTGGAACGGGAGTTTCTCATCATGATATGGTGGAACGGGAGATTCTCCTCATGATGAGGTGGAACGGGAGATTCTCCTCATAATGAGGTGGAACGGGAGATTCTCATGGTGATGAGGTGGAACGAGAGATTCTCATCATGATGAGGTGGAACGGGAGATTCTCATGGTGATGAGGTGGAACGGGAGATTCTCATCATGATGTGGGGGAACTGGAGATTCTCATCATGATGAGGTGGAACGGGAGATTCTCATGGTGATGTGGGGGAACGGGAGATTCTCATCATGATGAGATGGAACGGGAAAATCTCATCAAGATGTGGTGGAACGGGAGATTCTCATCATGATGTGTTGGAACGGTAGATTCTGATGGTGATATGGTGGAACGGGAGATTCTCATCATGATGAGGTGGAACAGGAGATTGTCATGGTGATGAGGTGAACGGGAGATTCTCATCATGATGTGGTGGAACGGGAGATTCTCATCATGATGAGGTGGAACGGGAGATTCTCATCATGATGTGGTGGAATGGGAGAATCTCATCATGATGAGGTGGAACGGGAGATTCTCATGGTGATGAGGTGGAACGGGAGTTTCTCATCATGATATATTGGAACAGGAGATTCTCATCGTGATTTGATTGAATGGGAGATTCTCATCAAGATGAGGTGGAACAGGAGATTCTAATCATGATGAGGTGGAACGGGAGATTCTCATCATGATGAGATGGAACGGGAGATTTTCATCATGATGTGGGGGAACGGGAGATTCTCATCATGATGAGATGGAACGGGAAAATCTCATCAAGATGTGGTGTAACGGGAGATTCTCATCATGATGTGTTGGAACGGTAGATTCTGATGGTGATATGGTGTAACGGGAGATTCTCACCATGACGAGGTGGAACGGGAGATTCTCATGGTGATGAGGTGGAACGGGAGATTCTCATCATGATGTGGTGGAAGGGGAGATTCTCATCATGATGAGGTGGAACGGGAGATTCTCATGGTGATGAGGTGGAACGAGAGATTCTCATCATGATGAGGTGGAACGGGAGATTCTCATGGTGATGAGGTGGAACGCGAGATTCTCATCATGATGTGGGGGAACGGGAGATTCTCATCATGATGAGGTGGAACGGGAGATTCTCATGGTGATGAGGTGGAACGAGAGATTCTTATCATGATGAGGTGGAAAGGGAGATTCTCATGGTGATGAGGTGGAACGGGAGATTCTCATCATGATGTGGGGGAACTGGAGATTCTCATCATGATGAGGTGGAACGGGAGATTCTCATGGTGATGAGGTGGAACGGGAGATTCTCATGGTGATGAGGTGGAACGGAGATTCTCATGGTGATGAGGTGGAACGGGAGATTGTCATGGTGATGTGGTGGAACAGGAGATTCTCATCATGATGAGGTGGAACGAGAGATTCTCATGGTTAATGAGGTGGAAAAGAAGATTGTCATCATGATGAGGTGGAACAGGAGATTCTCATGGTGATGTGTTGGAACGGGAGATTCTCAAGGTGATGTGGTGGAACAGGAGATTCTCATCATGATGAGGTGGAATGGGAGATTCTCATGGTGATCAGGTGGAACGGGAGATTCTCATCGTCATGAGGGGAACGGGAGATTCTCATCGTCATGAGGGGAATGGGAGATTCTCATAGTGACGTGGTGGAACGGGATATTCTCATCATGATGAGGTGGAACAGGAAAAATTTATCGTGAGAAGTGGAACATGAGATACTTATGTTGAGAGGTGGAACGGAAGATTTTCATCTTGATGAGGTGGAACAGGAGATTCTCATCATGATGAGGTGGAAAGGGAGATTCTCATGGTTATGTGGTGGGATGGGAGATTCTTATCATGATGTGGTGGAACAGGAGATTCTCATTGTGAAGAGGTAGAATGGGAGATTCTCATCATGATGAGGTGGAATGGGAGATTCTCATCGTGATGTGGTGGAAGAGGAGATTCTCATCATGATGAGTTGGAATGGGAGATTCTCATGGTGATGAGGTGGAACGGGAGATTCTCATCGTGATGTGGTGGAAGAGGAGATTCTCATCATGATTTGGTGGAACAGGAAAAATTTATCGTGAGAAGTGGAACATGAGATACTTATGTTGAGAGGTGGAACGGAAGATTTTCATCTTGATGAGGTGGAACAGGAGATTCTCATCATGATGAGGTGGAATGGGAGATTCTCGACATGTTGAGATGGAACGAGACATTCTCATCATGATGTGGTGGAACAGGAGATTCTCATCATGATGAGGTGGAACGGGAGATTCTCATGGTGATGAGGTGGAACGGGAGATTCTCATCGTCATGAGGGGAACGGGAGATTCTCATCGTTATGAGGGGAACGGGAGATTCTCATAGTGACGTGGTGGAATGGGATATTCTCATCACGATGAGGTGGAACAGGAGAAACTTATCGTGAGAAGTGGAACATGAGATAATTATGTTGAGAGGAGGAACGGAAGATTTTCATCTTGATGAGGTGGAACAGGAGAATCTCATCTTGATGAGGTGGAACAGGAGATTGTCATCGTGAAGAGGTGGAACGGGAGTTTCTCATCATGATATGTTGGAACGGGAGTTTCTCATCATGATATGTTGGAACGGGAGATTCTCCTCATGATGAGGTGGAACGGTAGATTCTCCTCATGATGAGGTGGAACGGGAGTTTCTCATCATGATGAGGTGGAACAGGAAATTCTCATCAAGATGTTGTGGAAAGGGAGACTCTCATCATGATATGTTGGAACGGTAGATTCTGATGGTGATATGGTGGAACGGGAGATTCTCATCATGATGAGGTGGAACGGGAGATTCTCATGGTGATGAGGTGGAACGGGAGATTCTCATCATGATGTGGTGGAATAGGAGATTCTCATCATGATGAGGTGGAACGGGAGATTCTCATGGTGATGAGGTGGAACGAGGGATTCTCATAATGATAAGGTGGAACGGGAGATTCTCATGGTGATGAAGTGGAACGGGAGATTGTCATCATGATGTGGGGGAACGGGAGATTCTCATCATGATGAGGTGGAACAGGATATTCTCATGGTGATGAGGTGGAACAGAAGTTTGTCATCATGATGTGGTGGAATGGTAGATTCTCATGGTGATGTGTTTGAACGGGAGATTCTCATCATGATGTGGTGGGACAAGAGATTCTCATCATGATGAGGTGGAACGAGAGATTCTCATGGTTAATGAGGTGGAAAAGAAGATTGTCATCATGATGAGGTGGAACAGGAGATTCTCATGGTGATGTGTTGGAACGGGAGATTCTCAAGGTGATGTGGTGGAACAGGAGATTCTCATCATGATGAGGTGGAATGGGAGATTCTCATGGTGATCAGGTGGAACGGGAGATTCTCATCGTCATGAGGGGAACGGGAGATTCTCATCGTCATGAGGGGAATGGGAGATTCTCATAGTGACGTGGTGGAACGGGATATTCTCATCATGATGAGGTGGAACAGGAAAAATTTATCGTGAGAAGTGGAACATGAGATACTTATGTTGAGAGGTGGAACGGAAGATTTTCATCTTGATGAGGTGGAACAGGAGATTCTCATCATGATGAGGTGGAAAGGGAGATTCTCATGGTTATGTGGTGGGATGGGAGATTCTTATCATGATGTGGTGGAACAGGAGATTCTCATTGTGAAGAGGTAGAATGGGAGATTCTCATCATGATGAGGTGGAATGGGAGATTCTCATCGTGATGTGGTGGAAGAGGAGATTCTCATCATGATGAGTTGGAATGGGAGATTCTCATGGTGATGAGGTGGAACGGGAGATTCTCATCGTGATGTGGTGGAAGAGGAGATTCTCATCATGATTTGGTGGAACAGGAAAAATTTATCGTGAGAAGTGGAACATGAGATACTTATGTTGAGAGGTGGAACGGAAGATTTTCATCTTGATGAGGTGGAACAGGAGATTCTCATCATGATGAGGTGGAATGGGAGATTCTCGACATGTTGAGATGGAACGAGACATTCTCATCATGATGTGGTGGAACAGGAGATTCTCATCATGATGAGGTGGAACGGGAGATTCTCATGGTGATGAGGTGGAACGGGAGATTCTCATCGTCATGAGGGGAACGGGAGATTCTCATCGTTATGAGGGGAACGGGAGATTCTCATAGTGACGTGGTGGAATGGGATATTCTCATCACGATGAGGTGGAACAGGAGAAACTTATCGTGAGAAGTGGAACATGAGATAATTATGTTGAGAGGAGGAACGGAAGATTTTCATCTTGATGAGGTGGAACAGGAGAATCTCATCTTGATGAGGTGGAACAGGAGATTGTCATCGTGAAGAGGTGGAACGGGAGTTTCTCATCATGATATGTTGGAACGGGAGTTTCTCATCATGATATGTTGGAACGGGAGATTCTCCTCATGATGAGGTGGAACGGTAGATTCTCCTCATGATGAGGTGGAACGGGAGTTTCTCATCATGATATGTTGGAACAGGAGATTCTCATCGTGATTTGATTGAATGGGAGATTCTCATCAAGATGAGGTGGAACAGGAGATTCTCATCATGATGAGGTGGAACGGGAGATTCTCATGGTGATGAGGTGGAAGGGGAGATTTTCATCATGATGTGGTGGAACGGGAGATTCTCATCGTGACGTGGTGGAACGGGGTATTCTCATCATGATTTGGTGGAACTGGAGATTCTCATCTTCATGAGATGGAACGGGAAATTCTCATCAAGATGTGGTGGAACGGGAGATTCTCATCATGATGTGTTGGAACGGTAGATTCTGATGGTGATATGGTGGAACGGGAGATTCTCATCATGATGAGGTGGAACGGGAGATTCTCATGGTGATGAGGTGGAACGGGAGATTCTCATCATGATGTGGTGGAACGGGAGATTCTCATCATGATGAGTTGGAACGGGAGATTCTCATCATGATGTGGTGGAACGGGAGAATCTCATCATGATGAGGTGGAACGGGAGATTCTCATGGTGATGAGGTGGAACGGGAGATTCTCATCATGATATGTTGGAACAGGAGATTCTCATCGTGATTTGATTGAATGGGAGATTCTCATCAAGATGAGGTGGAACAGGAGATTCTCATCATGATGAGGTGGAACGGGAGATTCTCATCGTCATGAGGGGAACGGGAGATTCTCATCATGATGAGATGGAACGGGAAAATCTCATCAAGATGTGGAACGAGAGATTCTCATCATGATGTGTTGGAACGGTAGATTCTGATGGTGATATGGTGGAACGGGAGATTCTCATCATGATGAGGTGGAACGGGAGATTCTCATGGTGATGAGGTGGAACGGGAGATTCTCATCATGATATGGTGGAAGGGGACATTCTCATCATGATGAGGTGGAACGGGAGATTCTAATGGTGATGAGGTGGAACGAGAGATTCTCATCATGATGAGGTGGAACGGGAGATTCTCATGGTGATTAGGTGGAACGGGAGATTCTCATCATGATGTGGGGGAACTGGAGATTCTCATCATGATGAGGTGGAACGGGAGATTCTCATGGTGATGATGTGGAACGAGAGATTCTCATCATGATGAGATGGAACGGGAGATTTTCATCATGATGTGGGGGAACGGGAGATTCTCATCATGATGAGATGGAACGGGAAAATCTCATCAAGATGTGGTGGAACGGGAGATTCTCATCATGATGTGTTGGAACGGTAGATTCTGATGGTGATATGGTGGAACGGGAGATTCTCATCATGATGAGGTGGAACAGGAGATTGTCATGGTGATGAGGTGAACGGGAGATTCTCATCATGATGTGGTGGAACGGGAGATTCTCATCATGATGAGGTGGAACGGGAGATTCTCATCATGATGTGGTGGAACGGGAGAATCTCATCATGATGAGGTGGAACGGGAGATTCTCATGGTGATGAGGTGGAACGGGAGTTTCTCATCATGATATGTTGGAACAGGAGATTCTCATCGTGATTTGATTGAATGGGAGATTCTCATCAAGATGAGGTGGAACAGGAGATTCTAATCATGATGAGGTGGAACGGGAGATTCTCATCATGATGAGATGGAACGGGAGATTTTCATCATGATGTGGGGGAACGGGAGATTCTCATCATGATGAGATGGAACGGGAAAATCTCATCAAGATGTGGTGTAACGGGAGATTCTCATCATGATGTGTTGGAACGGTAGATTCTGATGGTGATATGGTGGAACGGGAGATTCTCACCATGATGAGGTGGAACGGGAGATTCTCATGGTGATGAGGTGGAACGGGAGATTCTCATCATTATGTGGTGGAAGGGGAGATTCTCATCATGATGAGGTGGAACGGGAGATTCTCATGGTGATGAGGTGGAACGAGAGATTCTCATCATGATGAGGTGGAACGGGAGATTCTCATGGTGATGAGGTGGAACGCGAGATTCTCATCATGATGTGGGGGAACGGGAGATTCTCATCATGATGAGGTGGAACGGGAGATTCTCATGGTGATGAGGTGGAACGAGAGATTCTTATCATGATGAGGTGGAACGGGAGACTCTCATGGTGATGAGGTGGAACGGGAGATTCTCATCATGATGTGGGGGAACGGGAGATTCTCATCATGATGAGGTGGAACGCGAGATTCTCATGGTGATGAGGTGGAACGGGAGATTCTCATGGTGATGAGGTGGAACGGAGATTCTCATGGTGATGAGGTGGAACGGGAGATTGTCATGGTGATGTGGTGGAACAGGAGATTCTCATCCTGATGAGATGGAACGGGAGATTGTCCTCATGATGAGGTGGAACAGGAGATTCTCATCGTGAAGAGGTGGAGCGGGAGTTTCTCATCATGATATATTGGAACGGGAGTTTCTCATCATGATATGGTGGAACGGGAGATTCTCCTCATGATGAGGTGGAACGGGAGATTCTCCTCATAATGAGGTGGAACGGGAGTTTATCATCATGATATGTTGGAACAGGAAATTTTCATCGTGATGTGATTGAATGGGAGATTCTCATGATGATGAGGTGGAACGGGAGATTCTCATGGTGATGAGGTGGAACGAGAGATTCTCATCATAATGAGGTGGAACGGGAGATTCTCATGGTGATGAGGTGGAACGAGAGATTCTCATCATGATGAGGTGGAACGGGAGATTCTCATGGTGATGAGGTGGAACGGGAGATTCTCATCATGATGTGGGGGAACTGGAGATTCTCATCATGATGAGGTGGAACGGGAGATTCTCATGGTGATGTGGGGGAACGGGAGATTCTCATCATGATGAGATGGAACGGGAAAATCTCATCAAGATGTGGTGGAACGGGAGATTCTCATCATGATGTGTTGGAACGGTAGATTCTGATGGTGATATGGTGGAACGGGAGATTCTCATCATGATGAGGTGGAACAGGAGATTGTCATGGTGATGAGGTGAACGGGAGATTCTCATCATGATGTGGTGGAACGGGAGATTCTCATCATGATGAGGTGGAACGGGAGATTCTCATCATGATGTGGTGGAATGGGAGAATCTCATCATGATGAGGTGGAACGGGAGATTCTCATGGTGATGAGGTGGAACGGGAGTTTCTCATCATGATATGTTGGAACAGGAGATTCTCATCGTGATTTGATTGAATGGGAGATTCTCATCAAGATGAGGTGGAACAGGAGATTCTAATCATGATGAGGTGGAACGGGAGATTCTCATCATGATGAGATGGAACGGGAGATTTTCATCATGATGTGGGGGAACGGGAGATTCTCATCATGATGAGATGGAACGGGAAAATCTCATCAAGATGTGGTGTAACGGGAGATTCTCATCATGATGTGTTGGAACGGTAGATTCTGATGGTGATATGGTGGAACGGGAGATTCTCACCATGATGAGGTGGAACGGGAGATTCTCATGGTGATGAGGTGGAACGGGAGATTCTCATCATTATGTGGTGGAAGGGGAGATTCTCATCATGATGAGGTGGAACGGGAGATTCTCATGGTGATGAGGTGGAACGAGAGATTCTCATCATGATGAGGTGGAACGGGAGATTCTCATGGTGATGAGGTGGAACGCGAGATTCTCATCATGATGTGGGGGAACGGGAGATTCTCATCATGATGAGGTGGAACGGGAGATTCTCATGGTGATGAGGTGGAACGAGAGATTCTTATCATGATGAGGTGGAACGGGAGATTCTCATGGTGATGAGGTGGAACGGGAGATTCTCATCATGATGTGGGGGAACGGGAGATTCTCATCATGATGAGGTGGAACGCGAGATTCTCATGGTGATGAGGTGGAACGGGAGATTCTCATGGTGATGAGGTGGAACGGAGATTCTCATGGTGATGAGGTGGAACGGGAGATTGTCATGGTGATGTGGTGGAACAGGAGATTCTCATCCTGATGAGATGGAACGGGAGATTGTCCTCATGATGAGGTGGAACAGGAGATTCTCATCGTGAAGAGGTGGAGCGGGAGTTTCTCATCATGATATATTGGAACGGGAGTTTCTCATCATGATATGGTGGAACGGGAGATTCTCCTCATGATGAGGTGGAACGGGAGATTCTCCTCATAATGAGGTGGAACGGGAGTTTATCATCATGATATGTTGGAACAGGAAATTTTCATCGTGATGTGATTGAATGGGAGATTCTCATGATGATGAGGTGGAACGGGAGATTCTCATGGTGATGAGGTGGAACGAGAGATTCTCATCATAATGAGGTGGAACGGGAGATTCTCATGGTGATGAGGTGGAACGAGAGATTCTCATCATGATGAGGTGGAACGGGAGATTCTCATGGTGATGAGGTGGAACGGGAGATTCTCATCATGATGTGGGGGAACTGGAGATTCTCATCATGATGAGGTGGAACGGGAGATTCTCATGGTGATGTGGGGGAACGGGAGATTCTCATCATGATGAGATGGAACGGGAAAATCTCATCAAGATGTGGTGGAACGGGAGATTCTCATCATGATGTGTTGGAACGGTAGATTCTGATGGTGATATGGTGGAACGGGAGATTCTCATCATGATGAGGTGGAACAGGAGATTGTCATGGTGATGAGGTGAACGGGAGATTCTCATCATGATGTGGTGGAACGGGAGATTCTCATCATGATGAGGTGGAACGGGAGATTCTCATCATGATGTGGTGGAATGGGAGAATCTCATCATGATGAGGTGGAACGGGAGATTCTCATGGTGATGAGGTGGAACGGGAGTTTCTCATCATGATATATTGGAACAGGAGATTCTCATCGTGATTTGATTGAATGGGAGATTCTCATCAAGATGAGGTGGAACAGGAGATTCTAATCATGATGAGGTGGAACGGGAGATTCTCATCATGATGAGATGGAACGGGAGATTTTCATCATGATGTGGGGGAACGGGAGATTCTCATCATGATGAGATGGAACGGGAAAATCTCATCAAGATGTGGTGTAACGGGAGATTCTCATCATGATGTGTTGGAACGGTAGATTCTGATGGTGATATGGTGTAACGGGAGATTCTCACCATGACGAGGTGGAACGGGAGATTCTCATGGTGATGAGGTGGAACGGGAGATTCTCATCATGATGTGGTGGAAGGGGAGATTCTCATCATGATGAGGTGGAACGGGAGATTCTCATGGTGATGAGGTGGAACGAGAGATTCTCATCATGATGAGGTGGAACGGGAGATTCTCATGGTGATGAGGTGGAACGCGAGATTCTCATCATGATGTGGGGGAACGGGAGATTCTCATCATGATGAGGTGGAACGGGAGATTCTCATGGTGATGAGGTGGAACGAGAGATTCTTATCATGATGAGGTGGAAAGGGAGATTCTCATGGTGATGAGGTGGAACGGGAGATTCTCATGGTGATGAGGTGGAACGGAGATTCTCATCGTGAAGAGGTGGAACGGGAGTTTCTCATCATGATATATTGGAACGGGAGTTTCTCATCATCATATGGTGGACCGGGAGATTCTCCTCATGATGAGGTGGAACGAGAGATTCTTATCATGATGAGGTGGAAAGGGAGATTCTCATGGTGATGAGGTGGAACGGGAGATTCTCATGGTGATGAGGTGGAACGGAGATTCTCATGGTGATGAAGTGGAACGGGAGATTGTCATGGTGATGTGGTGGAACAGGAGATTCTCATCTTGATGAGATGGAACGGGAGATTGTCCTCATGATGAGGTGGAACAGGAGATTCTCATCGTGAAGAGGTGGAACGGGAGTTTCTCATCATGATATATTGGAACGGGAGTTTCTCATCATCATATGGTGGACCGGGAGATTCTCCTCATGATGAGGTGGAACGGGAGATTCTCCTAATAATGAGGTGGAACGGGAGTTTATCATCATGATATGTTGGAACAGGAGATTCTCATCGTGATGTGATTGAATGGGGGATTCTCATCATGATGAGGTGGAACAGGAGATTCTCATCATGATGAGGTGGAATGGGAGATTCTCATGGTGATGAGGTGGAAGGGGAGATTTTTATCATAATGAGGTGGAACGGGAGATTGTCATCGTGACGTGGTGGAACGGCGGATTCTCATCACGATTTGGTGGAACGGGAGATTCTCATCATGATGAGATGGAACGGGAGATTCTCATCATGATGAGGTGGAACGGGAGATTCTCATGGTGATGAGGTGGAATGGGAGATTCTCATCATGATGTGGTGGAACGGGAGATTCTCATCATGATGTGGTGGAAAGGGAGATTCTCATGGTGATGAGGTGGAACGGGAGATTCTCATCATGATGTGGTGGAACGGGAGATTCTCATCATGATGAGGTGGAACGGGAGATTCTCATGGTGATGAGGTGGAATGAGAGATTCTCATCGTGATGAGGTGGAACGAGAGATTCTCATGGTGATGAGGTGGAACGGAGATTCTCATGGTGATGAGGTGGAACGGGAGATTGTCATCGTGACGTGGTGGAACGGCGGATTCTCATCATGATTTGGTGGAACGGGAGATTCTCATCATGATGAGATGTAACGGGAGATTCTCATCATGATGAGGTGGAACGGGAGATTCTCATGGTGATGAGGTGGAATGGGAGATTCTCATCATGATGAGGTGGAACGGGAGATTCTCATGGTGATGAGGTGGAATGGGAGATTCTCATCATGATGTGGTGGAACGGGAGATTCTCATCATGATGTGGTGGAACGGAGATTCTCATGGTGATGAGGTGGAACGGGAGATTGTCATGGTGATGTGGTGGAACAGGAGATTCTCATCGTGAAGAGGTGGAACGGGAGTTTCTCATCATGATATATTGGAACGGGAGTTTCTCATCATGATATGGTGGAACGGGAGATTCTCCTCATGATGAGGTGGAACGGGAGATTCTCCTCATAATGAGGTGGAACGGGAGTTTATCATCATGATATGTTGGAACAGGAGATTCTCATCGTGATGTGATTGAATGGGGGATTCTCATCATGATGAGGTGGAACAGGAGATTCTCATCATGATGAGGTGGAATGGGAGATTCTCATGGTGATGAGGTGGAAGGGGAGATTTTTATCATAATGAGGTGGAACGGGAGATTGTCATCGTGACGTGGTGGAACGGCGGATTCTCATCACGATTTGGTGGAACGGGAGATTCTCATCATGATGAGATGGAACGGGAGATTCTCATCATGATGTGGGGGAACGGGAGATTCTCATCATGATGAGGTGGAACGGGAGATTCTCATGGTGATGAGGTGGAACGGGAGATTCTCATGGTGATGAGGTGGAACGGAGATTCTCATGGTGATGAAGTGGAACGGGAGATTGTCATGGTGATGTGGTGGAACAGGAGATTCTCATCTTGATGAGATGGAACGGGAGATTGTCCTCATGATGAGGTGGAACAGGAGATTCTCATCGTGAAGAGGTGGAACGGGAGTTTCTCATCATGATATATTGGAACGGGAGTTTCTCATCATCATATGGTGGACCGGGAGATTCTCCTCATGATGAGGTGGAACGGGAGATTCTCCTAATAATGAGGTGGAACGGGAGTTTATCATCATGATATGTTGGAACAGGAGATTCTCATCGTGATGTGATTGAATGGGGGATTCTCATCATGATGAGGTGGAACAGGAGATTCTCATCATGATGAGGTGGAATGGGAGATTCTCATGGTGATGAGGTGGAAGGGGAGATTTTTATCATAATGAGGTGGAACGGGAGATTGTCATCGTGACGTGGTGGAACGGCGGATTCTCATCACGATTTGGTGGAACGGGAGATTCTCATCATGATGAGATGGAACGGGAGATTCTCATCATGATGAGGTGGAACGGGAGATTCTCATGGTGATGAGGTGGAATGGGAGATTCTCATCATGATGTGGTGGAACGGGAGATTCTCATCATGATGTGGTGGAAAGGGAGATTCTCATGGTGATGAGGTGGAACGGGAGATTCTCATCATGATGTGGTGGAACGGGAGATTCTCATCATGATGAGGTGGAACGGGAGATTCTCATGGTGATGAGGTGGAATGAGAGATTCTCATCGTGATGAGGTGGAACGAGAGATTCTCATGGTGATGAGGTGGAACGGAGATTCTCATGGTGATGAGGTGGAACGGGAGATTGTCATCGTGACGTGGTGGAACGGCGGATTCTCATCATGATTTGGTGGAACGGGAGATTCTCATCATGATGAGATGTAACGGGAGATTCTCATCATGATGAGGTGGAACGGGAGATTCTCATGGTGATGAGGTGGAATGGGAGATTCTCATCATGATGTGGTGGAACGGGAGATTCTCATCATGATGTGGTGGAACGGGAGATTCTCATGGTGATGAGGTGGAACGGGAGATTCTCATCATGATGTGGTGGAACGGGAGATTCTCATCATGATGAGGTGGAACGGGAGATTCTCATGGTGATGAGGTGGAATGAGAGATTCTCATCGTGATGAGGTGGAACGAGAGATTCTCATGGTGATGAGGTGGAACGGAGATTCTCATGGTGATGAGGTGGAACGGGAGATTCTCATGGTGATGAGGTGGAACGGAGATTCTCATGGTGATGAGGTGGAACGGAGATTCTCATGGTGGATGTAATATCACTCATCTCAGGGTGACGACTGATTTCAAGGATTAAGTTTATAAATCCTGACATGGTTCAGCTCTCGGAGTAATGCTCTTGGGTAGATCATTTTTCCATCAGAACCTTTCCAGAGTTTTTCCACATTGAGATGTTCCTCCCATCCAGACGATGTCCGACAATGTTTTCACCTCAATGCCACTCATTGCACATTCTTTCAAAAATGTGCAAATGAACTTCATAAAAATAGTTGCACTTCCTCAGGTCTTCAAAAAGCAGAATTTACCAGCAGGATGGTGGAGTTTGATCTCTGCACCTCAGAGCTCATCAGGAAGATCCATTCTGCTGATACCCCCCCCTAATCTGGGTAAATAACATTAGTTAAGATCCCTCCTGCATAATGACTTAAACATTTACAGAAGTAGAGGCGATTTGCATCTAGACAGAGGGAAACCTGAAGCTGGCTGAAGCAGATCAGATTAGTTCTGTTTACGTGTCTGCTGGAAAAACCTGTGAATGTGAATGTGACAGTGTTGGTGTGGGACAGGTTAAAAACAGAATCTAATCAGGTGAAATCAAATCAGCTTTTTTACCCTGTTGCTTATCAGAATTAGCAGTGTGAAAAGAGCTTTAGTTGTACCGCTCTCTGCTACAGGTAGTCGTCTCGCCAGGAATGTAGTGTATATGGAATAGATTCCAAGCCTCCAGCATGGTGGAACCTGCATGTTTTACATAGCTGGAAGGAAGCAGCAGCGATACGGGGAGTAATTGCTTGTAATTAGTTTTATTGAACTGTAAAGATGTCTCTGGGTGAGGATGATGATGGTGTGTTTGAGGGGCTATGGAAAGGTGAGAAGAAGCACACAAAGGGGATTTCTTTTCCTTTGCAGATGGAAATAAGACAAACATTTAATTTCTCTTCCAACGATACGTCTCTGCAGTTTAGAGGAAAGAACGATACCAGCAGGAGAATTCAGGAAACTGGAAATAACATTGGTGAAGTTGGCTCTTCGTTTATCCCCACTCAGGATAAACTTCTGACTGTTTATAACACTTTGGTAAAAGTTTCTCTGTGTGATCTTAGTTTTTTTATGTTTAAACTCATCCACAGAGTGTCTGAAAGCCTCAGTTTTTACTTTCCCGTTGATATGACGTCCTGCCATCAGACGGAACCTTCCCTCTACGATCATATCAGGTAACGTTAATATTCTCTGTCTCATCTGAGCTGTGTCATTATCATATCAGGTTCCCACAAAAACATTAAACATAAACAAAAACTGCCTCCTCTGATAGACCTGATGTCTGAGATGTTAACATGGCAACGCACAGGGAGGAATCATGCAGGCTTAGACTTTGGAAAGTTGTCCTATTAAACTTTCTTATGACGTCATGATATGATAACCTGAAGTCATTAAATCCAGACTCATGGTTGAAAACCAGCAACGCCTCCACTGCAGGTCTGGTAAACGGCGAGCTAGTTTTGTTACTCTCTGGACTGAAACGTCTCTAAAACCAAGGAGCTAAAAGAGAACTACTCTCCCAGTATAAAGAATGGGCAGATTTTAGTTCCTTGGTGTGGACATCTCTGCTGACCTCACCTGGAGGACACACATCTCTCATCAGGTGAGAAACACATGAGTCGGACTCTGTGTTCTCAGGAAACAGAGGTTTGATCCCCTCCCTCAGCACCTTAGAAAGCAATGTGAGCTGCTGCTGTACGTTGTGGTCGGACAGGAAAGATCTGCAGCGAGCACTGGACACACAGAGTCCACCCCACTGGGCCACGTTCACATCAGCCTTTTTGATTTGTATAGAGTCCGTTAGCTCAAAAAGTCAACTTCTTTTAGGGAACTGTAAATGTACAGTACGATTCGTATGAGAAGTGCAGTGTCAAAATTTCTCAGGCTGGAATAAAACTGAACTAAGTCCCCAATCGGACTGAGAATCTCTCATTCCACCTCATCACCATGACAATCTCTCGTTCCACCTCTTCACCATGAGAATCTCCCGTTCCACCTCATCACCATGAGAATCTCCCGTTCCACCACATCACCATGAGAATCTACCGTTCCACCTCATCAACATGAGAATCTCCCGTTCCACCACAAAATGATAAGAATCTCACGTTCCACGTCATCATGATGAGAATCTCCTGTTCCACCTCATCATGATGAGAATCTCCCGTTCCACCTCATCATGATGAGAATCTCCCGTTTCACCTCTTCATCATGAGAATCTCCCGCTCCACCTCATCACCATGAGAATCTCCTGTTCAACCACATCACCATGAGAATCTCCCGTTTCACCTATTAATGATGAGAATCTCCCGTTTCACCACATCACCATGAGAATCTCCCGTTCCACCTCTTCACCATGAGAATCTCCCGTTCCACCTCATCACCATGAGAATCTCTCGTTCCACCTCATCAACATGAGAATCTCCCGTTTCACCACATCACCATGAGAATCTCCCGTTCCACCTCTTCACCATGAGAATCTCCCGTTCCACCTCTTCACCATGAGAATCTCCCGTTTCACCACATCACCATGAGAATCTCCCGTTCCACCTCTTCACCATGAGAATCTCCCGTTCCACCACATCACCATGAGAATCTACCGTTCCACCTCATCAACATGAGAATCTCCCGTTCCACGACATCAACATGAGAATCTCCCGTTCCACCACAAAATGATAAGAATCTCACGTTCCACCTCATCATGATGAGAATCTCCTATTCCACCTCATCATGATGAGAATCTCCCGTTCTAACTCATAACCATGAGATTTTCCCGTTCCACCTCATCACCATGAGATTCTCCCGTTCCACCTCGTCACCATGAGATTCTCCCGTTCCACCTGATCACCAAGAGAATCTCCCGTTCCACCTCATCATGATGAGAATCTCCAGTTCCACCTCATCACCATGAGAATATCCCGTTCCACCTCATCACCATGAGAATCTCCTGTTCCACCACATCACCATGAGAATCTCCCGTTCCACCTGATCACCAAGAGAATCTCCCGTTCCACCTCATCACCATGAGAATCTCCTGTTCCACCACATCACCATGAGAATCTCCCGTTCCACCTCATCACCATGAGAATCTCCTTTTCAACCACATCACTGTGAGAATCTCCCGTTCCACCTCATAATGATGAGAATCTCCCGTTCCACCTCATCACCAAGAGAATCTACCGTTCCACCTCATCACCATGAGAATCTTCCGTTCCACCACATCACCATGAGAATCTCCCGTTCCACCACATCACCATGAGAATCTCCCGTTCCACCTCATCACCATGAGAATCTCCCGTTCCACCACATCACCATGAGAATCTCCCGTTCCACCTATTAATGATGACATTCTCCCTCTTTCACCTCATCATGATGAGAATCTCCCGTTCCACCTCATCATGATGAGAATCTCCAGTTCCACCTCATCATGATGAGAATCTCCCGTTCCACCTCATCACCATGAGAATCTCCTTTTAAACCACATAACTGTGAGAATCTCCCGTTCCACCTCATCACCATGAGAATCTCCTTTTAAACCTCATCATGATGAGAATCTCCCGTTCCACCTCATCATGATGAGAATCTCCCGTTCCACCTCATCACCATGAGAATCTCCCGTTCCACCTATTAATGATGACATTCTCCCTCTTTCACCTCATCATGATGAGAATCTCCCGTTCCACCTCATCATGATGAGAATCTCCAGTTCCACCTCTTCATCATGAGAATCTCCCGTTCCACCTCATCACCATCAGAATCTCCTTTTAAACCACATAACTGTGAGAATCTCCCGTTCCACCTCATCACCATGAGAATCTCCTTTTAAACCTCATCATGAGGAGAATCTCCCGTTCCACCTCATCATGATGAGAATCTCCCGTTCCACCTCATCACCATGAGAATCTCCCATTCCACCACATCACAATGAGAATCTACCGTTCCACCACAAAATGATAAGAATATCACGTTCCACATCATCATGATGAGAATCTCCCGTTCCACCTCATCACCATGAGAATCTTCCGTTCCACCACATCACCATGAGAATCTCCCGTTCCACCTCATCACCATGAGAATCTCCCGTTCCACCACATCACCATGAGAATCTCCCGTTCCACCACATCACCATGAGAATCTCCCGTTCCACCTCATCACCGTGAGAATCTCCAGTTCCACCTCATCATGATGAGAATCTCCCGTTCCACCTCATCACCATGAGAATCTCCTTTTAAACCACATAACTGTGAGAATCTCCCGTTCCACCTCATCACCATGAGAATCTCCTTTTCAACCTCATCATGATGAGAATCTCCCGTTCCACCTCATCACCATGAGAATCTCCCGTTCCACCTCATCACCATGAGAATCTCCCATTCCACCTCATCACAATGAGAATCTACCGTTCCACCACAAAATGATAAGAATATCACGTTCCACATCATCATGATGAGAATCTCCCGTTCCACCACATCACCATGAGAATCTCCCATTCCACCACATCACCATGAGAATCTCCCGTTCCACCTATTAATGATGAGAATCTCCCGTTTCACCTCATCACCATGAGAATCTCCCGTACCACCTCATCACCATGAGAATCTCCCATTCCACCACATCACCATGAGAATCTCCCGTTTTACCTATTAATGATGAGAATCTCCCGTTTCACCACATCACAATGAGAATCTCCCGTTCCACCTCTTCACCATGAGAATCCCCCGTTCCACCTCATCACCATGAGAATCTCCCATTCCACCACATCACAATGAGAATCTACCGTTCCACCACAAAATGATAAGAATATCACGTTCCACATCATCATGATGAGAATCTCCCGTTCCACCACATCACCATGAGAATCTCCCGTTCCACCACATCAACATGAATGTCTACCGTTCCACCTCATCACCATGAGAATCTCCCGTTCCACCTCATCATGATGAGAATCTCCAGTTCCACCTCATCACCATGAGAATATCCCGTTCCACCTCATCACCATGAGAATCTCCTGTTCCACCACATCACCATGAGAATCTCCCGTTCCACCACATAACCATGAGAATCTCCCGTTCCACCTGATCACCATGAGAATCTCCCGTTCCACCACATCACCATGAGAATCTCCCGTTTCACCTCATCATGATGAGAATCTCCCGTTCCACCTCATCATGATGAAAATGTCCCGTTCCACCTCATCATGATGAGAATCTCCCGTTCCACCACATCACCATGAGAATCTTGCGTTACACTTCATCATGATGAGAATCTCCCGTTCCACCTCATCATGATGAGAATCTCCCGTTCCACCTCATGATGAGAATCTCCCGTTCCACCACATCACCATGAGAATCTTGCGTTCCACCACAAAATGATAAGAATATCACGTTCCACATCATCATGATGAGAATCTCCCGTTCCACCACATCACCATGAGAATCTCCCATTCCACCACATCACCATGAGAATCTCCCGTTCCACCTATTAATGATGAGAATCTCCCGTTTCACCTCATCACCATGAGAATCTCCCGTACCACCTCATCACCATGAGAATCTCCAGTTCCACCTCATCATGATGAGAATCTCCCGTTCCACCTCATCACCAGGAGAATCTCCTTTTAAACCACATAACTGTGAGAATCTCCCGTTCCACCTCATCACCATGAGAATCTCCTTTTTAGCCTCATCATGATGAGAATCTCCCGTTCCACCTCATCACCAAGAGAATCTACCGTTCAACCTCATCATGATGAGAATCTCCCGTTCCACCTCATCACCATGAGAATCTCCCATTCCACCACATCAACATGAGAATGTACTGTTCCACCACAAAATGATAAGAATATCACGTTCCACATCATCATGATGAGAATCTCCCGTTCCACCACATCACCATGAGAATGTCCCGTTCCACCACATCAACATGAGACTCTACCGTTCCTCCTCATCACCATGAGATTCTCCCGTTCCACCTCGTCACCATGAGATTCTCCCGTTCCACCTCATCATGATGAGAATCTCCCGTTCCACCTCATTACCATGACAATCACCCGTTCCACCTCATCATGATGAGAATCTCCCGTTCCACCACATCACCATGAGAATATCCCGTTCCACCTCATCACCATGAGAATCTCCCGTTCCACCACATCACCATGAGAATCTCCCGTTCCACCTCATCACCATGAGAATCTCCCGTTCCACCTCATCACCATGAGAATCTCCCGTTCCACCTATTAATGATGACATTCTCCCTCTTTCACCTCATCATGATGAGAATCTCCCATTCCGCCACATCACCATGAGAATCTCCCGTTCCACCACATCAACATGAGAGTCCACCGTTCCACCTCATCACCATGAGATTCTCCCGTTCCACCTCGTCACCATGAGATTCTCCCGTTCCACCTGATCACCAAGAGAATCTCCCGTCCCACCTCATCATGATGAGAATCTCCAGTTCCACCTCATCACCATGAGAATATCCCGTTCCACCTCATCACCATGAGAATCTCCTGTTCCACCACATCACCATGAGAATCTCCCGTTCCACCTCATCACCATGAGAATCTTCCGTTCCACCACATCACCATGAGAATCTCCCGTTCCACCTGATCAACATGAGAATCTCCCGTTCCACCACATCACCATGAGAATCTCCCGTTCCACCTGATCAACAAGAGAATCTCCCGTTCCAACTCATCATGATGAGAATCTCCAGTTCCACGTCATCATGCTCAGAATCTCCCGTTTCACCTCTTCATCATGAGAATCTTCCGTTCCACCTCATCACCATGAGAATCTCCTGTTTAACCACATCACTGTGAGAATCTCCCGTTCCACCTCATCATGATGAGAATCTCCCGTTCCACCTCATCGTGATGAGAATCTCCCTTCCACAATTTCACCATGAGAATCTCCCGTTCCACCTCATCATGATGAGAATCTCCCGTTTCACCTCATCATGATGAGAATCTCCCATTCCACCTCATCATGATGAAAATCTCCCGTTCCACCTTATCATGATGAGAATCTCCCGTTCCCCCACATCACCAG
Organism: Telmatherina bonti; assembly: GCF_933228915.1. NCBI lineage: Eukaryota > Metazoa > Chordata > Actinopteri > Atheriniformes > Telmatherinidae > Telmatherina > Telmatherina bonti. The sequence goes on from NC_136629.1 coordinate 5,838,380, forward strand.
GAGAATCTTCCGTTACACTTCATCATGATGAGAATCTCCCGTTCCACCTCATCATGATGAGAATCTCCCGTTCCACCTCATGATGAGAATCTCCCTTTCCACCACATCACCATGAGAATCTTGCATTCCACTTCATCATGATGAGAATCTCCCGTTCCACCTCATCATGATGAGAATCTCCCATTCCACCTCATCATCATGAGAATCTCCCATTCCACCACATCACCATGAGATCTCCCGTTCCACCTATTAATAATGAGAATCTCCCGTTTCACCTCATCACCATGAGAATCTCCCGTACCACCACATCACCATGAGAATCTCCCATTCCACCACATCACCATGAGAATCTCCCGTTTTACCTATTAATGATGAGAATCTCCCGTTTCACCACATCACCATGAGAATCTCCCGTTCCACCTCTTCACCATGAGAATCTCCCGTTCCACCTCATCACCATGAGAATCTCCCGTTCCACCACATCACCATGAGAATCTAACGTTCCACCACATCAACATGAGAATCTCCCGTTCCACCACATCAACATGAGAATCTCCCGTTCCACCACAAAATGATAAGAATCTCACGTTCCACCTCATCACCATGAGAATCTCCCGTTCCACCACATCACCTTGAGAATCTACCGTTCCACCACATCAACATGAGAATCTCCCGTTCCACCACATCAACATGAGAATCTCCCGTTCCACCACAAAATGATAAGAATCTCACGTTCCACCTCATCATGATGAGAATCTCCTGTTCCACCTCATCATGATGAGAATCTCCCGTTCTAACTCATAACCATGAGATTCTCCCGTTCCACCTCATCACCATGAGATTCTCCCGTTCCACCACATCACCATGAGAATCTCCCATTCCACCACATCACCATGAGAATCTCCCGTTTTACCTATTAATGATGAGAATCTCCCATTTCACCACATCACCATGAGAATCTCCCGTTCCACCTCTTCACCATGAGAATCTCCCGTTCCACCTCTTCACCATGAGAATCTCCCGTTCCACCTCATCACCATGAGAATCTCCCGTTCCACCACATCACCATGAGAATCTACCGTTCCACCTCATCAACATGAGAATCTCCCGTTCCACCACATCAACATGAGAATCTGCCGTTCCACCACAAAATGATAAGAATCTCACGTTCCACGTCATCATCATGAGAATCTACCTTTCCACCTCATCACCATGAGAATCTTCCGTTCCACCACATCACCATGAGAATCTCCCGTTCCACAACATCACCATGAGAATCTCCCGTTCCACTTCATCACCATGAGAATCTCCCGTTCCACCACATCATGATGAGAATCTCCCGTTCCACCACATCAACATGAGAGTCCACCGTTCCACCTCATCACCATGAGATTCTCCCGTTCCACCTGATCACCAAGAGAATCTCCCGTTCCACCTCATCACCACGAGAATCTCCTTTTCAACCACAGCACTGTGAGAATCTCCCGTTCCACCTCATCATGATGAGAATCTCCCGTTCCACCTCATCACCAAGAGAATCTACCGTTCCACCTCATCACCATGAGAATCTCCCGTTCCACCACATCACCTTGAGAATCTACCGTTCCACCACATCAACATGAGAATCTCCCGTTCCACCACATCAACATGAGAATCTCCCGTTCCACCACAAAATGATAAGAATCTCACGTTCCACCTCATCATCATGAGAATCTCCTGTTCCACCTCATCATGATGAGAATCTCCCGTTCTAACTCATCACCATGAGATTCTCCCGTTCCACCACATCACCATGAGAATCTCCCATTCCACCACATCACCATGAGAATCTCCCGTTTTACCTATTAATGATGAGAATCTCCCATTTCACCACATCACCATGAGAATCTCCCGTTCCACCTCTTCACCATGAGAATCTCCCGTTCCACCTCTTCACCATGAGAATCTCCCGTTCCACCTCATCACCATGAGAATCTCCCGTTCCACCACATCACCATGAGAATCTACCGTTCCACCTCATCAACATGAGAATCTCCCGTTCCACCACATCAACATGAGAATCTGTCGTTCCACCACAAAATGATAAGAATCTCACGTTCCACCTCATCATCATGAGAATCTACCTTTCCACCTCATCACCATGAGAATCTTCCGTTCCACCACATCACCATGAGAATCTCCCGTTCCACAACATCACCATGAGAATCTCCCGTTCCACTTCATCACCATGAGAATCTCCCGTTCCACCACATCATGATGAGAATCTCCCGTTCCACCACATCAACATGAGAGTCCACCGTTCCACCTCATCACCATGAGATTCTCCCGTTCCACCTCGTCACCATGAGAATCTCCCGTTCCACCTGATCACCAAGAGAATCTCCCGTTCCACCTCATCACCACGAGAATCTCCTTTTCAACCACAGCACTGTGAGAATCTCCCGTTCCACCTCATCATGATGAGAATCTCCCGTTCCACCTCATCACCAAGAGAATCTACCGTTCCACCTCATCACCATGAGAATCTCCCGTTCCACCACATCACCATGAGAATCTCCCGTTCCACCTCATCACCATGAGAATCTCCCGTTCCACCACATCACCATGAGAATCTCCCGTTCCACCTATTAATGATGACATTCTCCCTCTTTCACCTCATCATGATGAGAATCTCCCGTTCCACCTCATCATGATGAGAATCTCCAGTTCCACCTCATCATGATGAGAATCTCCCATTCCACCTCATCACCAGGAGAATCTCCTTTTAAACCACATAAATGTGAGAATCTCCCGTTCCACCTCTTCACCATGAGAATCTCCCGTTCCACCTCATCACCATGAGAATCTCCCGTTCCACCACATCACCATGAGAATCTAACGTTCCACCACATCAACATGAGAATCTCCCGTTCCACCACATCAACATGAGAATCTCCCGTTCCACCACAAAATGATAAGAATCTCACGTTCCACCTCATCACCATGAGAATCTCCCGTTCCACCACATCACCTTGAGAATCTACCGTTCCACCACATCAACATGAGAATCTCCCGTTCCACCACATCAACATGAGAATCTCCCGTTCCACCACAAAATGATAAGAATCTCACGTTCCACCTCATCATGATGAGAATCTCCTGTTCCACCTCATCATGATGAGAATCTCCCGTTCTAACTCATAACCATGAGATTCTCCCGTTCCACCTCATCACCATGAGATTCTCCCGTTCCACCACATCACCATGAGAATCTCCCATTCCACCACATCACCATGAGAATCTCCCGTTTTACCTATTAATGATGAGAATCTCCCATTTCACCACATCACCATGAGAATCTCCCGTTCCACCTCTTCACCATGAGAATCTCCCGTTCCACCTCTTCACCATGAGAATCTCCCGTTCCACCTCATCACCATGAGAATCTCCCGTTCCACCACATCACCATGAGAATCTACCGTTCCACCTCATCAACATGAGAATCTCCCGTTCCACCACATCAACATGAGAATCTGCCGTTCCACCACAAAATGATAAGAATCTCACGTTCCACGTCATCATCATGAGAATCTACCTTTCCACCTCATCACCATGAGAATCTTCCGTTCCACCACATCACCATGAGAATCTCCCGTTCCACAACATCACCATGAGAATCTCCCGTTCCACTTCATCACCATGAGAATCTCCCGTTCCACCACATCATGATGAGAATCTCCCGTTCCACCACATCAACATGAGAGTCCACCGTTCCACCTCATCACCATGAGATTCTCCCGTTCCACCTGATCACCAAGAGAATCTCCCGTTCCACCTCATCACCACGAGAATCTCCTTTTCAACCACAGCACTGTGAGAATCTCCCGTTCCACCTCATCATGATGAGAATCTCCCGTTCCACCTCATCACCAAGAGAATCTACCGTTCCACCTCATCACCATGAGAATCTCCCGTTCCACCACATCACCTTGAGAATCTACCGTTCCACCACATCAACATGAGAATCTCCCGTTCCACCACATCAACATGAGAATCTCCCGTTCCACCACAAAATGATAAGAATCTCACGTTCCACCTCATCATCATGAGAATCTCCTGTTCCACCTCATCATGATGAGAATCTCCCGTTCTAACTCATCACCATGAGATTCTCCCGTTCCACCACATCACCATGAGAATCTCCCATTCCACCACATCACCATGAGAATCTCCCGTTTTACCTATTAATGATGAGAATCTCCCATTTCACCACATCACCATGAGAATCTCCCGTTCCACCTCTTCACCATGAGAATCTCCCGTTCCACCTCTTCACCATGAGAATCTCCCGTTCCACCTCATCACCATGAGAATCTCCCGTTCCACCACATCACCATGAGAATCTACCGTTCCACCTCATCAACATGAGAATCTCCCGTTCCACCACATCAACATGAGAATCTGTCGTTCCACCACAAAATGATAAGAATCTCACGTTCCACCTCATCATCATGAGAATCTACCTTTCCACCTCATCACCATGAGAATCTTCCGTTCCACCACATCACCATGAGAATCTCCCGTTCCACAACATCACCATGAGAATCTCCCGTTCCACTTCATCACCATGAGAATCTCCCGTTCCACCACATCATGATGAGAATCTCCCGTTCCACCACATCAACATGAGAGTCCACCGTTCCACCTCATCACCATGAGATTCTCCCGTTCCACCTCGTCACCATGAGAATCTCCCGTTCCACCTGATCACCAAGAGAATCTCCCGTTCCACCTCATCACCACGAGAATCTCCTTTTCAACCACAGCACTGTGAGAATCTCCCGTTCCACCTCATCATGATGAGAATCTCCCGTTCCACCTCATCACCAAGAGAATCTACCGTTCCACCTCATCACCATGAGAATCTCCCGTTCCACCACATCACCATGAGAATCTCCCGTTCCACCTCATCACCATGAGAATCTCCCGTTCCACCACATCACCATGAGAATCTCCCGTTCCACCTATTAATGATGACATTCTCCCTCTTTCACCTCATCATGATGAGAATCTCCCGTTCCACCTCATCATGATGAGAATCTCCAGTTCCACCTCATCATGATGAGAATCTCCCATTCCACCTCATCACCAGGAGAATCTCCTTTTAAACCACATAAATGTGAGAATCTCCCGTTCCACCTCATCACCATGAGAATCTCCTTTTAAACCTCATCATGATGAGAATCTCCCGTTCCACCTCATCACCAAGAGAATCTACCGTTCCACCTCATCACCAAGAGAATCTACCGTTCCACCTCATCATGATGAGAATCTCCCGTTCCACCTCATCACCATGAGAATCTCCCATTCCACCACATCACCATGAGAATCTACCGCTCCACCACAAAATGATAAGAATATCACGTTCCACATCATCATGATGAGAATCTCCCGTTCCACCACATCATCATGAGAATCTCCCATTCCACCACATCAACATGAGAGTCTACCGTTCCACCTCATCACCATGAGATTCTCCCGTTCCACCTCGTCACCATGATATTCTCCCGTTCCACCTATTAATGATGACATTCTCCCTCTTTCACCTCATCATGATGAGAATCTCCCGTTCCACCTCATCATGTTGAGAATCTCCAGTTCCACCTCATCATGATGAGAATCTCCCGTTCCACCTCATCACCATGAGAATCTCCTTTTAAACCACATAACTGTGAGAATCTCCCGTTCCACCTCATCACCAAGAGAATCTACCGTTCCACCTCATCATGATGAGAATCTCCCGTTCCACCTCATCACCATGAGAATCTCCCGTTCCACCACATCACCATCAGAATCTCCCGTTCCACCTCATCACCATGAGAATCTCCCGTTCCACCTCATCACCATGAGAATCTCCCGTTCCACCACATCACCATGAGAATCTCCCGTTCCACCTATTAATGATGACATTCTCCCTCTTTCACCTCATCATGATGAGAATCTCCCGTTCCACCACATCACCATGAGAATCTCCCGTTCCACCACATCAACATGACAATTTCCCGTTCCACCTCATCATAATGAGAATCTCCCGTTCCACCACATCACCATGAGAATATCCTGTTCCACCTCATCACCATGAGATTCTCCCGTTCCACCTCGTCACCATGAGATTCTCCCGTTCCACCTGATCACCAAGAGAATCTCCAGTTCCACCTCATCACCATAAGAATCTCCTTTTCAACCACAGCACTGTGAGAATCTCCCGTTCCACCTCATCACCATGAGAATCTCCTTTTCAACCACAGCACTGTGAGAATCTCCCGTTCCACCTCATCATGATGAGAATCTCCCGTTCCACCACATCACCATGAGAATCTCCCGTTCCACCTCATCACCATGAGAATCTCCCGTTCCACCTCATCACCATGAGAATCTCCCGTTCCACCACATCACCATGAGAATCTCCCGTTCCACCTATTAATGATGACATTCTCCCTCTTTCACCTCATCATGATGAGAATCTCCCGTTCCACCACATCACCATGAGAATCTCCCGTTCCACCACATCAACATGACAATTTCCCGTTCCACCTCATCATGATGAGAATCTCCCGTTCCACCACATCACCATGAGAATATCCCGTTCCACCTCGTCACCATGAGATTCTCCCGTTCCACCTCGTCACCATGAGATTCTCCCGTTCCACCTCATCATGATGAAAATCTCCCGTTCCACCTCATCATGATGAGAATCTCCCGTTCCCCCACATCACCATGAGAATCTTGCGTTACACTTCATCATGATGAGAATCTCCCGTTCCACCTCATCATGACGAGAATCTCCCGTTCCACCTCATGATGAGAATCTCCCGTTCCACCACATCACCATGAGAATCTTGCGTTCCACTTCATCATGATGAGAATCTCCCGTTCCACCTCATCATGATGAGAATCCCCCGTTCCACCTCATAACCATGAGAATCTCCCATTCCACCTCATCATCATGAGAATCTCCCATTCCACCACATCACCATGAGAATCTCCCGTTCCACCTATTAATGATAAGAATCTCCCGTTTCACCTAATCACCATGAGAATCTCCCGTACCACCTCATCACCATGAGAATCTCCCATTCCACCACATCACCATGAGAATCTCCCGTTTTACCTATTAATGATGAGAATCTCCCGTTTCACCACATCACCATGAGAATCTCCCGTTCCACCTCTTCACCATGAGAATCTCCCGTTCCACCTCATCACCATGAGAATCTCCCGTTCCACCACATCACCATGAGAATCTACCGTTCCACCACATCAACATGAGAATCTCCCGTTCCACCACATCAACATGAGAATCTCCCGTTCCACCACAAAATGATAAGAATCTCACGTTCCACCTCATCATGATGAGAATCTCCTGTTCCACCTCATCATGATGAGAATCTCCCGTTCTAACTCATAACCATGAGATTCTCCCGTTCCACCTCATCACCATGAGATTCTCCCGTTCCACCACATCACCATGAGAATCTCCCGTTCCACCACATCTCCATGAGAATCTCCCGTTCCACCACATCACCATGAGATTCTCCCGTTCCACCTGATCACCAAGAGAATCTCCCGTTCCACCTCATCATGATGAGAATCTCCAGTACCACCTCATCATGCTGAGAATCTCCCGTTTCACCTCTTCATCATGAGAATCTCCCGTTCCACCTCATCACCATGAGAATCTCCTGTTCAACCACATCACCATGAGAATCTCCCGTTCCACCTATTAATGATGAGAATCTCCAGTTCCACCTCATCATGATGAGAATCTCCCGTTTCACCTCTTCATCATGAGAATCTCCCGTTCCACCTCATCACCATGAGAATCTCCAGTTTCAACCACAGCACTGTGAGAATCTCCCGTTCCACCTCATCATGATGAGAATCTCCCGTTCCACCACATCACCATGAGAATCTCCCGTTCCACCTATTAATGATGACATTCTCCCTCTTTCACCTCATCATGATGAGAATCTCCCGTTCCACCACATCACCATGAGAATCTCCCGTTCCACCACATCAACATGACAATTTCCCGTTCCACCTCATCATGATGAGAATCTCCCGTTCCACCACATCACCATGAGAATATCCCGTTCCACCTCGTCACCATGAGATTCTCCCGTTCCACCTCGTCACCATGAGATTCTCCAGTTCCACCTGATCACCAAGAGAATCTCCCGTTCCACCTCATCACCATGAGAATCTCCTTTTCAACCACAGCACAGTGAGAATCTCCTGTTCCACCTCATCATGATGAGAATCTCCCGTTCCATCTCATCACCATGACAATCTCCCGTTCCACCTCATCATGATGTGAATCTCCCGTTCCACCACATCACCATGAGAATATCCCGTTCCACCTCATCACCATGAGAATCTCCCGTTCCACCCCATCACCATGAGAATCTCCCGTTCCACCTCATCACCATGAGAATCTCCAGTTCCACCTATTAATGATGACATTCTGCCTCTTTCACCTCATCATGATGAGAATCTCCCGTTCCACCACATCACAATGAGAATCTCCCGTTCCACCACATCAACATGAGAGTCCACCATTCCACCTCATCACCATGAGATTCTCCCGTTCCACCTCGTCACCATGAGATTCTCCCGTTCCACCTGATCACCAAGAGAATCTCCCGTTCCACCTCATCATGATGAGAATCTCCAGTTCCACCACATCACCATGAGAATCTCCCGTTCCACCTATTAATGACGACATTCTCCCTCTTTCACCTCATCATGATGAGAATTTCACGTTCCACCTCATCATGATGAGAATATCCAGTTCCACCTCATCATGATGAGAATCTCCCGTTCCACCTCATCACCATGAGAATCTCCTTTTAAACCACATAACTGTGAGAATCTCCCGTACCACCTCATCACCATGAGAATCTCCTTTTAAACCTCATCATGATGAGAATCTCCCGTTCCACCTCATCACCATGAGAATCTCCCATTCCACCACATCACCATGAGAATCTACCGTTCCACCACAAAATGATAAGAATATCACGTTCCACATCATCATGATGAGAATCTCCCGTTCCACCTCGTCACCATGAGATTCTCCCGTTCCACATCATCATGATGAGAATCTCCCGTTCCACCTCATCACCATGACAATCTCCCGTTCCACCTCATCATGATGAGAATCTCCCGTTCCACCACATCACCATGAGAATATCCCGTTCCACCTCATCACCATGAGAATCTCCCGTTCCACCCCATCACCATGAGAATCTCGCGTTCCACCTCATCACCATGAGAATCTCCAGTTCCACCTATTAATGATGACATTCTGCCTCTTTCACCTCATCATGATGAGAATCTCCCGTTCCACCACATCACAATGAGAATCTCCCGTTCCACCACATCAACATGAGAGTCCACCATTCCACCTCATCACCATGAGATTCTCCCGTTCCACCTCGTCACCATGAGATTCTCCCGTTCCACCTGATCACCAAGAGAATCTCCCGTTCCACCTCATCATGATGAGAATCTCCAGTTCCACCTCATCACCATGAGAATATCCCGTTCCACCTCATCACCATGAGAATCTCCTGTTCCACCACATCACCATGAGAATCTCCCGTTCCACCTCATCACCATGAGAATCTCCCGTTCCACCACATCAACATGAGAATCTCCCGTTCCACCTGATCACCATGAGAATCTCCCGTTCCACCACATCACCATGAGAATCTCCCGTTCCACCTGATCGCCAAGAGAATCTCCCGTTCCACCTCATCATGATGAGAATCTCCAGTTCCACCTCATCATGCTGAGAATCTCCCGTTTCACCTCTTCATCATGAGAATCTCCCGTTCCCCCACATCACCATGAGAATCTTGCGTTACACTTCATCATGATGAGAATCTCCCGTTCCACCTCATCATGACGAGAATCTCCCGTTCCACCCCATGATGAGAATCTCCCGTTCCACCACATCACCATGAGAATCTTGCGTTCCACTTCATCATGATGAGAATCTCCCGTTCCACCTCATCATGATGAGAATCCCCCGTTCCACCTCATAACCATGAGAATCTCCCATTCCACCTCATCATCATGAGAATCTCCCATTCCACCACATCACCATGAGAATCTCCCGTTCCACCTATTAATGATGAGAATCTCCCGTTTCACCTCATCACCATGAGAATCTCCCGTACCACCTCATCACCATGAGAATCTCCCATTCCACCACATCACCATGAGAATCTCCCGTTTTACCTATTAATGATGAGAATCTCCCGTTTCACCACATCACCATGAGAATCTCCCGTTCCACCTCTTCACCATGAGAATCTCCCGTTCCACCTCATCACCATGAGAATCTCCCGTTCCACCACATCACCATGAGAATCTACCGTTCCACCACATCAACATGAGAATCTCCCGTTCCACCACATCAACATGAGAATCTCCCGTTCCACCACAAAATGATAAGAATCTCACGTTCCACCTCATCATGATGAGAATCTCCTGTTCCACCTCATCATGATGAGAATCTCCCGTTCTAACTCATAACCATGAGATTCTCCCGTTCCACCTCATCACCATGAGATTCTCCCGTTCCACCACATCACCATGAGAATCTCCCGTTCCACCACATCACCATGAGAATCTCCCGTTCCACCACATCACCATGAGATTCTCCCGTTCCACCTGATCACCAAGAGAATCTCCCGTTCCACCTATTAATGATGAGAATCTCCAGTTCCACCTCATCATGATGAGAATCTCCCATTTCACCTCTTCATCATGAGAATCTCCCGTTCCACCTCATCACCATGAGAATCTCCTTTTCAACCACAGCACTGTGATAATCTCCCGTTCCACCTCATCATGATGAGAATCTCCCGTTCCACCATATCACCATGAGAATCTCCCGTTCCACCTCATCACCATGAGAATCTCCCGTTCCACCTCATCACCATGAGAATCTCCCGTTCCACCACATCACCATGAGAATCTCCCGTTCCACCTATTAATGATGACATTCTCCCTCTTTCACCTCATCATGATGAGAATCTCCCGTTCCACCACATCACCATGAGAATCTCCCGTTCCACCACATCAACATGACAATTTCCCGTTCCACCTCATCATGATGAGAATCTCCCGTTCCACCACATCACCATGAGAATATCCCGTTCCACCTCGTCACCATGAGATTCTCCCGTTCCACCTCGTCACCATGAGATTCTCCCGTTCCACCTGATCACCAAGAGAATCTCCCGTTCCACCTCATCACCATGAGAATCTCCTTTTCAACCACAGCACTGTGAGAATCTCCGGTTCCACCTCATCATGATGAGAATCTTCCGTTCCAAATCATCACCAAGAGAATCTCCCGTTCCACCTCATCACCATGAGAATCTTCCGTTCCACCTCATCACCATGAGAATCTCCCGTTCCACCACATCACCATGAGAATCTCCCATTCCACCTCATCACCATGAGAATCTCCCGTTCCACCACATCACCATGAGAATCTCCCGTTCCACCTATTAATGATGACATTCTCCCTCTTTCACCTCATCATGATGAGAATCTCCCGTTCCACCTCATCATGATGAGAATCTCCAGTTCCACCTCATCATGATGAGAATCTCCCGTTCCACCTCATCACCATGAGAATCTCCTTTTAAACCACATAACTGTGAGAATCTCCCGTTCCACCTCATCACCATGAGAATCTCCTTTTAAACCTCATCATGATGAGAATCTCCCGTTCCACATCATCACCATGAGAATCTCCCATTCCACCACATCACCATGAGAATCTACCGTTCCACCACAAAATGATAAGAATATCACGTTCCACATCATCATGATGAGAATCTCCCGTTCCACCAAATCAACATGAGAGTCTACCGTTCCACCTCATCACCATGAGATTCTCCCGTTCCACCTCGTCACCATGAGATTCTCCCGTTCCACCTCATCATGATGAGAATATCCCGTTCCACCTCATCACCATGAGAATCTCCCGTTCCACCCCATCAACATGAGAATCTCCCGTTCCACCTCATCACCATGAGAATCTCCCGTTCCACCTCATCACCATGAGAATCTCCCGTTCCACCACATCACCATGAGAATCTCCCGTTCCACCTATTAATGATGACATTCTCCCTCTTTCACCTCATCATGATGAGAATCTCCCGTTCCACCACATCACCATGACAATCTCCCGTTCCACCACATCAACATGAGAGTCCACCATTCCACCTCATCACCATGAGATTCTCCCGTTCCACCTCTTCACCATGAGATTCTCCCGTTCCACCTGATCACCAAGTGAATCTCCCGTTCCACCTCATCATGATGAGAATCTCCAGTTCCACCTCATCACCATGAGAATATCCCGTTCCACCTCATCACCATGAGAATCTCCTGTTCCACCACGTCACCATGAGAATCTCCCGTTCCACCTCATCACCATGAGAATCTCCCGTTCCACCACATCACCATGAGAATCTCCCGTTCCACCTGATCACCATGAGAATCTCCCGTTCCACCACATCACCATGAGAATCTCCCGTTCCACCTGATCACCAAGAGAATCTCCCGTTCCACCTCATCATGATGAAAATCTCCAGTTCCACCTCATAATGCTGAGAATCTCCCGTTTCACCTCTTCATCATGAGAATCTCCTGCTCCACCTCATCACCATGATAATCTCCTGTTTAACCACATCACTGTGAGAATCTCCCGTTCCACCTCATCATGATGAGAATCTCCCATTCCACCTCATCATGATGAGAATCTCCCTTCCACAATATCACCATGAGAATCTCCCGTTCCACCTCATCATGATGAGAATCTCCCGTTTCACCTCATCATGATGAGAATCTCCCGTTCCACCTCATCATGATGAAAATCTCCCGTTCCACCTCATCCTGATGAGAATTTCCCGTTCCCCCACATCACCATGAGAATCTTGCGTTACACTTCATCATGATGAGAATCTCCCGTTCCACCTCATCATGATGAGAATCTCCCGTTCCACCACATCACCATGAGAATCTTGCGATCCACTTCATTATGATGAGAATCTCCCGTTCCACCTCATCATGATGAGAATCTTCCGTTCCAAATCATCACCAAGAGAATCTCCCGTTCCACCTCATCACCATGAGAATCTTCCGTTCCACCTCATCACCATGAGAATCTCCCGTTCCACCACATCACCATGAGAATCTCCCATTCCACCTCATCACCATGAGAATCTCCCGTTCCACCACATCACCATGAGAATCTCCCGTTCCACCTATTAATGATGACATTCTCCCTCTTTCACCTCATCATGATGAGAATCTCCCGTTCCACCTCATCATGATGAGAATCTCCAGTTCCACCTCATCATGATGAGAATCTCCCGTTCCACCTCATCACCATGAGAATCTCCTTTTAAACCACATAACTGTGAGAATCTCCCGTTCCACCTCATCACCATGAGAATCTCCTTTTAAACCTCATCATGATGAGAATCTCCCGTTCCACATCATCACCATGAGAATCTCCCATTCCACCACATCACCATGAGAATCTACCGTTCCACCACAAAATGATAAGAATATCACGTTCCACATCATCATGATGAGAATCTCCCGTTCCACCAAATCAACATGAGAGTCTACCGTTCCACCTCATCACCATGAGATTCTCCCGTTCCACCTCGTCACCATGAGATTCTCCCGTTCCACCTCATCATGATGAGAATATCCCGTTCCACCTCATCACCATGAGAATCTCCCGTTCCACCCCATCAACATGAGAATCTCCCGTTCCACCTCATCACCATGAGAATCTCCCGTTCCACCTCATCACCATGAGAATCTCCCGTTCCACCACATCACCATGAGAATCTCCCGTTCCACCTATTAATGATGACATTCTCCCTCTTTCACCTCATCATGATGAGAATCTCCCGTTCCACCACATCACCATGACAATCTCCCGTTCCACCACATCAACATGAGAGTCCACCATTCCACCTCATCACCATGAGATTCTCCCGTTCCACCTCTTCACCATGAGATTCTCCCGTTCCACCTGATCACCAAGTGAATCTCCCGTTCCACCTCATCATGATGAGAATCTCCAGTTCCACCTCATCACCATGAGAATATCCCGTTCCACCTCATCACCATGAGAATCTCCTGTTCCACCACGTCACCATGAGAATCTCCCGTTCCACCTCATCACCATGAGAATCTCCCGTTCCACCACATCACCATGAGAATCTCCCGTTCCACCTGATCACCATGAGAATCTCCCGTTCCACCACATCACCATGAGAATCTCCCGTTCCACCTGATCACCAAGAGAATCTCCCGTTCCACCTCATCATGATGAAAATCTCCAGTTCCACCTCATAATGCTGAGAATCTCCCGTTTCACCTCTTCATCATGAGAATCTCCTGCTCCACCTCATCACCATGATAATCTCCTGTTTAACCACATCACTGTGAGAATCTCCCGTTCCACCTCATCATGATGAGAATCTCCCATTCCACCTCATCATGATGAGAATCTCCCTTCCACAATATCACCATGAGAATCTCCCGTTCCACCTCATCATGATGAGAATCTCCCGTTTCACCTCATCATGATGAGAATCTCCCGTTCCACCTCATCATGATGAAAATCTCCCGTTCCACCTCATCCTGATGAGAATTTCCCGTTCCCCCACATCACCATGAGAATCTTGCGTTACACTTCATCATGATGAGAATCTCCCGTTCCACCTCATCATGATGAGAATCTCCCGTTCCACCACATCACCATGAGAATCTTGCGATCCACTTCATTATGATGAGAATCTCCCGTTCCACCTCATCATGATGAGAATCCCCCGTTCCACCTCATAACCATGAGAATCTCCCATTCCACCTCATCATCATGAGAATCTCCCATTCCACCACATCGCCATGAGAATCTCCAGTTCCACCTATTAATGATGAGAATCTCCCGTTTCACCTCATCACCATGAGAATCTCCCATACCACCTCATCACCATGAGAATCTCCCATTCCACCACATCACCATGAGAATCTCCCGTTTTACCTATTAATGATGAGAATCTCCCGTTTCACCACATCACCATGAGAATCTCCCGTTCCACCTCTTCACCATGAGAATCTCCCGTTCCACCTCATCACCATGAGAATCTCCCGTTCCACCACATCACCATGAGAATCTACCGTTCCACCACATCAACATGAGAATCTCCCGTTCCACCACAAAATGATAAGAATCTCACGTTCCACCTCATCATGATGAGAATCTCCTGTTCCACCTCATCATGATGAGAATCTCCCATTCTAACTCATAACCATGAGATTCTCCCGTTCCACCTCATCACCATGAGATTCTCCCGTTCCACCACATCACCATGAGAATCTCCCGTTCCACCACATCATCATGAGAATCTCCCTTTCCACCACATCACCATGAGATTCTCCCGTTCCACCTGATCACCAAGAGAATCTCCCGTTCCACCTCATCATGATGAGAATCTCCAGTTCCACCTCATCATGATGAGAATCTCCCGTTTCACCTCTTCATCATGAGAATCTCCCGTTCCACCTCATCACCATGAGAATCTCCTGTTCAACCACATCACCATGAGAATCTCCCGTTCCACCTATTAATGATGAGAATCTCCAGTTCCACCTCATCATGATGAGAATCTCCCGTTTCACCTCTTCATCATAAGAATCTCCCGTTCCACCTCATCACCATGAGAATCTCCTTTTCAACCACAGCACTGTGAGAATCTCCCGTTCCACCTCATCATGATGAGAATCTCCCGTTCCACCTCATCACCAAGAGAATCTACCGTTCCACCTCATCACCATGAGAATCTTCCGTTCCACCACATCACCATGAGAATCTCCCGTTCCACCACATCACCATGAGAATATCCAGTTCCACCTCATCACCATGAGAATCTCCCGTTCCACCACATCACCATGAGAATCTCCCGTTCCACCTATTAATGATGACATTCTCCCTCTTTCAGCTCATCATGATAAGAATCTCCCGTTCCACCTCATCATGATGAGAATCTCCCGTTCCACCTCATCATGATGAGAATCTCCCGTTCCACCTCATCACCAAGAGAATCTGCCGTTCCACCTCATCACCATGAGAATCTTCCGTTCCACCACATCACCATGAGAATCTCCCGTTCCACCACATCACCATGAGAATCTCCCGTTCCACCTCATCACCATGAGAATCTCCCGTTCCACCATATCACCATGACAATCTCCCGTTCCACCTATTAATGATGACATTCTCCCTCTTTCACCTCATCATGATGACAATCTCCCGTTCCACCTCATCATGATGAGAATCTCCAGTTCCACCTCATCATGATGAGAATCTCCCGTTCCACCTCATCACCATGAGAATCTCCTTTTAAACCACATAACTGTGAGAATCTCCCGTTCCACCTCATCACCATGAGAATCTCCTTTTAAACCTCATCATGATGAGAATCTCCCGTTCCACCTCATCACCAAGAGAATCTACCGTTCCACCTCATCATGATGAGAATCTCCCGTTCCACCTCATCACCATGAGAATCTCCCATTCCACCACATCACCATGAGAATCTAACGTTCCACCGCAAAATGATAAGAATATCACGTTCCACATCATCATGATGAGAATCTCCCGTTCCACCACATCACCATGAGAATCTCCCGTTCCACCACATCACCATGAGAGTCTACCGTTCCACCTCATCACCATGAGATTCTCCCGTTCCACCTCGTCACCATGAGATTCTCCCGTTCCACCTCATCATGATGAGAATCTCCCGTTCCACCTCATCACCATGACAATCTCCCGTTCCACCTCATCATGATGAGAATCTCCCGTTCCACCACATCACCATGAGAATATCCCGTTCCACCTCATCACCATGAGAATCTCCCGTTCCACCACATCACCATGAGAATCTCCAGTTCCTCCTGATCACCAAGAGAATCTCCCGTTCCAGCTCATCATGATGAGAATCTCCCGTTCCACCTCATCATGATGAGAATCTCCCGTTTCACCTCATCACCATGAGAATCTCCTGTTCAACCACATCACTGTGAGAATCTCCCGTTCCACCTCATCATGATGAGAATCTCCCGTTCCACCTCATCACCATGAGAATCTTCCGTTCCACCACATCACCATGAGAATCTCCCGTTCCACCACATCACCATGAGAATCTCCCGTTCCACCTCATCATGATGAGAATCTCCCGTTCCACCTCATCACCATGAGAATCTCCTTTTAAACCACATAACTGTGAGAATCTCCCGTTCCACCTCATCACCATGAGAATTTCCTTTTAAATCTCATCATGATGAGAATCTCCCGTTCCACCTCATCACCATGAGAATCTCCCATTCCACCACATCACCATGAGAATCTACCGTTCCACCACAAAATGATAAGAATATCACGTTCCACATCATCATGATGAGAATCTCCCGTTCCACCAAATCAACATGAGAGTCTACCGTTCCACCTCATCACCATGAGATTCTCCCGTTCCACCTCATCATGATGAGAATATCCCGTTCCACCTCATCACCATGAGAATCTCCCGTTCCACCCCATCACCATGAGAATCTCCCGTTCCACCTCATCACCATGAGAATCTCCCGTTCCACCTCATCACCATGAGAATCTCCCGTTCCACCACATCACCATGATAATCTCCCGTTCCACCTATTAATGATGACATTCTCCCTCTTTCACCTCATCATGATGAGAATCTCCCGTTCCACCACATCACCATGACAATCTCCCGTTCCACCACATCAACATGAGAGTCCACCATTCCACCTCATCACCATGAGATTCTCCCGTTCCACCTCGTCACCATGAGATTCTCCCGTTCCACCTGATCACCAAGAGAATCTCCCGTTCCACCTCATCATGATGAGAATCTCCAGTTCCACCTCATCACCATGAGAATATCCCGTTCCACCTCATCACCATGAGAATCTCCTGTTCCACCACGTCACCATGACAATCTCCCGTTCCACCTCATCACCATGAGAATCTCCCGTTCCACCACATCACCATGAGAATCTCCCGTTCCACCTGATCACCATGAGAATCTCCCGTTCCACCACATCACCATGAGAATCTTCCGTTCCACCTGATCACCAAGAGAATCTCCCGTTCCACCTCATCATGATGAGAATCTCCAGTTCCACCTCATCATGCTGAGAATCTCCCGTTTCACCTCTTCATCATGAGAATCTCCCGTTCCACCTCATCACCATGAGAATCTCCTGTTTAACCACATCACTGTGAGAATCTCCCGTTCCACCTCATCATGATGAGAATCTCCCATTCCACCTCATCATGATGAGAATCTCCCTTCCACAATATCACCATGAGAATCTCCCGTTCCACCTCATCATGATGAGAATCTCCCGTTTCACCTCATCATGATGAGAATCTCCCGTTCCACCTCATCATGATGAAAATCTCCCGTTCCACCTCATCATGATGAGAATTTCCGGTTCCCCCACATCACCATGAGAATCTTGCGTTACACTTCATCATGATGAGAATCTCCCGTTCCACCTCATCATGATGAGAATCTCCCGTTCCACCACATCACCATGAGAATCTTGCGTTCCACTTCATCATGATGAGAATCTCCCGTTCCACCTCATCATGATGAGAATCCCCCGTTCCACCTCATAACCATGAGAATCTCCCATTCCACCTCATCATCATGAGAATCTCCCATTCCACCACATCACCATGAGAATCTCCAGTTCCACCTATTAATGATGAGAATCTCCCGTTTCACCTCATCACCATGAAAATCTCCCATACCACCTCATCACCATGAGAATCTCCCATTCCACCACATCACCATGAGAATCTCCCGTTTTACCTATTAATGATGAGAATCTCCCGTTTCACCACATCACCATGAGAATCTCCCGTTCCACCTCTTCACCATGAGAATCTCCCGTTCCACCTCATCACCATGAGAATCTCCCGTTCCACCACATCACCATGAGAATCTACCGTTCCACCACATCAACATGAGAATCTCCCGTTCCACCACAAAATGATAAGAATCTCACGTTCCACCTCATCATGATGAGAATCTCCTGTTCCACCTCATCATGATGAGAATCTCCCATTCTAACTCATAACCATGAGATTCTCCCGTTCCACCTCATCACCATGAGATTCTCCCGTTCCACCACATCACCATGAGAATCTCCCGTTCCACCACATCACCATGAGAATCTCCCTTTCCACCACATCACCATGAGATTCTCCCGTTCCACCTGATCACCAAGAGAATCTCCCGTTCCACCTCATCATGATGAGAATCTCCAGTTCCACCTCATCATGATGAGAATCTCCCGTTTCACCTCTTCATCATGAGAATCTCCCGTTCCACATCATCACCATGAGAATCTCCTGTTCAACCACATCACCATGAGAATCTCCCGTTCCACCTATTAATGATGAGAATCTCCAGTTCCACCTCATCATGATGAGAATCTCCCGTTTCACCTCTTCATCATAAGAATCTCCCGTTCCACCTCATCACCATGAGAATCTACCGTTCCACCTCATCACCATGAGAATCTTCCGTTCCACCTCATCACCATGAGAATCTTCCGTTCCACCACATCACCATGAGAATCTCCCGTTCCACCACATCACCATGAGAATATCCAGTTCCACCTCATCACCATGAGAATCTCCCGTTCCACCACATCACCATGAGAATCTCCCGTTCCACCTATTAATGATGACATTCTCCCTCTTTCACCTCATCATGATAAGAATCTCCCGTTCCACCTCATCATGATGAGAATCTCCAGTTCCACCTCATCATGATGAGAATCTCACGTTCCACCTCATCACCATGAGAATCTCCTTTTAAACCACATAACTGTGAGAATCTCCCGTTCTACCTCATCACCATGAGAATCTCCTTTTAAACCTCATCATGATGAGAATCTCCCGTTCCACCTCATCACCAAGAGAATCTACCGTTCCACCTCATCATGATGAGAATCTCCCGTTCCACCTCATCATGATGAGAATCTCCCGTTCCACCTCATCATGATGAGAATCTCCCGTTCCACCTTATCACCAAGAGAATCTACCGTTCCACCTCATCACCATGAGAATCTTCCGTTCCACCACATCACCATGAGAATCTCCCGTTCCACCACATCACCATGAGAATCTCCCGTTCCACCTCATCACCATGAGAATCTCCCGTTCCACCACATCACCATGACAATCTCCCGTTCCACCTATTAATGATGACATTCTCCCTCTTTCACCTCATCATGATGAGAATCTCCCGTTCCACCTCATCATGATGAGAATCTCCAGTTCCACCTCATCATGATGAGAATCTCCCGTTCCACCTCATCACCATGAGAATCTCCTTTTAAACCACATAACTGTGAGAATCTCCCATTCCACCTCATCACCATGAGAATCTCCTTTTAAACCTTATCATGATGAGAATCTCCCGTTCCACCTCATCACCAAGAGAATCTACCGTTCCACCTCATCATGATGAGAATCTCCCGTTCCACCTCATCACCATGAGAATCTCCCATTCCACCACATCACCATGAGAATCTACCGTTCCACCACAAAATGATAAGAATATCACGTTCCACATCATCATGATGAGAATCTCCCGTTCCACCACATCACCATGAGAATCTACCGTTCCACCTCATCACCATGAGATTCTCCCGTTCCACCTCGTCACCATGAGATTCTCCCGTTCCACCTCATCATGATGAGAATCTCCCGTTCCACCTCATCACCATGACAATCTCCCGTTCCACCTCATCACCATGACAATCTCCCGTTCCACCTCATCATGATGAGAATCTCCCGTTCCACCACATCACCATGAGAATATCCCGTTCCACCTCATCACCATGAGAATCTCCCGTTCCACCACATCACCATGAGAATCTCCAGTTCCACCTCATCACCATGAGAATCTCCCGTTCCACCACATCACCATGAGAATCTCCCGTTCCACCTGATCACCATGAGAATCTCCCGTTCCTCCTGATCACCAAGAGAATCTCCCGTCCCACGTCATCATGATGAGAATCTCCCGTTCCACCTCATCATGATGAGAATCTCCCGTTTCACCTCTTCATCATGAGAATCTCCCGTTCCACCTCATCACCATGAGAATCTCCTGTTCAACCACATCACTGTGAGAATCTCCCGTTCCACCTCATCATGATGAGAATCTCCCGTTCCACCTCATCACCATGAGAATCTTCCGTTCCACCACATCACCATGAGAATCTCCCGTTCCACCACATCACCATGAGAATCTCCCGTTCCACCTCATTACCATGAGAATCTCCCGTCCACCACATCACAATGAGAATCTCCCGTTCCACCTATTAATGATGACATTCTCCCTCTTTCACCTCATCATGATGAGAATCTCCCGTTCCACCTCATCATGATGAGAATCTCCAGTTCCACCTCATCATGATGAGAATCTCCCGTTCCACCTCATCACCATGAGAATCTCCTTTTAAACCACATAACTGTGAGAATCTCCCGTTCCACCTCATCACCATGAGAATCTCCTTTTAAACCTCATCATGATGAGAATCTCCCGTTCCACCTCATCATGATGAGAATCTCCCGTTCCACCTCATCACCATGAGAATCTACCATTCCACCACATCACCATGAGAATCTACCGTTCCACCACAAAATGATAAGAATATCACGTTCCACATCATCATGATGAGAATCTCCCGTTCCACCACATCACCATGAGAATCTCCCGTTCCACCACATCAACATGAGAGTCTACCGTTCCACCTCATAACCATGAGATTCTCCCGTTCCACCTCGTCACCATGAGATTCTCCCGTTCCACCACATCACCATGAGAATCTCCCGTTCCACCACATCACCATGAGAATCTCCCGTTCCACCTCATCACCATGAGAATCTACCGTACCACCACATCACCATGAGAATCTCGCGTTCCACCTATTAATGATGAGATTCTCCCTCTTTCACCTCATCATGATGAGAATCTCCCGTTCCACCTCATCATGATGAGAATCTGCAGTTCCACCTCATCATGATGAGAATCTCCCGTTCCACCTCATCACCATGAGAATCTCCTTTTAAACCATATAACTGTGAGAATCTCCCGTTCCACCTCATCACCATGAGAATCTCCTTTTAAACCTCATCATGATGAGAATCTCCCGTTCCACCTCATGATGAGAATCTCCCGTTCCACCTAATAACCATGAGAATCTCTCATTCCACCACATCACCATGAGAATCTACCGTTCCACCACAAAATGATAAGAATATCACGTTCCACATCATCATGATGAGAATCTCGCGTTCCACCACATCACCATGAGAATCTCCCGTTCCACCACATCAACATGAGAGTCTACCGTTCCACCTCATCACCATGAGAATCTCCCGTTCCACCTCGTCACCATGAGATTCCCCCGTTCCACCTCATCATGATGAGAATCTCCCGTTCCACCTCATCACCATGACAATCTCCCGTTCCACCTCATCATGATGAGAATCTCCCGTTCCACCACATCACCATGAGAATATCCCGTTCCACCTCATCACCATGAGAATCTCCCATTCCACCACATCACCATGAGAATCTCCCAATCCACCTCATCACCATGAGAATCTCCCGTTCCACCACATCACCATGAGAATCTCCCGTTCCACCTGATCACCATGAGAATCTCCCGTTCCACCACATCACCATGAGAATCTCCCGTTCCACCTGATCACCAAGAGAATCTCCCGTTCCACCTCATCATGATGAGAATCTCCCGTTCCACCTCATCATGATGAGAATCTCCCGTTTCACCTCTTCATCATGAGAATCTCCCGTTCCACCTCATCACCATGAGAATCTCCTGTTCAACCACATCACTGTGAGAATCTCCCGTTCCACCTCATCATGATGAGAATCTCCCGTTCCACCTCATCATGATGAGAATCTCCCTTCCACAATATCACCATGAGAATCTCCCGTTCCACCTCTTGATGTGAATCTCCCGTTCCCCCACATCACCATGAGAATCTCCCGTTCCACCTGATCACCATGAGAATCTCCCGTTCCACCACCTCACCATGAGAATCTCCCGTTCCACCTGATCACCAAGAGAATCTCCCGTTCCACCTCATCATGATGAGAATCTCCCGTTCCACCTCATCATGATGAGAATCTCCCGTTTCACCTCTTCATCATGAGAATCTCCCGTTCCACCTCATCACCATGAGAATCTCCTGTTCAACCACATCACTGTGAGAATTTCCCGTTCCACCTCATCATGATGAGAATCTCCCGTTCCACCTCATCATGATGAGAATCTCCCGTTTCACCTCATCAAGATGAGAATCTCCAGTTCCACCTCATCATGATGAGAATCTCCAGTTCCACCTCATCATGATGAGAATCTCCCGTTCCACCTCATCATGATGAGAATCTCCCTTCCACAATATCACCATGAGAATCTCCCGTTCCACCTCTTGATGAGAATCTCCCGTTCCACCACATCACCATGAGAATCTCCCGTTCCACCTATTAATGATGAGAATCTCCCGTTTCACCTCATCATCATGAGAATCTCCCGTTCCACCTCATCACCATGAGAATCTCCCATTCCACCACATCACCATGAGAATCTCCCGTTTTACCTATTAATGATGAGATTCTCCCGTTTCACCACATCACCATGAGAATCTCCCGTTCCACCTCTTCACCATGAGAATCTCCCGTTCCACCTCATCACCATGAGAATCTCCCGTTCCACCACATCACCATGAGAAACTACCGTTCCACCACATCAACATGAGAATCTCCCGTTCCACCACATCAACATGAGAATCTCCCGTTCCACCACAAAATGATAAGAATCTCACGTTCCACCTCATCACCATGAGAATCTCCCGTTCCACCACATCACCATGAGAATCTACCGTTCCACCACATCAACATGAGAATCTCAAGTTCCACCACATCAACATGAGAATCTCCCGTTCCACCACAAAATGATAAGAATCTCACGTTCCACCTCATCACCATGAGAATCTCCCGTTCCACCACATCACCATGAGAATCTACCGTTCCACCACATCAACATGAGAATCTCCCGTTCCACCACATCAACATGAGAATCTCCCGTTCCACCACAAAATGATAAGAATCTCACGTTCCACCTCATCATGATGAGAATCTCCTGTTCCACCTCATCATGATGAGAATCTCCCGTTCTAACTCATAACCATGAGATTCTCCCGTTCCACCTCATCACCAAGAGAATCTACCGTTCCACCTCATCACCATGAGAATCTTCCGTTCCACCACATCACCATGAGAATCTCCCGTTCCACCACATCACCATGAGATTCTCCCGTTCCACCTCATCACCATGAGAATCTCCCGTTCCACCACATCACCATGAGAACCTCCCGTTCCACCTATTAATGATGACATTCTCCCTCTTTCACCTCATCATGATGAGAATCTCCCGTTCCACCTCATCATGATGAGAATATCCAGTTCCACCTCATCATGATGAGAATCTCCCGTTCCACCTCATCACCATGAGAATCTCCTTTTAAACCACATAACTGTGAGTATCTCCCGTTCTACCTCATCACCATGAGAATCTCCTTTTAAACCTCATCATGATGAGAATCTCCCGTTCCACCTCATCACCAAGAGAATCTACCGTTCCACCTCATCATGATGAGAATCTCCCGTTCCACCTCATCATGATGAGAATCTCCCGTTCCACCTCATCACCATGAGAATCTACCGTTCCACCACATCACCATGAGAATCTCCCGTTCCACCATATCACCATGAGAATCTCCCGTTCCACCTCATCACCATGAGAATCTCCCGTTCCACCACATCACCATGAGAATCTCCCGTTCCACCTATTAATGATGACATTCTCCCTCTTTCACCTCATCATGATGAGAATCTCCCGTTCCACCTCATCATGATGACAATCTCCAGTTCCACCTCATCATGATGAGAATCTCCCGTTCCAACTCGTCACCATGAGAATCTCCTTTTAAACCACATAACTGTGAGAATCTCCCGTTCCACCTCATCACCATGAGAATATCCTTTTAAACCTCATCATGATGAGAATCTCCCCTTCCACCTCATCACCATGAGAATCTCCTTTTAAACCTCATCATGATGAGAATCTCCCGTTCCACCTCATCACCAAGAGAATCTACCGTTCCACCTCATCATGATGAGAATCTCCCGTTCCACCTCATCACCATGAGAATCTCCCATTCCACCACATCACCATGAGAATCTACCGTTCCACCACAAAATGATAAGAATATCACGTTCCACATCATCATGATGAGAATCTCCCGTTCCACCACATCACCATGAGAATCTCCCGTTCCACCACATCAACATGAGAGTCTACCGTTCCACCTCATCACCATGAGATTGTCCCGTTCCACCTCGTCACCATGAGATTCTCCCGTTCCACCTCATCATGATGAGAATCTCCCGTTCCACCTCATCACCATGACAATCTCCCGTTCCACCTCATCATGATGAGAATCTCCCGTTCCACCACATCACCATGAGAATATCCCGTTCCACCTCATCACCATGAGAATCTCCCGTTCCACCACATCACCATGAGAATCTCCAGTTCCACCTCATCACCATGAGAATCTCCCGTTCCACCACATCACCACTAGAATCTCCCGTTCCACCTGATCACCATGAGAATCTCCCGTTCCACCACATCACCATGAGAATCTCCCGTTCCTCCTGATCACCAAGAGAATCTCCCGTTCCACGTCATCATGATGAGAATCTCCCGTTCCACCTCATCATGATGAGAATCTCCCTTGCACAATATCACAATGAGAATCTCCCGTTCCACCTCATCAAGATGAGAATCTCCCGTTCCACCTCATCATGATGAGAATCTCCTGTTCCACCTCATCATGATGAGAATCTCCCGTTCTACCTCATCATGATGAGAATCTCCCTTCCACAATATCACCATGAGAATCTCCCGTTCAGCCTTATCATGATGAGAATCTCCCGTTTCACCTCATCATGATGAGAATCTCCCGTTCCACCTCATCATGATGAGAATCTCCCGTTCCACCTCATGATGAGAATCTCCCGTTCCACCTCATGATGAGAATCTCCCGTTCCACCTCATGATGAGAATCTCCCGTTCCACCACATCACCATGAGAATCTCCCGTTTCACCTATTAATGATGAGAATCTCCCGTTTCACCACATGACCATGAGAATCTCCAGTTCCACCTCTTCACCATGAGAATCTCCCGTTCCACCTCATCACCATGAAAATCTCCCGTTCCACCGCATCACCATGAGAATCTACCATTCCACCTCATCAACATGAGAATCTCCCGTACCACCACACAATGATAAGAATCTCACGTTCCACGTCATCATGATGAGAATCTCCTGTTCCACCTCATCATGATGAGAATCTCCCGTTCTAACTCATAACCATGAGATTCTGCCGTTCCACCTCATCACCATGAGATTCTCCCGTTCCACCACATCACCATGAGAATCTCCCGTTCCACCACATCACCATGAGAATCTCCCGTTCCACCACGTCACCATGAGATTCTCCCGTTCCTCCTGATCACCAAGAGAATCTCCCGTTCCACCTCATCATGATGAGAATCTCCAGTTCCACCTCATCATGATGAGAATCTACCGTTTCACCTCTTCATCATGAGAATCTCCCGTTCCACCTCATCACCATGAGAATCTCTTGTTCAACCACATCACCATGAGAATCTCCCGTTCCACCTATTAATGATGAGAATCTCCAGTTCCACCTCATCATGATGAGAATCTCCCGTTTCACCTCTTCATCGTGAGAATCTCCCGTTTCACCTCATCACCATGAGAATCACCTTTTCAACCACAGCACTGTGAGAATCTCCCGTTCCACCTCATCATGATGAGAATCTCCCGTTCCACCTCATCACCAAGAGAATCTACCGTTCCACCTCATCACCATGAGAATCTTCCGTTCCACCACATCACCATGAGAATCTCCCGTTCCACCACATCACCATGAGAATCTCCCATTCCACCTCATCACCATGAGAATCTTCCATTCCACCACATCACCATGAGAATCTCCCGTTCCACCTATTAATGATGACATTCTCCCTCTTTCACCTCATCATGATGAGAATCTCCCGTTCCACCTTATCATGATGAGAATCTCCAGCTCCACCTCATCATGATGAGAATCTCCCGTTCCACCTCATCACCATGAGAATCTCCTTTTAAACCACATAACTGTGAGAATCTCCCGTTCCACCTCATCACCATGAGAATCTCCTTTTAAACCTTATCATGATGAGAATCTCCCGTTCCACCTCATCACCAAGGGAATCTACCGTTCCACCTCATCATGATGAGAATCTCCCGTTCCACCTCATCACCATGAGAATCTCCCATTCCACCTCATCATGATGAGAATCTCCCGTTCCACCACATCACCATGAGAATATCCCGTTCCACCTCATCACCATGAGAATCTCCCGTTCCACCACATCACCATGAGAATATCCAGTTCCACCTCATCACCATGAGAATCTCCCGTTCCACCACATCACCATGAGAATCTCCCGTTCCACCTGATCACCATGAGAATCTCCCGTTCCACCACATCACCATGAGAATCTCCCGTTCCTCCTGATCACCAAGAGAATCTCCTGTTCCAGCTCATCATGATGAGAATCTCCCGTTCCACCTCATCATGATGAGAATCTCCCGTTTCACCTCTTCATCATGAGAATCTCCCGTTCCACCTCATCACCATGAGAATCTCCTGTTCAACCACATCACTGTGAGAATCTCCCGTTCCACCTCTTGATGAGAATCTCCTGTTCCACCACATCACCATGAGAATCTCCCGTTCCACCACATCACCATGAGAATCTCCCGTTCCACCTCATCACCATTAGAATCTCCCGTTCCACCACATCACCATGAGAATCTCCCGTTCCACCTATTAATGATGACATTCTCCCTCTTTCACCTCATCATGATGAGAATCTCCCGTTCCACCTCATCATGATGAGAATCTCCAATTCCACCTCATCATGATGAGAATCTCCCGTTCCACCTCATCACCATGAGAATCTCCTTTTAAACCACATAACTGTGAGAATCTCCCGTTCCACCTCATCACCATGAGAATCTCCTTTTAAACCTCATCATGATGAGAATCTCCCGTTCCACCTCATCACCAAGAGAATCTACCGTTCCACCTCATCATGATGAGAATCTCCCGTTCCACCTCATCACCATGAGAATCTCCCATTCCACCACATCACCATGAGAATCTACCGTTCCACCACAAAATGATAAGAATATCACGTTCCACATCATCATGATGAGAATCTCCCGTTCCACCACATCACCATGACAATCTCCCGTTCCACCACATCAACATGAGAGTCTACCGTTCCACCTCATAACCATGAGATTCTCCCGTTCCACCTCGTCACCATGAGATTCTCCCGTTCCACCTCATCACCATGACAATCTCCCGTTCCACCTCATCATGATTAGAATCTCCCGTTCCACCACATCACCATGAGAATATCCCGTTCCACCTCATCACCATGAGAATCTCCCGTTCCACCACATCACCATGAGAATCTCCCGTTCCACCTCATCACCATGAGAATCTCCTGTTCCACCACATCACCATGAGAATCTCCCGTTCCACCTGATCACCATGAGATTCTCCCGTTCCACCACATCACCATGAGAATCTCCCGTTCCACCTGATCACCAAGAGAATCTCCCGTTCCACCTCATCATGATGAGAATCTCCCGTTCCACCTCATCATGATGAGAATCTCCCGTTTCACCTCTTCATCATGAGAATCTCCCGTTCCACCTAATCACCATGAGAATCTCCTGTTCGACCACATCACTGTTAGAATCTCCCGTTCCACCTCATCATGATGAGAATCTCCCGTTCCACCTCATCATGATGAGAATCTCCCTTCCACAATATCACAATGAGAATCTCCCTACCACAATATCACAATGAGAATCTCCCGTTCCACCTCATCATGATGAGAATCTCCCGTTTCACCTCATCAAGATGAGAATCTCCCGTTCCACCTCATCATGATGAGAATCTCCAGTTCCACCTCATCATGATGAGAATCTCCCGTTCCACCTCATCATGATGAGAATCTCCCTTCCACAATATCACCATGAGAATCTCCCGTTCAGCCTTATCATGATGAGAATCTCCCGTTTCACCTCATCATGATGAGAATCTCCCGTTCCACCTCATCATGATGACAATCTCCCGTTCCACCTCATCATGATGAGAATCTCCCGTTCCACCTCATGATGAGAATCTCCCGTTCCACCTCATGATGAGAATCTCCCGTTCCACCACATCACCATGAGAATCTCCCGTTTCACCTATTAATGATGAGAATCTCCCGTTTCACCACATGACCATGAGAATCTCCAGTTCCACCTCTTCACCATGAGAATCTCCCGTTCCACCTCATCACCATGAAAATCTCCCGTTCCACCGCATCTCCATGAGAATCTACCATTCCACCTCATCAACATGAGAATCTCCCGTTCCACCACACAATGATAAGAATCTCACGTTCCACGTCATCATGATGAGAATCTCCTGTTCCACCTCATCATGATGAGAATCTCCCGTTCTAACTCATAACCATGAGATTCTCCCGTTCCACCTCATCACCATGAGATTCTCCCGTTCCACCACATCATCATGAGAATCTGCCGTTCCACCACATCACCATGAGAATCTCCCGTTCCACCACGTCACCATGAGATTCTCCCGTTCCACCTGATCACCGAGAGAATCTCCCGTTCCACCTCATCATGATGAGAATCTCCAGTTCCACCTCATCATGATGAGAATCTACCGTTTCACCTCTTCATCATGAGAATCTCCCGTTCCACCTCATCACCATGAGAATCTCTTGTTCAACCACATCACCATGAGAATCTCCAGTTCCACCTCATCATGATGAGAATCTCCCGTTTCACCTCTTCATCATGAGAATCTCCCGTTTCACCTCATCACCATGAGAATCACCTTTTCAACCACAGCACTGTGAGAATCTCCCGTTCCACCTCATCATGATGAGAATCTCCCGTTCCACCTCATCACCAAGAGAATCTACCGTTCCACCTCATCACCATGAGAATCTTCCGTTCCACCACATCACCATGAGAATCTCCCGTTCCACCACATCACCATGAGAATCTCCCGTTCCACCTCATCACCATGAGAATCTCCCTTTCCACCACATCACCATGAGAATGTCACGTTCCACCTATTAATGATGACATTCTCCCTCTTTCACCTCATCATGATGAGAATCTCCCGTTCCACCTCATCACCATGAGAATCTCCTTTTAAACCACATAACTGTGAGAATCTCCCGTTCCACCTCATCACCATGAGAATCTCCTTTTAAACCTTATCATGATGAGAATCTCCCGTTCCACCTCATCACCAAGAGAATCTACCGTTCCACCTCATCATGATGAGAATCTCCCGTTCCACCTCATCACCATGAGAATCTCCCATTCCACCACATCACCATGAGAATCTCCCGTTCCACCTCATCACCATGAGAATCTTCCGTTCCACCACATCACCATGAGAATCTCCCGTTCCACCTGATCACCAAGAGAATCTCCCGTTCCACCTCATCATGATGAGAATCTCCCGTTCCACCTCATCATGATGAAAATCTCCCGTTTCACCTCTTCATCATGAGAATCTCCCGTTCCACCACAAAATGATAAGAATATCACTTTCCACATCATCAACATGAGAATCTCCCTTTCCACCACATCACCATGAGAATCTCCCGTTCCACCACATCAACATGAGAGTCTAGCGTTCCACCTCATCACCATGAGATTCTCCCGTTCCACCTCGTCACCATGAGATTCTCCCGTTCCACCTCTTCATCATGAGAATCTCCCGTTCCACCTCATCACCATGAGAATCTCCTGTTCAACCACATCACTGTGAGAATCTCCCATTCCACCTCATCATGATGAGAATCTCCCGTTCCACCTCATCATGATGAGAATCTCCCTTCCACAATATCACCATGAGAATCTCCCGTTCCACCTCATCATGATGAGAATCTCCCGTTTCACCTCATCATGATGAGAATCTCCCGTTCCACCTCATCATGATGAGAATCTCCAGTTCCACCTCATCATGATGAGAATCTCCCGTTCCACCTCATCATGATGAGAATCTCCAGTTCCACCTCATCATGATGAGAATCTCCTGTTCCACCTCATCATGATGAGAATCTCCCTTCCACAATATCACCATGAGAATCTCCTGTTCCACCTTATCATGATGAGAATCTCCCGTTTCACCTCATCATGATGAGAATCTCCCGTTCCACCTCATCATGATGAGAATCTCCCGTTCCACCTCATCATGATGAGAATCTCCCGTTCCACCTCATGATGAGAATCTCCCGTTCCACCACATCACCATGAGAATCTTGCGTTCCACTTCATCATGATGACAATCTCCCGTTCCACCTCATCATTATGAGAATCTCCCGTTTCACATCATCACCATGAGAATCTCCCATACCACCTCATCACCATGAGAATCTCCCATTCCACCACATCACCAAGAGAATCTCCCGTTTCACCTATTAATGATGAGAATCTCCCGTTTCACCACATGACCATGAGAATCTCCAGTTCCACCTCTTCACCATGAGAATCTCCCGTTCCACCTCATCACCATGAGAATCTCCCGTTCCACCACATCACCATGAGAATATACCGTTCCACCTCATCAACATGAGAATCTCCCGTTCCACCACAAAATGATAAGAATCTCACGTTCCACGTCATCATGATGAGAATCTCTCGTTTCACCTCTTCATGATGAGAATCTCCCGTTCCACCACATCACCATGAGAATCTTGCGTTCCACTTCATCATGATGAGAATCTCCCGTTCCACCTCATCATGATGAGAATCCCCGTTCCACCTCATAACCATGAGAATCTCCCATTCCACATCATCACCATGAGAATCTCCCATTCCACCACATCACCATGAGAATCTCCCGTTCCACCTATTAATGATGAGAATCTCCCGTTTCACCTCATCACCATGAGAATCTCCCGTACCACCTCATCACCATGAGAATCTCCCATTCCACCACATCACCATGAGAATCTCCCGTTTCACCTATTAATGATGAGAATCTCCCGTTTCACCACATAACCATGAGAATCTCCCGTTCCACCTCTTCACCATGAGAATCTCCCGTTCCACCTCATCACCTTGAGAGTCTCCCGTTCCACCACATCACCATGAGAATCTACCGTTCCACCTCATCAACATGAGAATCTCCCGTTCCACCACATCAACATGAGAATGTCCCGTTCCACCACAAAATGATAAGAATCTCACGTTCCACCTCATCATGATGAGAATCTCCTATTCCACCTCATCATGATGAGAATCTCCCGTTCTAACTCATAACCATGAGATTCTCCCGTTCCACCTCATCACCATGAGATTCTCCCGTTCCACCACATCACCATGAGAATCTCCCGTTCCACCACATCACCATGAGATTCACCCGTTCCACCTGATCACCAAGAGAATCTCCCGTTCCACCTCATCGTGATGAGAATCTCCAGTTACCACCTCATAATGATGAGAATCTCCCGTTTCACCTCTTCATCATGAGAATCTCCCGTTCCACCTCATCACCATGAGAATCTCCTGTTCAACCACATCACCATGAGAATCTCCCGTTTCACCTCTTCATCATGAGAATCTCCCGTTCCACCTCATCACCAGTAGAATCTCCTTTTCAACCACATCACTGTGAGAATCTCCCGTTCCACCTGATCACCAAGAGAATCTCCCGCTCCACCTCATCATGATGAGAATCTCCAGTTCCACCTCATCATGATGAGAATCTCCCGTTCCACCTCATCACCATGAGAATCTCCCGTTCCACCATATCACTGTGAGAATCTCCTGTTCCACCTCATCATGATGAGAATCTCCCATTCCACCTCATCATGATGAGAATCTACCGTTCCATCTCATCATGATGAGAATCTCCCGTTCCACCTCATCATGATGAGAATCTCCCGTTCCATCTCATCATGATGAGAATCTCCCGTTGCACATCATCACCAAGAAAATCTACCATTTCACCTCATCACCATGAGAATCTTCCGTTCCACCACATCACCATGAGAATCTTCCGTTCCACCACATCACCATGAGTATCTCCCGTTCCATCACATCACCATGAGAAACTCCCGTTCCACCTCATCACCATGAGAATCTCCCGTTACACCACATCACCATGAGAATTTCCCGTTCCACCTCATCATGATGAGAATCTCCCGTTCCACCTCATCATGATGAGAATCTCCCGTTCCACCTCATCATGATGAGAATCTCCCATTCTAACTCATAACCATGAGATTCTCCCGTTCCACCTCATCACCATGAGATTTTCCCGTTCCACCACATCACCATGAGAATCTCCCGTTTCACCTCATCACCATGAGAATCTCCCGTACCACCTCATCACCATGAGAATCACCCATTCCACCACATCACCATGAGAATCTCCCGTTCCACCTATTAATGATGAGAATCTCCAGTTCCACCCCATCATGATGAGAATCTCCCGTTTCACCTCTTCATCATGAGAATCTCCCGTTCAACCTCATCACCATGAGAATTTCCTTTTCAACCACATCACTGTGAGAATCTCCCGTTCCACCTCATCATGATGAGAATCTCCAGTTCCACCTCATCATGATGAGAATCTCCTGTTCCACCCCATCACCATGAGAATCTCCCGTTCCACCACATCAACATGAGAGTCTAGCGTTCCACCTCATCACCATGAGATTCTCCCGTTCCACCTCGTCACCATGAGATTCTCCCGTTCCACCTCTTCATCATGAGAATCTCCCGTTCCACCTCATCACCATGAGAATCTCCTGTTCAACCACATCACTGTGAGAATCTCCCATTCCACCTCATCATGATGAGAATCTCCCGTTCCACCTCATCATGATGAGAATCTCCCTTCCACAATATCACCATGAGAATCTCCCGTTCCACCTCATCATGATGAGAATCTCCCGTTTCACCTCATCATGATGAGAATCTCCCGTTCCACCTCATCATGATGAGAATCTCCAGTTCCACCTCATCATGATGAGAATCTCCCGTTCCACCTCATCATGATGAGAATCTCCAGTTCCACCTCATCATGATGAGAATCTCCCGTTCCACCTCATCATGATGAGAATCTCCCTTCCACAATATCACCATGAGAATCTCCTGTTCCACCTTATCATGATGAGAATCTCCCGTTTCACCTCATCATGATGAGAATCTCCCGTTCCACCTCATCATGATGAGAATCTCCCGTTCCACCTCATCATGATGAGAATCTCCCGTTCCACCTCATGATGAGAATCTCCCGTTCCACCACATCACCATGAGAATCTTGCGTTCCACTTCATCATGATGACAATCTCCCGTTTCACATCATCACCATGAGAATCTCCCATACCACCTCATCACCATGAGAATCTCCCATTCCACCACATCACCAAGAGAATCTCCCGTTTCACCTATTAATGATGAGAATCTCCCGTTTCACCACATGACCATGAGAATCTCCAGTTCCACCTCTTCACCATGAGAATCTCCCGTTCCACCTCATCACCATGAGAATCTCCCGTTCCACCACATCACCATGAGAATATACCGTTCCACCTCATCAACATGAGAATCTCCCGTTCCACCACAAAATGATAAGAATCTCACGTTCCACGTCATCATGATGAGAATCTCTCGTTTCACCTCTTCATGATGAGAATCTCCCGTTCCACCACATCACCATGAGAATCTTGAGTTCCACTTCATCATGATGAGAATCTCCCGTTCCACCTCATCATGATGAGAATCCCCGTTCCACCTCATAACCATGAGAATCTCCCATTCCACATCATCACCATGAGAATCTCCCATTCCACCACATCACCATGAGAATCTCCCGTTCCACTTATTAATGATGAGTATCTCCCGTTTCACCTCATCACCATGAGAATCTCCCGTACCACCTCATCACCATGAGAATCTCCCATTCCACCACATCACCATGAGAATCTCCCGTTTCACCTATTAATGATGAGAATCTCCCGTTTCACCACATAACCATGAGAATCTCCCGTTCCACCTCTTCACCATGAGAATCTCCCGTTCCACCTCATCACCTTGAGAGTCTCCCGTTCCACCACATCACCATGAGAATCTACCGTTCCACCTCATCAACATGAGAATCTCCCGTTCCACCACATCAACATGAGAATGTCCCGTTCCACCACAAAATGATAAGAATCTCACGTTCCACCTCATCATGATGAGAATCTCCTATTCCACCTCATCATGATGAGAATCTCCCGTTCTAACTCATAACCATGAGATTCTCCCGTTCCACCTCATCACCATGAGATTCTCCCGTTCCACCACATCACCATGAGAATCTCCCGTTCCACCACATCACCATGAGATTCACCCGTTCCACCTGATCACCAAGAGAATCTCCCGTTCCACCTCATCGTGATGAGAATCTCCAGTTACCACCTCATAATGATGAGAATCTCCCGTTCCACCTCATCACCATGAGAATCTCCTGTTCAACCACATCACCATGAGAATCTCCCGTTTCACCTCTTCATCATGAGAATCTCCCGTTCCACCTCATCACCAGTAGAATCTCCTTTTCAACCACATCACTGTGAGAATCTCCCGTTCCACCTGATCACCAAGAGAATCTCCCGCTCCACCTCATCATGATGAGAATCTCCAGTTCCACCTCATCATGATGAGAATCTCCCGTTCCACCTCATCACCATGAGAATCTCCCGTTCCACCATATCACTGTGAGAATCTCCTGTTCCACCTCATCATGATGAGAATCTCCCATTCCACCTCATCATGATGAGAATCTACCGTTCCATCTCATCATGATGAGAATCTCCCGTTCCACCTCATCATGATGAGAATCTCCCGTTCCATCTCATCATGATGAGAATCTCCCGTTGCACATCATCACCAAGAAAATCTACCATTTCACCTCATCACCATGAGAATCTTCCGTTCCACCACATCACCATGAGAATCTTCCGTTCCACCACATCACCATGAGTATCTCCCGTTCCATCACATCACCATGAGAAACTCCCGTTCCACCTCATCACCATGAGAATCTCCCGTTACACCACATCACCATGAGAATTTCCCGTTCCACCTCATCATGATGAGAATCTCCCGTTCCACCTCATCATGATGAGAATCTCCCGTTCCACCTCATCATGATGAGAATCTCCCATTCTAACTCATAACCATGAGATTCTCCCGTTCCACCTCATCACCATGAGATTTTCCCGTTCCACCACATCACCATGAGAATCTCCCGTTTCACCTCATCACCATGAGAATCTCCCGTACCACCTCATCACCATGAGAATCTCCCATTCCACCACATCACCATCAGAATCTCCCGTTCCACCTCATCACCATGAGAATCTCCTTTTCAACCACATCACTGTGAGAATCTCCCGTTCCACCTCATCATGATGAGAATCTCCAGTTCCACCTCATCATGATGAGAATCTCCCGTTCCACCCCATCACCATGAGAATCTCCCGTTCCACCATATCACTGTGAGAATCTCCTGTTCCACCTCATCATGATGAGAATCTCCCGTTCCACCTCATCATGATGAGAATCTCCCGTTCCATCTCATTATGATGAGAATCTCCCGTTTCACATCATCACCAAGAGAATCTACCGTTTCACCTCATCACCATGAGAATCTTCCGTTCCACCACATCACCATGAGAATCTTCCGTTCCACCACATCACCATGAGAATCTCCCGTTCCATCACATCACCATGAGAAACTCCCGTTCCACCTCATCACCATGAGAATCTCCCGTTACACCACATCACCATGAGAATTTCCCGTTCCACCTCATCATGATGACAATCTCCGTTCCACCTCATCATGATGAGAATCTCCCGTTCTAACTCATAACCATGAGATTCTCCTGTTCCACCTCATTACCATGAGATTCTCCCGTTCCACCACATCACCATGAGAATCTCCCGTATCACCTCATCACCATGAGAATCTCCCGTACCACCTCATCACCATGAGAATATCCCATTCCACCACATCACCATGAGGATCTCCCATTCCACCTATTAATGATGAGAATCTCCAGTACCACCCCATCATGATGAGAATCTCCCGTTTCACCTCTTTATCATGAGAATCTCCCGTTCCACCTCATCACCATGAGAATCTCCTTTTCAACAACATCACTGTGAGAATCTCCCGTTCCACCTCATCATGATGAGAATCTCCCGTTCCACCTCATCACCAAGAGAATCTACCGTTCCAACTCATCACCATGAGAATCTCCCGTTCCACCTCATCATGATGAGAATCTCCAGTTCCACCTCATCATGATGAGAATCTCCCGTTCCACCTCATCATGATGAGAATCTCCCTTCCACAATATCACCATGAGAATCTCCCGTTCCACCTTATCATGATGAGAATCTCCCGTTTCACCTCATCATGATGAGAATCTCCCGTTCCACCTCATCATGATGAGAATCTCCCGTTCCACCTCATCATGATGAGAATCTCCCGTTCCACCTCATCATGATGATAATCTCCCGTTCCACCTCATGATGAGAATCTCCCGTTCCACCACATCACCATGAGAATCTTGCGTTCCACTTCATCATGATGAGAATCTCCCGTTCCACCTCATCATGATGAGATCCCCCCGTTTCACATCATCACCATGAGAATCTCCCGTACCACCTCATCACCATGAGAATGTCCCATTCCACCACATCACCATGAGAATCTCCCGTTTCACCTATTAATGATGAGAATCTCCCGTTTCACCACATGACCATGAGAATCTCCAGTTCCACCTCTTCACCATGAGAATATACCGTTCCACCTCATCAACATGAGAATCTCCCGTTCCACCACAAAATGATAAGAATCTCACGTTCCACGTCATCATGATGAGAATCTCCCGTTTCACCTCTTCATGATGAGAATCTCCCGTTCCACCACATCACCATGAGAATCTTGCGTTCCACTTCATCATGATGAGAATCTCCCGTTCCACCTCATCATGATGAGAATCCCCCGTTCCACCTCATAACCATGAGAATCTCCCATTCCACATCATCACCATGAGAATCTCCCATTCCACCACATCACCATGAGAATCTCCCGTTCCACCTATTAATGATGAGAATCTCCCGTTTCACCTCATCACCATGAGAATCTCCCGTACCACCTCATCACCATGAGAATCTCCCATTCCACCACATCACCATGAGAATCTCCCGTTTCACCTATTAATGATGAGAATCTCCCGTTTCACCACATCACCATGAGAATCTCCCGTTCCACCTCTTCACCATGAGAATCTCCCGTTCCACCTCATCACCATGAGATTCTCCCGTTCCACCTCTTCACCATGAGAATCTCCCGTTCCACCTCATCACCTTGAGAGTCTCCCGTTCCACCACATCACCATGAGAATCTACCGTTCCACCTCATCAACATGAGAATCTCCCGTTCCACCACATCAACATGAGAATGTCCCGTTCCACCACAAAATGATAAGAATCTCACGTTCCACCTCATCATGATGAGAATCTCCTATTCCACCACATCACCATGAGAATCTCCGGTTCCACCACATCACCATGAGATTCTCCCGTTCCACCTCATCACCATGAGATTCTCCCGTTCCACCTGATCACCAAGAGAATCTCCCGTTCCACCTCATGATGAGAATCTCCAGTTACCACCTCATAATGATGAGAATCTCCCGTTTCACCTCTTCATCATGAGAATCTCCGTTCCACCTCATCACCATGAGAATCTCCTGTTCAATCACATCACCATGAGAATCTCCCGTTTCACCTCTTCATCATGAGAATCTCCCGTTCCACCTCATTACCAGTAGAATCTCCTTTTCAACCACATCACTGTGAGAATCTCCCGTTCCACCTGATCACCAAGAGAATCTCCCGCTCCACCTCATCATGATGAGAATCTCCAGTTCCACCTCATCATGATGAGAATCTCCCGTTCCATCTCATCATGATGAGAATCTCCCGTTGCACATCATCACCAAGAGAATCTACCGTTTCACCTCATCACCATGAGAATCTTCCGTTCCACCACATCACCATGAGAATCTTCCGTTCCACCACATCACCATGAGTATCTCCCGTTCCATCACATCACCATGAGAAACTCCCGTTCCACCTCATCACCATGAGAATCTCCCGTTACACCACATCACCATGAGAATTTCCCGTTCCACCTCATCATGATGAGAATCTCCCGTTCCACCTCATCATGATGAGAATCTCCCGTTCCACGTCATCATGATGAGAATCTCCCATTCTAACTCATAACCATGAGATTCTCCCGTTCCACCTCATCACCATGAGATTTTCCCGTTCCACCACATCACCATGAGAATCTCCCGTTTCACCTCATCACCATGAGAATCTCCCGTACCACCTCATCACCATGAGAATCTCCCATTCCACCACATCACCATGAGCATCTCCCGTTCCACCTATTAATGATGAGAATCTCCAGTTCCACCCCATCATGATGAGAATCTCCCGTTTCACCTCTTCATCATGAGAATCTCCCGTTCAACCTCATCACCATGAGAATCTCCTTTTCAACCACATCACTGTGAGAATCTCCCGTTCCACCTCATCATGATGAGAATCTCCAGTTCCACCTCATCATGATGAGAATCTCCCGTTCCACCCCATCACCATGAGAATCTCCCGTTCCACCATATCACTGTGAGAATCTCCTGTTCCACCTCATCATGATGAGAATCTCCCGTTCCACCTCATCATGATGAGAATCTCCCGTTCCATCTCATTATGATGAGAATCTCCCGTTTCACATCATCACCAAGAGAATCTACCGTTTCACCTCATCACCATGAGAATCTTCCGTTCCACCACATCACCATGAGAATCTTCCGTTCCACCACATCACCATGAGAATCTCCCGTTCCATCACATCACCATGAGAAACTCCCGTTCCACCTCATCACCATGAGAATCTCCCGTTACACCACATCACCATGAGAATTTCCCGTTCCACCTCATCATGATGAGAATCTCCCATTCCACCTCATCATGATGAGAATCTCCCGTTCCACCACATCACCATGAGAATCTCCCATTCCACCACATCAACATGAGATTCTCCTGTTCCACCTCATTACCATG
Source organism: Telmatherina bonti (assembly GCF_933228915.1). NCBI lineage: Eukaryota > Metazoa > Chordata > Actinopteri > Atheriniformes > Telmatherinidae > Telmatherina > Telmatherina bonti. The sequence goes on from NC_136629.1 coordinate 5,879,000, forward strand.
AGATTCTCCCGTTCCACCACATCACCATGAGAATCTCCCGTTTCACCTCATCACCATGAGAATCTCCCGTACCACCTCATCACCATGAGAATATCCCATTCCACCACATCACCATGAGAATCTCCCATTCCACCTATTAATGATGAGAATCTCCAGTACCACCCCATCATGATGAGAATCTCCCGTTTCACCTCTTTATCATGAGAATCTCCCGTTCCACCTCATCACCATGAGAATCTCCTTTTCAACAACATCACTGTGAGAATCTCCCGTTCCACCTCATCACCAAGAGAATCTACCGTTCCAACTCATCACCATGAGAATCTCCCGTTTCACCTCATCATGATGAGAATCTCCCGTTCCACCTCATCATGATGAGAATCTCCAGTTCCACCTCATCATGATGAGAATCTCCCGTTCCACCTCATCATGATGAGAATCTCCCTTCCACAATATCACCATGAGAATCTCCCGTTCCACCTTATCATGATGAGAATCTCCCGTTTCACCTCATCATGATGAGAATCTCCCGTTCCACCTCATCATGATGAGAATCTCCCGTTCCACCTCATCATGATGAGAATCTCCTGTTCCACCTCATCATGATGATAATCTCCCGTTCCACCTCATGATGAGAATCTCCCGTTCCACCACATCACCATGAGAATCTTGCGTTCCACTTCATCATGATGAGAATCTCCCGTTCCACCTCATCATGATGAGATCCCCCCGTTTCACATCATCACCATGAGAATCTCCCGTACCACCTCATCACCATGAGAATGTCCCATTCCACCACATCACCATGAGAATCTCCCGTTTCACCTATTAATGATGAGAATCTCCCGTTTCACCACATGACCATGAGAATCTCCAGTTCCACCTCTTCACCATGAGAATATACCGTTCCACCTCATCAACATGAGAATCTCCCGTTTCACCTCTTCATGATGAGAATCTCTCGTTCCACCACATCACCATGAGAATCTTGCGTTCCACTTCATCATGATGAGAATCTCCCGTTCCACCTCATCATGATGAGAATCCCCCGTTCCACCTCATAACCATGAGAATCTCCCATTCCACATCATCACCATGAGAATCTCCCATTCCACCACATCACCATGAGAATCTCCCGTTCCACCTATTAATGATGAGAATCTCCCGTTTCACCTCATCACCATGAGAATCTCCCGTACCACCTCATCACCATGAGAATCTCCCATTCCACCACATCACCATGAGAATCTCCCGTTTCACCTATTAATGATGAGAATCTCCCGTTTCACCACATCACCATGAGAATCTCCCGTTCCACCTCTTCACCATGAGAATCTCCCGTTCCACCTCATCACCTTGAGAGTCTCCCGTTCCACCACATCACCATGAGAATCTACCGTTCCACCTCATCAACATGAGAATCTCCCGTTCCACCACATCAACATGAGAATGTCCCGTTCCACCACAAAATGAAAAGAATCTCACGTTCCACCTCATCATGATGAGAATCTCCTATTCCACCACATCACCATGAGAATCTCCGGTTCCACCACATCACCATGAGATTCTCCCGTTCCACCTCATCACCATGAGATTCTCCCGTTCCACCTGATCACCAAGAGAATCTCCCGTTCCACCTCATCATGATGAGAATCTCCAGTTACCACCTCATAATGATGAGAATCTCCCGTTTCACCTCTTCATCATGAGAATCTCCGTTCCACCTCATCACCATGAGAATCTCCTGTTCAACCACATCACCATGAGAATCTCCCGTTTCACCTCTTCATCATGAGAATCTCCCGTTCCACCTCATTACCAGTACAATCTCCTTTTCAACCGAATCACTGTGAGAATCTCCCGTTCCACCTGATCACCAAGAGAATCTCCCGCTCCACCTCATCATGATGAGAATCTCCAGTTCCACCTCATCATGATGAGAATCTCCCGTTCCATCTCATCATGATGAGAATCTCCCGTTGCACATCATCACCAAGAGAATCTACCGTTTCACCTCATCACCATGAGAATCTTCCGTTCCACCACATCACCATGAGAATCTTCCGTTCCACCACATCACCATGAGAATCTCCCGTTCCATCACATCACCATGAGAAACTCCCGTTCCACCTCATCACCATGAGAATCTCCCGTTACACCACATCACCATGAGAATTTCCCATTCCACCTCATCATGATGAGAATCTCCCGTTCCACCTCATCATGATGAGAATCTCCCGTTCCACCTCATCATGATGAGAATCTCCAGTTCCACCTCATCATGATGAGAATCTCCCGTTCCACCTCATCATGATGAGAATCTCCCTTCCACAATAACACCATGAGAATCTCCCGTTCCACCTTATCATGATGAGAATCTCCCGTTTCACCTCATCATGATGAGAATCTCCCGTTCCACCTCATCATGATGAGAATCTCCCGTTCCACCTCATCATGATGAGAATCTCCCATTCCACCACATCACCATGAGAATCTCCCGTTCCACCTATTAATGATGAGAATCTCCAGTACCACCCCATCATGATGAGAATCTCCCGTTTCACCTCTTTATCATGAGAATCTCCCGTTCCACCTCATCACCATGAGAATCTCCTTTTCAACAACATCACTGTGAGAATCTCCCGTTCCACCTCATCATGATGAGAATCTCCCGTTCCACCTCATCACCAAGAGAATCTACCGTTCCACCTCATCACCATGAGAATCTCCCGTTTCACCTCATCATGATGAGAATCTCCCGTTCCACCTCATCATGATGATAATCTCCAGTTCCACCTCATCATGATGAGAATCTCCCGTTCCACCTCATCATGATGAGAATCTCCCTTCCACAATATCACCATGAGAATCTCCCGTTTCCACCTTATCATGATGAGAATCTCCCGTTTCACCTCATCATGATGAGAATCTCCCGTTCCACCTCATCATGATGAGAATCTCTCGTTCCACCACATCACCATGAGAATCTTGCGTTCCACTTCATCATGATGAGAATCTCCCGTTCCACCTCATCATGATGAGAATCCCCCGTTCCACCTCATAACCATGAGAATCTCCCATTCCACATCATCACCATGAGAATCTCCCATTCCACCACATCACCATGAGAATCTCCCGTTCCACCTATTAATGATGAGAATCTCCCGTTTCACCTCATCACCATGAGAATCTCCCGTACCACCTCATCACCATGAGAATCTCCCATTCCACCACATCACCATGAGAATCTCCCGTTTCACCTATTAATGATGAGAATCTCCCGTTTCACCACATCACCATGAGAATCTCCCGTTCCACCTCTTCACCATGAGAATCTCCCGTTCCACCTCATCACCTTGAGAGTCTCCCGTTCCACCACATCACCATGAGAATCTACCGTTCCACCTCATCAACATGAGAATCTCCCGTTCCACCACATCAACATGAGAATGTCCCGTTCCACCACAAAATGAAAAGAATCTCACGTTCCACCTCATCATGATGAGAATCTCCTATTCCACCACATCACCATGAGAATCTCCGGTTCCACCACATCACCATGAGATTCTCCCGTTCCACCTCATCACCATGAGATTCTCCCGTTCCACCTGATCACCAAGAGAATCTCCCGTTCCACCTCATCATGATGAGAATCTCCAGTTACCACCTCATAATGATGAGAATCTCCCGTTTCACCTCTTCATCATGAGAATCTCCGTTCCACCTCATCACCATGAGAATCTCCTGTTCAACCACATCACCATGAGAATCTCCCGTTTCACCTCTTCATCATGAGAATCTCCCGTTCCACCTCATTACCAGTACAATCTCCTTTTCAACCACATCACTGTGAGAATCTCCCGTTCCACCTGATCACCAAGAGAATCTCCCGCTCCACCTCATCATGATGAGAATCTCCAGTTCCACCTCATCATGATGAGAATCTCCCGTTCCATCTCATCATGATGAGAATCTCCCGTTGCACATAATCACCAAGAGAATCTACCGTTTCACCTCATCACCATGAGAATCTTCCGTTCCACCACATCACCATGAGAATCTTCCGTTCCACCACATCACCATGAGAATCTCCCGTTCCATCACATCACCATGAGAAACTCCCGTTCCACCTCATCACCATGAGAATCTCCCGTTACACCACATCACCATGAGAATTTCCCATTCCACCTCATCATGATGAGAATCTCCCGTTCCACCTCATCATGATGAGAATCTCCCGTTCCACCTCATCATGATGAGAATCTCCAGTTCCACCTCATCATGATGAGAATCTCCCGTTCCACCTCATCATGATGAGAATCTCCCTTCCACAATAACACCATGAGAATCTCCCGTTCCACCTTATCATGATGAGAATCTCCCGTTTCACCTCATCATGATGAGAATCTCCCGTTCCACCTCATCATGATGAGAATCTCCCGTTCCACCTCATCATGATGAGAATCTCCCATTCCACCACATCACCATGAGAATCTCCCGTTCCACCTATTAATGATGAGAATCTCCAGTACCACCCCATCATGATGAGAATCTCCCGTTTCACCTCTTTATCATGAGAATCTCCCGTTCCACCTCATCACCATGAGAATCTCCTTTTCAACAACATCACTGTGAGAATCTCCCGTTCCACCTCATCATGATGAGAATCTCCCGTTCCACCTCATCACCAAGAGAATCTACCGTTCCACCTCATCACCATGAGAATCTCCCGTTTCACCTCATCATGATGAGAATCTCCCGTTCCACCTCATCATGATGATAATCTCCAGTTCCACCTCATCATGATGAGAATCTCCCGTTCCACCTCATCATGATGAGAATCTCCCTTCCACAATATCACCATGAGAATCTCCCGTTTCCACCTTATCATGATGAGAATCTCCCGTTTCACCTCATCATGATGAGAATCTCCCGTTCCACCTCATCATGATGAGAATCTCCCGTTCCACCTCATCATGATGAGAATCTCCTGTTCCACCTCATGATGAGAATCTCCCGTTCCACCACATCACCATGAGAATCTTGCGTTCCACTTCATCATGATGAGAATCTCCCGTTCCACCTCATCATGATGAGAACCCCCCGTTTCACATCATCACCATGAGAATCTCCCGTACCACCTCATCACCATGAGAATGTCCCATTCCACCACATCACCATGAGAATCTCCCGTTCCACCTATTAATGATGAGAATCTCCCGTTTCACCTCATCACCATGAGAATCTCCCGTACCACCTCATCACCATGAGAATGTCCCATTCCACCACATCACCATGAGAATCTCCCGTTCCACCTATTAATGATGAGAATCTCCCGTTCCACCTCATCACCATGAGAATCTCCTTTTCAACAACATCACTGTGAGAATCTCCCGTTCCACCTCATCATGATGAGAATCTCCCGTTCCACCTCATCACCAAGAGAATCTACCGTTCCACCTCATCACCATGAGAATCTCCCGTTTCACCTCATCATGATGAGAATCTCCCGTTCCACCTCATCATGATGATAATCTCCAGTTCCACCTCATCATGATGAGAATCTCCCGTTCCACCTCATCATGATGAGAATCTCCCTTCCACAATATCACCATGAGAATCTCCCGTTTCCACCTTATCATGATGAGAATCTCCCGTTTCACCTCATCATGATGAGAATCTCCCGTTCCACCTCATCATGATGAGAATCTCCCGTTCCACCTCATCATGATGAGAATCTCCTGTTCCACCTCATGATGAGAATCTCCCGTTCCACCACATCACCATGAGAATCTTGCGTTCCACTTCATCATGATGAGAATCTCCCGTTCCACCTCATCATGATGAGAACCCCCCGTTTCACATCATCACCATGAGAATCTCCCGTACCACCTCATCACCATGAGAATGTCCCATTCCACCACATCACCATGAGAATCTCCCGTTCCACCTATTAATGATGAGAATCTCCCGTTTCACCTCATCACCATGAGAATCTCCCGTACCACCTCATCACCATGAGAATCTCCCATTCCACCACATCACCATGAGAATCTCCCGTTCCACCTATTAATGATGAGAATCTCCCGTTTCACCTCATAACCATGAGAATCTCCCGTACCACCTCATCACTATGAGAATCTCCCATTCCACCACATCACCATGAGAATCTCCCGTTTCACCTATTAATGATGAGAATCTCCCGTTTCACCACATCACCATGAGAATCTCCCGTTCCACCTCTTCACCATGAGAATCTCCCGTTCCACCTCATCACCTTGAGAGTCTCCCGTTCCACCACATCACCATGAGAATCTACCGTTCCACCTCATCAACATGAGAATCTCCCGTTCCACCACATCAACATGAGAATGTCCCGTTCCACCACAAAATGATAAGAATCTCACGTTCCACCTCATCATGATGAGAATCTCCTATTCCACCACATCACCATGAGAATCTCCGGTTCCACCACATCACCATGAGATTCTCCCGTTCCACCTCATCACCATGAGATTCTCCCGTTCCACCTGATCACCAAGAGAATCTCCCGTTCCACCTCATCATGATGAGAATCTCCAGTTACCACCTCATAATGATGAGAATCTCCCGTTTCACCTCTTCATCATGAGAATCTCCCGTTCCACCTCATCACCATGAGAATCTCCTGTTCAACCACATCACCATGAGAATCTCCCGTTTCACCTCTTCATCAAGAGAATCTCCCGTTCCACCTCATTACCAGTAGAATCTCCTTTTCAACCACATCACTGTGAGAATCTCCCGTTCCACCTGATCACCAAGAGAATCTCCCGCTCCACCTCATCATGATGAGAATCTCCAGTTCCACCTCATCATGATGAGAATCTCCCGTTCCACCTCATCACCATGAGAATCTCCTGTTCCACCATATCACTGTGAGAATTTCCTGTTCCACCTCATCATGATGAGAATCTCCCGTTCCACCTCATCATGATGAGAATCTCCCGTTCCATCTCATCATGATGAGAATCTCCCGTTGCACATCATCACCAAGAGAATCTACCGTTTCACCTCATCACCATGAGAATCTTCCGTTCCACCACATCACCATGAGAATCTTCCGTTCCACCACATCACCATGAGAATCTCCCATTCCATCACATCACCATGAGAAACTCCCGTTCCACCTCTTCACCATGAGAATCTCCCGTTACACCACATCGCCATGAGAATTTCCCGTTCCACCTCATCATGATGAGAATATCCCGTTCCACCTCATCATGATGAGAATCTCCCGTTCCACCTCATCATGATTAGAATCTCCCGTTCTAACTCATAACCATGAGATTCTCCCGTTCCACCTCATCACCATGAGATTCTCCCGTTCCACCACATCACCATGAGAATCTCCCGTTTCACCTCATCACCATGAGAATCTCCCGTACCACCTCATCACCATGAGAATCTCCCATTCCACCACATCACCATGAGAATCTCCCGTTCCACCTATTAATGATGAGAATCTCCAGTTCCACCCCATCATGATGAGAATCTCCCGTTTCACCTCTTCATCATGAGAATCTCCCGTTCCACCTGATCACCAAGAGAATCTCCCGTTCCACCTCATCATGATGAGAATCTCCAGTTCCACCTCATCATGATGAGAATCTCCCGTTCCACCTCATCACCATGAGAATCTCCCGTTCCACCATATCACTGTGAGAATCTCCTGTTCAACCTCATCATGATGAGAATCTCCCGTTCCACCTCATCAAGATGAGAATCTCCCGTTCCATCTCATTATGATGAGAATCTCCCGTTGCACATCATCACCAAGAGAATATACCGTTTCACCTCATCACCATGAGAATCTTCCGTTCCACCACATCACCATGAGAATCTCCCGTTCCATCACATCACCATAAGAAACTCCCGTTCCACCTCATCACCATGAGAATCTCCCGTTCCACCACATCACCATGAGAATTTCCCGTTCCACCTCATCATGATGAGAATCTCCCGTTCCACCTCATCATGATGAGAATCTCCCGTTCTAACTCATAACCATGAGATTCTCCCGTTCCACCTCATCACCATGAGATTCTCCCGTTCCACCACATCACCATGAGAATCTCCCGTTTCACCTCATCACCATGAGAATCTCCCGTACCACCTCATCACCATGAGAATCTCCCATTCCACCACATCACCATGAGAATCTCCCGTTCCACCTATTAATGATGAGAATCTCCAGTTCCACCCCATCATGATGAGAATCTCCCGTTTCACCTCTTTATCATGAGAATCTCCCGTTCCATCTCATCACCATGAGAATCTCCTTTTCAACCACATCACTGTGAGAATCTCCCGTTCCACCTCATCATGATGAGAATCTCCCGTTCCACCTCATCACCAAGAGAATCTACCGTTCCACCTCATCACCATGAGAATCTTCCGTTCCACCACATCACCATGAGAATTTCCCGTTCCACCTATTAATGATGACATTCTCCCTCTTTCACCTCATCATGATGAGAATCTCCCGTTCCACCTCATCATGATGAGAATCTCCAGTTCCACCTCATCATGATGAGAATCTCCCGTTCCACCTCATCACCATGAGAATCTCCTTTTACACCACATAACTGTGGGAATCTCCCGTTCCACCTCATCACCATGAGAATCTCCTTTTAAACCTCATCATGATGAGAATCTCCCGTTCCACCTCATCACCAAGAAAATCTACCTTTCCACCACATCATGATGAGAATCTCCCGTTCCACCTTATCACCATGAGAATCTCCCATTCCACCACATCACAATGAGAATCTACCGTTCCACCACAAAATGATAAGAATATCACGTTCCACATCATCATAATGAGAATCTCCCGTTCCACCACATCACCATGAGAATCTCCCATTCCACCACATCAACATGAGAGTCTACTGTTCCACCTCATCACCATGAGATTCTCCCGTTCCACCTCGTCACCATGAGATTCTCCCGTTCCACCTCATCATGATGAGAATCTCCCGTTCCACCTTATTACTATGAGAATCTCCCATTCCACCTCATCACCATGAGAATTTCCCATTCCACTTATTAATGATGAGAATCTCCCGTTTCACCTCATCACCAAGAGAATCTGCCGTTCCACCTCATCACCATGAGAATCTCCTGTTCCACCACATCACTGTGAGAATCTCCCGTTCCACCTCAACATGATGAGAATCTCCCATTCCACCTCATCATGATGAGAATCTCTCGTTCAACCTCATCACCATGAGAATCTCCCGTTCCACCATATCACCATGAGAACCTCCGTTTCCACCTCATCATGATGAGAATCTACCGTTCCACCACAAAATGATAAGAATATCACGTTCCACATCATCATAATGAGAATCTCCCATTCCACCACATCACCATGAGAATCTCCCATTCCACCACATCAACATGAGAGTCTACTGTTCCACCTCATCACCATGAGATTCTCCCGTTCCACCTCGTCACCATGAGATTCTCCCGTTCCACCTCATCATGATGACAATCTCCCGTTCCACCTTATTACTATGAGAATCTCCCATTCCACCTCATCACCATGAGAATTTCCCATTCCACTTATTAATGATGAGAATCTCCCGTTTCACCTCATCACCAAGAGAATCTGCCGTTCCACCTCATCACCATGAGAATCTCCTGTTCCACCACATCACTGTGAGAATCTCCCGTTCCATCTCAACATGATGAGAATCTCCCATTCCACCTCATCATGATGAGAATCTCTCGTTCCACCTCATCACCATGAGAATCTCCCGTTCCACCATATCACCATGAGAACCTCCGTTTCCACCTCATCATGATGAGAATCTCCCGTTCCAGAACATCACCATGAGAATCTCCCGTTCCACCACATCACCATGAGAATCTCCCGTTCCACCTATTAATGATGAGAATCTCCCGTTCCACCTCATCACCATGAGAATCTCCCGTTCCACCATATCACCATGAGAACCTCCGTTTCCACCTCATCATGATGAGAATCTCCCGTTCCAGAACATCACCATGAGAATCTCCCGTTCCACCACATCACCATGAGAATCTACCGTTCCACCTATTAATGATGAGAATCTCCCGTTCCACCTCATCATGATGAGAATCTCCCGTTTCTCCTCTTCATCATGAGAATCTCCCGTTCCACCTCATCACCATGAGAATCTCCCGTTGCACATCATCACCAAGAGAATCTACCGTTTCACCTCATCACCATGAGAATCTTCCATTCCACCACATCACCATGAGAATCTTCCGTTCCACCACATCACCATGAGAATCTACCGTTCCACCTATTAATGATGAGAATCTCCCGTTCCACCTCATCATGATGAGAATCTCCCGTTTCTCCTCTTCATCATGAGAATCTCCCGTTCCACCTCATCACCATGAGAATCTCCCGTTGCACATCATCACCAAGAGAATCTACCGTTTCACCTCATCACCATGAGAATCTTCCATTCCACCACATCACCATGAGAATCTTCCGTTCCACCACATCACCTTGAGAATCTTCCGTTCCACCACATCACCATGAGATTATCCCGTTCTATCACATCACAATGAGAAACTCCCGTTCCACCTCATCACCATGAGAATCTCCCGTTCCACCACATCACCATGAGAATTTCCCGTTCCACCTATTAATGATGAGAATCTCCTGTTTCACCTCATCATGATGAGAATCTCCCGTTTCACCTCTTCATCATGAGAATCTCCCGTTCCACCTCATCACCATGAGAATCTCCTGTTCCACCACATCATGATGTGAATCTCCCGTTCCACCTCATCATGATGAGAATCTCCCGTTCCACCTCATCATGATGAGAATCTCCCGTTCCACCTCATCATGATGACAATCTCCAGTTCCAGCACATCATGATGGCAATCTCCCGTTTCACCTCTTCATCATGAGAATCTCCCGTTCCACCTCATCACCATGAGAATCTCCTGTTCCACCACATCATGATGTGAATCTCCCGTTCCACCTCATCATGATGAGAATCTCCCGTTCCACCTCATCATGATGAGAATCTCCCGTTTCTCCTCTTCATCATGAGAATCTCCCGTTCCACCTCATCACCATGAGAATCGCCTGTTCCACCACATCACTGTGAGAATCTCCTGTTCCACCTCATCATGATGAGAATCTCCCGTTCCACCTCATCACCATGAGAATCTTCCGTTCCACCACATCACCATGAGAATCTCCCGTTCCGTCACATCACCATGAGAATCTCCCGTTCCACCTCATCACCATGAGAATCTCCCGTTCCACCACATCACCATGAGAATCTCCCGTTCCACCATATCACTGTGAGAATCTCCTGTTCCACCTCATCATGATGAGAATCTCCCGTTCCACCTCATCATGATGAGAATCTCCCGTTCCATCTCATCAAGATGAGAATCTCCCGTTGCACATCATCACCAAGAGAATCTACCGTTTCACCTCATCACCTTGAGAATCTTCCGTTCCACCACATCACCATGAGAATCTTCCGTTCCACCACATCACCATGAGAATCTCCCGTTCCATCACATCACCATGAGAAACTCCCGTTCCACCTCATCACCATGAGAATCTCCCGTTACACCACATCACCATGAGAATTTCCCGTTCCACCTCATCATGATGAGAATCTCCCGTTCCACCTCATCATGATGAGAATCTCCCGTTCCACCTCATCATGATGAGAATCTCCCGTTCTAACTCATAACTATGAGATTCTCCCTTTCCACCTCATCACCATGAGATTCTCCCGTTCCACCACATCACCATGAGAATCTCCCGTTCCACCACATCACCATGAGAATCTCCCGTTCCACCACATCACCATGAGATTCTCCCGTTCCACCTGATCACCAAGAGAATCTCCCGTTCCACCTCATCATGATGAGAATCTCCAGTTCCACCTCATCATGATGAGAATCTCCCGTTTCACCTCTTCATCATGAGAATCTCCCGTTCCACCTCATCATGATGGGAATCTCCCATTCCACCACATCACCATGAGAATCTCCCGTTCTACCTCATCATGATGAGAATCTCCCGTGTCACCTCATCATGATGGGAATCTCCCGTTCAACCTCATCATGATGAGAATCTCCCGTTCCACCTCATCATGATGAGAATCTCCCGTTTCACCTCTTCATCATGAGAATCTCCCGTTCCACCTCATCACCATGAGAATCTCCTGTTCCACCTCATCACTGTGAGAATCTCCTGTTCCACCTCATCCTGATGAGAATCTCCGATTCCACCTCATCATGATGAGAATCTCCCGTTCCACCTCATCACCATGAGAATCTCCCGTTTCACCAAATCACCATGAGAATCTTGCGTTCCACTTCATCATGATGAGAATCTCCCGTTCTACCTCATCATGATGAGAATCTCCTGTTCCACCTCATCATGATGAGAATCTCCCGTTTCTCCTCTTCATCATGAGAATCTCCCGTTCCACCTCATCACCATGAGAATCTCCTGTTCCACCACATCACTGTGAGAATCTCCTGTTCCACCTCATCATGATGAGAATCTCCCGTTCCACCTCTTCATGATGAGAATCTCCCGTTCCACCTCATCACCATGAGAATCTCCCGTTCCACCATATCACTGTGAGAATCTCCTGTTCCACCTCATCATGATGAGAATCTCCCGTTCCACCTCATCATGATAAGAGTCTCCCGTTCCATCTCATCATGATGATAATCTTCCGTTGCACATCATCACCAAGAGAATCTACCGTTTCACCTCATCACCATGATAATCTTCTGTTCCACCACATCACCATGAGAATCTCCCGTTCCACCATATCACTGTGAGAATCTCCTGTTCCACCTCATCATGATGAGAATCTCCCGTTCCACCTCATCATGATGAGAATCTCCCGTTCCATCTCATCATGATGAGAATCTCCCGTTGCACATCATCACCAAGAGAATCTACCGTTTCACCTCATCACCTTGAGAATCTTCCGTTCCACCACATCACCATGAGAATCTTCCGTTCCACCACATCACCATGAGAAACTCCCGTTCCACCTCATCACCATGAGAATCTCCCGTTCCACCTCATCATGATGAGAATCTCCCGTTCCACCTCATCATGATGAGAATCTCCCGTTCTAACTCATAACTATGAGATTCTCCCTTTCCACCTCATCACCATGAGATTCTCCCGTTCCACCACATCACCATGAGAATCTCCCGTTCCACCACATCACCATGAGAATCTCCCGTTCCACCTGATCACCATGAGATTCTCCCGTTCCACCTGATCACCAAGAGAATCTCCCGTTCCACCTCATCATGATGAGAATCTCCAGTTCCACCTCATCATGATGAGAATCTCCCGTTTCACCTCTTCATCATGAGAATCTCCCGTTCCACCTCATCATGATGGGAATCTCCCATTCCACCACATCACCATGAGAATCTCCCGTTCTACCTCATCATGATGAGAATCTCCCGTGTCACCTCATCATGATGGGAATCTCCCGTTCAACCTCATCATGATGAGAATCTCCCGTTTCACCTCTTCATCATGAGAATCTCCCGTTCCACCTCATCACCATGAGAATCTCCTGTTCCACCTCATCACTGTGAGAATCTCCTGTTCCACCTCATCCTGATGAGAATCTCCGATTCCACCTCATCATGATGAGAATCTCCCGTTCCACCTCATCACCATGAGAATCTCCCGTTTCACCAAATCACCATGAGAATCTTGCGTTCCACTTCATCATGATGAGAATCTCCCGTTCTACCTCATCATGATGAGAATCTCCCGTTCCACCTCATCATGATGAGAATCTCCCGTTTCTCCTCTTCATCATGAGAATCTCCCGTTCCACCTCATCACCATGAGAATCTCCTGTTCCACCACATCACTGTGAGAATCTCCTGTTCCACCTCATCATGATGAGAATCTCCCGTTCCACCTCATCATGATGAGAATCTCCCGTTCCACCTCATCACCATGAGAATCTCCCGTTCCACCATATCACTGTGAGAATCTCCTGTTCCACCTCATCATGATGAGAATCTCCCATTCCACCTCATCATGATAAGAGTCTCCCGTTCCATCTCATCATGATGATAATCTTCCGTTGCACATCATCACCAAGAGAATCTACCGTTTCACCTCATCACCATGAGAATCTTCTGTTCCACCACATCACCATGAGAATCTCCCGTTCCACCATATCACTGTGAGAATCTCCTGTTCCACCTCATCATGATGAGAATCTCCCATTCCACCTCATCATGATGAGAATCTCCCGTTCCATCTCATCATGATGAGAATCTCCCGTTGCACATCATCACCAAGAGAATCTACCGTTTCACCGCATCACCTTGAGAATCTTCCGTTCCACCACATCACCATGAGAATCTTCCGTTCCACCACATCACCATGAGAATCTCCCGTTCCATCACATCACCATGAGAAACTCCCGTTCCACCTCATCACCATGAGAATCTCCCGTTACACCACATCACCATGAGAATTTCCCGTTCCACCTCATCATGATGAGAATCTCCCGTTCCACCTCATCATGATGAGAATCTCCCGTTCTAACTCATAACTATGAGATTCTCCCTTTCCACCTCATCACCATGAGATTCTCCCGTTCCACCACATCACCCTGAGAATCTCCCGTTCCACCACATCACCATGAGAATCTCCCGTTCCACCACATCACCATGAGATTCTCCCGTTCCACCTGATCACCAAGAGAATCTCCCGTTCCACCTCATCATGATGAGAATCTCCAGTTCCACCTCATCATGATGAGAATCTCCCGTTTCACCTCTTCATCATGAGAATCTCCCGTTCCACCTCATCATGATGGGAATCTCCCATTCCACCACATCACCATGAGAATCTCCCGTTCTACTTCATCATGATAAGAATCTCCCGTTTCACCTCATCATGATGGGAATCTCCCGTTCCACCTCATCATGATGAGAATCTCCCGTTCCACCTCATCATGATGAGAATCTCCCGTTTCACCTCTTCATCATGAGAATCTCCCGTTCCACCTCATCACCATGAGAATCTCCTGTTCCACCTCATCACTGTGAGAATCTCCTGTTCCACCTCATGCTGATGAGAATCTCCGATTCCACCTCATCATGATGAGAATCTCCCGTTCCACCTCATCACCATGAGAATCTCCCGTTTCACCAAATCACCATGAGAATCTTGCGTTCCACTTCATCATGATGACAATCTCCCGTTCTACCTCATCATGATGAGAATCTCCCGTTCCACCTCATCATGATGAGAATCTCCCGTTTCTCCTCTTCATCATGAGAATCTCCCGTTCCACCTCATCACCATGAGAATCTCCTGTTCCACCACATCACTGTGAGAATCTCCCGTTCCACCTCATCATGATGAGAATCTCCCGTTCCACCTCATCATGATGAGAATCTCCCGTTCCACCTCATCACCATGAGAATCTCCCGTTCCACCATATGACTGTGAGAATCTCCTGTTCCACCTCATCATGATGAGAATCTCCCGTTCCACCTCATCATGATAAGAATCTCCCGTTCCATCTCATCATGATGATAATCTCCCGTTGCACATCATCACCAAGAGAATCTTCCGTTTCACCTCATCACCATGAGAATCTTCCGTTCCACCACATCACCATGAGAATCTTCCGTTCCACCACATCACCATGAGAATATCCCGTTCTATCACATCACCATGAGAAACTCCCGTTCCACCTCATCACCATGAGAATCTTCCGTTACACCACATCACCATGAGAATTTCCTGTTCCACCTATTAATGATGAGAATCTCCTGTTTCACCTCATCATGATGAGAATCTCCCGTTTCACCTCTTCATCATGAGAATCTCCCGTTCCACCTCATCACCATGAGAATCTCCCGTTCCACCACATCACTGTGAGAATCTCCTGTTCCACCTCATCACTGTGAGAATCTCCTGTTCCACCTCATGCTGATGAGAATCTCCGATTCCACCTCATCATGATGAGAATCTCCCGTTCCACCTCATCACCATGAGAATCTCCCGTTTCTCCAAATCACCATGAGAATCTTGCGTTCCACTTCATCATGATGAGAATGTCCCGTTCTACCTCATCATGATGAGAATCTCCCGTTCCACCTCATCATGATGAGAATCTCCCGTTTCTCCTCTTCATCATGAGAATCTCCCGTTCCACCTCATCACCATGAGAATCTCCTGTTCCACCACATCACTGTGAGAATCTCCCGTTCCACCTCATCATGATGAGAATCTCCCGTTCCACCTCATCATGATGAGAATCTCCCGTTCCACCTCATCACCATGAGAATCTCCCGTTCCACCATATGACTGTGAGAATCTCCTGTTCCACCTCATCATGATGAGAATCTCCCGTTCCACCTCATCATGATGAGAATCTCCCGTTCCATCTCATCATGATGATAATCTCCCGTTGCACATCATCACCAAGAGAATCTTCCGTTTCACCTCATCACCATGAGAATCTTCCGTTCCACCACATCACCATGAGAATCTTCCGTTCCACCACATCACCATGAGAATATCCCGTTCTATCACATCACCATGAGAAACTCCCGTTCCACCTCATCACCATGAGAATCTTCCGTTACACCACATCACCATGAGAATTTCCTGTTCCACCTATTAATGATGAGAATCTCCTGTTTCACCTCATCATGATGAGAATCTCCCGTTTCACCTCATCATGATGAGAATCTCCAGTACCACCTCATCATGATGAGAATCCCCCGTTTCACCTCTTCATCATGAGAATCTCCCGTTCCACCTCATCACCATGAGAATCTCCTTTTAAACCACATCACCATGAGAATCTACCGTTTCACCTCATCATGATGAGAATCTCCCGTTCCACCTCATCATGATGAAAATCTCCAGTTCCAGCACATCATGATGGCAATCTCCCGTTTCACCTCTTCATCATGAGAATCTCCCGTTCCACCTCATCACCATGAGAATCTCCTGTTAAACCACATCATGATGTGAATCTCCCGTTCCACCTCATCATGATGAGAATCTCCCGTTCCACCTCATCATGATGAGAATCTCCCGTTTCTCCTCTTCATCATGAGAATCTCCCGTTCCACCTCATCACCATGAGAATCGCCTGTTCCACCACATCACTGTGAGAATCTCCTGTTCCACCTCATCATGATGAGAATCTCCCGTTCCACCACATCACCATGAGAATCTCCCGTTCCACCATATCACTGTGAGAATCTCCTGTTCCACCTCATCATGATGAGAATCTCCCGTTCCACCTCATCATGATGAGAATCTCCCGTTCCATCTCATCATGATGAGAATCTCCCGTTGCACATCATCACCAAGAGAATCTACCGTTTCACCTCATCACCTTGAGAATCTTCCGTTCCACCACATCACCATGAGAATCTTCCGTTCCACCACATCACCATGAGAAACTCCCGTTCCACCTCATCACCATGAGAATCTCCCGTTACACCACATCACCATGAGAATTTCCCGTTCCACCTCATCATGATGAGAATCTCCCGTTCCACCTCATCATGATGAGAATCTCCCGTTCCACCTCATCATGATGAGAATCTCCCGTTCTAACTCATAACTATGAGATTCTCCCGTTCCACCTCATCACCATGAGATTCTCCCGTTCCACCACATCACCATGAGAATCTCCCGTTCCACCTCATCACCATGAGAATCTCCCGTTCCACCACATCACCATGAGATTCTCCCGTTCCACCTGATCACCATGAGAATCTTCCGTTCCACCACATCACCATGAGAAACTCCCGTTCCACCTCATCACCATGAGAATCTCCCGTTACACCACATCACCATGAGAATTTCCCGTTCCACCTCATCATGATGAGAATCTCCCGTTCCACCTCATCATGATGAGAATCTCCCGTTCCACCTCATCATGATGAGAATCTCCCGTTTCTCCTCTTCATCATGAGAATCTCCCGTTCCACCTCATCACCATGAGAATCTCCTGTTCCACCACATCACTGTGAGAATCTCCCGTTCCACCTCATCATGATGAGAATCTCCCGTTCCACCTCATCATGATGAGAATCTCCCGTTCCACCTCATCACCATGAGAATCTCCCGTTCCACCATATGACTGTGAGAATCTCCTGTTCCACCTCATCATGATGAGAATCTCCCGTTCCACCTCATCATGATAAGAATCTCCCGTTCCATCTCATCATGATGATAATCTCCCGTTGCACATCATCACCAAGAGAATCTTCCGTTTCACCTCATCACCATGAGAATCTTCCGTTCCACCACATCACCATGAGAATCTTCCGTTCCACCACATCACCATGAGAATATCCCGTTCTATCACATCACCATGAGAAACTCCCGTTCCACCTCATCACCATGAGAATCTTCCGTTACACCACATCACCATGAGAATTTCCTGTTCCACCTATTAATGATGAGAATCTCCTGTTTCACCTCATCATGATGAGAATCTCCCGTTTCACCTCTTCATCATGAGAATCTCCCGTTCCACCTCATCACCATGAGAATCGCCTGTTCCACCACATCACTGTGAGAATCTCCTGTTCCACCTCATCACTGTGAGAATCTCCTGTTCCACCTCATGCTGATGAGAATCTCCGATTCCACCTCATCATGATGAGAATCTCCCGTTCCACCTCATCACCATGAGAATCTCCCGTTTCACCAAATCACCATGAGAATCTTGCGTTCCACTTCATCATGATGAGAATCTCCCGTTCTACCTCATCATGATGAGAATCTCCCGTTCCACCTCATCATGATGAGAATCTCCCGTTTCTCCTCTTCATCATGAGAATCTCCCGTTCCACCTCATCACCATGAGAATCTCCTGTTCCACCACATCACTGTGAGAATCTCCCGTTCCACCTCATCATGATGAGAATCTCCCGTTCCACCTCATCATGATGAGAATCTCCCGTTCCACCTCATCACCATGAGAATCTCCCGTTCCACCATATGACTGTGAGAATCTCCTGTTCCACCTCATCATGATGAGAATCTCCCGTTCCACCTCATCATGATAAGAATCTCCCGTTCCATCTCATCATGATGATAATCTCCCGTTGCACATCATCACCAAGAGAATCTTCCGTTTCACCTCATCACCATGAGAATCTTCCGTTCCACCACATCACCATGAGAATCTTCCGTTCCACCACATCACATTGAGAATATCCCGTTCTATCACATCACCATGAGAAACTCCCGTTCCACCTCATCACCATGAGAATCTTCCGTTACACCACATCACCATGAGAATTTCCTGTTCCACCTATTAATGATGAGAATCTCCTGTTTCACCTCATCATGATGAGAATCTCCCGTTTCACCTCTTCATCATGAGAATCTCCCGTTCCACCTCATCACCATGAGAATCTCCTGTTAAACCACATCATGATGTGAATCTCCCGTTCCACCTCATCATGATGAGAATCTCCCGTTCCACCTCATCATGATGAGAATCTCCCGTTTCTCCTCTTCATCATGAGAATCTCCCGTTCCACCTCATCACCATGAGAATCGCCTGTTCCACCACATCACTGTGAGAATCTCCTGTTCCACCTCATCATGATGAGAATCTCCCGTTCCACCTCATCACCATGAGAATCTCCCGTTCCACCACATCACCATGAGAATCTCCCGTTCCACTTCATCATGATGAGAATCTCCCGTTCCACCTCATGCTGATGAGAATCTCCGATTCCACCTCATCATGATGAGAATCTCCCGTTCCACCTCATCACCATGAGAATCTCCCGTTTCACCAAATCACCATGAGAATCTTGCGTTCCACTTCATCATGATGAGAATCTCCCGTTCTACCTCATCATGATGAGAATCTCCCGTTCCACCTCATCATGATGAGAATCTCCCGTTTCTCCTCTTCATCATGAGAATCTCCCGTTCCACCTCATCACCATGAGAATCTCCTGTTCCACCACATCACTGTGAGAATCTCCCGTTCCACCTCATCATGATGAGAATCTCCCGTTCCACCTCATCATGATGAGAATCTCCCGTTCCACCTCATCACCATGAGAATCTCCCGTTCCACCATATGACTGTGAGAATCTCCTGTTCCACCTCATCATGATGAGAATCTCCCGTTCCACCTCATCATGATAAGAATCTCCCGTTCCATCTCATCATGATGATAATCTCCCGTTGCACATCATCACCAAGAGAATCTTCCGTTTCACCTCATCACCATGAGAATCTTCCGTTCCACCACATCACCATGAGAATCTTCCGTTCCACCACATCACCATGAGAATATCCCGTTCTATCACATCACCATGAGAAACTCCCGTTCCACCTCATCACCATGAGAATCTTCCGTTACACCACATCACCATGAGAATTTCCTGTTCCACCTATTAATGATGAGAATCTCCTGTTTCACCTCATCATGATGAGAATCTCCCGTTTCACCTCATCATGATGAGAATCTCCAGTACCACCTCATCATGATGAGAATCTCCCGTTTCACCTTTTCATCATGAGAATCTCCCGTTCCACCTCATCATCATGAGAATCTCCTTTTAAACCACATTACTGTGAGAATCTCCCGTTCCACCTCATCATGATGAGAATCTCCCGTTCCACCACATCACCATGAGAATCTACCGTTTCACCTCATCATGATGAGAATCTCCCGTTCCACCTCATCATGATGAAAATCTCCAGTTCCAGCACATCATGATGGCAATCTCCCGTTTCACCTCTTCATCATGAGAATCTCCCGTTCCACCTCATCACCATGAGAATCTCCTGTTAAACCACATCATGATGTGAATCTCCCGTTCCACCTCATCATGATGAGAATCTCCCGTTCCACCTCATCATGATGAGAATCTCCCGTTTCTCCTCTTCATCATGAGAATCTCCCGTTCCACCTCATCACCATGAGAATCGCCTGTTCCACCACATCACTGTGAGAATCTCCTGTTCCACCTCATCATGATGAGAATCTCCCGTTCCACCTCATCACCATGAGAATCTCCCGTTCCACCACATCACCATGAGAATCTCCCGTTCCACCATATCACTGTGAGAATCTCCTGTTCCACCTCATCATGATGAGAATCTCCCGTTCCACCTCATCATGATGAGAATCTCCCGTTCCATCTCATCATGATGAGAATCTCCCGTTGCACATCATCACCAAGAGAATCTACCGTTTCACCTCATCACCTTGAGAATCTTCCGTTCCACCACATCACCATGAGAATCTTCCGTTCCACCACATCACCATGAGAAACTCCCGTTCCACCTCATCACCATGAGAATCTCCCGTTACACCACATCACCATGAGAATTTCCCGTTCCACCTCATCATGATGAGAATCTCCCGTTCCACCTCATCATGATGAGAATCTCCCGTTCCACCTCATCATGATGAGAATCTCCCGTTCTAACTCATAACTATGAGATTCTCCCGTTCCACCTCATCACCATGAGATTCTCCCGTTCCACCACATCACCATGAGAATCTCCCGTTCCACCTCATCACCATGAGAATCTCCCATTCCACCACATCACCATGAGATTCTCCCGTTCCACCTGATCACCAAGAGAATCTCCCGTTCCACCTCATCATGATGAGAATCTCCAGTTCCACCTCATCATGATTAGAATCTCCCGTTTCACCTCTTCATCATGAGAATCTCCCGTTCCACCACATCACCATGAGATTCTCCCGTTCCACCTGATCACCAAGAGAATCTCCCGTTCCACCTCATCATGATGAGAATCTCCAGTTCCACCTCATCATGATTAGAATCTCCCGTTTTACCTCTTCACCATGAGAATCTCCTTTTCAACCACATCACTGTGAGAATCTCCCGTTCCACCTCATCATGATGAGAATCTCCCGTTCCACCTCATCACCAAGAGAATCTACCGTTCCACCTCATCACCATGAGAATCTTCCGTTCCACCACATCACCATGAGAATCTCCCGTTCCACCACATCACCATGAGAATCTCCCGTTCCACCTCATCACCATGAGAATCTCCCGTTCCACCACATCACCATGAGAATCTCCCGTTCCACTGATTAATGATGACATTCTCCCTCTTTCACATCATCATGATGAGAATCTCCCGTTCCACCTCATCATGATGAGAATCTCCCGTTCCACGTCATCATGATGAGAATCTCCCGTTCCACCTCAACACCATGAGAATCTCCTTTTAAACCACATAACTGTGGGAATCTCCCGTTCCTCCTCATCACCATGAGAATCTCCTTTTAAACCTCATCATGATGAGAATCTCCCGTTCCACCTCATCACCAAGAGAATGTACAGTTCCACATCATCATGATGAGAATCTCCCGTTCCACCACATCACCATGAGAATCTCCCATTCCACCACATCAACATGAGAGTCTACCGTTCCACCTCATCACCATGAGATTCTCCCGTTCCACCTCGTCACCATGAGATTCTCCCGTTCCACCTCATCATGATGAGAATCTCCCGTTCCACCTCATTACTATGAGAATCTCCCATTCCACCTCATCACCATGAGAATCTCCCGTTCCACTTATTAATGATGAGAATCTCCCGTTCCACCTCATCATGATGAGAATCTCTCGTTCCACCTCATCACTAAGAGAATCTGCCGTTCCACCTCATAACCATGAGAATCTCCTGTTCCACTACATCACTGTGAGAATCTCCCGTTCCAGAACATCACCATGAGAATCTCCCGTTCCACCACATCATGATGAGAATCTCCCGTTCCACCTATTAATGATGAGAATCTCCCGTTTCACCTCTTCATCATGAGAATCTCCCGTTCCACCTCATCATGATGGGAATCTCCCGTTCCACCACATCACCATGAGAATCTCCCGTTCCACCTCATTACTATGAGAATCTCCCATTCCACCTCATCACCATGAGAATCTCCCGTTCCACTTATTAATGATGAGAATCTCCCGTTTCACCTCATCACCATGAGAATCTCCCGTTCCACCTCATCATGATGAGAATATCTCGTTCCACCTCATCACCAAGAGAATCTGCCATTCCACCTCATAACCATGAGAATCTCCTGTTCCACTACATCACTGTGAGAATCTCCCGTTCCAGAACATCACCATGAGAATCTCCCGTTCCACCACATCACCATGAGAATCTCCCGTTCCACCTATTAATGATGAGAATCTCCCGTTTCACCTCTTCATCATGAGAATCTCCCGTTCCACCTCATCATGATGGGAATCTCCCGTTCCACCACATCACCATGAGAATCTCCCGTTCCACCTCATCATGATGAGAATCTCCCGTTTCACCTCATCATGATGGGAATCTCCCGTTCCACCTCATCATGATGAGAATCTCCCGTTCCACCTCATCATGATGAGAATCTCCCGTTTCACCTCTTCATCATGAGAATCTACCGTTCCACCTCATCACTGTGAGAATCTCCTGTTCCACCTTATCCTGATGAGAATCTCCGATTCCACCTCATCATGATGAGAATCTCCCGTTCCACCTCATCACCATGAGAATCTCCCGTTTCACCTCATCACCATGAGAATCTTGCGTTCCACTTCATCATAATGAGAATCTCCCGTTCCACCTCATCATGATGAGAATCTCCCGTTCCACCTCATCATGATGAGAATCTCCCGTTTCTCCTCTTCATCATGAGAATCTCCCGTTCCACCTCATCACCATGAGAATCTCCCGTTCCACCACATCACCATGAGAATCTCCCGTTCCACCACATCACCATGAGATTCTCCCGTTCCACCTGATCACCAAGAGAATCTCCCGTTCCACTTCATCATGATGTGAATCTCCAGTTCCACCTCATCATGATTAGAATCTCCCGTTTCACCTCTTCATCATGAGAATCTCCCGTTCCACCTCATCACCATGAGAATCTCCTGTTCAACCACATCACCATGAGAATCTCCCGTTCCACCTATTAATGATGAGAATCTCGAGTTCCACCCCATCATGATGAGAATCTCCAGCTTCACCTCTTCATCATGAGAATCTCCCGTTCCACCTCATCACCATGAGAATCTCATTTTCAACCACATCACTGTGAGAATCTCCCGTTCCACCTCATCATGATGAGAATCTCCCGCTCCACCTCATCACCAAGAGAATCTACCGTTCCACCTCATCACCATGAGAATCTTCCGTTCCACCACATCACCATGAGAATCTCCCGTTCCACCACATCACCATGAGAATCTCCCGTTCCACCACATCACCATGAGAATCTCCCGTTCCACCGATTAATGATGACATTCTCCCTCTTTCACATCATCATGATGAGAATCTCCCGTTCCACCTCATCATGATGAGAATCTCCCGTTCCACCTCAACACCATGAGAATCTCCTTTTAAACCACATAACTGTGGGAATCTCCCGTTCCTCCTCATCACCATGAGAATCTCCTTTTAAACCTCATCATGATGAGAATCTCCCGTTCCACCTCATCACCAAGAGAATGTACCGTTCCACATCATCATGATGAGAATCTCCCGTTCCACCACATCACCATGAGAATCTCCCATTCCACCACATCAACATGAGAGTCTACCGTTCCACCTCATCACCATGAGATTCTCCCGTTCCACCTCGTCACCATGAGATTCTCCCGTTCCACCTCATCATGATGAGAATCTCCCGTTCCACCTCATTACTATGAGAATCTCCCATTCCACCTCATCACCATGAGAATCTCCCGTTCCACTTATTAATGATGAGAATCTCCCGTTTCACCTCATCACCATGAGAATCTCCCGTTCCACCTCATCATGATGAGAATCTCTCGTTCCACCTCATCACCAAGAGAATCTGCCGTTCCACCTCATAACCATGAGAATCTCCTGTTCCACTACATCACTGTGAGAATCTCCTGTTCCAGAACATCACCATGAGAATCTCCCGTTCCACCACATCACCATGAGAATCTCCCGTTCCACCTATTAATGATGAGAATCTCCCGTTTCACCTCATCACCATGAGAATCTCCCCTTCCACCTCATCATGATGAGAATCTCCAGTTCCACCTCATCATGATGAGAATCTCCCGTTTCACCTCTTCATCATGAGAATCTCCCGTTCCACCTCATCTTGATGGGAATCTCCCGTTCCACCACATCACTGTGAGAATCTCCTGTTCCACCTCATCCTGATGAGAATCTCCGATTCCACCTCATCATGATGAGAATCTCCCGTTCCACCTCATCACCATGAGAATCTCCCGTTTCACCTCATCACCATGAGATTCTCCCGTTCCACCTCGTCACCATGAGATTCTCCCGTTCCACCTCATCATGATGAGAATCTCCCGTTCCACCTCATTACTATGAGAATCTCCCATTCCACCTCATCACCATGAGAATCTCCCGTTTCACCTCATCACCATGAGATTCTCCCGTTCCACCTCTTCACCATGAGATTCTCCCGTTCCACCTCATCTTGATGGGAATCTCCCGTTCCACCACATCACCATGAGAATCTCCCGTTCCACCTCATCATGATGAGAATCTCCCGTTTCACCTCATCATGATTGGAATCTCCCGTTCCACCTCATCATGATGAGAATCTCCCGTTCCACCTCATCATGATGAGAATCTCCCGTTTCACCTCTTCATCATGAGAATCTCCCGTTCCACCTCATCACTGTGAGAATCTCCTGTTCCACCTCATCCTGATGAGAATCTCCGATTCCACCTCATCATGATGAGAATCTCCCGTTCCACCTCATCACCATGAGAATCTCCCGTTTCACCTCATCACCATGAGATTCTCCCGTTCCACCTCGTCACCATGAGATTCTCCCGTTCCACCTCATCATGATGAGATTCTCCCGTTCCACCTCATCATGATGAGAATCTCTCGTTCCACCTCATCACCAAGAGAATCTGCCGTTCCACCTCATAACCATGAGAATCTCCTGTTCCACTACATCACTGTGAGAATGTCCCGTTCCAGAACATCACCATGAGAATCTCCCGTTCCACCACATCACCATGAGAATCTCCCGTTCCACCTATTAATGATGAGAATCTCCCGTTTCACCTCATCACCATGAGAATCTCCCCTTCCACCTCATCATGATGAGAATCTCCAGTTCCACCTCATCATGATGAGAATCTCCCGTTTCACCTCTTCATCATGAGAATCTCCCGTTCCACCTCATCATGATGGGAATCTCCCGTTCCACCACATCACCATGAGAATCTCCCGTTCCACCTCATCATGATGAGAATCTCCCGTTTCACCTCATCATGATGGGAATCTCCCGTTCCACCTCATCATGATGAGAATCTCCCGTTCCACCTCATCATGATGAGAATCTCCCGTTTCACCTCTTCATCATGAGAATCTCCCGTTCCACCTCATCACTGTGAGAATCTCCTGTTCCACCTTATCCTGATGAGAATCTGCGATTCCACCTCATCATGATGAGAATCTCCCTTTCCACCTCATCACCATGAGAATCTCCCGTTTCACCTCATCACCATGAGAATCTTGCGTTCCACTTCATCATGATGAGAATCTCCCGTTCCACCTCATCATGATGAGAATCTCCCGTTCCACCTCATCATGATGAGAATCTCCCGTTTCTCCTCTTCATCATGAGAATCTCCCGTTCCACCTCATCACCATGAGAATCTCCCGTTCCACCACATCACCATGAGAATCTCCCGTTCCACCACATCACCATGAGATTCTCCCGTTCCACCTCATCATGATGAGAATCTCCCGTTTCACCTCATCATGATGGGAATCTCCCGTTCCACCTCATCATGATGAGAATCTCCCGTTTCACCTCTTCATCATGAGAATCTCCCGTTCCATCTCATCACTGTGAGAATCTCCTGTTCCACCTTATCCTGATGAGAATCTCCGATTCCACCTCATCATGATGAGAATCTCCCTTTCCACCTCATCACCATGAGAATCTCCCGTTTCACCTCATCACCATGAGAATCTTGCGTTCCACTTCATCATGATGAGAATCTCCCGTTCCACCTCATCATGATGAGAATCTCCCGTTCCACCTCATCATGATGAGAATCTCCCGTTTCTCCTCTTCATCATGAGAATCTCCCGTTCCACCTCATCACCATGAGAATCTCCCGTTCCACCACATCACCATGAGAATCTCCCGTTCCACCACATCACCATGAGATTCTCCCGTTCCACCTCATCATGATGAGAATCTCCAGTTCCACCTCATCATGATTAGAATCTCCCGTTTCACCTCTTCATCATGAGAATCTCCCGTTCCACCTCATCACCATGAGAATCTCCTGTTCAACCACATCACCATGAGAATCTCCCGTTCCACCTATTAATGATGAGAATCTCCACTTCCACCCCATCATGATGAGAATCTCCAGCTTCACCTCTTCATCATGAGAATCTCCCGTTCCACCTCATCACCATGAGAATCTCCTTTTCAACCACATCACAATGAGAATCTCCCGTTCCACCTCATCATGATGAGAATCTCCCGTTCCACCTCATCACCAAGAGAATCTACCGTTCCACCTCATCTCCATGAGAATCTTCCGTTCCACCTCATCACCATGAGAATCTCCCGTTCCACCACATCACCATGAGAATCTCCCGTTCCACCTCATCACCATGAGAATCTCCCGTTCCACCACATCACCATGAGAATCTCCCGTTCCACCGATTAATGATGACATTCTCCCTCTTTCACATCATCATGATGAGAATCTCCCGTTCCACCTCATCATGATGAGAATCTCCCGTTCCACGTCATCATGATGAGAATCTCCCGTTCCACCTCAACACCATGAGAATCTCCTTTTAAACCACATAACTGTGGGAATCTCCCGTTCCTCCTCATCACCATGAGAATCTCCTTTTAAACCTCATCATGATGAGAATCTCCCGTTCCACCTCATCACCAAGAGAATGTACCGTTCCACATCATCATGATGAGAATCTCCCGTTCCACCACATCACCATGAGAATCTCCCATTCCACCACATCAACATGAGAGTCTACCGTTCCACCTCGTCACCATGAGATTCTCCCGTTCCACCTCATCATGATGAGAATCTCCCGTTCCACCTCATTACTATGAGAATCTCCCATTCCACCTCATCACCATGAGAATCTCCCGTTCCACTTATTAATGATGAGAATCTCCCGTTTCACCTCATCACCATGAGAATCTCCCGTTCCACCTCATCATGATGAGAATCTCTCGTTCCACCTCATCACCAAGAGAATCTGCCGTTCCACCTCATAACCATGAGAATCTCCTGTTCCACTACATCACTGTGAGAATCTCCCGTTCCACCTCATCACCAAGAGATTCTCGCGTTCCACCTCGTCACCATGAGATTCTCCCGTTCCACCTCATCTTGATGGGAATCTCCCGTTCCACCACATCACCATGAGAATCTCCCGTTCCACCTCATCATGATGAGAATCTCCCGTTTCACCTCATCATGATTGGAATCTCCCGTTCCACCTCATCATGATGAGAATCTTCCGTTCCACCTCATCATGATGAGAATCTCCCGTTTCACCTCTTCATCATGAGAATCTCCCGTTCCACCTCATCACTGTGAGAATCTCCTGTTCCACCTCATCCTGATGAGAATGTCCGATTCCACCTCATCATGATGAGAATCTCCCGTTCCACCTCATCACCATGAGAATCTCCCGTTTCACCTCATCACCATGAGATTCTCCCGTTCCACCTCGTCACCATGAGATTCTCCCGTTCCACCTCATCATGATGAGAATCTCTCGTTCCACCTCATCACCAAGAGAATCTGCCGTTCCACCTCATAACCATGAGAATCTCCTGTTCCACTACATCACTGTGAGAATGTCCCGTTCCAGAACATCACCATGAGAATCTCCCGTTCCACCACATCACCATGAGAATCTCCCGTTCCACCTATTAATGATGAGAATCTCCCGTTTCACCTCATCACCATGAGAATCTCCCCTTCCACCTCATCATGATGAGAATCTCCAGTTCCACCTCATCATGATGAGAATCTCCCGTTCCACCTCATCATGATGAGAATCTCCCGTTTCACCTCTTCATCATGAGAATCTCCCGTTCCACCTCATCACTGTGAGAATCTCCTGTTCCACCTCATCCTGATGAGAATCTCCGATTCCACCTCATCATGATGAGAATCTCCCGTTCCACCTCATCACCATGAGAATCTCCCGTTTCACCTCATCACCATGAGATTCTCCCGTTCCACCTCGTCACCATGAGATTCTCCCGTTCCACCTCATCATGATGAGAATCTCTCGTTCCACCTCATCACCAAGAGAATCTGCCGTTCCACCTCATAACCATGAGAATCTCCTGTTCCACTACATCACTGTGAGAATGTCCCGTTCCAGAACATCACCATGAGAATCTCCCGTTCCACCACATCACCATGAGAATCTCCCGTTCCACCTATTAATGATGAGAATCTCCCGTTTCACCTCATCACCATGAGAATCTCCCCTTCCACCTCATCATGATGAGAATCTCCAGTTCCACCTCATCATGATGAGAATCTCCCGTTTCACCTCTTCATCATGAGAATCTCCCGTTCCACCTCATCATGATGGGAATCTCCCGTTCCACCACATCACCATGAGAATCTCCCGTTCCACCTCATCATGATGAGAATCTCCCGTTTCACCTCATCATGATGGGAATCTCCCGTTCCACCTCATCTTGATGAGAATCTCCCGTTCCACCTCATCATGATGAGAATCTCCCGTTTCACCTCTTCATCATGAGAATCTCCCGTTCCACCTCATCACTGTGAGAATCTCCCGTTCCACCTCATCATGATGAGAATCTCCCGTTTCTCCTCTTCATCATGAGAATCTCCCGTTCCACCTCATCACCATGAGAATCTCCCGTTCCACCACATCACCATGAGAATCTCCCGTTCCACCACATCACCATGAGATTCTCCCGTTCCACCTCATCATGATGAGAATCTCCCGTTTCACCTCATCATGATTGGAATCTCCCGTTCCACCTCATCATGATGAGAATCTTCCGTTCCACCTCATCATGATGAGAATCTCCCGTTTCACCTCTTCATCATGAGAATCTCCCGTTCCACCTCATCACTGTGAGAATCTCCTGTTCCACCTCATCCTGATGAGAATGTCCGATTCCACCTCATCATGATGAGAATCTCCCGTTCCACCTCATCACCATGAGAATCTCCCGTTTCACCTCATCACCATGAGATTCTCCCGTTCCACCTCGTCACCATGAGATTCTCCCGTTCCACCTCATCATGATGAGAATCTCTCGTTCCACCTCATCACCAAGAGAATCTGCCGTTCCACCTCATAACCATGAGAATCTCCTGTTCCACTACATCACTGTGAGAATGTCCCGTTCCAGAACATCACCATGAGAATCTCCCGTTCCACCACATCACCATGAGAATCTCCCGTTCCACCTATTAATGATGAGAATCTCCCGTTTCACCTCATCACCATGAGAATCTCCCCTTCCACCTCATCATGATGAGAATCTCCAGTTCCACCTCATCATGATGAGAATCTCCCGTTCCACCTCATCATGATGAGAATCTCCCGTTTCACCTCTTCATCATGAGAATCTCCCGTTCCACCTCATCACTGTGAGAATCTCCTGTTCCACCTCATCCTGATGAGAATCTCCGATTCCACCTCATCATGATGAGAATCTCCCGTTCCACCTCATCACCATGAGAATCTCCCGTTTCACCTCATCACCATGAGATTCTCCCGTTCCACCTCGTCACCATGAGATTCTCCCGTTCCACCTCATCATGATGAGAATCTCTCGTTCCACCTCATCACCAAGAGAATCTGCCGTTCCACCTCATAACCATGAGAATCTCCTGTTCCACTACATCACTGTGAGAATGTCCCGTTCCAGAACATCACCATGAGAATCTCCCGTTCCACCACATCACCATGAGAATCTCCCGTTCCACCTATTAATGATGAGAATCTCCCGTTTCACCTCATCACCATGAGAATCTCCCCTTCCACCTCATCATGATGAGAATCTCCAGTTCCACCTCATCATGATGAGAATCTCCCGTTTCACCTCTTCATCATGAGAATCTCCCGTTCCACCTCATCATGATGGGAATCTCCCGTTCCACCACATCACCATGAGAATCTCCCGTTCCACCTCATCATGATGAGAATCTCCCGTTTCACCTCATCATGATGGGAATCTCCCGTTCCACCTCATCTTGATGAGAATCTCCCGTTCCACCTCATCATGATGAGAATCTCCCGTTTCACCTCTTCATCATGAGAATCTCCCGTTCCACCTCATCACTGTGAGAATCTCCCGTTCCACCTCATCATGATGAGAATCTCCCGTTTCTCCTCTTCATCATGAGAATCTCCCGTTCCACCTCATCACCATGAGAATCTCCCGTTCCACCACATCACCATGAGAATCTCCCGTTCCACCACATCACCATGAGATTCTCCCGTTCCACCTCATCATGATGAGAATCTCCAGTTCCACCTCATCATGATGAGAATCTCCCGTTTCACCTCATCACCATGAGAATCTCCTTTTAAACCACATCACTGTGAGAATCTCCTGTTCTACCTCATCATGATTAGAATCTCCCGTTTCACCACATCACAATGTGAATATACCGTTTCACCTCATCATGATGAGAATCTCCCGTTTCACCTCATCATGACGAGAATCTCCAGTTCCACCTCATCATGATGAGAATCTCCCGTTTCACCTCTTCATCATGAGAATCTCCCGTTCCACCTCATCATGATGGGAATCTCCCGTTCCACCACATCACCATGAGAATCTCCCGTTCCACCTCATCATGATGGGAATCTCCCGTTCAACCTCATCACCAAGAGAATCTACCGTTTCACCTCATCACCATGAGAATCTTCCGTTCCACCACATCACCATGAGAATCTCCCGTTCCACCACATCACCATGAGAATCTCCCGTTCCACCTCATCACCATGAGAATCTCCCGTTCTACCACATCACCATGAGAATCTCCCGTTTCACATATTAATGATGAGAATGTCCCGTTTCACCTCATCATGATGAGAATCTCCAGTTCCACCTCATCATGATGGGAATCTCCCGTTCCACCACATCACCATGAGAATCTCCCGTTCCACCTCATCATGATGAGAATCTCCCGTTTCACCTCTTCACCATGAGAATCTCCCGTTCCACCTCATCATGATGGGAATCTCCCGTTCCACCACATCACCATGAGAATCACCCGTTCCACCTCATCATGATGAGAGTCTCCCGTTTCACCTCATCACCATGAGAATCTCCTTTTAAACCACATCACTGTGAGAATCTCCCGTTCTACCTCATCATGATGAGAATCTCCCGTTTCACCACATCACAATGAGAATATACCGTTTCACCTCATCATGATGAGAATCTCCCGTTCCACCTCATCATGATGACAATCTCCAGTTCCACCTCATCATGATGGGAATTTCCCGTTTCTCCCCATCATGATGGGAATCTCCCGTTCCACCACATCACCATGAGAATCTCCCGTTCCACCTCATCATGATGAGAATCTCCCGTTTCACCTCATCACCATGAGAATCTCCTTTTAAACCACATCACCGTGAGAATCTCCCGTTCCACCTCATCATGATGAGAATCTCCCGTTCCACCACATCACCATGAGAATCTACCGTTTAACCTCATCATGATGAGAATCTCGCCGTTCCACCTCATATTGATGACAATCTCCAGTTCCACCACATCATGATGGGAATTTCCCGTTTCACCTCATCATGATGGGAATCTCCCGTTCCACCTCATCATGATGGGAATCTCCCGTTCCACCACAT
Organism: Telmatherina bonti; assembly: GCF_933228915.1. Lineage (NCBI taxonomy): Eukaryota > Metazoa > Chordata > Actinopteri > Atheriniformes > Telmatherinidae > Telmatherina > Telmatherina bonti. The sequence goes on from NC_136629.1 coordinate 5,911,989, forward strand.
CACCATGAGAATCTCCCGTTCCACATCATCATGATGAGAATCTCCCGTTTCACCACTTCATCATGAGAATCTCACGTTCCACCTCATCATGATGACAATCTCCCGTTCCACCACATCATGATGAGAATCTCCCGTTCCACCTCATAACCATGAGAATCTCCCGTTCCACCACATCACTATGAGAATCTCAAGTTCTACCTCATCATGATGGGAATCTCCCGTTCCACCTCATCATGATGGGAATTTCCCGTTCCACCACATCACCATGAGATTCTCCCGTTCCACCTCATCATGATGAGAATCTCCCGTTACATGTCATCATGATGAGAATCTCCCGTTCCAACTCATCATTATGAACATCTCCCGTTCCACCACATCACCATGGAAGTCTTGCGTTCCGCTTCATCATGATGAGAATCTGCCGTTCCACCTCTTCACCATAACAATCTCCCGTTCCACTTCATCACCATGAGAATCTCCCATTCCACCACATCACCATGAGAATCACCCGTTCCACCTCATCATGATGAGAGTCTCCCGTTTCATCTCATCACCATGAGAATCTCCTTTTAAACCACATCACTGTGAGAATCTCCCGTTCTACCTCATCATGATGAGAATCTCCCGTTTCACCACATCACAATGAGAATATACCGTTTCACCTCATCATGATGAGAATCTCCCGTTCCACCTCATCATGATGACAATCTCCAGTTCCACCTCATCATGATGGGAATTTCCCGTTTCTCCCCATCATGATGGGAATCTCCCGTTCCACCACATCACCATGAGAATTTCCCGTTCCACCTCATCATGATGAGAATCTCCCATTCCACCTCATCATGATGAGAATCTCCTGTTCCACCTCATGACCATGAGATTCTCCCGTTCCACCTCATCATCATGAGAATCTACCGTTCTACCTCACCATGATGGGAATCTCCCGTTCCACCTCATCATGATGGTAATCTCCAGTTCCACCTCATCACCAGGAGAATCTCCAGTTCCACCTCATCATGATGGGAATCTCCCGTTCCACCTCATCACCAAGAGAATCTACCGTTTCACCTCATCACCATGAGAATCTTCCGTTCCACCACATCACCATGAGAATCTCCCGTTCCACCACATCACCATGAGAATCTCCAGTTCCACCTCATCATGATGAGAATCTCCCGTTTCACCTCTTCATCATGAGAATCTCCCGTTCTACCTCATCATGATGGGAATCTTCCGTTCCACCTCATCATGATGGGAATCTCCCGTTCCACCACATCACCATGAGAATCTCCCGTTCCACCTCATCATGATGGGAATCTCCCGTTCCACCTCATCACCAAGAGAATCTACCGTTTCACCTCATCACCATGAGAATCTTCCGTTCCACCACATCACCATGAGAATCTCCCTTTCCACCACATCACCATGAGAATCTCCCGTTCCACCTATTAATGATGAGAATCTCCCGTTTCACCTCATCATGATGAGAATCTCCCGTTCCACCTCATCATGATGAGAATCTCCCGTTCCACCTCATCACCGTGAGAATCTCCCGTTCCACCATATCACCATGAGAATCTCCCGTTCGACCTCATCATGATGAGAATCTCCCGTTTCACCTCATCACCATGAGATTCTCCCGTTCCCCCTCATCATGATGAGAATCTCCCGTTTCACCTCATCATGATGAGAATCTCCCGTTTCTCCTCTTCACCATGAGAATCTCCCGTTCCACCTCATCACCATGAGAATCTCCTGTTCCACCACATCACCATGAGAATCTCCTGTTCGCCCTCATCATGATGAGAATCTCCCGTTTCACCTCATAACCATGAGATTCTCCCGTTCCCCCTCATCATGATGAGAATCTCCCGTTCCACCCCATCACCATGAGATTCTCCCGTTCCACGTCATCACCATGAGAATCTCCCGTTCCACCTATTAATGATGAGAATCTCCCGTTTCACCTCATCATGATGAGAATCTCCCTTTCCACCTCATCATGATGAGAATCTCCAGTTCCACCTCATCATTATGAGAATCTCCCGTTTCACCTCTACGTCATGAGAATCTTCCGTTCCACCTCATCACCATGAGAATCTCCTTTTCAACCACATTACTGTGAGAATGTCCCGTTTCTCCTCTTCACCATGAGAATATCCCGTTCCACCTCATCACCATGAGAATCTCCTGTTCCACCACATTACCATGAGATTCTCCCGTTCCCCCTCATCATGATGAGAATCTCCCGTTCCACCACATCACCATGAGATTCTCCCGTTCCACCTCATCACCATGAGAATATCCCGTTCCACCTATTAATGATGAGAATCTCCCGTTTCACCTCATCATGATGAGAATCTCCCGTTCCACCTCATCATGATGAGAATCTCCAGTTCCACCTCATCATTATGAGAATCTCCCGTTTCACCTCATCACCATGAGAATCTCCTTTTCAACCACATTACTGTGAGAATCTCCCGTTCCACCACATCACCATGGAAGTCTTGCGTTCCACTTCATCATGATGAGAATCTCCCGTTCCACCTCTTCACCATAAGAATCTCCCGTTCCACTTCATCACCATGAGAATCTCCCATTCCACCACATCACCATGAGAATCTACCATTCCACCTCATCACAATGAGGATCTCCCGTTCCACCACATCAACATGAGAATCTCCCGTTCCACCACAAAATGAGAAGAATATCACGTTCCACATCATCATGATGAGAATCTCCCGTTCCACCTCATCATGATGAGAATCTCCCGTTCTAACTAATGACCATGAGAATCTCCCGATCCACCACATCACCATGAGAATCTCCCGTTCCACCACATCAACATGAGAGTCTACCGTTCCACCTCATCACCATGAGATTCTCCCGTTCCACCTCGTCACCATGAGATTCTCCCGGTCCACCTCATCATGATGAGAATCTCCCGTTCCACCTCATTACTATGAGATTTTCCCATTCCACCTCATCACCATGAAAATCTCCCTGTTCCACCACATCACGATGAGAATCTCCCGTTCCCCCTATTAATGATGAGAATCTCCCGTTTCACCTTATCACCATGAGATTCTCCCGTTCCACCTCATCATGATGAGAATCTCCCGTTCCACCACATCACCATGAGAATCTGCCGTTCCACCTCATCATGATGAGAATCTCCCGTTCCACCTCATCACCATGAGAATCTCCCGTTCCACCTCATCACCATGAGAATCTCCTGTTCCACCTCATCACCATGAGAATCTCCCGTTCCACCTATTAATGATGAGAATCTCCTGTTTCACATCATCATGATGAGAATAACCCGTTTCACCTCATCATGATGAGAATCTCCAGTTCCACCTCATCATGATGAGAATCTCCCGTTTCACCTCTTTATCATGAGAATCTCCCGTTCCACCTCATCATGATGGGAATCTCCCGTTCCACCACATCACCATGAGAATCTCCCGTTCCACCTCATCATGATGGGAATCTCCCGTTCCACCTCATCACCAAGAGAATCTACCGTTTCACCTCATCACCATGAGAATCTTCCGTTCCACCACATCACCATGAGAATCTCCCGTTCCACCTCATCACCATGAGAATCTCCCGTTCCACCACATCACCATGAGAATCTCCCGATTCACCTATTAATAATGAGAATCTCCCGTTCCACCTCATCATGATGAGAATCTCCCGTTTCACCTCATCATGATGAGAATCTCCAGTTCCACCTCATCATGATGAGAATCTCCCGTTTCACCTCTTCATCATGAGAATCTCCCGTTCTACCTCATCATGATGGGAATCTCCCGTTCCACCTCATCATGATGGGAATCTCCCGTTCCACCTCATCATGATGGGAATCTCCCGTTCCACCACATCACCATTAGAATCTCCCATTCCACCTCATCATGATGAGAATCTCCCGTTTCACCTCTTCATCATGAGAATCTCCCGTTCCACCTCATCATGATGAGAATCTCCCGTTTCACCTCTTCATCATGGGAATCTCCCGTTCCACCTCATCATGATGGGAATCTCCCGTTCCACCACATCACCATGAGAATCTCCCGTTCCACCTGATCATGATGAGAATCTCCCGTTCCACCTCATCATGATGACAATCTCCCGTTCCACCACATCATGATGGGAATTTCCCGTTTCACCTCATCATGATGGGAATCTCCCGTTCCACCTCATCATGATGGGAATCTCCCGTTCCACCACATCACCATGAGAATCTCCCGTTCCACCTCATCATGATGAGAATCTCCCGTTTCACCTCTTCATCATGAGAATCTCACGTTCCACCTCATCATGATGACAATCTCCCGTTCCACCACATCATGACGAGAATCTCCCGTTCCACCTCATAACCATGAGAATCTCCCGTTCCACCACATCACTGTGAGAATCTCCCGTTCTACCTCATCATGATGGGAATCTCCCGTTCCACCTCATCATGATGAGAATCTCACGTTCCACCTCATCACCATGAGAATCTCCCGTTCCACCTCATCACCATAAGAATCTCCTGTTCCACCACATCACTGTGAGAATCTCCTTTTCAACCACATTACTGTGAGATTCTCCCGTTCCACCTCATCATGATGAGAATCTCCCGTTCCACCACATCACCATGAGAATCTGCCGTTCCACCTCATCATGATGAGAATCTCCCGTTCCACCTCATCACCATGAGACTCTCCCGTTCCACCTATTAATGATGAGAATCTCCTGTTTCACATCATCATGATGAGAATAACCCGTTTCACCTCATCACCATTTAAATCTCCCATTCCACCTCATCATGATGAGAATCTCCCGTTTCACCTCTTCATCATGAGAATCTCCCGTTCCACCTCATCATGATGAGAATCTCCCGTTTCACCTCTTCATCATGGGAATCTCCCGTTCCACCTCATCATGATGGGAATCTCCCGTTCCACCACATCACCATGAGAATCTCCCGTTCCACCTGATCATGATGAGAATCTCCCGTTCCACCTCATCATGATGACAATCTCCCGTTCCACCACATCATGATGGGAATTTCCCGTTTCACCTCATCATGATGGGAATCTCCCGTTCCACCTCATCATGATGGGAATCTCCCGTTCCACCACATCACCATGAGAATCTCCCGTTCCACCTCATCATGATGAGAATCTCCCGTTTCACCTCTTCATCATGAGAATCTCCCGTTCCACCTCATCATGATGACAATCTCCCGTTCCACCACATCATGACGAGAATCTCCCGTTCCACCTCATAACCATGAGAATCTCCCGTTCCACCACATCACTGTGAGAATCTCCCGTTCTACCTCATCATGATGGGAATCTCCCGTTCCACCTCATCATGATGAGAATCTCACGTTCCACCTCATCACCATGAGAATCTCCCGTTCCACCTCATCACCATAAGAATCTCCTGTTCCACCACATCACTGTGAGAATCTCCTTTTCAACCACATTACTGTGAGAATCTCCCGTTTCTCCTCTTCACCATGAGATTCTCCCGTTCCACCTCATCATGATGAGAATCTCACGTTCCACCTCATCACCATGAGAATGTCCCGTTCCACCTCATCACCATAAGAATCTCCTGTTCCACCACATCACTGTGAGAATCTCCTTTTCAACCACATTACTGTGAGAATCTCCCGTTTCTCCTCTTCACCATGAGAATATCCCGTTCCAACTCATCACCATGAGAATCTCCTGTTCCACCACATCACCATGAGATTCTCCCGTTCCCCCTCATCATGATGAAAATCTCCTGTTCCACCACATCACCATGAGATTCTCCCGTTCCACCTCATCACCATGAGAATCTCCCGTTCCACCTATTAATGATGAGAATCTCCCGTTTCACCTCATCATGATGAGAATCTCCCGTTCCACCTCATCATGATGAGAATCTCCAGATCCACCTCATCATTATGAGAATCTCCCGTTTCACCTCATCACCATGAGAATCTCCTTTTCAAGCACATTACTGTGAGAATCTCCTCTTCCACCTCATCATGATGAGAATCTCCCTTTCGAACTCATCATTATGAACATCTCCCGTTCCACCACATCACCATGGAAGTCTTGCGTTCCACTTCATCATGATGAGAATCTCCCGTTCCACCTCTTCACCATAAGAATCTCCCGTTCCACCACATCACCATGAGAATCTACCGTACCACCTCATCACGATGAGAATCTCCCGTTCCACCACATCAACATGAGAATCTCCCGTTCCACCACAAAATGATAAGAATATCACGTTCCACATCATCATGATGAGAATCTCCCGTTCCACCTGATCATGATGAGAATCTCCCGTTCTAACTAATGACCATGAGATTCTCCCGGTCCACCTCATCATGATGAGAATCTCCCGTTCCACCTCATTACTATGAGATTTTCCCATTCCACCTCATCACCATGAAAATCTCCCGTTCCACCACATCACGATGAGAATCTCCCGTTCCACCTATTAATGATGAGAATCTCCCGTGTCACCTCATCACCATGAGAATCTCCCGTTCCACCTCATCATGATGAGAATCTCCCGTTCCACCACATCACCATGAGAATCTGCCGTTCCACCTCTTCATCATTAGAATCTCCCGTTCCACCTCATCACCATGAGAATCTCCCGTTCCACCTCGTCACCATGAGAATCTCCTGTTCCACCTCATCACCATGAGAATCTCCCGTTCCACCTATTAATGATGAGAATCTCCTGTTTCACATCATCATGATGAGAATAACCCGTTTCACCTCATCATGATGAGAATCTCCAGGTCCACCTCATCATGATGAGAATCTACCGTTTCACCTCTTCATCATGAGAATCTCCCGTTCCACCTCATCATGATGGGAATCTCCCGTTCCACCACATCACCATGAGAATCTCCCGTTCCACCTCATCATGATGGGAATCTCCCGTTCCACCTCATCACCAAGAGAATCTACCGTTTCACCTCATCACCATGAGAATCTTCCGTTCCACCACATCACCATGAGAATCTCCCGTTCCACCTCATCACCATGAGAATCTCCCGTTCCACCACATCACCATGAGAATCTCCCGTTTCACCTATTAATAATGAGAATCTCCCGTTTCACCTCATCATGATGAGAATCTCCCGTTTCACCTCATCATGATGAGAATCTCCAGTTCCACCTCTTCACCATAAGAATCTCCCGTTCCACCACATCACCATGAGAATCTACCGTACCACCTCATCACGATGAGAATCTCCCGTTCCACCACATCAACATGAGAATCTCCCGTTCCACCACAAAATGATAAGAATATCACGTTCCACATCATCATGATGAGAATCTCCCGTTCCACCTGATCATGATGAGAATCTCCCGTTCTAACTAATGACCATGAGATTCTCCCGGTCCACCTCATCATGATGAGAATCTCCCGTTCCACCTCATTACTATGAGATTTTCCCATTCCACCTCATCACCATGAAAATCTCCCGTTCCACCACATCACGATGAGAATCTCCCGTTCCACCTATTAATGATGAGAATCTCCCGTGTCACCTCATCACCATGAGAATCTCCCGTTCCACCTCATCATGATGAGAATCTCCCGTTCCACCACATCACCATGAGAATCTGCCGTTCCACCTCTTCATCATTAGAATCTCCCGTTCCACCTCATCACCATGAGAATCTCCCGTTCCACCTCGTCACCATGAGAATCTCCTGTTCCACCTCATCACCATGAGAATCTCCCGTTCCACCTATTAATGATGAGAATCTCCTGTTTCACATCATCATGATGAGAATAACCCGTTTCACCTCATCATGATGAGAATCTCCAGGTCCACCTCATCATGATGAGAATCTACCGTTTCACCTCTTCATCATGAGAATCTCCCGTTCCACCTCATCATGATGGGAATCTCCCGTTCCACCACATCACCATGAGAATCTCCCGTTCCACCTCATCATGATGGGAATCTCCCGTTCCACCTCATCACCAAGAGAATCTACCGTTTCACCTCATCACCATGAGAATCTTCCGTTCCACCACATCACCATGAGAATCTCCCGTTCCACCTCATCACCATGAGAATCTCCCGTTCCACCACATCACCATGAGAATCTCCCGTTTCACCTATTAATAATGAGAATCTCCCGTTTCACCTCATCATGATGAGAATCTCCCGTTTCACCTCATCATGATGAGAATCTCCAGTTCCACCTCATCATGATGAGAATCTCCCGTTTCACCTCTTCATCATGAGAATCTCCCGCTCTACCTCATCATGATGGGAATCTCCCGTTCCACCTCATCATGATGGGAATCTCCCGTTCCACCTCATCATGATGGGAATCTCCCGTTCCACCACATCACCATTAGAATCTCCCATTCCACCTCATCATGATGAGACTCTCCCGTTTCACCTCTTCATCATGAGAATCTCCCGTTCCACCTCATCATGATGAGAATCTCCCGTTTCACCTCTTCATCATGGGAATCTCCCGTTCCACCTCATCATGATGGGAATCTCCCGTTCCACCACATCACCATGAGAATCTCCCGTTCCACCTGATCATGATGAGAATCTCCCGTTCCACCTCATCATGATGACAATCTCCCGTTCCACCACATTATGATGGGAATTTCCCGTTTCACCTCATCATGATGGGAATCTCCCGTTCCACCTCATCATGAATGGAATCTCCCGTTCCACCACATCACCATGAGAATCTCCCGTTCCACCTCATCATGATGAGAATCTCCCGTTTCACCTCTTCATCATGAGAATCTCACGTTCCACCTCATCATGATGACAATCTCCCGTTCCACCACATCATGACGAGAATCTCCCGTTCCACCTCATAACCATGAGAATCTCCCGTTCCACCACATCACTGTGAGAATCTCCCGTTCTACCTCATCATGATGGGAATCTCCCGTTCCACCTCATCATGATGAGAATCTCACGTTCCACCTCATCACCATGAGAATCTCCCGTTCCACCTCATCACCATAAGAATCTCCTGTTCCACCACATCACTGTGAGAATCTCCTTTTCAACCACATTACTGTGAGAATCTCCCGTTTCTCCTCTTCACCATGAGAATATCCCGTTCCAACTCATCACCATGAGAATCTCCTGTTCCACCACATCACCATGAGATTCTCCCGTTCCCCCTCATCATGATGAAAATCTCCTGTTCCACCACATCACCATGAGATTCTCCCGTTCCACCTCATCACCATGAGAATCTCCCGTTCCACCTATTAATGATGAGAATCTCCCGTTTCACCTCATCATGATGAGAATCTCCCGTTCCACCTCATCATGATGAGAATCTCCAGATCCACCTCATCATTATGAGAATCTCCCGTTTCACCTCATCACCATGAGAATCTCCTTTTCAAGCACATTACTGTGAGAATCTCCTCTTCCACCTCATCATGATGAGAATCTCCCTTTCGAACTCATCATTATGAACATCTCCCGTTCCACCACATCACCATGGAAGTCTTGCGTTCCACTTCATCATGATGAGAATCTCCCGTTCCACCTCTTCACCATAAGAATCTCCCGTTCCACTTCATACAATTAGAATCTCCCATTCCACCACATCACCATGAGAATCTACCGTACCACCTCATCACGATGAGAATCTCCCGTTCCACCACATCAACATGAGAATCTCCCGTTCCACCACAAAATGATAAGAATATCACGTTCCACATCATCATGATGAGAATCTCCCGTTCCACCTGATCATGATGAGAATCTCCCGTTCTAACTAATGACCATGAGATTCTCCCGGTCCACCTCATCATGATGAGAATCTCCCATTCCACCTCATTACTATGAGATTTTCCCTTTCCACCTCATCACCATGAAAATCTCCCGTTCCACCACATCACGATGACAATCTCCCGTTCCACCTACTAATGATGAGAATCTCCCGTGTCACCTCATCACCATGGGAATCTCCCGTTCCACCTCATCATGATGAGAATCTCCCGTTCCACCACATCACCATGAGAATCTGCCGTTCCACCTCTTCATCATTAGAATCTCCCGTTCTACCACATCACCATGGGAATCTCCCGTTCCACCTCATCATGATGAGAATCTCCCGTTCCACCACATCACCATGAGATTCTCCCGTTCCACTTCATCACCATGAGAATCTCCCGTTCCACCTATTAATGATGAGAATGTCCCGTTTCACCTCATCATGATCAGAATCTCCCGTTCTACCTCATCATGATGGGAATCTCCCGTTCCACCTCATCATGATGAGAATCTCACGTTCCACCTCATCACCATGAGAATCTCTCGTTCCACCATATCACCATGAGAATCTCCCGTTCGACCTCTTCATCATTAGAATCTCCCGTTCTACCTCATCACCATGAGAATCTCCTGTTCCACCACATCACTGTGAGAATCTCCTGTTCCACCTCATCATGATGACAATCTCCCGTTCCACCTCATCATGATTAGAATCTCCCGTTCCACCTCATCACCATGAGAATCTCCCGTTCCACCACATCATGATGAGCATCTCCTGTTCCACCACATCACCATGAGAATCTCCCGTTTCTCCTCTTCACCATGAGAATCTCCCGTTCCACCATATCACCATGAGAATCTCCCGTTCGACCTCATCATGATGAGCATCTCCCGTTCCACCACATCACCATGAGAATCTCCCGTTCCCCCTCATCATGATGAGAATCTCCGGTTTCACCTCATCATGATGAGAATCTCCCGTTTCTCCTCTTCACCATGAGAATCTCCCGTTCCACCTCATCACCATGAGAATATCCTGTTCCACCACATCACCATGAGAATCTCCCGTTCCACCTCATCACCATGAGAATCTCCCGTTCCACCTATTAATGATGAGAATCTCCCGTTTCACCTCATCATGATGAGAATCTCCCGTTCCACCTCATCATGATGAGAATCTCCAGTTCCACCTCATCATTATGAGAATCTCCCGTTCCACCTCATCACCATGAGAATCTCCTTTTCAAGCACATTACTGTGAGAATCTCCTGTTCCACCTCATCATGATGAGAATCTCCCGTTCGAACTCATCATTATGAACATCTCCCAATCCACTACATCACCATGGAAGTCTTGCGTTCCACTTCATCATGATGAGAATCTCCCGATCCACCTCTTCACCATAAGAATCTCCCGTTCCACTTCATCACCATGAGAATCTACCATTCCACCACATCACCATGACAATCTACCGTTCCACCTCATCACGATGAGAATCTCCCGTTCCACCACATCATGATGAGAATCTCCCGTTCCACCTGATCATGATGAGAATCTCCCGTTCTAACTAATGACCATGAGAATCTCCCGCTCCACCACATCAACATGAGAGTCTACCGTTCCACCTCATCACCATGAGATTCTCCCGTTCCACCTAGTCACCATGAGATTCTCCCGGTCCACCTCATCATGATGAGAATCTCCCGTTCGACCTCATTACTATGAGATTTTCCCATTCCACCTCATCACCATGAAAATCTCCCGTTCCACCTCATTACTATGAGAATCTCCCGTTCCACCTCATTACTATGAGATTTTCCCATTCCACCTCATCACCATGAAAATCTCCCGTTCCACCACATCACGATGAGAATCTCCCGTTCCACCTACTAATGATGAGAATCTCCCGTGTCACCTCATCATGATGAGAATCTCCCGTTCCACCACATCACCATGAGAATCTGCCGTTCCACCTCATCATGATGAGAATCTCCCGTTCCACCACATCACCATGAGAATCTGCCGTTCCACCTCATCATGATGACAATCTCCCGTTCCACCACATCATGACGAGAATCTCCCGTTCCACCTCATAACCATGAGAATCTCCCGTTCCACCACATCACTGTGAGAATCTCCCGTTCTTCCTCATCATGATGGGAATCTCCCGTTCCACCTCATCATGATGAGAATCTCACGTTCCACCTCATCACCATGAGAATCTCCCGTTCCACCTCATCACCATGAGAATATCCCGTTCCAACTCATCACCATGAGAATCTCCTGTTCCACCACATCACCATGAGATTCTCCCGTTCCCCCTCATCATGATGAAAATCTCCTGTTCCACCACATCACCATGAGATTCTCCCGTTCCACCTCATCACCATGAGAATCTCCCGTTCCACCTATTAATGATGAGAATCTCCCGTTTCACCTCATCATGATTAGAATCTCCCGTTCCACCTCATCATGATGAGAATCTCCAGTTCCACCTCATCATTATGAGAATCTCCCGTTTCACCTCATCACCATGAGAATCTCCTTTTCAAGCACATTACTGTGAGAATCTACTTTTCCACCTCATCATGATGAGAATCTCCCTTTCGAACTCATCATTATGAACATCTCCCGTTCCACCACATCACCATGGAAGTCTTGCGTTCCACTTCATCATGATGAGAATCTCCCGTTCCACCTCTTCACCATAAGAATCTCCCGTTCCACTTCATACAATTAGAATCTCCCATTCCACCACATCACCATGAGAATCTACCGTACCACCTCATCACGATGAGAATCTCCCGTTCCACCACATCAACATGAGAATCTCCCGTTCCACCACAAAATGATAAGAATATCACGTTCCACATCATCATGATGAGAATCTCCCGTTCCACCTGATCATGATGAGAATCTCCCGTTCTAACTAATGACCATGAGATTCTCCCGGTCCACCTCATCATGATGAGAATCTCCCGTTCCACCTCATTACTATGAGATTTTCCCATTCCACCTCATCACCATGAAAATCTCCCGTTCCACCACATCACGATGAGAATCTCCCGTTCCACCAACTAATGATGAGAATCTCCCAAGTCACCTCATCATGATGAGAATCTCCCGTTCCACCACATCACCATGGGAATCTCCCGTTCCACCTCATCATGATGAGAATCTCCCGTTCCACCACATCACCATGAGAATCTGCCGTTCCACCTCATCATGATGAGAATCTCCCATTCCACCTCATCATGATGAGAATCTCCCGTTCCACCACATCACCATGAGATTCTCCCGTTCCACTTCATCACCATGAGAATCTCCCGTTCCACCTATTAATGATGAGAATCTCCCGTTTCACCTCATCATGATGAGAATCTCCCGTTCTACCTCATCATGATGGGAATCTCCCGTTCCACCTCATCATGATGAGAATCTCACGTTCCACCTCATCACCATGAGAATCTCCCGTTCCACCATATCACCATGAGAATCTCCCGTTCGACCTCTTCATCATTAGAATCTCCCGTTCTACCTCATCACCATGAGAATCTCCTGTTCCACCACATCACTGTGAGAATCTCCTGTTCCACCTCATCATGATGAGAATCTCCCGTTCCACCTCATCATGATGAGAATCTCCCGTTCCACCACATCATGATGAGAATCTCCCGTTCCACCACATCATGATGAGCATCTCCCGTTCCACCACATCACCATGAGAATCTCCCGTTCCCCCTCATCATGATGAGAATCTCCCGTTTCACCTCATCATGATGAGAATGTCCCGTTTCTCCTCTTCACCATGAGAATCTCCCGTTCCACCATATCACCATGAGAATATCCCGTTCGACCTCATCAAGATGAGCATCTCCCGTTCCACCACATCACCATGAGAATCTCCCGTTCCCCCTCATCATGATGAGAATCTCCCGTTTCAGCTCATATGATGGGAATCTCCCGTTCCACCACATCACCATGAGAATCTCCCATTCCACCTCATCATGATGAGAATCTCCCGTTTCACCTCTTCATCATGAGAATCTCCCGTTCCACCTCATCATGATGAGAATCTCCCGTTTCACCTCTTCATCATGGGAATCTCCCGTTCCACCTCATCATGATGGGAATCTCCCGTTCCACCACATCACCATGAGAATCTCCCGTTCCACCTCATCATGATGAGAATCTCCCGTTCCACCTCATCATGATGACAATCTCCAGTTCCACCACATCATGATGGGAATTTCCCGTTCCACCTCATCATGATGGGAATCTCCCGTTCCATCACATCACCATGAGAATCTCCCGTTCCACCTCATCATGATGAGAATCTCCTGTTTCACCTCTTCATCATGAGAATCTCACGTTCCACCTCATCATGATGACAATCTCCCGTTCCACCATATCATGACGAGAATCTCTCGTTCCACCTCATCACCATGAGAATCTCCCGTTCCACCTCATCACCAAGAGAATCTACCGTTTCACCTCATCACCATGGAAATCTTCCGTTCTACCTCATCACCATAAGAATCTCCTGTTCCACCACATCACTGTGAGAATCTCCCGTTCCACCTCATCATGATGAGAATCTCCCGTTCCACCTCATCATGATGAGAATCTCCCGTTCCACCTCATCACCATGAGAATCTCCCGTTCCACCATATCACCATGAGAATCTCCCGTTCGACCTCATCATGAAGAGCATCTCCCGTTCCACCACATCACCATGAGAATCTCCCGTTCCCCCTCATCATGATGAGAATCTCCAAATTTCACCTCATCATGATGAGAATCTCCCGTTTCTCCTCTTCACCATGAGAATCTCCCGTTCCACCTCATCACCATGAGAATCTCCTGTTCCACCACATCACCATGAGAATCTCCCGTTCCCCCTCATCATGATGAGAATCTCCCCTTCCACCTCATCACCATGAGATTCTCCCGTTCCACCTCATCACCATGAGAATCTCCCGTTCCACCTATTAATGATGAGAATCTCCCGTTTCACCTCATCATGATGGGAATCTCCCGTTCCACCTCATCATGATGAGAATCTCCCATTCCACCTCATCACCATGAGAATCTCCCGTTCCACCATATCACCATGAGAATCTCCCGTTCGACCTCTTCATCATTAGAATCTCCCGTTCTACCTCATCACCATGAGAATCTCCTGTTCCACCACATCACTGTGAGAATCTCCTGTTCCACTTCATCATGATGAGAATCTCCCGTTCCAACTCATCATGATGAGAATCTCCCGTTCCACCACATCATGATGAGAATCTCCCGTTCCACCATATCATGATGAGCATCTCCCGTTCCACCACATCACCATGAGAATCTCCCGTTCCCCCTCATCATGATGAGAATCTCCAGTTTCACCTCATCATGATGAGAATCTCCCGTTTCTCCTCTTCACCATGAGAATCTCCCGTTCCACCATATCACCATGAGAATCTCCCGTTCGACCTCATCATGATGAGCATCTCCCGTTCCAGCACATCACCATGAGAATCTCCCGTTTCACCTCATCACCATGAGATTCTCCCGTTCCCCCTCATCATGATGAGAATCTCCCGTTCCACTACATCACCATGAGATTCTCCCGTTCCACCTCATCACCATGAGAATCTCCCGTTCCACCTCATCACCATGAGAATCTCCTGTTCCACCACATAACCATGAGAATCTCCCGTTCCAACTCATCATGATGAGAATCTCCCGTTCCACCACATCATGATGAGAATCTCCCGTTCCACCATATCATGATGAGCATCTCCCGTTCCACCACATCACCATGAGAATCTCCCGTTCCCCCTCATCATGATGAGAATCTCCAGTTTCACCTCATCATGATGAGAATCTCCCGTTTCTCCTCTTCACCATGAGAATCTCCCGTTCCACCATATCACCATGAGAATCTCCCGTTCGACCTCATCATGATGAGCATCTCCCGTTCCAGCACATCACCATGAGAATCTCCCGTTTCACCTCATCACCATGAGATTCTCCCGTTCCCCCTCATCATGATGAGAATCTCCCGTTCCACTACATCACCATGAGATTCTCCCGTTCCACCTCATCACCATGAGAATCTCCCGTTCCACCTCATCACCATGAGAATCTCCTGTTCCACCACATAACCATGAGAATCTCCCGTTCCGCCTCATCATGATGAGAATCTCCCGTTTCACCTCATCACCATGAGATTCTCCCGTTCCCCCTCATCATGATGAGAATCTCCCGTTCCACCTCATCACCATGAGAATCTCCCGTTCCACCTATTAATGATGAGAATCTCCCGTTTCACCTCATCATGATGAGAATCTCCTGTTCCACCTCATCATGATGAGAATCTCCAGTTCCACCTCATCATTATGAGAATCTCCCGTTTCACCTCTTCATCATGAGAATCTCCCGTTCCACCTCATCACCATGAGAATCTCCTTTTCAACCACATTACTGTGAGAATCTCCCGTTTCTCCTCTTCACCATGAGAATATCCCGTTCCACCTCATCACCATGAGAATTTCCCGTTCCACCTCATCATGATGAGAATCTCCCGTTCCACCTCGTCACCATGAGAATCTCCCGTTCCACCATATCATCATGAGAATCTCCTGTTCCACCTCATCATGATGAGAATATCCCGTTCCACCTCATCATGATGAGAATCTCCCGTTACACCACATCACCATGAGAATCTCCCGTTCCCCTTCATCATGATAAGAATTTCCCGTTTCACCTCATCATGATGAGAATCTCCCGTTCCACCACATCACCATGAGATTCTCCCGTTCCACCTCATCACCATGAGAATCTCCCGTTCCACCACATCACCATGAGAATCTCCCGTTCCACCTATTAATGATGAGAATCTCCCGTTTCACCTCATCATGATGAGAATGTCCCGTTCCACCTCATCATGATGAGAATCTTCCGTTACACCACATCACCATGAGAATCTCCCGTTCCACCACATCACCATGAGAATCTCCCGTTCCACCTCATCACCATGAGAATCTCCCATTCCACCTAATCACCATAAGAATCTTACGTTCCACCTCATCATGATGAGAATCTCCCGTTCCACCTCATCATGATGAGAATGTCCCGTTTCTCCTCTTCACCATGAGAATCTCCCGTTCCACCATATCACCATGAGAATCTCCCGTTCGACCTCATCAAGATGAGCATCTCCCGTTCCACCACATCACCATGAGAATCTCCCGTTCCCCCTCATCATGATGAGAATCTCCCGTTTCAGCTCATCATGATGAGAATCTCCCGTTTCTCCTCTTCACCATGAGAATCTCCCGTTCCACCTCATCACCATGAGAATCTCCTGTTCCACCACATCACCATGAGAGTCTCCCGTTCCACCTCATCACCATGAGAATCTCCCGTTCCACCTATTAATGATGAGAATCTCCCGTTTCACCTCATCATGATGAGAATCTCCCGTTCCACCTCATATGATGGGAATCTCCCGTTCCACCACATCACCATGAGAATCTCCCATTCCACCTCATCATGATGAGAATCTCCCGTTTCACCTCTTCATCATGAGAATCTCCCGTTCCACCTCATCATGATGAGAATCTCCCGTTTCACCTCTTCATCATGGGAATCTCCCGTTCCACCTCATCATGATGGGAATCTCCCGTTCCACCACATCACCATGAGAATCTCCCGTTCCACCTCATCATGATGAGAATCTCCCGTTCCACCTCATCATGATGACAATCTCCAGTTCCACCACATCATGATGGGAATTTCCCGTTCCACCTCATCATGATGGGAATCTCCCATTCCACCTCATCACCATGAAAATCTCCCGTTCCACCACATCACGATGAGAATCTCCCGTTCCACCAACTAATGATGAGAATCTCCCGTGTCACCTCATCATGATGAGAATCTCCCGTTCCACCACATCACCATGGGAATCTCCCGTTCCACCTCATCATGATGAGAATCTCCCGTTCCACCACATCACCATGAGAATCTGCCGTTCCACCTCATCATGATGAGAATCTCCCGTTCCACCTCATCATGATGAGAATCTCCCGTTCCACCTCATCACCATGAGAATCTCCCGTTCCACCATATCACCATGAGAATCTCCCGTTCGACCTCATCATGAAGAGCATCTCCCGTACCACCACATCACCATGAGAATCTCCCGTTCCCCCTCATCATGATGAGAATCTCCAAATTTCACCTCATCATGATGAGAATCTCCCGTTTCTCCTCTTCACCATGAGAATCTCCCGTTCCACCTCATCACCATGAGAATCTCCTGTTCCACCACATCACCATGAGAATCTCCCGTTCCCCCTCATCATGATGAGAATCTCCCCTTCCACCTCATCACCATGAGATTCTCCCGTTCCACCTCATCACCATGAGAATCTCCCGTTCCACCTATTAATGATGAGAATCTCCCGTTTCACCTCATCATGATGGGAATCTCCCGTTCCACCACATCACCATGAGATTCTCCCGTTCCACTTCATCACCATGAGAATCTCCCGTTCCACCTATTAATGATGAGAATCTCCCGTTTCACCTCATCATGATGAGAATCTCCCGTTCTACCTCATCATGATGGGAATCTCCCGTTCCACCTCATCATGATGAGAATCTCACGTTCCACCTCATCACCATGAGAATCTCCCGTTCCACCATATCACCATGAGAATCTCCCGTTCGACCTCTTCATCATTAGAATCTCCCGTTCTACCTCATCACCATGAGAATCTCCTGTTCCACCACATCACTGTGAGAATCTCCTGTTCCACCTCATCATGATGAGAATCTCCCGTTCCACCTCATCATGATGAGAATCTCCCGTTCCACCACATCATGATGAGAATCTCCCGTTCCACCACATCATGATGAGCATCTCCCGTTCCACCACATCACCATGAGAATCTCCCGTTCCCCCTCATCATGATGAGAATCTCCCGTTTCACCTCATCATGATGAGAATGTCCCGTTTCTCCTCTTCACCATGAGAATCTCCCGTTCCACCATATCACCATGAGAATATCCCGTTCGACCTCATCAAGATGAGCATCTCCCGTTCCACCACATCACCATGAGAATCTCCCGTTCCCCCTCATCATGATGAGAATCTCCCGTTTCAGCTCATATGATGGGAATCTCCCGTTCCACCACATCACCATGAGAATCTCCCATTCCACCTCATCATGATGAGAATCTCCCGTTTCACCTCTTCATCATGAGAATCTCCCGTTCCACCTCATCATGATGAGAATCTCCCGTTTCACCTCTTCATCATGGGAATCTCCCGTTCCACCTCATCATGATGGGAATCTCCCGTTCCACCACATCACCATGAGAATCTCCCGTTCCACCTCATCATGATGAGAATCTCCCGTTCCACCTCATCATGATGACAATCTCCAGTTCCACCACATCATGATGGGAATTTCCCGTTCCACCTCATCATGATGGGAATCTCCCGTTCCATCACATCACCATGAGAATCTCCCGTTCCACCTCATCATGATGAGAATCTCCTGTTTCACCTCTTCATCATGAGAATCTCCCGTTCCACCTCATCATGATGACAATCTCCCGTTCCACCATATCATGACGAGAATCTCTCGTTCCACCTCATCACCAAGAGAATCTACCGTTTCACCTCATCACCATGGAAATCTTCCGTTCTACCTCATCACCATAAGAATCTCCTGTTCCACCACATCACTGTGAGAATCTCCCGTTCCACCTCATCATGATGAGAATCTCCCGTTCCACCTCATCATGATGAGAATCTCCCGTTCCACCTCATCACCATGAGAATCTCCCGTTCCACCATATCACCATGAGAATCTCCCGTTCGACCTCATCATGAAGAGCATCTCCCGTTCCACCACATCACCATGAGAATCTCCCGTTCCCCCTCATCATGATGAGAATCTCCAAATTTCACCTCATCATGATGAGAATCTCCCGTTTCTCCTCTTCACCATGAGAATCTCCCGTTCCACCTCATCACCATGAGAATCTCCTGTTCCACCACATCACCATGAGAATCTCCCGTTCCCCCTCATCATGATGAGAATCTCCCCTTCCACCTCATCACCATGAGATTCTCCCGTTCCACCTCATCACCATGAGAATCTCCCGTTCCACCTATTAATGATGAGAATCTCCCGTTTCACCTCATCATGATGGGAATCTCCCGTTCCACCTCATCATGATGAGAATCTCCCATTCCACCTCATCACCATGAGAATCTCCCGTTCCACCATATCACCATGAGAATCTCCCGTTCGACCTCTTCATCATTAGAATCTCCCGTTCTACCTCATCACCATGAGAATCTCCTGTTCCACCACATCACTGTGAGAATCTCCTGTTCCACTTCATCATGATGAGAATCTCCCGTTCCAACTCATCATGATGAGAATCTCCCGTTCCACCACATCATGATGAGAATCTCCCGTTCCACCATATCATGATGAGCATCTCCCGTTCCACCACATCACCATGAGAATCTCCCGTTCCCCCTCATCATGATGAGAATCTCCCGTTTCACCTCATCATGATGAGAATCTCCCGTTTCTCCTCTTCACCATGAGAATCTCCCGTTCCACCATATCACCATGAGAATCTCCCGTTCGACCTCATCATGATGAGCATCTCCCGTTCCAGCACATCACCATGAGAATCTCCCGTTTCACCTCATCACCATGAGATTCTCCCGTTCCCCCTCATCATGATGAGAATCTCCCGTTCCACTACATCACCATGAGATTCTCCCGTTCCACCTCATCACCATGAGAATCTCCCGTTCCACCTCATCACCATGAGAATCTCCTGTTCCACCACATAACCATGAGAATCTCCCGTTCCGCCTCATCATGATGAGAATCTCCCGTTTCACCTCATCACCATGAGATTCTCCCGTTCCCCCTCATCATGATGAGAATCTCCCGTTCCACCTCATCACCATGAGAATCTCCCGTTCCACCTATTAATGATGAGAATCTCCCGTTTCACCTCATCATGATGAGAATCTCCTGTTCCACCTCATCATGATGAGAATCTCCAGTTCCACCTCATCATTATGAGAATCTCCCGTTTCACCTCTTCATCATGAGAATCTCCCGTTCCACCTCATCACCATGAGAATCTCCTTTTCAACCACATTACTGTGAGAATCTCCCGTTTCTCCTCTTCACCATGAGAATATCCCGTTCCACCTCATCACCATGAGAATTTCCCGTTCCACCTCATCATGATGAGAATCTCCCGTTCCACCTCGTCACCATGAGAATCTCCCGTTCCACCATATCATCATGAGAATCTCCTGTTCCACCTCATCATGATGAGAATATCCCGTTCCACCTCATCATGATGAGAATCTCCCGTTACACCACATCACCTTGAGAATCTCCCGTTCCCCTTCATCATGATAAGAATTTCCCGTTTCACCTCATCATGATGAGAATCTCCCGTTCCACCACATCACCATGAGATTCTCCCGTTCCACCTCATCACCATGAGAATCTCCCGTTCCACCACATCACCATGAGAATCTCCCGTTCCACCTATTAATGATGAGAATCTCCCGTTTCACCTCATCATGATGAGAATGTCCCGTTCCACCTCATCATGATGAGAATCTTCCGTTACACCACATCACCATGAGAATCTCCCGTTCCACCACATCACCATGAGAATCTCCCGTTCCACCTCATCACCATGAGAATCTCCCATTCCACCTAATCACCATAAGAATCTTACGTTCCACCTCATCATGATGAGAATCTCCCGTTCCACCTCATCATGATGAGAATGTCCCGTTTCTCCTCTTCACCATGAGAATCTCCCGTTCCACCATATCACCATGAGAATCTCCAGTTCGACCTCATCAAGATGAGCATCTCCCGTTCCACCACATCACCATGAGAATCTCCCGTTCCCCCTCATCATGATGAGAATCTCCCGTTTCAGCTCATCATGATGAGAATCTCCCGTTTCTCCTCTTCACCATGAGAATCTCCCGTTCCACCTCATCACCATGAGAATCTCCTGTTCCACCACATCACCATGAGAATCTCCCGTTCCACCTCATCACCATGAGAATCTCCCGTTCCACCTATTAATGATGAGAATCTCCCGTTTCACCTCATCATGATGAGAATCTCCCGTTCCACCTCATATGATGGGAATCTCCCGTTCCACCACATCACCATGAGAATCTCCCATTCCACCTCATCATGATGAGAATCTCCCGTTTCACCTCTTCATCATGAGAATCTCCCGTTCCACCTCATCATGATGAGAATCTCCCGTTTCACCTCTTCATCATGGGAATCTCCCGTTCCACCTCATCATGATGAGAATCTCCCGTTCCACCACATCACCATGAGAATCTCCCGTTCCACCTCATCATGATGAGAATCTCCCGTTCCACCTCATCATGATGACAATCTCCAGTTCCACCACATCATGATGGGAATTTCCCGTTCCACCTCATCATGATGGGAATCTCCCGTTCCACCACATCACCATGAGAATCTCCCGTTCCACCTCATCATGATGAGAATCTCCTGTTTCACCTCTTCATCATGAGAATCTCACGTTCCACCTCATCATGATGACAATCTCCCGTTCCACCATATCATGACGAGAATCTCCCGTTCCACCTCATCACCATGAGAATCTCCCGTTCCACCTCATCACCAAGAGAATCTACCGTTTACCTCATCACCATGGAAATCTTCCGTTCTACCTCATCACCATAAGAATCTCCTGTTCCACCACATCACTGTGAGAATCTCCTGTTCCACCTCATCATGATGAGAATCTCCCGTTCCACCTCATCATGATGAGAATCTCCCGTTCCACCTCATCACCATGAGAATCTCCCGTTCCACCATATCACCATGAGAATCTCCCGTTCGACCTCATCATGAAGAGCATCTCCCGTTCCACCACATCACCATGAGAATCTCCCGTTCCCCCTCATCATGATGAGAATCTCCAAATTTCACCTCATCATGATGAGAATCTCCCGTTTCTCCTCTTCACCATGAGAATCTCCCGTTCCACCATATCACCATGAGAATCTCCCGTTCGACCTCATCAAGATGAGCATCTCCCGTTCCACCACATCACCATGAGAATCTCCCGTTCCCCCTCATCATGATGAGAATCTCCCGTTTCAGCTCATCATGATGAGAATCTCCCGTTTCTCCTCTTCACCATGAGAATCTCCCGTTCCACCTCATCACCATGAGAATCTCCTGTTCCACCACATCACCATGAGAATCTCCCGTTCCACCTCATCACCATGAGAATCTCCCGTTCCACCTATTAATGATGAGAATCTCCCGTTTCACCTCATCATGATGAGAATCTCCCGTTCCACCTCATATGATGGGAATCTCCCGTTCCACCACATCACCATGAGAATCTCCCATTCCACCTCATCATGATGAGAATCTCCCGTTTCACCTCTTCATCATGAGAATCTCCCGTTCCACCTCATCATGATGAGAATCTCCCGTTTCACCTCTTCATCATGGGAATCTCCCGTTCCACCTCATCATGATGGGAATCTCCCGTTCCACCACATCACCATGAGAATCTCCCGTTCCACCTCATCATGATGAGAATCTCCCGTTCCACCTCATCATGATGACAATCTCCAGTTCCACCACATCATGATGGGAATTTCCCGTTCCACCTCATCATGATGGGAATCTCCCGTTCCACCACATCACCATGAGAATCTCCCGTACCACCTCATCATGATGAGAATCTCCTGTTTCACCTCTTCATCATGAGAATCTCACGTTCCACCTCATCATGATGACAATCTCCCGTTCCACCATATCATGACGAGAATCTCTCGTTCCACCTCATCACCATGAGAATCTCCCGTTCCACCTCATCACCAAGAGAATCTACCGTTTCACCTCATCACCATGGAAATCTTCCGTTCTACCTCATCACCATAAGAATCTCCTGTTCCACCACATCACTGTGAGAATCTCCTGTTCCACCTCATCATGATGAGAATCTCCCGTTCCACCTCATCATGAAGAGAATCTCCCGTTCCACCTCATCACCATGAGAATCTCCCGTTCCACCATATCACCATGAGAATCTCCCGTTCGACCTCATCATGAAGAGCATCTCCCGTTCCACCACATCACCATGAGAATCTCCCGTTCCCCCTCATCATGATGAGAATCTCCAAATTTCACCTCATCATGATGAGAATCTCCCGTTTCTCCTCTTCACCATGAGAATCTCCCGTTCCACCTCATCACCATGAGAATCTCCTGTTCCACCACATCACCATGAGAATCTCCCGTTCCCCCTCATCATGATGAGAATCTCCCGTTCCACCACATCACCATGAGATTCTCCCGTTCCACCTCATCACCATGAGAATCTCCCGTTCCACCTATTAATGATGAGAATCTCCCGTTTCACCTCATCATGATGGGAATCTCCCGTTCCACCTCATCATGATGAGAATCTCCCATTCCACCTCATCACCATGAGAATCTCCCGTTCCACCATATCACCATGAGAATCTCCCGTTCGACCTCTTCATCATTAGAATCTCCCGTTCTACCTCATCACCATGAGAATCTCCTGTTCCACCACATCACTGTGAGAATCTCCTGTTCCACCTCATCATGATGAGAATCTCCCGTTCCAACTCATCATGATGAGAATCTCCCGTTCCACCACATCATGATGAGAATCTCCCGTTCCACCATATCATGATGAGCATCTCCCGTTCCACCACATCACCATGAGAATCTCCCGTTCCCCCTCATCATGATGAGAATCTCCCGTTTCACCTCATCATGATGAGAATCTCCCGTTTCTCCTCTTCACCATGAGAATCTCCCGTTCCACCATATCACCATGAGAATCTCCCCTTCGACCTCATCATGATGAGCATCTCCCGTTCCAGCACATCACCATGAGAATCTCCCGTTTCACCTCATCACCATGAGATTCTCCCGTTCCCCCTCATCATGATGAGAATCTCCCGTTCCACTACATCACCATGAGATTCTCCCGTTCCACCTCATCACCATGAGAATCTCCCGTTCCACCTCATCACCATGAGAATCTCCTGTTCCACCACATAACCATGAGAATCTCCCGTTCCGCCTCATCATGAGGAGAATCTCCCGTTTCACCTCATCACCATGAGATTCTCCCGTTCCCCCTCATCATGATGAGAATCTCCCGTTCCACCTCATCACCATGAGAATCTCCCGTTCCACCTATTAATGATGAGAATCTCCCGTTTCACCTCATCATGATGAGAATCTCCTGTTCCACCTCATCATGATGAGAATCTCCAATTCCACCTCATCATTATGAGAATCTCCCGTTTTACCTATTAATGATGAGAATCTCCCGTTCCACCTCATCACCATGAGAATCTCCTTTTCAACCACATTACTGTGAGAATCTCCCGTTTCTCCTCTTCACCATGAGAATATCCCGTTCCACCTCATCACCATGAGAATTTCCCGTTCCACCTCATCATGATGAGAATCTCCCGTTCCACCTCGTCACCATGAGAATCTCCCGTTCCACCATATCATCATGAGAATCTCCTGTTCCACCTCATCATGATGAGAATATCCCGTTCCACCTCATCATGATGAGAATCTCCCGTTCCACCACATCACCATGAGAATCTCCCGTTCCCCTTCATCATAATAAGAATTTCCCGTTTCACCTCATCATGATGAGAATCTCCCGTTCCACCACATCACCATGAGATTCTCCCGTTCCACCTCATCACCATGAGAATCTCCCGTTCCACCACATCACCATGAGAATCTCCCGTTCCACCTATTAATGATGAGAATCTCCCGTTTCACCTCATCATGATGAGAATGTCCCGTTCCACCTCATCATGATGAGAATCTTCCGTTACACCACATCACCATGAGAATCTCCCGTTCCACCACATCACCATGAGCATCTCCCGTTCCACCACATCACCATGAGAATCTCCCGTTCCCCCTCATCATGATGAGAATCTCCCGTTTCACCTCATCATGATGAGAATCTCCCGTTTCTCCTCTTCACCATGAGAATCTCCCGTTCCACCATATCACCATGAGAATCTCCCGTTCGACCTCATCATGATGAGCATCTCCCGTTCCACCACATCACCATGAGAATCTCCCGTTTCACCTCATCACCATGAGATTCTCCCGTTCCCCCTCATCATGATGAGAATCTCCCGTTCCACCACATCACCATGAGATTCTCCCGTTCCACCTCATCACCATGAGAATCTCCCGTTACACCTCATCATGATGAGAATCTCCCGTTCCACCACATCACCATGAGATTCTCCCGTTCCACCTCAACACCATGAGAATCTCCCGTTCCACCTCATCACCATGAGAATCTCCTGTTCCACCACATAACCATGAGAATCTCCCGTTCCGCCTCATCATGATGAGAATCTCCCGTTTCACCTCATCACCATGAGATTCTCCCATTCCACCTCATCATGATGAGAATCTCCCGTTCCACCACATCACCATGAGATTCTCCCGTTCCACTTCATCACCATGAGAATCTCCCGTTCCACCTATTAATGATGAGAATCTCCCGTTTCACCTCATCATGATGAGAATCTCCCGTTCTACCTCATCATGATGGGAATCTCCCGTTCCACCTCATCATGATGAGAATCTCACGTTCCACCTCATCACCATGAGAATCTCCCGGTCCACCATATCACCATGAGAATCTCCCGTTCGACCTCTTCAATCATTAGAATCTCCCGTTCTACCTCATCACCATGAGAATCTCCTGTTCCACCACATCACTGTGAGAATCTCCTGTTCCACCTCATCATGATGAGAATCTCCCGTTCCACCTCATCATGATGAGAATCTCCCGTTCCACCACATCATGATGAGAATCTCCCGTTCCACCACATCATGATGAGCATCTCCCGTTCCACCACATCACCATGAGAATCTCCCGTTCCCCCTCATCATGATGAGAATCTCCCGTTTCACCTCATCATGATGAGAATCTCCCGTTTCTCCTCTTCACCATGAGAATCTCCCGTTCCACCTCATCACCATGAGAATCTCCTGTTCCACCACATCACCATGAGAATCTCCCGTTCCACCTTATCATGATGAGAATATCACGTTCCACCTCATCACCATGAGAATCTCCCGTTCCACCATATCACCATGAGAATCTCCCGTTCGA
Organism: Telmatherina bonti; assembly: GCF_933228915.1. NCBI lineage: Eukaryota > Metazoa > Chordata > Actinopteri > Atheriniformes > Telmatherinidae > Telmatherina > Telmatherina bonti. Next base: position 5,939,068 of record NC_136629.1, read on the forward strand.
CCTCTTCAATCATTAGAAACTCGCGTTCTACCTCATCACCATGAGAATCTCCTGTTCCACCACATCACTGTGAGAATCTCCTGTTCCACCTCATCATGATGAGAATCTCCCGTTCCACCTCATCATGATGAGAATCTCCCGTTCCACCACATCATGATGAGAATCTCCCGTTCCCCCTCATCATGATGAGAATCTCCCGTTTCACCTCATCATGATGAGAATCTCCCGTTTCTCCTCTTCACCATGAGAATCCCCCGTTCCACCATATCACCATGAGAATCTTCCGTTCGACCTCATCATGATGAGCATCTCCCGTTCCACCACATCACCATGAGAATCTCCCGTTCCCCCTCATCATGATGAGAATCTCCCGTTTCACCTCATCATGATGAGAATCTCCCGTTTCTCCTCTTCACCATGAGAATCTCCCGTTCCACCTCATCACCATGAGAATCTCCTGTTCCACCACATCACCATGAGAATCTCCCGTTCCACCTCATCACCATGAGAATCTCCCGTTCCACCTATTAATGATGAGAATCTCCCGTTTCACCTCATCATGATGAGAATCTCCCGTTCCACCTCATCATGATGAGAATCTCCAGTTCCACCTCATCATTATGAGAATCCCCCGTTTCACCTTATAACCATGAGAATCTCCTTTTCAACCACATTACTGTGAGAATCTCCTGTTCCACCTCATCATGATGAGAATCTCCCGTTCGAACTCATCATTATGAACATCTCCCGTTCCACCACATCATCATGGAAGTCTTGCGTTCCACTTCATCGTGATGAGAATCTCCCGTTCCACCACATCACCATGAGAATCTACCGTTCCACCTCATCACGATGAGAATCTCCCGTTCCACCACATCAACATGAGAATCTCCCGTTCCACCACAAAATGATAAGAATATCACGTTCCACATCATCATGATGAGAATCTCCCGTTCCACCTGATCATGATGAGAATCTCCCGTTCTAACTAATGACCATGAGAATCTCCCGTTCCACCACATCACCATGAGAATCTCCCGTTCGACCACATCAACATGAGAGTCTACCGTTCCACCTCATCACCATGAGATTCTCCCGTTCCACCTCGTCACCATGAGATTCTCCCGGTCAACCTCATCATGATGAGAATCTCCCGTTCCACCTCATTACTATGAGATTTTCCCATTCCACCTCATCACGATGAGAATCTCCCGTTCCACCTACTAATGATGAGAATCTCCCGTGTCACCTCATCACCATGGGAATCTCCCGTTCCACCTCATCATGATGAGAATCTCCCGTTCCACCACATCACCATGAGAATCTGCCGTTCCACCTCATCATGATGAGAATCTCCCATTCCACCTCATCATGATGAGAATCTCCCGTTCCACCTACTAATGATGAGAATCTCCCGTGTCACCTCATCACCATGGAAATCTCCCGTTCCACCTCATCATGATGAGAATCTCCCGTTCCACCACATCACCATGAGAATCTGCCGTTCCACCTCATCATGATGAGAATCTCCCATTCCACCTCATCATGATGAGAATCTCCCGTTCCACCACATCACCATGAGATTCTCCCGTTCCACTTCATCACCATGAGAATCTCCCGTTCCACCTATTAATGATGAGAATCTCCCGTTTCACATAATCATGATGAGAATCTCCCGTTCTACCTCATCATGATGGGAATCTCCCGTTCCACCTCATCATGATGAGAATCTCACGTTCCAACTCATCACCATGAGAATCTCCCGTTCCACCATATCACCATGAGAATCTCCCGTTCGACCTCTTCATCATTAGAATCTCCCGTTCTACCTCATCACCATGAGAATCTCCTGTTCCACCACATCACTGTGAGAATCTCCTGTTCCAACTCATCATGATGAGAATCTCCCGTTCCACCTCATCATGATGAGAATCTCCCGTTCCACCACATCATGATGAGAATCTCCCGTTCCACCACATCATGATGAGCATCTCCCGTACCACCACATCACCATGAGAATCTCCTGTTCCACCACATCACTATGAGAATCTCCTGTTCCACCTCAACATGATGAGAATCTCCCGTTCCACCTCATCATGATGAGAATCTCCCGTTCCACCACATCATGATGAGAATCTCCCGTTTCCCCCTCATCATGATGAGAATCTCCCGTTCCACCTCATCATGATGAGAATTTCCAGTTCCACCTCATCATTATGAGAATCTCCCGTTTCACCTCTTCATCATGAGAATCTCCCGTTCCACCTCATCACCATGAGAATCTCCTTTTCAACCACATTACTGTGAGAATCTCCCGTTTCTCCTCTTCACCATGAGAATATCCCGTTCCACCTCATCACCATGAGAATCTCCCGTTCCACCTCATCATGATGAGAATTTCCAGTTCCACCTCATCATTATGAGAATCTCCCGTTTCACCTCTTCATCATGAGAATCTCCCGTTCCACCTCATCACCATGAGAATCTCCTTTTCAACCACATTACTGTGAGAATCTCCCGTTTCTCCTCTTCACCATGAGAATATCCCGTTCCACCTCATCACCATGAGAATCTCCTGTTCCACCACATCACCATGAGATTCTCCCGTTCCCCCTCATCATGATGAAAATCTCCCGTTCCACCACATCACCATGAGATTCTCCCGTTCCACCTCATCACCATGAGAATTTCCCGTTCCACCTCATCATGATGAGAATCTCCCGTTCCACCTCGTCACCATGAGAATCTCCCGTTCCACCATATCATCATGAGAATCTCCCGTTCCACCACATCACCATGAGAATTTCCCGTTCCACCTCATCATGATGAGAATCTCCCGTTCCACCTCGTCACCATGAGAATCTCCCGTTCCACCATATCATCATGAGAATCTCCCGTTCCACCACATCACCATGAGAATCTCCCGTTCCCCCTCATCATGATAAGAATTTCCCGTTTCACCTCATCATGATGAGAAACTCCCGTTCCACCACATCACCATGAGATTCTCCCGTTCCACCTCATCACCATGAGAATCTCCCGTTCCACCACATCACCATGAGAATCTCACGTTCCACCTATTAATGATGAGAATCTCCCGTTCCACAACATCATGATGAGAATCTTCCGTTACACCACATCACCATGAGAATCTCCCGTTCCACCACATCACCATGAGAATCTCCCATTCCACCACATCACCATGAGAATCTCACGTTCCACCTATTAATGATGAGAATCTCCCGTTCCACCTCATTATGATGAGAATCTTCCGTTACACCACATCACCATGAGAATCTCCCGTTCCACCACATCACCATGAGAATCTCCCATTCCACCTCATCACCATGAGAATCTCCCGTTCCACCTAATCACCATAAGAATCTCACCTTCCACCTCATCATGATGAGAATCTCCCGTTCCACCTCATCATGATGGGAATCTCCCGTTGCAACTAATCATGATGGGAATCTCCCGTTCCACCTCATCATGATGAGAATCTCCCGTTTCACCTCATCATGATGGTAATCTCCAGTTTCACCTCATCATGATGGGAATCTACCATTCCACCTCATCATGATGGGAATCTCCCGTTCCACCACATCACCATGAGAATCTCCCGTTCCACCTCATCATGATGAACATCTCCCGTTCCACCACATCACCATGAGAATCTTGCATTCCACCACATCACCATGAGAATCTTGCATTCCACTTCATCATGATGAGAATCTCCCGTTCCACCTCATCATGATGAGAATCTCCCGTTCCACCTCCTCATGATGAGAATCTCCCGTTTCTCCTCTTCATCATGAGAATCTCCTGTTCCACCTCATCACCATGAGAATCTCCTGTTCCACCACATCACCATGAGAATCTCCCGTTCCACCACATCACCATGAGAATCTCCCGTTCCACCTCATCACCATGAGAATCTCCCGTTCCACCATATCATCATGAGAATCTCCCGTTCCACCTCATCATGATGAGAATCTCCCGTTTCACTTTATCATGATGAGAATCTCCCGTTTCTCCTCTTCACCATGAGAATCTCCCGTTCCACCATATCACCATGAGAATCTCCCGTTCGACCTCATCATGATGAGCATCTCCCGTTCCACCACATCACCATGAGAATCTCCCGTTCCCCCTCATCATGATGAGAATCTCCCGTTTCACCTCATCATGATGAGAATCTCCCGTTTCTCCTCTTCACCATGAGAATATCCCGTTCCACCTCATCACCATGAGAATCTCCCGTTCCACCTATTAATGATGAGAATCTCCCGTTTCACCTCATCATGATGAGAATCTCCCGTTCCACCTCATCATGATGAGAATCTCCAGTTCCACCTCATCATTATGAGAATCTCCCGTTTCACCTTATCACCATGAGAATCTCCTTTTCAACCACATTACTGTGAGAATCTCCTGTTCCACCTCATCATGATGAGAATCTCCCGTTCGAACTCATCATTATGAACATCTCCCGTTCCACCACATCACCATGGAAGTCTTGCGTTCCACCTCATCATGATGAGAATCTCCCCTTCCACCACATCATGATGAGAATCTCCCGTTCCACCACATCATGATGAGCATCTCCCGTTCCACCACATCACCATGAGAATCTCCTGTTCCACCACATCACTGTGAGAATCTCCTGTTCCACCTCAACATGATGAGAATCTCCCGTTCCACCTCATCATGATGAGAATCTCCCGTTCCACCACATCATGATGAGAATCTCCCGTTTCCCCCTCATCATGATGAGAATCTCCCGTTCCACCTCATCATGATGAGAATTTCCAGTTCCACCTCATCATTATGAGAATCTCCCGTTTCACCTCTTCATCATGAGAATCTCCCGTTCCACCTCATCACCATGAGAATCTCCTTTTCAACCACATTACTGTGAGAATCTCCCGTTTCTCTTCTTCACCATGAGAATATCCCGTTCCACCTCATCACCATGAGAATCTCCTGTTCCACCACATCACCATGAGATTCTCCCGTTCCCCCTCATCATGATGAAAATCTCCCGTTCCACCACATCACCATGAGATTCTCCCGTTCCACCTCATCACCATGAGAATTTCCCGTTCCACCTCATCATGATGAGAATCTCCCGTTCCACCTCGTCACCATGAGAATCTCCCGTTCCACCATATCATCATGAGAATCTCCCGTTCCACCACATCACCATGAGAATCTCCCGTTCCCCCTCATCATGATAAGAATTTCCCGTTTCACCTCATCATGATGAGAAACTCCCGTTCCACCACATCACCATGAGATTCTCCCGTTCCACCTCATCACCATGAGAATCTCCCGTTCCACCACATCACCATGAGAATCTCACATTCCACCTATTAATGATGAGAATCTCCCGTTCCACCACATCATGATGAGAATCTTCCGTTACACCACATCACCATGAGAATCTCCCGTTCCACCACATCACCATGAGAATCTCCCATTCCACCACATCACCATGAGAATCTCACGTTCCACCTATTAATGATGAGAATCTCCCGTTCCACCTCATCATGATGAGAATCTTCCGTTACACCACATCACCATGAGAATCTCCCGTTCCACCACATCACCATGAGAATCTCCCATTCCACCTCATCACCATGAGAATCTCCCGTTCCACCTAATCACCATAAGAATCTCACCTTCCACCTCATCATGATGAGAATCTCCCGTTCCACCTCATCATGATGGGAATCTCCCGTTGCAACTAATCATGATGGGAATCTCCCGTTCCACCTCATCATGATGAGAATCTCCCGTTTCACCTCATCATGATGGTAATCTCCAGTTTCACCTCATCATGATGGGAATCTACCATTCCACCTCATCATGATGGGAATCTCCCGTTCCACCACATCACCATGAGAATCTCCCGTTCCACCTCATCATGATGAACATCTCCCGTTCCACCACATCACCATGAGAATCTTGCATTCCACCACATCACCATGAGAATCTTGCATTCCACTTCATCATGATGAGAATCTCCCGTTCCACCTCATCATGATGAGAATCTCCCGTTCCACCTCCTCATGATGAGAATCTCCCGTTTCTCCTCTTCATCATGAGAATCTCCTGTTCCACCTCATCACCATGAGAATCTCCTGTTCCACCACATCACCATGAGAATCTCCCGTTCCACCACATCACCATGAGAATCTCCCGTTCCACCTCATCACCATGAGAATCTCCCGTTCCACCATATCATCATGAGAATCTCCCGTTCCACCTCATCATGATGAGAATCTCGAGTTTCACTTCATCATGATGAGAATCTCCCGTTTCTCCTCTTCACCATGAGAATCTCCCGTTCCACCATATCACCATGAGAATCTCCCGTTCGACCTCATCATGATGAGCATCTCCCGTTCCACCACATCACCATGAGAATCTCCCGTTCCCCCTCATCATGATGAGAATCTCCCGTTTCACCTCATCATGATGAGAATCTCCCGTTTCTCCTCTTCACCATGAGAATCTCCCGTTCCACCTCATCACCATGAGAATCTCCCGTTCCACCACATCAACATGAGAGTCTACCGTTCCACCTCATCACGATGAGAATCTCCCGTTCCACCACATCAACATGAGAATCTCCCGTTCCACCACAAAATGATTAGAATATCACGTTCCACATCATCATGATGAGAATCTCCCATTCCACCTCATCATGATGAGAATCTCCCGTTTCTCCTTTCACCATGAGAATATCCCGTTCCACCTCATCACCATGAGAATCTCCCGTTCCACCACATCACCATGAGATTCTCCCGTTCCCCCTTATCATGATGAAAATCTCCCGTTCCACCACATCACCATGAGATTCTCCCGTTCCACCTCATCACCATGAGAATTTCCCGTTCCACCTCATCATGATGAGAATCTCCCGTTCCACCATATCATCATGAGAATCTCCTGTTCCACCTCATCATGATGAGAATATCCCGTTCCACCTCATCATGATGAGAATCTCCCGTTCCACCACATCACCATGAGAATCTCCCGTTCCCCCTCATCATGATAAGAATTTCCCGTTTCACCTCATCATGATGAGAATCTCCCGTTCCACCACATCACCATGAGATTCTCCCGTTCCACCTCATCACCATGAGAATCTCCCGTTCCACCACATCACCATGGGAATCTCCCGTTCCACCTATTAATGATGAGAATCTCCCGTTTCACCTCATCATGATGAGAATCTCCCGTTCCACCTCATCATGATGAGAATCTTCCGTCACACCACATCACCATGAGAATCTCCCGTTCCACCACATAACCATGAGAATCTCGCGTTCCACCTCATCACCATGAGAATCTCCCGTTCCACCTAATCACCATAAGAATCTCACGTTCCACCTCATCATGATGAGAATCTCCCGTTTCACCTCATCATGATGGTAATCTCCAGTTTCACCTCATCACGATGGGAATCTCCCGTTCCACCACATCACCAGGAGAATCTTGCATTCCACTTCATCATGATGAGACTCTCCCGTTCCACCTCATCATGATGAGAATCTCCCGTTCCACCTCATCATGATGAGAATCTCCCGTTCCACCTCATCATGATGAGAATCTCCCGTTTCTCCTCTTCATCATGAGAATCTCCCGTTCCACCACATCACCATGAGAATCTCCCGTTCCACCACATCACCATGAGAATCTCCTGTTCCACCTCATCACCATGAGAATCTCCCGTTCCACCATATCATCATGAGAATCTCCCGTTCCACCTCATCATGATGAGAATCTCCCGTTCCACCTCATCATGATGAGAATCTCCCGTTCCACCACATCACATTGAGAATCTCCCGTTCCCCCTAATCATGATGAGAATCTCCCGTTCCATCTCTTCACCATAAGAATCTCCCGTTCCACTTCATCACCATGAGAATCTCCCATTCCACCACATCACCATGAGAATCTACCGTTCAACCTCATCACGATGAGAATCTCCCGTTCCACCACATCAACATGAGAATCTCCCGTTCCACCACAAAATGATTAGAATATCACGTTCCACATCATCATGATGAGAATCTCCCATTCCACCTCATCATGATGAGAATCTCCCGTTTCACCTCATCACCATGAGATTCTCCCGTTCCCCCTCATCATGATGAAAATCTCCCGTTCCACCACATCACCATGAGATTCTCCCGTTTCACCTCATCACCATGATAATCTCCCGTTCCACCTATTAATGATGAGAATCTCCCGTTCCACCTCATCACCATGAGAATCTCCTTTTCAACCACATTACTGTCAGAATCTCCCGTTCCCCCTCATCATGATGAGAATCTCCCGTTTCACCTCATCATGATGAGAATCTCCCGTTTCTCCTCTTCATCATGAGAATCTCCCGTTCCACCTCATCACCATGAGAATCTCCTTTTCAACCACATTACTGTGAGAATCTCCCGTTTCTCCTCTTCACCATGAGAATATCCCGTTCCAACTCATCACCATAAGAATCTCCTGTTCCACCACATCACCATGAGATTCTCCCGTTCCCCCTCATCATGATGAAAATCTCCCGTTCCACCACATCACCATGAGATTCTCCCGTTCCACCTCATCACCATGATAATCTCCCGTTCCACCTATTAATGATGAGAATCTCCCGTTTCACCTCATCATGATGAGAATCTCCCGTTCCACCTCATCATGATGAGAATCTCCAGTTCCATCTCATCATTATGAGAATCTCCCGTTTCACCTCATCACCATGAGAATCTCCTTTTCAAGCACATTACTTTGAGAATCTCCTGTTCCACCTCATCATGATGAGAATCTCCCTTTCGAACTCATCATTATGAACATCTCCAGTTCCACCACATCACCATGGAAGTCTTGCGGTCCACTTCATCATGATGAGAATCTCCCATTCCACCACATGACCATGAGAATCTACCGTTCCACCTAATCACGATGAGAATCTCCCGTTCCACCACATCAACATGAGAATTTCCCGTTCCACCACAAAATGATAAGAATATCACGTTCCACATCATCATGATGAGAATCTCCCGTTCCACCTGATCATGATGAGAATCTCCCGTTCTAACTAATGACCATGAGAATCTCCCGTTCCACCACATCACCATGAAAATCTCCCGTTCCACCACATCAACATGAGAGTCTACCGTTCCACCTCATCACCATGAGATTCTCCCGTTCCACCTCGTCACCATGAGATTCTCTCGGTCCACCTCATCATGATGAGAATCTCCCGTTCCACCTCATTACTATGAGATTTTCCCATTCCACCTCATCACCATGAAAATCTCCCGTTCCACCACATCATGATGAGAATCTCCCGTTCCACCTACTAATGATGAGAATGTCCCGTGTCACCTCATCACCATGGGAATCTCCCGTTCCACCTCATCATGATGAGAATCTCCCGTTCCACCACATCACCATGAGAATCTGCCGTTCCACCTCATCATGATGAGAATCTCCCATTCCACCTCATCATGATGAGAATCTCCCGTTCCACCACATCACCATGAGATTCTCCCGTTCCACTTCATCACCATGAGAATCTCCCGTTCCACCTATTAATGATGAGAATCTCCCGTTTCACCTCATCATGATGAGAATCTCCCGTTCTACCTCATCATGATGGGAATCTCTCGTTCCACCTCATCATGATGAGAATCTCACGTTCCACCTCATCACCATGAGAATCTCCCGTTCCACCATATCACCATGAGAATCTCCCGTTCGACCTCTTCAATCATTAGAATCTCCCGTTCTACCTCATCACCATGAGAATCTCCTGTTCCACCACATCACTGTGAGAATCTCCTGTTCCACCTCATCATGATGAGAATCTCCCGTTCCACCTCATCATGATGATAATCTCCCGTTCCACCACATCATGATGAGAATCTCCCGTTCCACCACATCATGATGAGCATCTCCCGTTCCACCACATCACCATGAGAATCTCCCGTTCCCCCTCATCATGATGAGAATCTCCCGTTTCACCTCATTATGATGAGAATCTCCCGTTTCTCCTCTTCACCATGAGAATCTCCCGTTCCACCATATCACCATGAGAATCTCCCGTTCGACCTCATCATGATGAGCAACTCCCGTTCCACCACATCACCATGAGAATCTCCCGTTCCCCCTCATCATGATGAGAATCTCCCGTTTCTCCTCTTCACCATGAGAATCTCCCGTTCCACCTCATCACCATGAGAATCTCCTGTTCCACCACATCACCATGAGAATCTTCCGTTCCACCTCATCACCATGAGAATCTCCCGTTCCACCTATTAATGATGAGAATCTCCCGTTTCACCTCATCATGATGAGAATCTCCCGTTCCACCTCATCATGATGAGAATCTCCAGTTCCACCTCATCATTATGAGAATCTCCCGTTCCACCACATCACCATGGAAGTCTTGCGTTCCACTTCATCATGATGAGAATCTCCCGTTCCACCTCTTCACCATAAGAATCTCCCATTCCACCACATCACCATAAGAATCTACCGTTCCACCTCATCATGATGAGAATCTCCCGTTCCACCTCATCACCATGAAAATCTCCCGTTCCACCACATCACGATGAGAATCTCCTGTTCCACCTACTAATGATCAGAATCTCCCGTGTCACCTCATCACCATGGGAATCTCCCATTCCACCTCATCATGATGAGAATCTCCCGTTCCACCACATCACCATGAGAATCTGCCGTTCCACCTCGTCATGATGAGAATCTCCCATTCCACCTCATCATGATGAGAATCTCCCATTCCACCACATCACCATGAGATTCTCCCGTTCCACTTCATCACCATGAGAATCTCCCGTTCCACCTATTAATGATGAGAATCTCCCGTTTCACCTCATCATGATGAGAATCTCCCGTTCTACCTCATCATGATGGGAATCTCCCGTTCCACCTCATCATGATGAGAATCTCACGTTCCACCTCATAACCATGAGAATCTCCCGTTCCACCATATCACCATGAGAATCTCCCGTTCGACCTCTTCATTAGAGTCTCCCGTTCTACCTCATCACCATGAGAATCTCCTGTTCCACCACATCACTGTGAGAATCTCCTGTTCCACCTCATCATGATGAGAATCTCCCGTTCCACCTCATCATGTTGAGAATCTCCCGTTCCACCACATCATGATGAGAATCTCCCGTTCCACCACATCATGATGAGCATCTCCCGTTCCACCACATCATGATGAGAATCTCCCGTTCCCCCTCATCATGATGAGAATCTCCCGTTCCACCTATTAATGATGAGAATCTCCCGTTTCACCTCATCATGATGAGAATCTCCCGTTCCACCTCATCATGATGAGAATCTCCAGTTCCACCTCATCATTATGAGATTCTCCCGTTTCACCTCTTCATCATGAGAATCTCCCGTTCCACCTCATCACCATGAGAATCTCCTTTTCAACCACATTACTGTGAGAATCTCCCGTTTCTCCTCTTCACCATGAGAATCTCCCGTTCCACCTCATCACCATGAGAATCTCCTGTTCCACCACATCACCATGAGATTCTCCCGTTCCCCCTCATCATGATGAAAATCTCCCGTTCCACCACATCACCATGAGATTCCCCCGTTCCACCTCATCACCATGAGAATTTCCCGTTCCACCTCATCATGATGAGAATCTCCCGTTCCACCTCATCACCATGAGAATCTCCCGTTCCACCATATCATCATGAAAATCTCCTGTTCCACCTCATCATGATGAGAATATCCCGTTCCACCTCATCATGATGAGAATCTCCCGTTCCACCACATCACCATGAGAATCTCCCGTTCCCCCTCATCATGATAAGAATTTCCCGTTTCACCTCATCATGATGAGAATCTCCCGTTCCACCACATCACCATGAGATTCTCCCGTTCCACCTCATCACCATGAGAATCTCCCGTTCCACCACATCACCATGAGAATCTCCCGTCCCACCTATTAATGATGAGAATCTCCCGTTTCACCTCATCATGATGAGAATCTCCCGTTCCACCTCATCATGATGAGAATCTTCCGTTACACCACATCACCATGAGAATCTCCCGTTCCACCACATCACCATGAGAATCTCCCGTTCCACCTCATCACCATGATAATCTCCCTTTCCACCTAATCACCATAAGAATCTCACGTTCCACCTCATCATGATGAGAATCTCCCGTTCCACCTCATCATGATGGGAATCTCCCGTTTCAACTAACCATGATGGGAATCTCCCGTTCCACCTCATCATGATGGTAATCTCCAGTTTCACCTCATCATGATGGGAATCTACCGTTCCACCTCATCATGATGGGAATCTCCCGTTCCACCACATCACCATGAGAATCTCCCGTTCCACCTCATCATGATGAACATCTCCCGTTCCACCACATCACCATGAGAATCTTGCATTCCACTTCATCATGATGAGAATCTCCCGTTCCACCTCATCATGATGAGAATCTCCCGTTTCTCCTCTTCATCATTAGAATCTCCTGTTCCACCTCATCACCATGAGAATCTCCTGTTCCACCACATCACCATGAGAATCTCCCGTTCCACCACATCACCATGAGAAACTCCCGTTCCACCTCATCACCATGAGAATCTCCCGTTCCACCATATCATCATGAGAATCTCCCGTTCCACCTCATCATGATGAGAATCTCCCGTTCCACCTCATCATGATGAGAATCTCCCGTTCCACCACATCACCATGAGAATCTCCCGTTCCCCCTAATCATGATGAGAATCTCCCGTTCCACCTCATCATGATGAGAATCTCCCGTTCCACCACATCACCATGAGATTCTCCCGTTCCACCTCATCACCATGAGAATCTCCCGTTCCACCTATTAATGATGAGAATCTCCCGTTTCACCTCTTCACCATAAGAATCTCCCGTTCCACTTCATTACCATGAGAATCTCCCATTCCACCACATCACCATGAGAATCTACCTTTCAACCTCATCACGATGAGAATCTCCCGTTCCACCACATCAACATGAGAATCTCCCGTTCCACCACAAAATGATTAGAATATCACGTTCCACATCATCATGATGAGAATCTCCCGTTTCACCTCATCACCATGAGATTCTCCCGTTCCCCCTCATCATGATGAGAATCTCCCGTTCCACCACATCACCATGAGATTCTCCCGTTCCACCTCATCACCATGAGAATCTCCCGTTCCACCTATTAATGATGAGAATCTCCAGTTCCACCTCATCATTATGAGAATCTCCCGTTTCATCTCTTCATCATGAGAATCTCCCGTTCCACCTCATCACCATGATAATCTGCTTTTCAACCACATGACTGTGAGAATCTCCCGTTCCCCCTCATCATGATGGGAATCTCCCGTTCCACCACATCACCATGAGAATCTCCCGTTCCACCTCATCATGATGAACATCTCCCGTTCCACCACATCACCATGAGAATCTTGCATTCCACTTCATCATGATGAGAATCTCCCGTTCCACCTCATCATGATGAGAATCTCCCGTTCCACCTCATCATGATGAGAATCTCCCGTTTCTCCTCTTCATCATTAGAATCTCCTGTTCCACCTCATCACCATGAGAATCTCCTGTTCCACCACATCACCATGAGAATCTCCCGTTCCACCACATCACCATGAGAATCTCCCGTTCCACCTCATCACCATGAGAATCTCCCGTTCCACCATATCATCATGAGAATCTCCCGTTCCACCTCATCATGATGAGAATCTCCCGTTCCACCTCATCATGATGAGAATCTCCCGTTCCACCACATCACCATGAGAATCTCCCGTTCCCCCTAATCATGATGAGAATCTCCCGTTCCACCTCATCATGATGAGAATCTCCCGTTCCACCACATCACCATGAGATTCTCCCGTTCCACCTCATCACCATGAGAATCTCCTGTTCCACCTATTAATGATGAGAATGTCCCGTTTCACCTCTTCACCATAAGAATCTCCCGTTCCACTTCATCACCATGAGAATCTCCCATTCCACCACATCACCATGAGAATCTACCGTTCAACCTCATCACGATGAGAATCTCCCGTTCCACCACATCAACATGAGAATCTCCCGTTCCACCACAAAATGATTAGAATATCACGTTCCACATCATCATGATGAGAATCTCCCATTCCACCTCATCATGATGAGAATCTCCCGTTTCACCTCATCACCATGAGATTCTCCCGTTCCCCCTCATCATGATGAGAATCTCCCGTTCCACCACATCACCATGAGATTCTCCCGTTCCACCTCATCACCATGAGAATCTCCCGTTCCACCTATTAATGATGAGAATCTGCCGTTTCACCTCATCATGATGAGAATCTCCCGTTCCACCTCATCATGATGAGAATCTCCAGTTCCACCTCATCATTATGAGAATCTCCCGTTTCATCTCTTCATCATGAGAATCTCCCGTTCCACCTCATCACCATGATAATCTCCTTTTCAACCACATTACTGTGAGAATCTCCCGTTCCCCCTCATCATGATGAGAATCTCCCGTTTCACATCATCATGATGAGAATCTCACGTTTCTCCTCTTCACCATGAGAATCTCCCGTTCCACCTCATCACCATGAGAATCTCCTGTTCCACCACATCACAATGAGAATCTCCCGTTCCCCCTCATCATGATGAGAATCTCCCGTTTCACCTCATCACCATGAGATTCTCCCGTTCCACCACATCACCATGAGATTCTCCCGTTCCACCTCATCACCATGAGAATCTCCCGTTCCACCTCATCATGATGAGAATCTCCCGTTCCACCACATCACCATGAGATTCTCCCGTTCCACCTCATCACCATGAGAATCTCCCGTTCCACCTATTAATGATGAGAATCTCCCGTTTCACCTCTTCACCATAAGAATCTCCCGTTCCACTTCATCACCATGAGAAACTCCCATTCCACCACATCACCATGAGAATCTCCCGTTCAACCTCATCACGATGAGAATCTCCCGTTCCACCACATCAACATGAGAATCTCCCGTTGCACCACAAAATGATTAGAATATCACGTTCCACATCATCATGATGAGAATCTCCCATTCCACCTCATCATGATGAGAATCTCCCGTTTCACCTCATCACCATGAGATTCTCCCGTTCCACCTCATCATGATGAGAATCTCCAGTTCCACCTCATCACCATGAGAATCTCCCATTCCACCACATCACCATGAGAATCTCCCGTTCCACCCATTAATGATGTGAATCTCCCGTTTCACCTCATCATGATGAGAATCTCCCGTTCCACCTCATCATGATGAGAATCTCCAGTTCCACCTCATCATTATGAGAATCTCCCGTTTCACCTCTTCATCATGAGAATCTCCCGTTCCACCTCATCATGATGAGAATCTCCTTTTCAACCACATTACTGTGAGAATCTCCCGTTCCACGTCATCATGATGAGAATCTCCCGTTCGAACTCATCATTATGAACATCTCCCGTTCCACCACATCATCATGGAAGTCTTGCGTTCCACTTCATCATGATGAGAATCTCCCGTTCCACCTCATTACTATGAGATTTTCCCATTCCACCTCATCACCATGAAAATCTCCCGTTCCACCACATCACGATGATAATCTCCCGTTTCACCTCTTCATCATGAGAATCTCCCGTTCCACCTCATCATGATAAGAATCTCCTTTTCAACCACATTACTGTGAGAATCTCCCGTTCCACGTCATCATGATGAGAATCTCCCGTTCGAACTCATCATTATGAACATCTCCCGTTCCACCACATCACCATGGAAGTCTTGAGTTCCACTTCATCATGATGAGAATCTCCCGTTCCACCTCTTCACCAAAAGAATCTCCCGTTCCACTTCATCACCATGAGAATCTCCCATTCCACCACATCACCATGAGAATCTCCCGTTCTTACTAATGACCATGAGAATCTCCCGTTCCACCACATCACCATGAGAATCTCCCGTTCCACCACATCAACATGAGAGTCTACCGTTCCACCTCATCACCATGAGATTCTCCCGTTCCACCTCGTCACCATGAGATTCTCCCGCTCCACCTCATCATGATGAGAATCTCCCGTTCCACCTCATTACTATGAGATTTTCCCATTCCACCTCATCACCATGAAAATCTCCCGTTCCACCACATCACGATGAGAATCTCCCGTTCCACCTATTAATGATGAGAATCTCCCGTTTCACCTCATCACCATGAGAATCTCCCGTTCCACCTCATCATGATGAGAATCTCCCGTTCCACCACATCACCATGAGAATGTCCCGTTCCCCCTCATCATGATGAGAATCTCCCGTTTCACCTCATCATGATGAGAATCTCCCGTTCCACCACATCACCATGAGATTCTCCTGTTCCACCTCATCACCATGAGAATCTCCCGTTCCACCTATTAATGATGAGAATCTCCCGTTCCACCTCATCATGATGAGAATCTCCCGTTTCACCTCATCATGATGAGAATCTCCCGTTCCACCTTTTCATGATGAGAATCTCCAGTTCCACCTCATCATTATGAGAATCTCCCGTTTCATCTCTTCATCATGAGAATCTCCCGTTCCACCTCATCACCATGAGAATCTCCTTTTCAACCACATTACTGTGAGAATCTCCCGTTCCACCTCATCATGATGAGAATCTCCCGTTTCACTTCATCATGATGAGAATCTCCTCTTTCTCCTCTTCACCATGAGAATCTCCCGTTCCACCTCATCACCATGAGAATCTCCTGTTCCACCACATCACCATGAGAATCTCCCGTTCCCCCTCATCATGATGACAATCTCCCGTTTCACCTCATCACCATGAGATTCTCCCGTTCCCCCTCATCATGATGAGAATCTCCCGTTCCACCACATCACCATGAGATTCTCCCGTTCCACCTCATCACCATGAGAATCTCCCGTTCCACCTATTAATGATGAGAAACTCCCGTTTCACCTCATCATGATGAGAATCTCCCGTTCCACCTCATCATGATGAGAATCTCCAGTTCCACCTCATCATTATGAGAATCTCCCGTTTCACCTCTTCATCATGAGAATCTCCCGTTCCACCTCATCATGATGAGAATCTCCCGTTCCACCACGTCACCATGAGAATGTCCCGTTCCCCCTCATCATGATGAGAATCTCCCGTTTCACCTCATCATGATGAGAATCTCCCGTTCCACCACATCACCATGAGATTCTCCCGTTCCACCTCATCACCATGAGAATCTCCCGTTCCACCTATTAATGATGAGAATCTCCCGTTCCACCTCATCATGATGAGAATCTCCCGTTTCACCTCATCATGATGAGAATCTCCCGTTCCACCTTTTCATGATGAGAATCTCCAGTTCCACCTCATCATTATGAGAATCTCCCGTTTCATCTCTTCATCATGAGAATCTCCCGTTCCACCTCATCACCATGAGAATCTCCTTTTCAACCACATTACTGTGAGAATCTCCCGTTCCCCCTCATCATGATGAGAATCTCCCGTTTCACTTCATCATGATGAGAATCTCCTCTTTCTCCTCTTCACCATGAGAATCTCCCGTTCCACCTCATCACCATGAGAATCTCCTGTTCCACCACATCACCATGAGAATCTCCTTTTCAACCACATTACTGTGAGAATCTCCCGTTTCTCCTCTTCACCATGAGAATCTCCCGTTCCACCTCATCGCCATGAGAATCTCCCATTCCACCTCATCATGATGAGAATCTCCCGTTCCACCACATCACCATGAGAATCTACCGTTCCACCTCATCATGATGAGAATCTCCCGTTCCACCTCATCACCAGGAGAATCTCCCATTCCACCACATCACCATGAGAATATACCGTTCCACCTCATCACGATGAGAATCTCCCGTTCCACCACATCAACATGAGAATCTCCCGTTCCACGACAACATGATAAGAATATCACGTTCCAATTAATCATAATGAGAATCTCCCGTTCCACCTCATCATGATGAGAATCTCCCGTTCCACCTCATCACCATGAGAATCTCCCGTTCCACCACATCACCATGAGAATCTCCTGTTCCACCACATCACCATGAGAATCTCCCGTTCCACCACATCACCATAAGAATCTCCCGTTCCCCCACATCATGATGATAATATCCCGTTCCACCTCATCATGATGAGAATCTCCCGTTTCACCTCATCATGATGGGAATCTCCCGTTTCACCTCATAATGATGGGAATCTCCCGTTCCACCTCATCATGATGGGAATCTCCCGTTTCACCTCATCACCATGAGAATCTCCCGTTCCATCTCATCATGTTGAGAATCTCCCATTCCACCTCATCACCATGAAAATCTCCCTTTGAACCACATCACCATGAAAATTTCCTGTTCCACCTATTAACAATGAGAATCTCCCGTTTCACCTCATCACCATGAGAATCTGCCGTTCCACCTCATCATGATGAGAATCTCCCGTTCCACCTCTTCACCATGAGAATCTCCCGTTCCACCTCATCACCATGAGAATCTCCTGTTCCACCACATCACTGTGAGAATCTCCCGTTCCACCTCATCATGATGACAATCTCCCGTTCCACCTCATCATGATGACAATCTTCCGTTCCACCTCATCACCAGGGGAATCTCCCTTTACACCACATCACAATGAGAATCTACCATTCCACCTCATCACCATGAGAATCTCCCGTTCCACCACATCACCATGAGAATCTCCTGTTCCACCACATCACCATGAGAATCCCCCGTTCCACCACATCACCATAAGAATCTCCCGTTCCACCTCATCATGATGAGAATCTCCCGTTTCACCTCATCATGATGGGAATCTCCCGTTTCACCTCATCATGATGGGAATCTCCCGTTCCACCTCATAATGATGGGAATCTCCCGTTCCACCAAATCACCAGGAGAATCTCCCGTTCCACCACATCATGATGAGAATCTCCCGTTTCACCTCATCATGATGGGAATGTCCCGTTCCACACCATCATAATGAGAATCTCCCGTTCCACCTCATCATGATGAGAATCTCCCGTTTCACCTCTTCATCAGGAGAATCTCCCGTTCCACCATATAACCATGAGAATCTCCCGTTCCACCATATCACCATGAGAATCTCCCGTTCGACCTCATCATGATGAGCATCTCCCGTTCCACCACATCACCATGAGAATCTTGCGTTCCACCTCATCATGATGAGAATCTCCCGTTCCACCTCATCGTGATGAGAATCTCCCGTTCCACCATATCACCATGAGAATCTCCCGTTCGACCTCATCATGATGAACATCTCCCGTTCCACCACATCACCATGAGAATCTTGCGTTCCACCTCATCATGATGAGAATCTCCCGTTCCACCTCATGATGAGAATCTCCCGTTCCACCTCATCATAATGGGAATCTCCCGTTCCACCTCATCACCATGGGAATCTCCCGTTCCACCTCATCATGATGACAATCTCCCGTTCCACTTCATCATGATGAGAATCTCCCGTTCCACCTCATCATGATGAGAATCTCCCGTTCCACCTATTAACAATGATAATCTCCCGTTCCACCTCATCATGATGAGAATCTCCGTTCCACCTCATCACCATGAGAATCTCATGTTCCACCACATCACTGTGAGAATCTCCCGTTCCACGTCATCATGATGAGAATCTCCCGTTCCACGTCATCATGATGAGAATCTCCCGTTCCACCTCATCATGATGACAATCTCCCGTTACACCTCATCATGATGACAATCTCCAGTTCCACCTCATCACCAGGAGAATATCCCTTTCCACCACATCACCATGAGAATCTACCGTTCCTCCTCATCACCAGGAGAATCTCCCGTTCCACCACATCACCATGAGAATCTCCTGTACCACCACATCACCATGAGAATCTCCCGTTCCACCACATCACCGTAAGAATCTCCCGTTCCACCTCATCAAGATGAGAATCTCCCGTTCCACCTCATCATGATGGGAATCTCCCGTTTCACCTCATCATGATGGGAATCTCCCGTTCCACCTCATCATGATGAGAATCTCCCGTTCCACGTCATCATGATTGGAATCTCCCGTTCAACCTCATCAACATGAGAATCTACAGTTCTACCACATCACCATGAGAATCTCCCGTTCCACCACATCACCATGAGAATATCGCATTCTACCTCATCATGATGAGAATCTCCCGTTCCACCTCATCACCATGAGAATTTCACGTTCCACCTCATCATGATGGGAATCTCCCGTTTCACCTCATCATGATGGGAATCTCCCGTTCCACCTCATCATGATGGGAATCTCCCGTTTCACCTCATCATGATGGGAATTTCCCGTTCCACCTCATCATGATGGGAATCTCCCGTTCCACCTCAGCATGATGACAATCTCCCGTTCCACCTCATCATGATGAGAATCTCCCGTTCCACCTCATCATGATGACAATCTCCCGTTCCACCTCATCACCAGGAGAATCTCCCGTTCCACCACATCACCATGCGAGTCTCCTGTTCCACCACATCACTGTGAGAATCTCCCCTTCCACCTCATCATGATGACAATCTCCCATTCCAACTCATCACCATAAGAATCTCATGTTCCACCACATCACTGTGAGAATCTCTCGTTCCACCTCATCATGATGAGAATCTCCCGTTCCACCTCATCATGATGAGAATCTCCCGTTCCACCTCATCATGATGACATTCTCCCGTTCCACCTCATCACCATGAAAATCTCCCGTTCCACCACATCACCATGAGAATCTCATGTTTCACCACATCACTGTGAGAATTTCCTATTCCACATCATCATGATGGGAATCTCCCGTTCCACCTCATCACCATGAGAATCTACCGTTCTACCACATCACCATGAGAATCTCCCGTTCCACCACATCACCATGAGAATCTCGCGTTCCACCTCATCATGATGAGAATCTCCCGTTCCACCTCATCATGATGAGAATCTCCCGTTCCACCTCATCACCATGAGAATCTACCGTTCTACCTCTTCATGATGAGAATCTCCCGTTCCACCTCATCATGATGAGAATCTCCCGTTCCACCACATCACCAGGAGAATCTCCCGTCCACCTCATCATGATGACAATCTCCCGTTCCACCTCATCACCAGGAGAATCTCCCGTTCCACCTCATCATGATGACAATCTCCCGTTCCACCTCATCACCATGAGAATCTACCGTTCCACCTCATCATGATGACATTCTCCCGTTCCACCTCATCACCATGAGAATCTCCCGTTCCACCTCATCACCATAAGAATCTCATGTTTCACCACATCACTGTGAGAATCTCCCGTTCCACCTCATCATGATGACATTCTCCCGTTCCACCTCATCACCATGAAAATCTCCCGTTCCACCACATCACCATGAGAATCTCATGTTTCACCACATCACTGTGAGAATCTCCCGTTCCACCTCATCATGATGACATTCTCCCGTTCCACCTCATCACCATGAAAATCTCCCGTTCCACCACATCACCATGAGAATCTCATGTTTCACCACATCACTGTGAGAATCTCTCGTTCAACCTCATCATGATGACAATCTCCCATTCCACCTCATCATGATGACAATCTCCCGTTCCACCTCATCACCAGGAGAATTTCCCGTTCCACCTCATCACCATAAGAATCTCATGTTTCACCACATCACTGTGAGAATCTCCCGTTCCACCTCATCATGATGAGAATCTCCCGTTCCACCTCATCATGATGACAATCTCCCATTCCACCTCATCACCATAAGAATCTCATGTTCCACCACATCACTGTGAGAATCTCCCCTTCCACCTCATCATGATGACAATCTCCCATTCCACCTCATCACCAGGAGAATCTCCCGTTCCACCACATCACTGTGAGAATCTCCCCTTCCACCTCATCATGATGACAATCTCCCATTCCACCTCATCACCATAAGAATCTCATGTTCCACCACATCACTGTGAGAATCTCCCCTTCCACCTCATCATGATGACAATCTCCCATTCCACCTCATCACCATAAGAATCTCATGTTCCACCTCATCATGATGAGAATCTCCCGTTCCACCTCATCATGATGAGAATCTCTCGTTTCACCTCATCATGATGAGAATCTCCCGTTCCACCACATCATGATGACAATCTCCCGTTCCACCTCATCACCAGGAGAATCTACCGTTCCACCACATCACTGTGAGAATCTCCCCTTCCACCTCATCATGATGACAATCTCCCGTTCCACCTCATCATGATGAGAATCTCCCGTTCCACCTCATCATGATGACAATCTCCCATTCCACCACATCATGATGACAATCTCCCGTTCCACCTCATCACCAGGAGAATCTCCCATTCCACCTCATCACCATGAGAATCTCCCGTTCCACCTCATCATGATGAGAATCTCCCATTCCACCTCATCATGATGAGAATCTCTCGTTTCAACTCATCATGATGAGAATCTCCCGTTCCACCTCATCATGATGAGAATCTCTCGTTTCACCTCATCATGATGAGAATCTCCCGTTCCACCACATCATGATGAGAATCTCCAGTTCCACCTCATCATGATGACAATCTCCCGTTCCACCTCATCACCAGGAGAATCTCCCGTTCCACCACATCACCATGCGAATCTCCTGTTCCACCTCATCACTGTGAGAATCTCCCGTTCCACCTCATCATGATGACAATCTCCCGTTCCACCACATCACCATGAGAATCTCCTGTTCCACCACATCACCATGCGAATCTCCTTTTCCACCACATCACTGTGAGAATATCCCCTTCCACCTCATCATGATGACAATCTCCCATTCCACCTCATCACCATGAGAATCTCCCGTTCCACCTCATCATGATGAGAATCTCCCATTCCACCTCATCATGATGAGAATCTCTCGTTCCACCTCATCATGATGAGAATCTCTCGTTTCACCTCATCATGATGAGAATCTCCCGTTCCACCTCATCATGATGACAATCTCCCGTTCCACCTCATCATGATGAGAATCTCCCGTTCCACCTCATCATGATGACATTCTCCCGTTCCACCACATTACTGTGAGAATCTCCCGTTCCACCTCATCATGATGAGAATCTCCCGTTCCACCTCATCATGATGACAATCTCCTGTTCCACCTCATCACCAGGAGAATCTCCCGTTCCACCTCATCATGATGAGAATCTCCCGTTCCACTTCATCATGATGACAATCTCCCGTTCCACCTCATCACCAGGAGAATCTCCCGTTCCACCACATCACCATGAGAATCTACCGTTCCACCTCATCACCATGAGAATCTCCCGTTCCACCACATCACTGTGAGAATCTCCCGTTCCACCTCATCATGATGACAATCTCCCGTTCCACCTCATCATGATGACAATCTCCCATTCCACCTCATCATGATGACAATCTCCCGTTCCACCACATCATGATGACAATCTCCCATTCCACCACATCATCATGAGAATCTCCCGTTCCACCTCATCATGATGACAATCTCCTGTTCCACCACATCACCATGCGAATCTCCTGTTCCACCACATCACTTTGAGAATCTCCCGTTCCACGTCATCATGATGACAATCTTCCATTCCACCTCATCACCATGAGAATCTCCCGTTCCACCTCATCATGATGAGAATCTCCCGTTCCACCTCATCATGATGAGAATCTCTCGTTTCACCTCATCATGATAAGAATCTCCCGTTCCACCATGTCATGATGAGAATCTCCCGTTCCACCACATCACCATGAGAATCTACCGTTCCACCTCATCATGATGAGAATCTACCTTTCCACCTCATCATGATGAGAATCTCCCGTTCCACTTCATCATGATGAGAATCTCCCGTTCCACCTCATCATGATGAGAATCTCCCGTTCCACCTCATCACCATGAGAATCTCCCGTTCCACCTCATCATGATGAGAATCTCCCGTTCCACCTCATGAAGAAGAGAATCTCCCGTTCCACCTCATCATGATGAGAATCTCCCGTTCCACCTCATCGTAATGAGAATCTCCCGTTCCACCTCATCACCATGAGAATCTCCCGTTCCACCTCATAATGATGAGAATCTCCCGTTCCACCTCATCATGATGAGAATCTCCCGTTCCACCTCATCGTAATGAGAATCTCCCGTTCCACCTCATCACCATGAGAATCTCCCGTTCCACCTCATCAAGATGAGAATCTCCCGTTCCACCTCATCGTAATGAGAATCTCCCGTTCCACCTCATCACCATGAGAATCTCCCGTTCCACCTCATCAAGATGAGAATCTCCCGTTCCACCTCATCATGATGAGAATCTCCCGTTCCACCTCATCATGATGAGAATCTCCCGTTCCACCTCATCATGATGAGAATCTCCCGTTCCACCTCATCGTAATGAGAATCTCCCGTTTCACCTCATCGTAATGAGAATCTCCCGTTCCACCTCATCACCATGAGAATCTCCCGTTCCACCTCATCATGATGAGAATCTCCCGTTCCACCTCATCAAGATGAGATTCTCCCGTTCCACCTCATCACCAGGAGAATCTCCCGTTCCACCACATCATCATGAGAATCTCCTGTTCCACCACATCACCATAAGAATCTCATGTTTCACCACATCACAGTGAGAATATCCCCTTCCACCTCATCATGATGACAATCTCCCGTTCCACCTCATCATGATGACAATCTCCCGTTCCACCTCATCATGATGACAATCTCATGCTCCACCACATCACTGTGAGAATCTCTCGTTCCACCTCATCATGATGACAATCTCCCATTCCACCTCATCATGATGACAATCTCCCGTTCCACCTCATCACCAGGAGAATCTCCCGTTCCACCTCATCACCATAAGAATCTCATGTTTCACCACATCACTGTGACAATCTCCCGTTCCACCTCATCATGATGAGAATCTCCCGTTCCACCTCATCATGATGAGAATCTCTCGTTTCACCTCATCATGATGAGAATCTCCCGTTCCACCACATCATGATGAGAATCTCCCGTTCCACCTCATCATGATGAGAATCTCTCGTTTCACCTCATCATGATGAGAATCTCCCGTTCCACCTCATCATGATGAGAATCTCTCGTTTCACCTCATCATGATGAGAATCTCCCGTTCCACCACATCATGATGAGAATCTCCCGTTCCACCTCATCATGATGAGAATCTCCCGTTCCACCTCATCATGATGACAATCTCCCGTTCCACCTCATCACCAGGAGAATCTCCCGTTCCACCTCATCATGATGACAATCTCCCGTTCCACCTCATCACCAGGAGAATCTCCCGTTCCACCACATCACCATGCGAATCTCCTGTTCCACCACATCATGATGACAATCTCCCATTCCACCTCATCACCATAAGAATCTCATGTTCCACCACATCACTGTCAGAATCTCTCGTTCCACCTCATCATTATGACAATCTCCCGTTCCACCTCATCATGATGACAATCTCCCGTTCCACCTCATCATGATGACAATCTCCCGTTCCACCTCATCACCAGGAGAATCTCCCGTTCCACCACATCACCATGAGAATCTCCTGTTCCACCACATCACCATGCGAATCTCCTTTTCCACCACATCACTGTGAGAATATCCCCTTCCACCTCATCATGATGACAATCTCCCATTCCACCTCATCACCATGAGAATCTCCCGTTCCACCTCATCATGATGAGAATATCCCGTTCCACCTCATCATGATGAGAATCTCTCGTTTCACCTCATCACGATGAGAATCTCCCGTTCCACCTCATCATGATGAGAATCTCTCGTTCCACCTCATCATGATGAGAATCTCCCGTTCCACCTCATCATGATGATAATCTCCCGTTCCACCTCATCATGATGAGAATCTCCCGTTCCACCTCATCATGATGACATTCTCCCGTTCCACCACATTACTGTGAGAATCTCCCGTTCCACCTCATCATGATGAGAATCTCCCGTTCCACCTCATCATGATGACAATCTCCCGTTCCACCTCATCACCAGGAGAATCTCCCGTTCCACCACATCACCATGAGAATCTCCTGTTCCAGCACATCACCATGCGAATCTCCTTTTCCACCACATCACTGTGAGAATATCCCCTTCCACCTCATCATGATGACAATCTCCCATTCCACCTCATCACCATGAGAATCTCCCGTTCCACCTCATCATGATGAGAATATCCCGTTCCACCTCATCATGATGAGAATCTCTCGTTTCACCTCATCACGATGAGAATCTCCCGTTCCACCTCATCATGATGAGAATCTCTCGTTCCACCTCATCATGATGAGAATCTCCCGTTCCACCTCATCATGATGATAATCTCCCGTTCCACCTCATCATGATGAGAATCTCCCGTTCCACCTCATCATGATGACATTCTCCCGTTCCACCACATTACTGTGAGAATCTCCCGTTCCACCTCATCATGATGAGAATCTCCCGTTCCACCTCATCATGATGACAATCTCCCGTTCCACCTCATCACCAGGAGAATCTCCCGTTCCACCTCATCATGATGAGAATCTCCCGTTCCACTTCATCATGATGACAATCTCCCGTTCCACCTCATCACCAGGAGAATCTCCCGTTCCACCACATCACCATGAGAATCTCCCGTTCCACCACATCACTGTGAGAATCTCCCGTTCCACCTCATCATGATGACAATCTCCCGTTCCACCTCATCACCATAAGAATCTCATGTTTCACCACATCACAGTGAGAATCTCCCGTTCCACCTCATCATGATGACAATCTCCCGTTCCACCTCATCATGATGACAATCTCCCGTTCCACCTCATCATGATGACAATCTCCCGTTCCACCACATCATCATAAGAATCTCCCGTTCCACCTCATCATGATGACAATCTCCCGTTCCACCACATCATGATGAGAATCTCCCGTTCCACCTCATCATGATGACAATCTCCCATTCCACCACATCATCATGAGAATCTCCCGTTCCACCTCATCATGATGAGAATCTCCCGTTCCACGTCATCATGATGACAATCTCCCATTCCACCACATCATCATGAGAATCTCCCGTTCCACCTCATCATGATGAGAATCTCCTGTTCCACCACATCACCATGCGAATCTCCTGTTCCCCCACATCACTTTGAGAATCTCCCGTTCCACGTCATCATGATGACAATCTCCCATTCCACCTCATCACCATGAGAATCTCCCGTGCCACCTCATCATGATGAGAATCTCCCGTTCCACCTCATCATGATGAGAATCTCTCGTTTCACCTCATCATGATAAGAATCTCCCGTTCCACCATGTCATGATGAGAATCTCCCGTTCCACCACATCACCATGAGAATCTACCGTTCCACCTCATCATGATGAGAATCTACCTTTCCACCTCATCATGATGAGAATCTCCCGTTCCACTTCATCATGATGAGAATCTCCCGTTCCACCTCATCACCATGAGAATCTCCCGTTCCACCTCATCATGATGAGAATCTCCCGTTCCACCTCATGAAGAAGAGAATCTCCCGTTCCACCTCATCATGATGAGAATCTCCCGTTCCACCTCATCGTAATGAGAATCTCCCGTTCCACCTCATCACCATGAGAATCTCCCGTTCCACCTCATCATGATGAGAATCTCCCGTTCCACCTCATCATGATGAGAGTCTCCCGTTCCACCTCATCAAGATGAGAATCTCCCGTTCCACCTCATCATGATGAGAATCTCCCGTTCCACCTCATCGTAATGAGAATCTCCCGTTCCACCTCATCACCATGAGAATCTCCCGTTCCACCTCATCATGATGAGAATCTCCCGTTCCACCTCATCAAGATGAGAATCTCCCGTTCCACCTCATCATGATGAGAATCTCCCGTTCCACCTCATCGTAATTAGAATCTCCCGTTCCACCTCATCATGATGAGAATCTCCCGTTCCACCTCATCGTAATGAGAATCTCCCGTTCCACCTCATCATGATGAGAATCTCCCGTTCCACCTCATCGTAATGAGAATCTCCCGTTCCACCTCATCATGATGAGAATCTCCCGTTCCACCTTATCATGATGAGAATCTCCCGTTCCACCTCATCATGATGAGAATCTCCCGTTCCACCACATCATGATGAGAATCTCCCATTCCACCTCATCATGATGGGAATCTCCCGTTCCACCACATCATGATGAGAATCTCCCGTTCCACCTCATCATGATGGGAATCTCCCGTTCCACCTCATCATGATGGGAATTTCCCGTTCCACCTCATCATGAGTTTGAATGTTTTCAACAGATTCTGATCCTACCATGTGAATGTGGAGCTGAACTGGAGACTCATCAGACCAGCAACGTTTCTCCATCTTCTATTGTCCAGTTCTGGTGAGTCTGTGTGAATTGTAGCCTCAGTTTCCTGTTCTTACTGACAGGAGGGAACCCGGTGTGCTTTTCTGCTGCATTCTGGTCCAGACATTCTCTGCTCGCAGAATTTTTTCTGATCTTCAGACCTTCTCTGGAAATATTTGTGGGTAAAAATCACTCCAAACCATCATCTACAAAGACAAAGTTTTTTCAAAAGACAGATGATAATTGTCCAAGAGTGGACATCGCTGGAGGCTCAGACCAATCATTCTGTAAAAAATTTAGATTCTGACTGTCCCAGACTTTACAAGCCTCAGTTAGCGGGTTTAATGTTTGATTCCAGTTAGAACAAGAGTGAACCAGAATGGCTATGCAAGGTTAAACTAAACTCCAGTAAAGATGTGAAAAACTTTTTAAAATATGTTCAAGATTTCTCAAAGTGTTCAAACGTTGCAGGGAGCATTGTTGGAACAAATCCTTCATATTTAACCGTGACATTTGCAAATAAATTCCTTTGCTCCTTAAAGTGCACAGCTGAGACCAATAGTTCACATTGAGCAGCCTGCAGAGCTGCATGCCATCACACAAGCAACAGCCGACAAATGACGACAGAGCTATCTGTTAAATGCTGCATTCGAACCCGTACCTTGTATGTGTACCTTTGTACTGGTGCACAAAATGGACCAATTGCTGAGCTGACTTCTGTTTTGTCCAATCACTGGAGAAGGTTTTAACATTTGGCAAAAATGTGAATAACTTGAAAAGTTTATGTTACAAAGACCAAAAGTCATAGAACATATCTCCTGAATAAGTTGAACAGTTTGATATTTGAATGTTTGAAGTGAGGCAAAAGGTGCAGGAGGAGTAGCGTGCCAAACATTTTGCAGTAAAGACAATGGGGACGGGAAACTGATGAAGCGGACACTGCAAACCGGTGCAGAGCTCTGTAACCCTGTAGAAGCAGTTTTCAGCTCGTTATGCAAAAATCAACCAATCGCAGAGCTGAAGTTTTGCAACGTCCAAGCCGCATTCAGTTGGAAGGACTTTCATCCAATCACAAGGCCGAATTATTTTCTTTTACAAAATGCTAAATATCTCAAAAACTACAAAGATTTTAAACGACAAAAGTCATAGCACACATCTCCTGACGATTGAAGTGGCCTGAACGGCGCAGGAGGAGTAGCGCGGCAAAGTTTGGCGGAATAATACTAAAAATGGCCGAACAGGATCTCAATAATGTGAATGCCACATGGGCATTCACATTAATAAATGCAAGAAAGATGGAGCTTCAATAAAAAATATTCTTTTGAATCAACTTTGCTGCTCAAGGTGGTTTTATAAAAAGTTAACAAAGATGTCCTGTCACCACCATCCGACAGGAACAATGCTCAGCCAGTATAGACATAAATCCATAAAAAGACAGAGAAATGGTTTTTTTTTGTCCAGGCTTAAATGTTCCCAAACTTGAGATGTTTTGGTACGCATTGTTGTTGCGGAAAAAAACGCGTCTAGCGACAAGTCAACAATGAAATTCATTATCGACTATCTTCATTGTCGTTCTTTGTTGACAACATCGACAAATCGTTGCAGAGATCATAATTCCACAGACAGGCCATTTCCTTAAAGTGGAACTATTCTGTGCATTTCAGTCTAATCTATTTTTATTTCTGAGACCAGAAGGGCTGGGATTGATGGAGTTATTGTCACAAATGGCTTTATTTACTTCAGACCGACCCTCTCCGTAGGCTGTCAGATCAGCCTGCGGGCAAAACGAGTGGATTGAGACTCTTCTGCATTAAGCCCCGCCTCCCGCCACTGCACTACATCGGGAGCGCGCACCGCACCTGCTTTCACCGTCATTGTAACATCTCATAAACAGAAGGATTAGGCTCATATGAACTCAATAAAAAAACAAAATACAATGTCAACACATAGCATACCTACATGTTGGAACCTGAATCAGAGCCTGAAAACGAAGTGGAAAACAGCAACCCACAGCAACGAATGCAGCAGGATGTCTCTCTTTGGTAAACTCACCAGCCATCGTTGGAAATAACTTTATCCCACGTTTTCCACCCGCCTGATGTATTTGTACATGCCCTTGTTAACCAGTAGAAGGTAACCAATCACCAAACCTTATCCCCCGGGACGTCACAAGGATTTCCAAGTAGAAAAAACTCTCTAAAACGACACGTTTTTCGTCGCCACGGAAACCGAATGGAGAGCGTGCTGGAACTCAAACTCAAACATGTGTTTAGTGATAAAAAAACAGTGTCGTTCACATGTCTGATGAGGATTCAACACTGTAACACTGTAGAAAGCTCAGAAAACTCAAAATACCATAATAGCACCCATTTAACCATGAAAAGCTGAACTCTCTGCAGCCCCCAGACTCAGGCAGGACGTTAGCAGCAAACCAGCTGGCGGCCTCGGGAGGCTTCCAGCACCACGGTTGACTGGAGGGCTGAACTTGCCACACCGCTGGGCTCTAATCCTGTTAAGAAGGAAAGAGACAATTACTCTGCTTCACCATGGTTCAGTGCTCAGATCCGCTCCTGCAGAGCTCTAAGAGCAAAAACAGTCACCTCCACGGCCGGCCGGCTGCAGGAGACACGCTAAAAACATGCACTCCTTTAACCTCTACATGTGCCATCCATGCATCAGGCTGCAGACCTCTGAACCTGCTTTACAGCTTTTCTAAACATGTTTATAACCAGTTTAATATGTCTTCCTTCTACCTGGCATGTTCCAGCTGAATTTAACATGTTGTCATGGTTACATGGAAACAACGGAGGAAAAACAAGGCGGAAGCTCCGTTCTCTGCATGAAAAATGTCATGATTTAATTAAGGAAGTCAAGGTTGAGTCCTTTCTCACTAAAACCTACAAAAACCTGAACGACTATCAAAAGTTTTGGAAAATTGTAAAATCTAATTCCAACTCCGACTTCCTGATCCAGCACACAACTTATTTACCAATTCCACAAACAGTCTGTTACCTCAACCACGGATCCAGCACACAACTGAGTGTCCTTAAGAAGGAAAAATACTAACAGTAAACTGACCATGATGAAATATTCCCATGCAGGGTTTTCACTTGTGCATTCAAGTTCAACCCCTCCCTGACCTTATTGTGGTGGAGGGGTTTGTGTGTCCCGAAGATCTTGGCAGCTATGTTGTCTGGGGCTTTATGCCCCTGGTAGGGTCACCCATGGCAAACAGGTGTCTAGGGGAGGGACCAGACCAAGCACGGCTCATCGACCTCTATGACGACAACAAACCTGGGCATAAATGTTCCCTTGCCCAGACGCGACTCCCCTGTGGAGCCAGGCCTGGAGGTGGGGTACGAGAGCGAGCATCTGGTGGCCGGGCCTTTGCCCATGGGGTCCGGTCGGGCTCAGCCTGAAAGGGTTACATGGGCCCCACCTCCCGTGGGCTCACCATCTGCGGGAGGAGCCGTAGGGGTCGGGTGCAATGTGAGCTGGGCGGCAGCAAGGGGCGGGGACCCTGGCGGTCCGATCCCCGGCTGCAGAAGCTGGCTCTAGGGACGTGGAACGTCACCTCTCTGGTGGGGAAGGAGCCTGAGCTTGTGCGTGAGGTTGAGCGGTTCCGACTAGATATAGTTGGACTCACCTCGACGCATGGCTTGGGCTCTGGAACCAGAACCCTCGAGAGGGGCTGGACCTTCTTCCACTCTGGAGTTGCTCATGGTGAGAGGCGCCGAGCAGGTGTGGGCATTCTCATCAGCCCCCAGCTTGGTGCCTGCACGTTGGGGTTTACCCCGGTGGATGAAAGGGTAGTTTCCCTCCGCCTCCGGGTGGGGGGACGGGTCCTGACTGTTGTCTGTGCTTATGCACCGAACAGCAGTTCAGAGTACCCACCCTTTCTGGAGTCCTTGGAGGGAGTGCTGGAGGGTGCTCCTTCTGGGGACTCCATTGTTCTGCTGGGGGACTTCAATGCTCACGTGGGCAATGACAGTGAGACCTGGAGGGGAGTGATTGGGAGGCATGGTCCCCCTCCTCTGAACCCAAATGGTGTTTTGTTATTGGACTTCTGTGCTCATCATGGATTGTCCATAACGAACACCATGTTCCAACATAAGAGTGTCCATATGTACACCTGGCATCAGGATTCCCTGGGCCGCAGTTCAATGATCGATTTTGTCAATCATCGGGTCGTGATCTCCAGCTCTCACTTGAGCGATTCGCGGCCGAGTGTGAAGCGGCTGGGATGAGAATCAGCACTTCCAAATCTGAGACTATGGTCCTCAGCCGGAATAGGGTGGATTGCCCGCTCCGGGTCGGGAGTCAGGTCCTGCCTCAAGTGGAGGAGTTTAAATATCTCGGGGTCTTGTTCACTATTGAGGGAAGGATGGAGCGCGAGATCGACAGACGGATCAATGCGGCGTCTGCAGTAATGTGGACTCTGCGCCGGTCTGTCGTGGTGAAGAAGGAGCTGAGCCAGAAGGTGAAGCTCTCAATTTACCAGTCGATCTACATTCCTACCCTCACCTATGGTCATGAGCTGTGGGTCGTGACCGAAAGAAGGAGATCTCGTATACAGGCGGCTGAAATGGGTTTCCTCCGCAGGGTGGGCTCTCCCTTAGAGATAGGGTGAGGAGCTCAGTCTTCCGGGAGGGGCTCAGAGTAGAGCCGCTGGTCCTCCGCATCGAGAGGAACCAGTTGAGGTGGCTCGGGCATCTGGTCAGGATGCCTCCTGGACCTCCCTGGTGAGGTGTTCCAGGCACGTCCCTCTGGGAGGAGACCCCGGGGAAGACCCAGGACACGCTGGAGGGATTATATCTCTCGGCTGGCCTGGGAACGCCTCGGGATCCCCCCCGCAGAGTTGGCAAATGTAGCTGCGGAAAGGGAAGTCTGGGCTTCCCTGCTTAGGCTGCTGCCCCCGCGACCCGACCTGACCCCGGTCAAGCG
Source organism: Telmatherina bonti (assembly GCF_933228915.1). Lineage (NCBI taxonomy): Eukaryota > Metazoa > Chordata > Actinopteri > Atheriniformes > Telmatherinidae > Telmatherina > Telmatherina bonti. The sequence continues at coordinate 5,972,449 of NC_136629.1, forward strand.
GCATGAAGATGAGACGAGACATTCAAGTTCAACCCAAAACCCAGGCAACAAGCTCTAATCTATGATTTTAACCTGCTGGTTACTACTGAGGTATTGAGTAATGAAACGCTAGACACACAAAAGTAGCTAGTTGTAACAAGATGGACACCTGGACTTTCTGGAAAGACAGAAAATCAAACAAGGACGGAAAATGTGGAGCAGAAATACTGAGGGACAAATCCTAAATGACAACTGAATGCACAAAGTGATGAGAAAATAAAACACGGAACAGGACACTACAGCTGGTTTATGAAATGGAGGGAGGGAATTAAAGTAAGGATTTCCTGGTTTTCCTGGCTGTCTGAACAGCCAGGTTAAAAGTCATGTTAACAACCAGGCTAACAGTCATGCTAACAACCAGATTGCCAGCCATGTTAACAGCGAGGTTAGCAGCCATGCCATGCTAACAGCTATGTTTAGTTAACATTGGAGTTTTTATTTAACCATTCCCTTGATGTTTTTTGCTTTTATTATTAATGTAGCAGTAAAATAAAATGAATAGCTCCTAAAATATCTCATAATTTAACTCTGATCATCATCATCAGCAATTAAAGTCACTGACAGCAAATCACAGAAAAGGAGCTGAATCTGCAGACATGTTCTGTTTCTGTCACTGCAATTGTTGACATGTTTGGAAGTTATTTTTCACACCTGCATTTGCAGGTGTGATACAGAGTAAGATTAATATTTTAGAGTTAGAAGCTAAAGTTTATAAAACACAAACACTGCTAGTGTCATTATTCATCCAATCACAATCACGACAGCATTGTTACCGTGCCTGTGAATAACGACAACCTTTACCTGCAATGTTTGTGGACATCAGTGGAAGAAAAATTATTCTGTATAATCTGTCATGTAATATAATGTTGTGCTGAGTGACATCCTCTAACATCATCTTTCCCATCATGTTAAAGTTTATAAAGTTTCATCTTCTTGTTTGCACATTAGCGTGTTAACATCTCCACTGCCTCCATACCCTTCTTTGGTGTTAATTCATGTTATAGTCTTAAAACATGAACAAAAGCACACATACATATCTAGTGTAATGTTATGGAAATATCCACTTTAGGATTAGATACAGGTGGGGGTTAAACATTTATGGTAACAAAAACAACCCCGGCCAATGTAGCCTGGATAATTATTTTGCTGTATGAGAAAGTTTAAGGATAAAGCGAAGCTTGACTCAGGGTGGCAGTGCAGAAAAACCTGGTTAAAGAGGGAGGTCCAGACTGAAGTGATTGATGCCTTCATCACTTTTTTCCACACCTTCTGAGTTTGTTAATATGAAGATGACTAGCTTAAAGACACAAACACTGCTAATTGCCTTGTCACAGCTTCGAGCTTGCTTTCCCAAACTGCATGTCGCTGACTCCATCCCGGTGATCCCCGGATCGTCTGGAATCAGCTTCAAAGATCCGCTCCCACCTTCTGGAGGCGTTTAAAAGCAGTGTTATGTTGGTGGCGTCAGCCAGGCATGCAGGGCGTAGCTGCTGCTGAGTGGCTGTTTGTGTTCAGTAGCACTGGAGCATGGTCAGGGCTAGGTTGGTGTCTTTGTTGTCCACACTGTCAGCAATTCACCATTTTCATTGACTCGACCTGCTTCATTATCCTGCTGTCAGCTTCATTTTCTTGATGTTTTTCATGTAGCATCACAGCAGCAACAACTTCAGAAGAAAAAAACCCTTTTCCCAGATAATTACAACAGTTCACCTGTAATTATGCTGACTGATGTTCAGATGCAGGAAACTCTGGTTGATGTGTGTTAAATCACTTCTAAAGTGGCTTAAACCCAACAAGTTTACTCCAGACTGGGACTATTTTGTGTGCTCAATGTTTAGTTACTCCAAGACAAATGCAATTAGCTTGATTAATAGGTGATCACACACTGTTAGCTGGAGCAATTCACAGCCAGTGAGAAGTAGCTGGGATGAGGATCAAACACGAGGCCATGGTTCTCATCCAGAGAAAGGAGATGTGTCCCTTTCAGGTCAGGAATGAGGTCCTGTTCCAAGTGGAACAGTTCCTGTATGCTGGAGTCTTGTTCAGAGTGAGGAACATATGGAGCGGGAGAGAGCTGAGCTAAAACGACGCGTCCGTTTTCTCCCATCAATCTCACTTTCTACCCTCACCTGTGCGCTCCAGTCTGGGTGGTGACTTAAAGAATTAGATCATATATACAAGCGGCTAAAATGAGCTTCCTACTCAGGGTGTGTGGACTCTCCCTTAGAGATAGAAGCAAGGTCATCCAGGAGATTAGAGTTGTACTGCTGCTCCTCCACATCCAGAAGTACCAGATGTGATGAATCGGACTTGCTGGTCAGAATGCCTCGCAGGTGAGATTTTCCAGACCTGTCCCACCAGAAAAAGCCTCCGTGACGTCACCCGTAGGTTTCTGAAGAACTGAATTGAAGCTCGGTGGGCGGTTCCTACCATCTTGGCAGGGGCGTGCATGTTGTCTCGCCCGGAAAATAAAAATATGGGAAAAGAGGTGGAGCTGAGAGGGGGGCTGTGGATGGTGGATGACTGACATCAAGCGAACTCCGAGCTGCCTGTAGCTAAAAGCTAACCGAGCTAACCCGGAGATAACAGGAGCTAACCAGCTAACGGAGGTAAGCGGGCTAAAGCTAAGTCATGTTGTTAACCGGCTAAAATCCGCAGTTGTTCTACATTCTTCTTACTTGAAGCGGGAGATCGGGTACCTGTCAATCAAAAGCACACGCCCCTAAATATGCCAAATTTTGAGATGAAATTACTTTTAAACGGGTAAGTTAGAAAAAAATTCACTCCCCCCACAGTTGTCATGAAGGTAAACCTGACCTATTAAACCTAAAATGGATTTTTGTACCAGGCTGTAAACATGTTTATTTCTGCTGTAAACATGTTTATTTCTGCTGTAAACATGTTTATTTCTGCTGTGAAGTTGGTCTTTTTAACATGGGATTCTATGGATATTTGATCTGTTTTGCAGCCCCTAGTGGATGAAGGGGGAACTGCAGTTTTATGCACTTCAGCATATGCTTCACTTTTAACTGTCGGAGGTTGCAGCTTGGTTTACATCACGATAGTCCGCTAGACTCGGTCCGGCTGGGGAATCTGTCCAGCTGTAAGGGGGTGTATCCATACGGACCGAGATCGTGTTCACGCTGCACTTTGGTCAAACCAGCCAAACCATTAGAATAATATATCCCCATTCCCACCAGAGGTGGCGCTGCACTAGTATTTAGCAGAAGAGAGGACCAGACCGGCATGAAGAAGAAAACTTTTTCTTTTTTTTTTTTTTTTTTCTCCACCTGCCAGTTAAACATGGAGACCAAACTATGGCTGTTTTGGGTTTTTATTGTGTCTTATGCAAGTATACTGCAGAAATCCACTGCAACAATGGACGCAGTATGAACACCAGACGAGGCAGAGGGCCCTTAACGCCATCGCTATGGATTTACCCACAATGCAATGCTACGCCACATGCAGGAAGTGATTTTTTTTGTAGTCCCCTTCCTGTATTTGGTCCGTTTGAAGTGGGCCATTTGTAGGTGGACAGGGTCCGTTTCTTTGGTCCGAATCAGAATTTACTTGGCACATTCACATTTCCCTAAACAAAGCAGACTTTCTGAGCAAACGGACTCGATATTCGAATAAAAAAGGCTGATGTGAATGTGCCCTAAAACTTGATTTCCCAGTTTGGTCAAGACACAAAACATTCACATGATAAATGTCACAAATGCATATGGCTTGATGGTTCTGAGGTTTTACTTTTTTTTAATTCAACCTTTATTTAACCAGGTAAAATGGTTGAGAACAACTTCTGATTTACAGTGATGACCTGGCAATCGTAAATGACATCTGGGAACTCCACATTCCCCTGTTAGATGCCATCCAGGTAGAAATTTTCCTACAGAAAGAGCAACAATTATAAATGACTGTAAATACGTAGAAAATGTGGTGTTTGATCATTGAAAATTTTTTGTTTTATATATTTTGATATTACAGTTATGGTAATTCAATAGTTTTTAATCATGAAATTTGAGTTATATAATGTGTAAGAGTTCTTTTACATGACTGAGACCAACTTGCTATAAAATCTAAGGGGTGCATTACAGTCATGATACTAAAAGAGATGTTCCATAACTTATTTCATTTCTTTGCTTTCCGTTAGTGTAGAGCATGGTGTCATCAGCGTAGAACAAGTCAGCATCAGTGCATGGGAGGTCAGCTGTGTTGTTAAACACAGCCATCAGTTCTTCTGTTGAAGGTTAACATTATAGGATTCTTCGGACCTTCACAGATATAGAGATAGCACACTTGATGAAAACAAAATACAGATCACAAGATCTCTCTTCTGATCTAATAGTGTGTAGTGTTTCTTACCACACGCTAACTGATACTTCAGCAGAGTATCAGGTTCTTCATGCAAAATATTTCAAATCTTGCTTTCTCAAATGTGACGTCAGTGTAAACAGTCATGGTGGATGAACAGTAAGAAGTAATGATGGCTGTTTTTGGCCTCTTCCTTACTGAAAAAAACACAAAAAGAGAAAACGGATGACGGAAAAGGTCATGGAATGTGTGCAGTTTACATGCAGGTGAGTAGAAATTGTATTACAGCGGGCTTGGAGAGCAGGACTGTGCACTAGATGCTAGCACCAGTGCTAGCAAGTAAAACATATCAGTAACGTTTCCGCAGTCATTGCGATCTGCCAGTGATGTGAATAACAGCATCACAAAAGATGTTCCATTTTTCAATAATAAGTAATCTAATTGATTACTCTTCCTGTCATTACAACATCGTTACCATCATTGCCAAAGATGTCTTTCTCCTGAGTCAGCTTGCATCCTGTCCGGCTTTTGTGTCAGCACAAGTGAAATTACACACTGCTTGGCTCCCCTTCATGCGCCACACACTACGGGATTTTGAGTCGCAAATAGGCATGTATCTACAATCTCTCTTTCCAAGACCTTCAGAGTGGATCAGACCAGACAAAACAGACTCCTAATTCACCCCCCAATACAGAAAAATCAGACACGATGTTGTCTGCAAACATTCGACAATCAGGCCTTTGTGGGCTTTGATTGTAATGGGAAGGTCAAAAGTGATCCTGATTATGCTGTAGTGTGCACCCACCTCAAACTTGTAGGTTTCAGTCTGTATCTGCATGGCTGCCTCTGTGTTTACATTGTTTTTGTTGTAATAACAACAAATCTAAACATTTAGCTGTAGAATGGAACTGAAGATTTGGTCCAACAGCAAAAGTTGAACAATTAATGACACCAAGGGAGAAAAACTAACTGGGTGTGCAGTTGAAGTGGTGGCGTTAGAGATCACCACATGGTCGTAACTCCTAACAAGAGAATGAAATTATCTCAGACCACAAATGAAGTGAAAACAGACCAACGTTAGACGTTCACCCATTTAAACAACAATCAGTCTCAATTTAAAGGAATGATTGAATATCCTGAGGCGGAGCTGATCACCATGGTAACAGTGGAGAACTCTGATTGTCGGAGAGCCTTTAGCATATAAACACGGCATCTTCCTTCAGGTCCAGGATCTAAGTTAGTCCATATTTACGCTTGATACTGGATCAGACTGGGACCTGGATCCTTTAGAGCAGTGATCCTCACTGTTAATTCAACAAGAATATGCTAAGACAAGAGGAGAGCTGCCACCCCCCCAAAAATGCGTACCTGCGCTACGTATCCTGCTACGTTGCCAAATCAGTAACATTCAGCTTTTTAGCAAGGAATGGTTATCCTAAATATTGTAATGGCATTCTTATGCAACAGTATCTGGTGAAAATACAATATTGCCTCCAGAATGTGGGCGTTTCTTTTTTATTATATATACGGAGCTACCGACGGAGCAGCTCTTTGGCGGAGTTCGCTGCAGCTGAAATCAGCCCAAACTGGCAACTCTGACAGGGTCAGTTAGGGCCGTTAGGACAGCAGAGTTTCTGCAAGCAGCTCTTGTTTGTGGAGAGAACTGCAGCGTTGAGGATCATTATGACTTGTTTAGATGCATTTTCATATAGCCATCGGCTGCTTCACGAGCCGCAAGGCAAGAGTCAGAGAGCCGCATGCGATGAGGAACACGGCTTTAGAGGCTAGGTGTCTCGGATTTGTTCATGAAATGATTTCTCAGCAGGTTTCTGTGGGAGACATTGTCCTGCTGTCAAGAAGTTTCATTGCCATAGGGGGTGCATGTGTGTGTGTGTATTTTGGGAAGAGGGTGGGTGGGGGGTACACGCATGTTCTTCAACGATGTTTAAGTGGGTCATACATGTCAAAATGACATCCAGATAAAAGTTGGGACTTGAGAATTTTCCCTCCAGAAGTTTTCATTGTTATGTGACATTTTAATGAACATGTTCCGTCGTCATGGTGATAAGTTTATCCACGGTTCTCCATGAATTTCACAAGTATATTTAGTTTGAACTTTGAATCAGGTTTTAACTTTCCTGTTGTAAGAAGTAAATAACCCATCAGTGGTCCTGATCAATAGGTCTCCAGCTTTCTGAAGGTTATTTTCTGCTTTTCCTTCCTTTTCATGTGAATTTTTCTTTGTTAAACCACTTAACTCTGACCTCTCAATCAACATAACGAGTCTACTAACTCGCAGGATGAAGCAGAGTTGTCGACACATAACAGACAACTTGACAAAGAACTGGTTCAAACTGGATCTGGACAGAAGAAATGTCTCACAATCGGACAAAGAAGAAATTTGTAAGAATTATGATAGAAACATGATCAACCCTAGACTACAAGGATCTGATCCTGCTCCATGTTTTACTCTACATTAAAGAATACTTTAAAACATTCCTGGATCCAAATGGTGATCCGAATCACCACCAAAATTTATTCAGTTCTTCATTTTCACATTTCCAACAACTCTTGAAAATTTTTATAAAAATTGTCCGTAACTTTTTGAGTTATTGTGAACCCAAACAGACAAACAGATAGAGCCGGTAAAAACATAACGTCCTCGGTGGAGGTAACAACCGAGTTCATGGCACATAAAGCAGACATCGCCCCCCGCAGTGACCCCTCCCCGCTGCAGACCTGCTTCTCCTGGAGGATGGATGGACCTGACGAAAAATAATTTTTTTCTTGTTCTTGCAGCCTCCAGAGCAAGAACTCAGTTCTTGCTTCTGGTGGAGGATGGAACAAGCTTCAAGCCAAGACCCAGAGTGGACCGAGTCTAGCAGACTATCCGGGTCCCAGCTGAGCCAAGTCCCCAGTCGGACTGAGCATAATGGACTATCTTGGCCTCCAATTGAACCGAATCCCACATAGTAACAAGTCAAGCGGACTGTCGTAGTCCCAGGTGAATAGAATAGTCTAGCAGACTATAATGGCATGAATTGAACCAAGTCCCCAATGGACCATGTCTAGTTGACTATTGTGGCACCTGAGTAAACTGAGCCCCCAATTAGACCATGTGTAGTCTGCCTTGGCCCAAAAGCAAAGTGATTCCTTGATTGGACCAACGCCAGCGGACTATCTTGGCCTCAGCAGAACTGAGTCCCTGACTGGACCAAGTCTAGAGGACTGTCCTGGTCTGCCGCTCTCCTCTGATTGTGACTCACGAATGCTGGATGGTGTTTGCTGTTTCTGGTGGTTTGAGATGTTCCTGATGAGGTTTTCTGTCTTTCGGAGCAGGTGACGGACTCTGTCCTGCTTCTCTCAACTTTACGGGGTTTCAGAAAGAGGAAACCATGCTGCACTTTGGATTATGTGTTTTATGAGTTGGTGTGGTATTGTGTGAGAGACTGGGCCGGCAGCAGGAGGATTGGCACCCTGGTGTGCATTGTTAGAATGATGGACAGCTGTAGGAACCCAGCTGGTGATGAAGGGCCGACCGCGGGGTACCACCCTCTCAGATTGACAAGCTGTCAATCACAACTTTGTTGTATTTCAGGTCTGAAGTATTCGTTCGGTTCAGACTTTGCTCGGCTTTAATGGATGAGGCTGTCTGATGCACACAGCTGCCGGCCAGCAGCTCAATGCTAAACAAATTAGCCCATCGTAGTCATATTTCTCATTCAGGAGCCGCTGCTCGCCCCGAAGTGGGCCATTAATCATGCTGAATGACGGGGCGGCCCACGATGAAAGCTGCCCGTCACGCTGCCCACTCGTGGCCGTCAAAATGAATCCCCTTCATTTTACCTTCTGCCCTCCCACCTCTCCATCAGCCTTCTCTTTCTTCCCAGGTTTTTGTTTTCTCAGGCTTCAGCAGCACCGACACCAGGCCCCCCACCTCCCATAAGAAGAAAAGAAATGAGAGAAAGACAGAAGCTCAGGGGGAAGGAAGGAATGCATTGACTGGGTATGATTGACCCTTTGGTGCATCTTTGAGGGGCTGCATGTGTCAGCAGAGCTGGAGAAACAAAACTCCAGCGGCGGCTGAAGAAGCTGCAGAAGCTGCTTGTTTTTCTTTCTTTCACCTGAACTGAGAGTTGACCCTCTCGCCTGTCTGTTGAGTGAGTTTTCAGACCCGATCAGACCGGTTCTGACTCCCCCTCACACAACCTCCACAAAGTCTCCAGCAAGACAGTTCACTTTCTAGTCCATAACCTGGTAAACAGGGTCTTGCTTTTCTGTTTTTACTAATGAAAGTTGGTTTTTATTACTTATTTAGCTGATCTTTAAGTCCCACTGAGATTGTGTGTTAAGAAAAGTAGCATCACATCATCACAGACTACAAGTTAACCTATCTGAGACAGGTCAGTGAACGCATCTCCAACTTATTGAGGCAGTCTCTGTTGTAGCATTTAAATTCACTCCAGTTTATCCCAGTTCTGTCATGTGACTTAATTGTCTATGTTGATTAGTTCTGTGTTGCAGCAGCACCATTCATTTAGATGACGGATGATGTCGTATTCCTCGGTTTTGATTGGCTGTTGGACATCCAAATTGTCAGTAAAGTTAAAGAGAGCTTTTACCTGCTGACGTGACAGAAACCAGATGGGATCCCCACATACATGCACATTTGTTCATGTGGTTTGGAACTTTTTCATATTATCCATGTGAACAACATGGTTTTATCGAGCGATGCTTAAAGCTGCAGTTCCCCTCTCATCCACTAGGGGCTCCAGAGTTAATACCCGTAGGCTCTGGTGTTGAAAAAACCAACTTCCCTGCAGAAATAAACATGTTTACAAAGATAAAACAAACAAAGATAAAAAAAAAACAAAAAACAAAACATTTTTGGTTTAAAAGGTCAGGTTTACCTTCATGACAACTTTGAGGAGATTTTTTTTATATATAACATATCCATCTAGATGTTGTTTAATCTTGAAATTTGACATAATTGGGGCGTGTCCTTTAGATTGACAAGTAGCAGTTAACACAACTGCGATTTTTAGTCGGCTAACAGCGTGCTTTAATCTTAGCCTGCTGACCTTTGTTAGCTGGTTAGCTCAGACGGTTCAGAGTTTGATAGGTGCCAATCATGCAATCACACGCTCACTGCCCCCTCTTAGCACCACATCTTGTCCCATTTTAGTATTTTCCTGTAGGGATGACACACGAGATACTGCCAAAATGGTGGTGCAATGGTTCAATGTATGGATGATGCCCCAAGGCTCCGTTCACCTATATGGTGTCTATGCTTTGTACATGTGAACCACATTGAGTTTTTATATGTTTTACATGTGGTTCACATGAATTTAATGTGTTTTACAACTATTAGCATATGTTTAGCATAAAAAAGCATACATTTAGCATATTTGAGATGTGGTTCACACATACAAAGCATAGACACCATATAGGTGAACGGAGTCTTGGGGCATCATCCATACATTGAACCATTGCATCACCATTTTGGCAGTATCTCGTGTGTCATCCCTACAGGAAAATACTAAAATGGGACAAGTGGTGGCGCTAAGAGGGGGCAGTGAGCGTGTGATTGCATGTCTTATCATGTTTTGTCTCTTCCTTCCCTTAGTTACTGTCTTCTTGCATGTCTTTGCTGAATCAGCAGCGCATTCAACACGGTATGTTTATCACCCTTTGCTAGCGTGTGGCTAGCATGTGCATAATGTAAGACTCAGCTGCAACACCATGCAGCATCCCTGCAGCTGTTTCTAAGACTTGGGACAGTACTGGTCAGCTATGGCTGCAGAAATGTGCAGGATAGATACTGCTGTCCATCAAACGGGTCCCCTTCTTAGAGTTTTCAGGGTTTATCTTTGCGAACTTTTACAAACTGGGAACAATATTTAGAAATTTGCAGCAGGAGGATGTGCTGATTAGATGAAAACACAGACATCTCATGGACTTAAAACAGACTGTAGACGACACCGTTATTGGCCCAGGTTGGAATTATGAAATGTTCATGGATGTGGGAGGGACGGTGATGCTGATCCGGCTGGAACTGGACAGAGCAGGAGGTCAGAGGGTTTTCAGGACAACAGGAGCAGTTCTCTTTCGGCCTGACCTCTGACCTCCGTGTCCTCAGAAGGCTGAACCCAAGCCGGACATCCGAACAAACGAAATGTCCAATAAGCAGTGCTGTTGTCTGGAGACGGAGGAGGGAACTGATGATTCCGTCTTTTCTTTGTTATTCAAGCTTTTATTGAGTTAACGTCTTTATTTCTGATCACTTTTCCCGCCGTTGAGTCCCACCGCCGCGGTTCAGGTCGCGTTTCTTCTGTTGCATCTGATGGTTTTTCTAACTCTGTCTGGCAGACGATTCATCAGCCGGGTCCTTAATCATGTTACAGTAGACCTACAGAGATTCCTCTTTAATATTTTATTTAATGGAGCCTTTTATCCCAACACCTAACATTCTCCGGAGCGTATCCATGCCAACTGTGGTGGTCCCAGTGGGACCTAACCCCCACCCCCAGCCCGCCACCCACCTTCACAGTGCTTCTGGTCTGTTTAACTGCACAAGTCGGACGGTCCTCAAAATGAACTCAGATCAGTTTCATTCATTCTGATCTTAAAATATTTATAGATCCATTTACTCTAGAATTCACACGATGACTGAACAGCGTTCCTGGAATCTGGTCTCGGAGACACTGCTGCCACCAAACCCAGAACCTGAAGTGGGTCCAGTTGCTAAAGACCACGAAAACCAGAAGCTGTAGGGGGACACCGGTTGCAGCTGGAAGAACACTGTAAGGGTTTTCATTGAAAACCGATCCAGATGACTGAAGAGTCCAGGTCAGACTCCTGACCACAGTCTGGGTCAGAGTCCAGGTCAGAGTCCTGATCACAGTCCAGGTCAGAGTCCTGACCACAGTCTGGGTCAGAGTCCAGGTCAGAGTCCTGACCACAGTCTGGGTCAGAGTCCAGGTCAGAGTCCTGATCACAGTCCAGGTCAGAGTCCTGACCACAGTCTGGGTCAGAGTCCAGGTCAGAGTCCTGACCACAGTCTGGGTCAGAGTCCAGGTCAGAGTCCTGACCACAGTCTGGGTCAGAGTCCAGGTCAGAGTCCTGATCACAGTCCAGGTCAGAGTCCAGGTCAGAGTCCTGACCACAGTCCGGGTCAGAGTCCAGGTCAGAGTCCTGATCACAGTCTGGGTCAGAGTCCAGGTCAGAGTCCTGATCACAGTCCAGGTCAGAGTCCTGACCACAGTCTGGGTCAGAGTCCAGGTCAGAGTCCTGATCACAGTCTGGGTCAGAGTCCAGGTCAGAGTCCTGATCACAGTCCAGGTCAGAGTCCTGACCACAGTCTGGGTCAGAGTCCAGGTCAGAGTCCTGACCACAGTCCAGGTCAGAGTCCTGACCACAGTCTGGGTCAGAGTCCAGGTCAGAGTACAGACTACAGTCTGGGTCAGAGTACAGACTACAGTCTGGGTCAGAGTCCTGACCACAGTCTGGGTCAGAGTCCAGGTCAGAGTCCTGACCACAGTCTGGGTCAGAGTCCAGGTCAGAGTACAGACTACAGTCTGGGTCAGAGTCCTGACCACAGTCCGGGTCAGAGTACAGACTAGAGTCTGGGTCAGACTCCTGACCACAGTCTGGGTCAGAGTCCAGGTCAGAGTCCTGATCACAGTCCAGGTCAGAGTCCTGACCACAGTCTGGGTCAGAGTCCAGGTCAGAGTCCTGACCACAGTCCAGGTCAGAGTCCTGACCACAGTCTGGGTCAGAGTCCAGGTCAGAGTACAGACTAAAGTCTGGGTCAGAGTCCTGACCACAGTCTGGGTCAGAGTCCAGGTCAGAGTACAGACTAAAGTCTGGGTCAGAGTCCTGACCACAGTCTGGGTCAGAGTCCAGGTCAGAGTCCTGACCACAGTCTGGGTCAGAGTCCAGGTCAGAGTCCTGACCACAGTCTGGGTCAGAGTCCAGGTCAGAGTCCTGACCACAGTCTGGGTCAGAGTCCAGGTCAGAGTCCTGATCACAGTCTGGGTCAGAGTCCTGACCACAGTCTGGGTCAGAGTCCAGGTCAGAGTCCTGACCACAGTCTGGGTCAGAGTCCAGGTCAGAGTCCTGACCACAGTCTGGGTCAGAGTCCAGGTCAGAGTACAGACTAAAGTCTGGGTCAGAGTCCAGGTCAGAGTCCTGATCACAGTCCAGGTCAGAGTCCAGGTCAGAGTCCTGACCACAGTCTGGGTCAGAGTCCAGGTCAGAGTCCTGATCACAGTCCGGGTCAGAGTCCAGGTCAGAGTCCTGACCACAGTCTGGGTCAGAGTCCAGGTCAGAGTCCTGACCACAGTCTGGGTCAGAGTCCAGGTCAGAGTCCTGACCACAGTCCAGGTCAGAGTACAGACTAGAGTCTGGGTCAGAGTCCTGACCACAGTCTGGGTCAGAGTCCAGGTCAGAGTCCTGACCACAGTCTGGGTCAGAGTACAGACTAGAGTCTGGGTCAGAGTCCTGACCACAGTCTGGGTCAGAGTCCAGGTCAGAGTCCTGACCACAGTCTGGGTCAGAGTCCTGACCACAGTCTGGGTCAGAGTACAGACTAGAGTCTGGTTCAGAGTCCTGACCACAGTCCGGGTCAGAGTACAGACTAGAGTCTGGGTCAGAGTCCTGACCACAGTCTGGGTCAGAGTCCAGGTCAGAGTCCTGACCACAGTCTGGGTCAGAGTCCTGACCACAGTCTGGGTCAGAGTACAGACTAGAGTCTGGTTCAGAGTCCTGACCACAGTCTGGGTCAGAGTCCAGGTCAGAGTCCTGACCACAGTCTGGGTCAGAGTACAGACTAGAGTCTGGGTCAGAGTCCTGACCACAGTCTGGGTCAGAGTCCAGGTCAGAGTCCTGACCACAGTCCAGGTCAGAGTACAGACTAGAGTCTGGGTCAGAGTCCTGACCAGAGTCTGGGTCAGAGTCCAGACCACAGTCCAGGTCAGAGTACAGACTAGAGTCTGGGTCAGAGTCCTGACCACAGTCTGGGTCAGAGTCCAGGTCAGAGTCCTGACCACAGTCTGGGTCAGAGTACAGACTAGAGTCTGGGTCAGAGTCCTGACCAGAGTCTGGGTCAGAGTCCAGACCAGAGTCCAGACCAGAGTCTGGGTCAGAGTCCAGGTCAGAGTCCTGACCACAGTCCAGGTCAGAGTACAGACCACAGTCTGGGTCAGAGTCCAGGTCAGAGTCCAGGTCAGAGTCCTGACCACAGTCCAGGTCAGAGTACAGACCACAGTCTGGGTCAGAGTCCAGGTCAGAGTCCAGGTCAGAGTCCAGACCAGAGTCTGGGTCAGAGTCCAGACCAGAGTCCAGACCAGAGTCCAGACCAGAGTCTGGGTCAGAGTCCAGACCAGAGTCCTGACCACAGTCTGGGTCAGAGTCCAGGTCAGAGTCCTGACCACAGTCCAGGTCAGAGTACAGACTACAGTCTGGGTCAGAGTCCAGACCAGAGTCTGGGTCAGAGTCCAGACCAGAGTCCAGACCAGAGTCTGGGTCAGAGTCCAGACCAGAATCCAGACCAGAGTCCAGACCATAGTCTAGGCTATAGTCTAGGTCACAGTCTATGTCAGAGTCTGGGTCAGAGTCCAGACCAGAATCGAGGTTAGAGTCTGGGTCAGAGTACAGGTCAGAGTCCAGACTAGAGTCTGGGTCAGATTCCAGACCAGAATCCAAACTAGAGTCTGGGTCAGAGTCCAGGTCAGAGTCCTGACCACAGTCTGGGTCAGAGTCCAGACCAGAATCGAGGTTAGAGTCTGGGTCAGAGTACAGGTCAGAGTCCAGACTAGAGTCTGGGTCAGAGTACAGGTCAGAGTCCAGACTAGAGTCTGGGTCAGAGTCCAGACCATAAGATTACATCACATCACATTACATTACACTGCACGATAATACATTACATTAGATTAGAATATATTAGATTAGAATATATTAAATTAGAATATATTAGATTAGAATATATTAAATTAGAATATATTAGATTAGAATATATTAGATTAGAATATATTAAATTAGAATATATTAGATTAGAATATATTAGATTAGAATATATTAAATTACATCACATTTCCTGGCCATTTCTTCCTCATTCTGATGCTCAGTCTTCTATAGGTCCACGTACTGACACGGTATTTGCTGACAAAGCAAATACAAAGCAGCTGGCGAGTGGAAACCGTTCGTACGAACACAGACTCATCGTTTTATCTGAGGACGGTACTCGTGTTTAAATTTAACAACCATAAATCACATTGAAAGTTGTTTGCAGTCTGGAAAATTAACTCCATCACTGAGAAGCCGTCCGGAACATCCAGAGATACAGGAGAAGCTAGCTGTAGCAGTCGAGCTGCTAGCTGCTAGCCTGCTTTGTTTATTGTTTTACCGCCACAAACATCGCCGACGTGCAGGTCACGTGATCAGCGACAAAACTGGTATGAAGCAGGGGTGTCCATAGGTCCTCGAGGGCTCCGGTACTGCAGGTTTTCCATGTATCCCTGCTCCAACACACCTGGCTCACATTAGATGGACCCAACAATTCATCAAGCCCTGCACAATGTTTAGTTTGAGTCAGGTGTGTTGGAGCAGGGATGCATGGAAAACCTGAAGGATTGTGGCCATCGAGGACCGGAGCTCAACACCGCTGACCTGAAGCATCGGGGTTGCCGTGACGATTAAAAGCACTCCTTTAAGGAACAGTGTGAACAGAAAGTTGTAGAATGGAATCTCCTGGATGAGTGGCACCTGTCCGTCCTCGAGAAACAGCGCTCCAAGTCCAATTCCAAGACAATATTCCATAGAAATTTATTTATTTTATTTATCTTAAAAGTTTGATAGTGATGGCCAGTAACAATGACGTCACACATCATATAATAAATACAGGTACTGGAATCTGTTCTGGCCAGAATAAACTGCTCTGGAAACATCCCTACCAGGACCCAAGGTGGTTGAACTGGGTTATTTGGTCCTGCCTACAGATTAGAAATATCCTCCATTCTGCTCCACACCTTGGTCCCTCCAACTCAGGGATGATGAGAGCAATTATAGCCTGCAGACAGCTCGTCCAGCAGGAACAGCTGGTGTTTCTGTGTCCCTGCAGATGACTTCCTCTTCCTTTGTTTACTCCCTCATCACGGTAAACAAAGAAACCATGTAGTGGTCGTTTCCCGCCGTCAGGTATGTCAGCCCCGAGGCCACGGCGGGGACAAAATTTTCCCGACCACACAGGACGTCCAGCCCGGAGGCACCTGCTCCTGCGACATGGGAACGAGTGCTGCAGGACTTTATGGATCAGCTGAGGTTCAGGAAACTTCTGAGCATGATTGATCCGGTTTCTCACCTCCACGGAACATGAAAGCCATCCAGTTCCACCAGGAGGAGGTTTTCTATCGTTCAGTCACGATTAAATCCAGATCTGAGGTCCGACTGGAACCCAATGGAACACGTCGGAGACAAACTGAGTGAAATGAAAGGTTTCCTGCAGGAAGTCACTAACGTACAGGGATTTCTTTGTTTTCAGTCGCCAAAGGTTCATTTCTGTTTAAAGATGTTCGGAGAATTAAAACTTATGGAGTAACTTGATAAATGGTTCATGGTTTGATTCCCTATTGGGACATGAGGACCAGTTGGGACATGGAGACCTGAGACGGTGGTGGACTTGGTGGACTCGTCGCCTCTCCTCTGAAAAACAACAGAAGCTTTTGTTCCCGCCCGGGGTCACAACCCCTCACCCCGGCCGAACCCGATACCCCGGCTACCGGCCCGGCAGGGCGCTTCACCTGAAAGATAAGGAAGCGGACCACCGGTAGTTCTGGCGTTGCCCCGCACCCTCGAGGCAGAAAGGAGGGGGGGGGGGGGTCAAACCCAGTGCACCTCACCTTCCTCATTATTACCTGAAATCTGGATTCAGTTGTTTTCCTTTCTGCTGCAGATCTGCAGGAGAAGGTAGAGAAAGAGGAGGAGGCGGAGGAGTGGGAGGGGGAGGAGGTGGATGTGCAGGAAGATGGGGTTGTGCAGGAGGAGGAGGAGGAGTAACTGGTCTGGTACCAGACCAGGAACAGGAACTGGAAATGAAATGGTTCCGGTCCAAGAGCCGGACTGGAAATGGGACTGTTCCAGAACCGGACTGGAAATGGGACTGTTCTGGTACCAGAACCGGACTGGAAATGGGACTGTTCAGGAACCGGAGCCGGACTGGAAATGGGACTGTTCTGGTACCAGAACCGGACTGGAAATGGGACTGTTCTGGTACCAGAACCGGACTCGAAATGGGACTGTTCCGGAACCGGACTGGAAATGGGACTGTTCCGGAACCGGACTGGAAATGGGACTGTTCTGGTACCAGAACCGGACTGGAAATGGGACTGTTCCGGAACCGGACTGGAAATGGGACTGTTCTGGTACCAGAACCGGACTCGAAATGGGACTGTTCTGGTACCAGAACCGGACTCGAAATGGGACTGTTCCGGAACCGGACTGGAAATGGGACTGTTCAGGAACCGGAACCGGACTGGAAATGGGACTGTTCCGGAACCGGACTGGAAATGGGACTGTTCTGGTACCAGAACCGGACTGGAAATGGGACTGTTCCGGAACCGGACTGGAAATGGGACTGTTCAGGAACCGGAACCGGACTGGAAATGGGACTGTTCTGGTACCAGAACCGGACTGGAAATGGGACTGTTCCGGAACCGGACTGGAAATGGGACTGTTCTGGTACCAGAACCGGACTGGAAATGGGACTGTTCTGGTACCAGAACCGGACTGGAAATGGGACTGTTCCGGAACCGGACTGGAAATGGGACTGTTCTGGTACCAGAACCGGACTGGAAATGGGACTGTTCTGGTACCAGAACCGGACTGGAAATGGGACTGTTCAGGAACCGGAGCCGGACTGGAAATGGGACTGTTCCGGAACCGGACTGGAAATGGGACTGTTCTGGTACCAGAACCGGACTCGAAATGGGACTGTTCCAGAACCGGACTGGAAATGGGACTGTTCTGGTACCAGAACCGGACTGGAAATGGGACTGTTCTGGTACCAGAACCGGACTCGAAATGGGACTGTTCCGGAACCGGACTGGAAATGGGACTGTTCCGGAACCAGACTGGAAATGGGACTGTTCAGGAACCGGAACCGGACTGGAAATGGGACTGTTCCGGAACCGGACTGGAAATGGGACTGTTCTGGTACCAGAACCGGACTGGAAATGGGACTGTTCTGGTACCAGAACCGGACTGGAAATGGGACTGTTCCGGAACCGGACCGGAAATGGGACTGTTCTGGTACCAGAACCGGACTGGAAATGGGACTGTTCCGGAACCGGACCGGAAATGGGACTGTTCTGGTACCAGAACCGGACTGGAAATGATGGAAAGCAGAAAAGCCTTCAGAAAGATTGAGAACGAGAGTTTGAAGGAACTGGGAGGAAGACATGAGGACTGGATCAGGTCTCTAGAGCCCACATTCGGGGGGATCTTGATCCCGGATGGGGGTCTCTGACCTGCTCATTTCTTGGCCGGCGTCTTCTGCAGAGGTAAAACAAAGCGAGGTGCAGAGAGACGGCTGGGAATCGAACGTCTTTACGATCAGACCTCGTTATCGTTTCCTCCTCTCCTCATTCATCTCCTCATCTCCAGGGAAGGAGAGAAAACTTTCTCCTGCTCCCTCCTGCTGCTCGCTGCAGTGTTGGGTTTCCAGGAAGGACGGTGTAAAATATCCATCCTTGGCTTCCGCTGCTCCCCGACTGGCGGCTGTGGACCGGCTCAGGAAGTCCACCCGGCTGCTGCTGCAGGTCATGAACCAGAAAAACCTTTTGAAATGGAACGCTTTCATTTGGTGCTGAAAGATCTGCAGTTTCTGCTGATAGATGGTCGTTGCAGAGATTTCAGGACAGAAGCTGAAGATAAAATCTGACTTCTATAAATTGACCTCTGATTGGTTCTTTCATCAGATTAAAGGTAAGAAACTGGATTTATAAGAAACAACGAGCATCATATGACATTCCAGAAGAACTGCTCTCAATAAATAAATTAACAGGAAGCAGAATCAGGCTGCATGTACTTCTGACTTAAATGTCTTTATTTTTCCTTCCATTGCTGTTTCCATCTGGTCCGGTTTCTGTGTTCCTACATTTATCTCTGCTGACCTGAGATGCCGATCTTTCCCAGGCTGCCGTCACCCTACAGCATCCTAAGGCCACCACTTATCTGTCCAGTGCACAGCATCATGTCACAGCTGCGGTTCACTCATGGCACGGCCATAGACTGTGTATAAAAGGTGGGCGGAGCCTCCGTGACGTCATCCGTTGGTTTCTGAAGAGCTGAATTGAAGTCCGTTGGATGGTTCCCACTTTCGCCATCTTGGCAGCGTCATGCATGTCGTCTCTCCAGGAAAATCCAAAAATGGTCGAAGCAGTAAAGTGGTAGGGCGTGACGGTGGATGACTGGTGTCTATCAAACTCTGACCCGCCTGTAGTGAAGAGTTAACCAAGGTAACCCAGAGTTAACCACCTAACGGAGGTAGGCAGGCAAAATCAGGCCATTAAACCGTGGTTGTTCTACATTCCTTATTCTTGAAGCGGGAGCTCAGGTACCTGTCAATCAAAAGGACACGCCCCTAAATATGCCGAATTTTGAGATTAAATTACTTCTAAATGCAGGAGTTAGAAATAAAATTCAGTCCTCTCATAGTTGTCATGAAGGTAAACCTGACCTATTAAACCTAAAATGGATTTTTGAACCAGGCTGTAAACATGTTTATTCCTGCTGTAAACGTGTTTATTTCTGCTGTAAACAAGTTTATTCCTGCTGTAAACGTGTTTATTTCTGCTGTAAACAAGTTTATTTCTGCTGTAAACTTGTTTATTCCTGCTGTAAACGTGTTTATTTCTGCTGTAAACAAGTTTATTTCTGCTGTAAACATGTTTATTCCTGCTGTAAACATGTTTATTTCTGCTGTAAACATGTTTATTTCTGCTGTAAACAAGTTTATTCCTGCTGTAAACGTGTTTATTTCTACTGTAAAAATGTTTATTTCTGCT
Organism: Telmatherina bonti; assembly: GCF_933228915.1. Lineage (NCBI taxonomy): Eukaryota > Metazoa > Chordata > Actinopteri > Atheriniformes > Telmatherinidae > Telmatherina > Telmatherina bonti. The sequence goes on from NC_136629.1 coordinate 5,991,864, forward strand.
AAACATGTTTATTCCTGCTGTCAACAAGTTTATTTCTGCTGTAAACAAGTTTATTTCTGCTGTAAACATGTTTATTCCTGCTGTAAACATGTTTATTTCTACTGTAAAAATGTTTATTTCTGCTAAACATGTTTATTCCTGCTGTCAACAAGTTTATTTCTGCTGTAAACATGTTTATTTCTGCTGTCAACAAGTTTATTCCTGCTGTAAACATGTTTATTTCTGCTGTAAACGTGTTTATTTCTGCTGTAAACATGTTTATTCCTGCTGTAAACATGTTTATTCCTGCTGTAAACATGTTTATTTCTGCTGTAAATGTGTTTATTTCTGCTGTAAACATGTTTATTTCTGCTGTAAACGTGTTTATTTCTGCTGTAAACATGTTTATTTCTGCTAAACATGTTTATTCTGCTGTAAACATGTTTATTTCTGCTGTAAACGTGTTTATTCCTGCTGTAAACATGTTTATTTCTGCTGTAAACATGTTTATTTCTGCTGTAAACATGTTTATTCCTGCTGTAAACGTGTTTATTTTTGCTGTAAACATGTTTATTCCTGCTGTAAACATGTTTATTCTTGCTGTAAACATGTTTATGTCTGCTGTAAACATGTTTATTTCTGCTGTAAACGTGTTTATTCCTGCTGTAAACATGTTTATTTCTGCTGTAAACATGTTTATTCCTGCTGTAAACGTGTTTATTTTAGCTGTAAACATGTTTATTCCTGCTGTAAACATGTTTATTCTTGCTGTAAACATGTTTATGTCTGCTGTAAACATGTTTATTCCTGCTGTAAACATGTTTATTTCTGCTGTAAACATGTTTATTCCTGCTGTAAACATGTTTATTTCTGCTGTAAACTTGTTTATTACTGCTGTAAACATGTTCATTCCTGCTGTAAACATGTTTATTTCTGCTGTAAACATGTTTATTCCTGCTGTAAACATGTTTATTTCTGCTGTAAACATGTTTAATTCTACTGTGAAGTTGGTCTTTTTAACATGGGAGTCTATCAGTGATGTGCCGTCATGGGAGGCCTCACCTGTCATGAATTTAAAAACGGGAAAAAAAAAATACATACAATAAATGTTAATATTTTCCATTATTCTGTATTCAAAATAAATTTTCAGTATGACTACATCCACATTTCTGACCTTTAATCACAAAAAAATGTGCCACATTTGAGTTATCACTGATGGCAGAAACCCTGGGTGAGGCGAGCGGCGCCTCACGTGTGAAAGTGCAATCCAATACAAACCGGGTAGAATGATGCCAGTTTCTGTTCCTCGGCCTATTGTCAATATGTACTTTACATAAATATTAATTATACACCATGACTTTCTACAGTCTGTGTAATGTATTTTATGTATGTGTGAGAGAGTTATCCTTGCCGATTGTAGGATAAAGTGCAGAGAAAAGTCCGCTGGGGCGGCACGCAGTACTCTGCCTCACCTCAAGGGGGCGTACGCAATCTGGCAGGTGCTTTCTATCTGCAGCGGCTTCAGCAGAGGGAACTGAAAGTTGGCGCCAAGCTGAAGCCAGCGGCTATTTAATACTCTGCCTGATCCATCTCATTGTGGAGGATTATATTTCAACACTAAAAAATGTCTCAAAACTTGATTTCCCGTCCAAACAGAAGGCGATACATGATGGAAGAACAAGGCCGGAGCTAAAAGGTTTGCTTCAAACTGAGTCAAGGAGTCGTTCTTTTCAAACGGAGTGGTACAAGCGGAAAGACTGGCTGCGTGGAAAGGTGCTGTTTTTCCACTTCCTACAATTGTAAATCTGACCTTTGAGAAGTCAGCGCCTCACCAGCCTTGAACCTCACTGCACGTCACTGGAGTCTATGGGGATTCGCTCTGTTTGGTGGATGCAGGGGGAACTGCAGTTTTATGCACTTCTGCTTTACTTTTAACCACCGGAGGTTGCCGCTTGGACATGGCATAACACGGCAGCAACACGCTGCTCTTTGGTGCGTCACCATGGTGATTCATACAACAGCATATTAACAGAAGAAGACAGAAGCTAGATTATGATATAAAAGTAATATTTGTATGTTTAGACCAACAACAACTGTGATTTGCAGATGTTTCTATTCAACGGTGTTTTGTGCATAAGCCTCAGTTCTGGTCAGCCAGACGAGATTTTACTAGAAATGCGGCTTAGGCAAAGTGGTCAAGCAGCGTAATTTTACTTGCTGCGGAGAATTTGCCAAAACTTTTCAAAACCTTTCTCCTTTATTTCCTTTTCTATTTCACTTCAAAAGTCCAAAATTTGCTGGTTTGGTTCCATACAGTGCTGTCTTTACCGAAAATGATCTGGTCACATGACTCCCACGTCACATATGGGGACAAGTAAATGGGAAAAAGGTTTTTCCATTACACTTCTGAAAAAATCACTTCGTGAGAACATAAAAACTTTTTAGAGATATTTGATTGTTTTTGGAAATGTAGGTGAGAGCAAGAGGTAAGAGTCAACATCAAACTGACTTTTACTGGCTGCAGAGATCTCAGAGAGGAGACAGGATGACGATAATGCTGGATTAGGCATCATTTTTTGGGGGGGGGGATGGAATCCGCATGGAATCAACATGAACTCTAAATAATTTTACTTCATGAGAACATCTGAGAGTAGCAACAAAATGTAGCTGAAAATGAAAAATTAAGGCTATCGACGTGTATCGCATCAGAAAGTCGTGCAAATGTAGATCCTCTGCAACCATCAGCAAACGCACATCAGGACCAGAGAAAGTCTCAAAGAGCAACAAGGAAAATGTCCATTTAGGGACATTTGGGGTCATGTGACCGGGATGTGCATGTCCCTCGGTCATGTGACCGGGATGTGCATGTCCCTCGGTCATGTGACCGGGATGTGCATGTCCCTCGGTCATGTGACCGGGATGTGCATGTCCCTCGGTCATGTGACTGCTTGAAGGTTGGAAGCGTTTCAGTGATGCTATCCTGCCGACTTTAGTTACTTATTGGACTTAATTGGACATGTTTTCTATCATTTCTAACTTTTAACATTAAAATCTTCAACAGTTCACTAAAAAGAAGGATTACTTTTCCAGCAGGTGTTATTTGGTCATGCGTGTACACATCCACACATGTACACATGAACACATGTACACATCCACACATGTACACATGAACACATGTACACATGTAAACATGTACACATGAACACATGTACACATCCACACATGTACACATGAACACATGTACACATCCACACATGTACACATGAACACATGTACACATGTAAACATGTACACATGAACACATGTACACATCCACACATGTACACATGAACACATGTACACATCCACACATGTACACATGAACACATGTACACATCCACACATGTACACATGAACACATGTACACATCCACACATGTACACATGAACACATGTACACATCCACACATGTACACATCCACACATGTACACATGAACACATGTACACATCCACACATGTACACATGAACACATGTACACATGTACACATGTACACATGTACACATGAACACATGTACACATCCACACATGTACACATGAACACATGTACACATGAACACATGTACACATGTAAACATGTACACATGAACACATGTACACATCCACACATGTACACATGAACACATGTACACATGAACACATGTACACATGAACACATGTACACATGTAAACATGTACACATGAACACATGTACACATCCACACATGTACACATGAACACATGTACACATCCACACATGTACACATGAACACATGTACACATCCACACATGTACACATCCACACATGTACACATGAACACATGTACACATCCACACATGTACACATGAACACATGTACACATGTACACATGTACACATGTACACATGAACACATGTACACATCCACACATGTACACATGTACACATGTACACATGAACACATGTACACATGTACACATGTACACATGTACACATGTACACATGTACAAAAAACACATCAATGAACTTATTGCACGGTCACATCTGCACACAGTAACATGCCAATTACTCTGTTACCAGTGTTCGTTCTTGTACGTTTATTCTTGTGCGTTTAAAAACCAACATGCACACACACGTGCATGTGCATGTGCACACTCACGTGCGTGCCCACACGCTTGTATTTATCAGCAGTAAGATCAAAGTGAAGCCTTCAGACTGTCAGTGTTGGCCTCAGGCTGACAGCAGCCACAGTTCATCTATTGTTTACATTACAGCACTTTCTACTCTGCACACAGAGCCACACACACACAAACACACACACTTCACCAGCTGATCTGGTGCCTGATAAGGTGGCCAACATCGTCACACACCTGAATCAACCTGCTTGGAGAAGAAGGGGACTCATCTGCTGGAGTCAGAGACACTTTCATGAATAAACAATCAGAATTACTTTCCTTTGCTAGTTAAATGTTTTTGTACGGTTCTGAGGACACTGGAGGTCAGAGGTCACAAGGTTCTGACATCACAACTACAAAAATAAAACTTAAAAAAAAAAAAAACTGGTTATTATGAGTTCTTCTTCTGTGGTTTTTAAACTTCACAAAGCTCCAGATGATAATGTGAGTTTTTCCACTTATTGTAACAATAACCAGTTTCAAAGCGTTCATGCACCAGATTTACTGTGTGTGTGTGTGTGTGTGTGTGTGTGTGTGTGTGTGTGTGTGTGTTCTGCATGCAGCTACATGTCACCGCTGTGGTATTCTCTCTGTTTGTCTGCATCGGTTTTAAAATGAATACAAGAAGCTGATGGAGGGCATCATACTGCACGTCTCAACCTAAAGACACATTTCCTGGACGACCCGTCTCGTGTGTCCTCATCAGAACTTTAATCGGACCAGGATCCACGAACACACAAAAAACCGAACCAAAATATCACAAAATGGATACAATGGAAACAACTTTATTTATACAGAAAAACATGAAGACGCTGTTATCAAAGGTCACCTTTACAGACAGTCAGGACCAGAACCAGGAAGGAAAACCTGCATCAGGACCAGAACCAGGAAGAAAAACCTCCATCAGGACCAGAACCAGGAAGAAAAACCTCCATCAGGACCAGAACAGCAGGACAGGAAATGCAGCTGAAGATGTTTGTTTGTGTCTACAGAGAGGATGGATGGATGGATGGTTGGATGGATGGGTGGATGGATGGATTGACAAACAGATGGATGGATGGATGGGTGGATGGGTGGATGGAGGGACCGATGGATAGACAGATGGATGGATAGAAGGATGGATGGATGGATGGACGGATGGATGGGTGGATGGATGGATGGATGGATGGGTGGATGGATGGATGGATGGATAGATGGATGGATGGATGGATGGATGGATGGATGGATGGATGGATGGGTGGATGGGTGGATAGATGATGGATAGATGGATGGATGGATGGATGGGTGGATGGATGGATGGATGGATGGATGGATGGATGGATGGATGGATGGGTGGATGGATGGATAGATGGATGGATGGATGGATGGGTGGATGGATGGATGGATGGATGGATAGATGGATGGATGGATGGATGGATGGATGGGTGGATGGATGGATGGATGGGTGGATGGGTGGATGGATGGATGGGTGGATGGATGGACAGATGGATGGATGGGTGGATGGATGGATGGATGGATGGATAGATGGATGGATGGATGGATGGGTGGATGGATGGATGGATGGGTGGATGGATGGGTGGATGGATGGATAGATGGATGGATGGATGGATGGATGGATGGATGGATGGGTGGATGGATGGATGGATAGATGGATGGATGGATGGATGGGTGGATGGATGGATGGATGGATGGATGGATGGATGGATGGGTGGATGGATGGATGGATGGGTGGATGGATGGGTGGATGGATGGATAGATGGATGGATGGATGGGTGGATGGATGGATGGATGGATGGATGGATGGATGGATGGATGGATGGATGGGTGGATGGATGGATGGATAGATGGATGGATGGATGGATGGGTGGATGGATGGATGGATGGATGGATAGATGGATGGATGGATGGATGGATGGGTGGATGGATGGATGGATGGGTGGATGGGTGGATGGATGGATGGGTGGATGGATGGACAGATGGATGGATGGGTGGATGGATGGATGGATGGATGGATAGATGGATGGATGGATGGGTGGATGGATGGATGGATGGGTGGATGGATGGGTGGATGGATGGATAGATGGATGGATGGATGGGTGGATGGATGGATGGATGGATGGATGGATGGATGGATGGGTGGATGGATGGATGGATAGATGGATGGATGGATGGATGGGTGGATGGATGGATGGATGGATGGATGGATGGATGGATGGATAGATGGATGGATGGATGGATGGATGGGTGGATGGATGGATGGATGGGTGGATGGATGGGTGGATGGATGGATAGATGGATGGATGGATGGGTGGATGGATGGATGGATGGATGGATGGATGGATGGATGGATGGGTGGATGGATGGATGGATGGATGGATGGGTGGATGGATGGATGGATGGATGGATAGATGGATGGATGGATAGATGGGTGGATGGATGGATGGATGGATGGATGGATGGATGGATGGATGGGTGGATCAGCAAAACCCTTCTTTGGATGTTTCTGCATCTTGTTCTGGTCTCTGTCCAGATGATCCTAAACTGCTTTAGTTATGTTGAAGTCCAGGTCCTGGACCGGAACTGGTCTGAGACCAGTACTAAACTGGGACTAAAATGAAGGGAAAACATACTGAAAAACATCATTATCATTATTATTATTATTATTATTATTATTATTATTATTATTATTATTATTATTATTATTATTTATTACGTATTATCAGTTTTAACAACAAAAACTTGAATTTCTTTGAATTCTGAGTTTTCAGACACTAACACTACTTCATAAATGTGCGCGTGAGTGTGTGCGCGTGTGTTTGGGGATCTCCCAGCAGCCCGTGAACGTCCCGCAATTTTTCTCTTTGTTTCCTTTTAATCCGCAACTTTCTGCCGAAAAGAAGAAAATACGTTTACAAAAATGCAAAATTCAATGATAAAAGAACAATAAAATGATAAATGAAAAAATCTAATAAATATAATAATCTAAGGAGATTTGTTTTTATCTCGAACTGTGGGAATGACTGAAACTCGAGGCCCTTTCTCTGGTTATTCCGTGGTTTCTTCCACGCGTGGTTCTGCGCATTCTGCGGGATTTTAAGATCCTGAAGATTTCAGCCAAACTGCACATTAATATAATCATAATAAATATATAAACAAATAAATATGTAAACAAATAACCTAATAGATAAAATACAAGTTTAATTTAATTTAATTTGATTTACAGTTTAATACAATTTAATTTTTATTAGAGTTGCAAAAATCTTTTGGCTGTGAGCGCGTGCTGGATCAGTGCGTGCGATCACAAATGATTCTGTTTGGATAAACTGATCACTGGCCGAATTAAATTAAATTAAATTAAATTAAATTAAATTAAATTAAATTAAATTAAATTAAATAACTCAATAATAAATCGAAGACACATTGATATTTGCTTTTAATTTTCTGGCTTCCAAAATAAGTTAATATAAATCAATAAATATTTATGGAACTGTGTGTTTGGTACAAATAAATAAATAAATAAATAAATAAATAAATAAATAAATAAACAGATATAAGAATAAAGAAACAAATAAATAAACGAATAAACAAATAAAAAATAAATAAATAGACAGATAAATAAACAAACAAATAATTAAACAAAATAATAAATAAATAGACAGATAGATGAATAAACAAACAAGTAAATAAACAATTGAATAAATAAATAAAGAAAGAAAGAAAGAAAGAAAGAAAGAAACATTTTCCCGTTCCGGTCCAAGCTCAGCTCACATTCCGACGCACCTGCGTGGCACAGCTTTTTACTGGGAAATGGCGGGTCCAAAAAAAAAAATAAATAAATAAATAAATTTTTAAAAAAAAAGAAAAAAAAAGAATATATATATATATATATATATATATATATATATATATATATATATATATATATATATATATATATATATATATATACATATATATATATGTATATATATATATATATATATATATATATATATATATATATATACATATATATATATGTATATATATATATATATATATATATATATATATATATATATATATATATATATATATATATATATATATATATATATATATATATATATATATATAGATAGATAGATAGATAGATAGATATCTATATCAATCTATCTATCTATCTATCTATATATATATATCTATATATATATATAGATATATATATATATATATATAGATAAATAGATAGATAGATATATCTATCTATCTATCTATTTATCTATCTATCTAATATATATATATATATATATATATATATATATATATATATATATATATATATATATATATATATATATATATATATATATATATAGATAGATAGATAGATAGATAAATAGATAGATAGATAGATATATCTATCTATCTATCTATTTATCTATATATATATATATATATATATATATAGCTAGATAGATAGATAAATAGATAGATAGATATATCAATCTATCTATCTATCTATCTATATATATATATATATATATATATATATATATATACATGAAAATAGGAAATCATAAATTCTCAACCCCTCACCACCACTTCTCTCTCTCTCTCTCTCTCTCTCTCTCTCCGTGTCTCTCTCGCGCACCGCTGCGTCTCAAACATTTTTTATGAATGAACGAGGCGCGTGAACACATACAGAGCGACGTCACGCGCTGAAGGTGGCTCGCGCAGCCTCTTCTATAAAACCCCCTGCAGCCGCGCGCTGAGCTGAGGAGGAACAACCACCGGTTTGCAAAAAGGAGGAAGAGAGGAGCGACTTTCCTGCACAGAAACCAGATTCCTGCGTGAAGCTGAGTGGACGCTGCGTGGAGGCTGCGTGGAGGTACGTTCACTTTGTCTTCTAAATGTAAAACTCGGAGTCTCGCGCGACGTGGAAGTTCTACTTCCTCCAACAGCCTGTTGATCCAGATCTTTCTTCTCTTTTCAGTGTCTTTTTTTTTTTTTTTTTCCAAACCCGATTTATTGCTGCTGCTCTATAAACCCCGCGCGAGCCCCCGGGTGGGAGTGGGAGTGGGAGGAGGGAGGGTTTCTGCGCCCCCTGAACTGTACCTATAAAGGCGCATAACCTTAACGACATGCCGGCGCATGCAGCCCTGTAAAACTATTTGGAATAGTTGACAGCTAGAACTCATCCTGGAGGACTGGAGGGGAGCGCGAGACCTGGACCTGCAGACCCTCCAGAGACGCTCAGACCTGATCCTGGAGCAGGAACTCAGACCTGATCCAGGAGCAGGAACTCAGACCTGATCCAGGAGCAGGAACTCAGACCTGATCCTGGAGCAGGAACTCAGACCTGATCCGGGAGCAGGAACTCAGACCTGATCCTGGAGCAGGAACTCAGACCTGATCCAGGAGCAGGAACTCAGACCTGATCCAGGAGCAGGAACTCAGACCTGATCCTGGAGCAGGAACTCAGACCTGATCCGGGAGCAGGAACTCAGACCTGATCCTGGAGCAGGAACTCAGACCTGATCCAGGAGCAGGAACTCAGACCTGATCCAGGAGCAGGAACTCAGACATTTGTATGTGAACTGGTCCTGGACTAGAATCAGGACGAGGTCTGCCAGGATCAGGTTCAGGATCGGGAGGGACTTCAGGACTCTCTGCTCTTTCCTGCCAGACCCAGTCTTCTCTCCTCCCTGCAGGACTAAAAGGTTCCGCGGAGGGAAACAGAAGTTTCGGCAGAATCGTCGCGCGCTGTGCTGCACGCGCACTCTCAACGCACGGACGCAGTTGGATGCTGGAGAGCGGTCCTGCTCGGAGATGTTCCCCCTGGCCCAGTTCGGGGTGCTGTCGGCTCTGGCCACAGCGCTCACGTCGCTGCTGTCCGCGCTCGTGCTGCTGGTTCTGACCCGCCAGCTGTGGAGCCTCCGCTGGAGCCTCACGCGCGACTCCGCGAGCAGCCTGCCGCTGCCGCAGGGCTCGATGGGATGGCCGCTGGTCGGAGAGACCTTCCACTGGCTCTTCCAGGTCAGATGCTTGCTTTCACACCCTGCTGCTGCGTGCATGTGTGTCCGTGTCCTTGTGTGTGTGTGTGTGTGTGTGTGTGTGTGTGTGTGTGATAGTGGGTCTGGCGTGGAGCGCTCGCCGCGTGCGCTCCTGTTAAGGAATCCTGCTGAAACAGACAAGCGCTGGTTCTCCTGCAGGAAACGTGTTTTCACTTTGTTAGGTTTAGTTTGGAAAAATCATGATGGAAATAAATAAATAAATCAGTAAACAATAATATAATTTTAAATGTTTCTGTTTTCTAAGTTTTAATAAATGAATCAGAAATCCTGGAAGACAAACAAGCAGAATCTGAGCAGAGATCCTCCACATGATGTCTCACTCGGAAGAAAATATAAATATCAGAATAGAAAGAAACCTCCTCAGCCGACATTCAAACCACCAACTGGTTCCAGTTCTGAACCAGTAAGGCGTAAAAAATTCTCCCCAGACGCCAGCCTCAGTTTGTTTCCAGTTCCCAGACTGAGAACAGGATCTCAGACCCGAACCAGAACCTGAGAAACGCCTCTAGCTGATCCATGTCGCCTCATCAGAAGTGGTCTCCATGGAAACGTGGCTGTCAAACCAGAAAAGGCTGAGGTCACATGACCCAACTTTTCCTGCTTTGATGGAAATAGTCTTATTAAAATGTGGAAGAAAATGATAGTCTGTAATAAACAAAAACAAACAAAGATAAATAAATTCATGTCTTTTACAAACTGCAGTCTGATGTTCGGATCACATAAAACCAGGATTTATTTACAGTAAAACCATTAGGAAAGAAAATAAAAGGAAAAAAGACTGGAATGAAACCATTACAGGTCAGATGAGAAGATCATCTAAAAAACAAAGAAAAAAAACAATAATGCAATAAAAATTAATACATTAAATTAAATAAGTAAATAAAATTAAAATAAAAGAAACTACAACTAAATGTGGGATAAATAAAATTAAATAACATTAAGTAAATAAATAATAGAAATTAATAATCATTAAATAAAAAAGGTAAAAAAGACTGGAAAAATAAATAACAAACAAATATGCAACAAATAAATACACATTAAAGTAAACAGAAATTCTTCGTCCCATTTTAGTTCCAGTAAAGACCACTTCCTGTCCATGCTGATCATGTGACTTTCCTTCCTCTTTGTAGGGGTCCAACTTCCACATCTCCCGCCGGGAGCGCCATGGCAACGTGTTTAAGACCCACCTCCTGGGGAAGCCCGTCGTCCGGGTAACGGGTGCCGATAACATCCGGAAGATCCTGCTGGGAGAACACAGTCTGGTCTGCACCCAGTGGCCCCAAAGTACCCGCATCATCCTGGGAGCCAACACCCTGGTCAACTCCACCGGAGACGTCCACAAGAGGAAGAGGAAGGTAGGACGCTGCTGGTTCTACTTCCTCTTCATCGTCTCCGTCCTCTTCATCCTCCTCATCCTCTTCATCCTCTTCATCCTCCTCATCCTCTTCATCCTCCTCATCTTCTCCATCCTCTTCATCCTCCTCATCTTCTCCATCCTCTTCATCCTCCTCATCTTCTCCATCCTCTTCATCCTCCTCATCTTCTCCATCCTCTTCATCCTCCTCATCCTCCTCATCCTCTTCATCCTCCTCATCCTCCTCATCTTCTCCATCCTCTTCATCCTCCTCATCCTCTCCATCCTCTTCATCCTCCTCATCTTCTCCATCCTCCTCATCTTCTCCATCCTCTTCATCCTCCTCATCTTCTCCATCCTCCTCATCCTCCTCATCCTCTTCATCCTCCTCATCCTCCTCATCTTCTCCATCCTCTTCATCCTCCTCATCCTCCTCATCCTCTTCATCCTCCTCATCCTCCTCATCCTCTTCATCCTCCTCATCCTCCTCATCTTCTCCATCCTCCTCATCCTCCTCATCCTCTTCATCCTCCTCATCTTCTCCATCCTCTTCATCCTCCTCATACTCTTCATCCTCCTCATCCTCCTCATCTTCTCCATCCTCTTCATCCTCCTCATCCTCCTCATCCTCTTCATCCTCCTCATCCTCCTCATCTTCTCCATCCTCTTCATCCTCCTCATCTTCTCCATCCTCCTCATCTTCTCCATCCTCTTCATCCTCCTCATCTTCTCCATCCTCCTCATCCTCTTCATCCTCCTCATACTCTTCATCCTCCTCATCCTCCTCATCTTCTCCATCCTCTTCATCCTCCTCATCTTCTCCATCCTCCTCATCCTCTTCATCCTCCTCATACTCTTCATCCTCCTCATCCTCCTCATCTTCTCCATCCTCTTCATCCTCCTCATCCTCCTCATCCTCTTCATCCTCCTCATCCTCCTCATCTTCTCCATCCTCCTCATCCTCTTCATTCTCCTCATCTTCTCCATCCTCTTCATCCTCCTCATCCTCCTCATCTTCTCCATCCTCTTCATCCTCCTCATCCTCTTCATTCTCCTCCTCTTCTCCATCCTCTTCATCCTCCTCATCCTCCTCATCCTCTTCATCCTCCTCATATTCTCCATCCTCTTCATCCTCCTCATCTTCTCCATCCTCTTCATCCTCCTCATCTTCTCCATCCTCTCCATCCTCCTCATCCTCTTCATCCTCTTCATCCTCCTCATCTTCTCCATCCTCTTCATTCTCCTCATCTTCTCCATCCTCTTCATCCTCCTCATCCTCTTCATCCTCCTCATCCTCCTCATCCTCTTCATCCTCCTCATCTTCTCCATCCTCTTCATCCTCCTCATTTTCTCCATCCTCTTCATCCTCCTCATCCTCTTCATCCTCCTCATCCTCCTCATCCTCTTCATTCTCCTCATCTTCTCCATCCTCTTCATCCTCCTCATCCTCCTCATCCTCTTCATTCTCCTCATCTTCTCCATCCTCTTCATCCTCCTCATCCTCCTCCTCTTCTCCATCCTCTTCATCCTCCTCATCCTCTTCATCCTCCTCATATTCTCCATCCTCTTCATCCTCCTCATCTTCTCCATCCTCTTCATCCTCCCCATCTTCTCCATCCTCTTCATCCTCCTCATCTTCTCCATCCTCTTCATCCTCTTCATTCTCCTCATCTTCTCCATCCTCTTCATCCTCCTCATCCTCTTCATTCTCCTCCTCTTCTCCATCCTCTTCATCCTCCTCATCCTCTTCATCCTCCTCATATTCTCCATCCTCTTCATCCTCCTCATCTTCTCCATCCTCTTCATCCTCCCCATCTTCTCCATCCTCTTCATCCTCCTCATCTTCTCCATCCTCTTCATCCTCTTCATTCTCCTCATCTTCTCCATCCTCTTCATCCTCCTCATCCTCTTCATTCTCCTCCTCTTCTCCATCCTCTTCATCCTCCTCATCCTCTTCATCCTCCTCATCTTCTCCATCCTCTTCATCCTCCCCATCTTCTCCATCCTCTTCATCCTCCTCATCTTCTCCATCCTCTTCATCCTCCTCATCCTCCTCATCTTCTCCATCCTCTTCATCCTCCTCATCTTCTCCATCCTCTTCATCCTCTTCATCCTCTTCATCCTCCTCATCTTCTCCATCCTCTTCATCCTCCTCATCCTCCTCATCCTCTTCATCCTCATCATCTTCTCCATCCTCTTCATCCTCCTCATCCTCTCCATCCTCCTCATCCTCTTCATTCTCCTCATCCTCCTCATCCTCTCCATCCTCCTCATCCTCTCCATCCTCCTCATCCTCTTCATCCTCCTCATCCTCTTCATCCTCCTCATCTTCTCCATCCTCTTCATCCTCCTCATCTTCTCCATCCTCTTCATCCTCCTCATCCTCTCCATCCTCCTCATCCTCCTCATCCTCCTCATCCTCTTCATCCTCCTCATATTCTCCATCCTCTTCATCCTCCTCCTCTTCTCCATCCTCTTCATCCTCCTCATCCTCTTCATCCTCCTCATCCTCCTCATCTTCTCCATCCTCTTCATCCTCCTCATCTTCTCCATCCTCTTCATCCTCCTCATCCTCTCCATCCTCCTCATCCTCCTCATCCTCTTCATCCTCCTCATCTTCTCCATCCTCTTCATTCTCCTCATCTTCTCCATCCTCTTCATCCTCCTCATCCTCTTCATCCTCCTCATCCTCCTCATCTTCTCCATCCTCTTCATCCTCCTCATCTTCTCCATCCTCCTCCTCTTCTCCATCCTCTTCATCCTCCTCATCCTCCTCATCTTCTCCATCCTCTTCATCCTCCTCATCCTCCTCATCTTCTCCATCCTCTTCATCCTCCTCATCCTCTTCATCCTCCTCATCTTCTCCATCCTCTTCATCCTCCTCATCCTCCTCATCTTCTCCATCCTCTTCATCCTCCTCATCTTCTCCATCCTCTTCATCCTCCTCATCCTCCTCATCCTCCTCATCCTCTTCATCCTCCTCATCTTCTCCATCCTCTTCATCCTCTTCATTCTCCTCATCTTCTCCATCCTCTTCATCCTCCTCATCCTCTTCATCCTCCTCATCCTCCTCATCTTCTCCATCCTCTTCATCCTCCTCATCTTCTCCATCCTCCTCCTCTTCTCCATCCTCTTCATCCTCCTCATCCTCCTCATCTTCTCCATCCTCTTCATCCTCCTCATCCTCTTCATCCTCCTCATCCTCCTCATCTTCTCCATCCTCTTCATCCTCCTCATCCTCTCCATCCTCCTCATCCTCTTCATTCTCCTCATCTTCTCCATCCTCTTCATTCTCCTCATCTTCTCCATCCTCTTCATCCTCCTCATCTTCTCCATCCTCTTCATCCTCCTCATCTTCTCCATCCTCTTCATCCTCCTCATCTTCTCCATCCTCTTCATCCTCCTCATCCTCCTCATCTTCTCCATCCTCTTCATCCTCCTCATCTTCTCCATCCTCTTCATCCTCCTCATCCTCCTCATCTTCTCCATCCTCTTCATCCTCCTCATCCTCTCCATCCTCCTCATCCTCTTCATTCTCCTCATCTTCTCCATCCTCTTCATCCTCCTCATCTTCTCCATCCTCTTCATCCTCCTCATCTTCTCCATCCTCTTCATCCTCCTCATCCTCCTCATCCTCTTCATTCTCCTCATCTTCTCCATCCTCCTCATCCTCCTCATCCTCCTCATCCTCCTCATCCTCCTCATCCTCTTCATTCTCCTCATCCTCCTCATCTTCTCCATCCTTTTCATCCTCCTCATCCTCCTCATCCTCTTCATTCTCCTCATCTTCTCCATCCTCCTCATCCTCCTCATCCTCTCCATCCTCCTCATCCTCCTCATCCTCTTCATCCTCCTCATCCTCCTCATCTTCTCCATCCTCTTCATCCTCCTCATCCTCTCCATCCTCCTCATCCTCTTCATTCTCCTCATCTTCTCCATCCTCTTCATCCTCCTCATCTTCTCCATCCTCTTCATCCTCCTCATCCTCCTCATCCTCCTCATCCTCTCCATCCTCCTCATCCTCCCCATCTTCTCCATCCTCTTCATCCTCCTCATCTTCTCCATCCTCTTCATCCTCCTGATCCTCTTCATTCTCCTCATCCTCCTCATCCTCTTCATCCTCCTCATCTTCTCCATCCTCTTCATCCTCCTCATCTTCTCCATCCTCTTCATCCTCCCCATCTTCTCCATCCTCTTCATCCTCCTCATCTTCTCCATCCTCTTCATCCTCCTCATCTTCTCCATCCTCTTCATCCTCCTCATCCTCTTCATCCTCCTCATCTTCTCCATCCTCTTCATCCTCCTCATCTTCTCCATCCTCTTCATCCTCCTCATCTTCTCCATCCTCTTCATTCTCCTCATCTTCTCCATCCTCTTCATCCTCCTCATCTTCTCCATCCTCTTCATCCTCCTCATCCTCCTCATCCATTCTCCTCATCCTCCTCATCCTCCTCATCCTCTTCATTCTCCTCATCCTCTCCATCCTCTTCATCCTCCTCATCTTCTCCATCCTCTTCATCCTCCTCATCCTCTCCATCCTCTTCATCCTCCTCATCCTCCTCATCCTCTCCATCCTCTTCATCCTCCTCATCCTCTTCATCCTCCTCATCTTCTCCATCCTCTTCATCCTCCTCATCCTCCTCATCCTCTTCATTCTCCTCATCTTCTCCATCCTCTTCATTCTCCTCATCTTCTCCATCCTCTTCATCCTCCTCATCCTCTTCATTCTCCTCATCTTCTCCATCCTCTTCATCCTCCTCATCTTCTCCATCCTCTTCATCCTCCTCATCCTCTCCATCCTCTTCATCCTCCCCATCTTCTCCATCCTCTTCATCCTCCTCATCCTCCTCATCCTCTTCATCCTCCTCATCTTCTCCATCCTCTTCATCCTCCTCATCTTCTCCATCCTCTTCATCCTCCTCATCTTCTCCATCCTCTTCATCCTCCTCATCTTCTCCATCCTTCTCATCTTCCTCATCCTCCACCTCATCCTCCTCATCCTCTTCATCCTCCTCATCTTCTCCATCCTTCTCATCTTCCTCATCCTCCACCTCATCCTCCTCATCCTCTCCATCTTCCGTATCCTGCCTGCTGAGATGCAGTGACTGTTTCCTCCACCTTTGTCTCTGAACTTCTCTCCAGATCCTGGCCAAGGTCTTCAGCCGGGGGGCTCTGGAGTCCTACCTGCCTCGTCTTCAGGACGTCATTAGGTCTGAAATCGCCAAGTGGTGCTCTGATCCGGGTGCTGTGGACGTGTATGCCGCAGCGAAGTCGCTGACGTTCCGCATCGCGGTCCGGATCCTGCTGGGTCTGCAGCTGGAGGAGGAGCGGATCCTCTATCTGGCCAAGACCTTTGAGCAGCTGATGAACAACCTGTTCTCGCTCCCCATCGACGCTCCGCTTAGCAGTCTGCGGAAGGTAGGACGCTCCATCCGTTCCCACTTTGTCTCAAGCTGGTGTCTGACCTGGGACAGAACCTAACTGTGTCTTCTCATGGGGGTTCAGGGGATAAAAGCCAGAGAAATCCTGCATGCCAACATGGCCAAAATCATTGAGGAAAAGATGGAGAGGCAGCATGTGAAGGACGAGTATCGCGATGCTTTTGACTACATGATGTCCAGCGCCAAAGAACACGGGCATCAGCTCAGCATCCAGGAGCTCAAGGTACCAAAACGCTGCAGCATTAAACAGAAGCGTCGACCTGTTTGCAGATGTTCCTATCATGTCTGTTCAGGAGAAAGCAAATGTAGCATCACGCAGGTCCAACAGAGATCACTGCCAGATGCTTTGTGCTGGTGTTTTACTACACCGATGAGATTAAGTCCAGATTTCCACCTTCCAGGAAACGGCGGTGGAGTTGATCTTTGCGGCTCACTCCACCACGGCCAGTGCCTCCACATCGCTGGTTCTGCAGCTTCTTCGCCACCCGGCGGTGGTGGAGAGGGCCAGGGCTGAGCTAGAGGCCGAGGGCCTTGGGTACCAATCTGACAGAGGCTGCAAGATGCCCTGTGTCGCCGTAGAAACAGAAGAGGGAGCCACCGAGATGGAGACGAGCCGGCTGCTGGACCGTCAGAGCGCTGAGGATGGTTTTCCACCTTCTCAGTCTCATGTTCCGTACCTGAGCCTGGAGAAGCTGAGTCAGCTCCGCTACATTGACTGCGTCGTCAAGGAGGTGCTCCGCTTCCTGCCGCCAGTCTCCGGGGGTTACCGGACGGCTCTGAAGACCTTCGAACTTCATGTAAGTTAAAGTTCTGTTTGGAAGATTTTCTTTTCCACGTGGTGTCAAAACTTTTTATCAAACACAAAAGAAAAAGACAAACTTTCTACAAACCAAAACATAGCAACGTGAATGATGCAGTGAGGCAGCAACAAGGTTCACACCAGCCAAATCCAGATCCGTTAGCTGGGAAAGTTTTGATCCGGATCAAAGAAGCAGACTCGGTGCCACTAAAAACACAGGATCTGGACTACAAAACAAAATGCACTGCGGGTTCTGGAGGAGCAAAGTAGCAAGAAAGGAGTTCTTTTCACGCTTGTTTAATTGAATTTAATACTAAAGTAGAAACACTACACCAAGCCAAAGAGTCACTCACCTGAGAAAAACCCCAACAGCCCATCCAGTTACCATGCCAACGCTCTGATGTATGGGCAGGAACAACCTTTAATGAATTTAGTCATTTTTGTTGGTGAATACGAAGGGTTGTTAAAATGGATTTTTAGCCTTGATGCTCATCACCTTATCTTTCATTATAGAAGAAATTCATGTAAAATTAAGTTGTAATTGGCTGTCATAAACATAATTAGTCTTGGTTACCAATAAGAGATTGTTTATCATGCTGCTTCAGAGACAGAAAACCCCAGAATGACATGACAGCTGCTATCAAGAACGGTAATGCTGACGATGCACTTTGTAATCCCTCAAAATATTTAACAATTTGTTACTGGTGAATTGGTCTCTGTGGGTAGATGATAAGGGCAGTGGTTCAGTTCTATATCCACTAGCTTGACTTTATATATTGTCACAATCTATTTCCATCATCAGATAGATGCCACATAAATTTAAAAAGCCATAACCCTGGAAACATCCTTACACACTGTAATGAAGCAAATGGCCGGAATTGTCTACAAGTTTTGAAGAAATTCATACCTTCTCTAGTGGCGGCAATATGGGTTAGCTGGAGTCCTGGTTTACCACTGTCTAAGTTAGTCAGAGTCTGGGTTAGCTGCCATCTGGATTGGTCGCAGTCTGGGTTAATCGCTGTATAAGTTAGTTCCAGTCTGGGTTAGCCACCCACTAAGTTAGTTGCAGTCCAGGTTAGCTCTATCTAAGTTTGCCTCCATTTGTTTTAACCAGTGTTATAGTTAACCAGGGTCTGTGTTAGTTGCAGTCCAGGTTAGCCGCTATCTAAGTTTGCCTCCGTCTGGGTTAGCTTCTGTCTGGGTTTGCTAAAGTCTGGGTTAACCTGAGTCTGGGTTAACCAGCATCTAAGTTTGTTGCATTGTAGGTTTGCTATAGTTTGAGTTAGCCACAGTTTGGTTTAGCTGCCATCTAGATTAGTCACGGTCTAGGTTAATCGCTGTTTAAGTTAGTTGCAGTCCAGGTTAGCCACTATCTAAATTTGCCTCCATCTGGGTTAACGACCATCTAAGTTTTTTGCATTGTAGGTTTGCTACAGTTTGAGTTAGCCACAGTCTGGGTTTACCACCTTCTTGGTTAGGCAGCATTTGGGTTAACTAGTGTTATAGTTAACCAGGGTCTGTGTTAGTTGCAGTCCAGGTTAGCCAGCATCTCCATGAACCACAGTTTAAGTTAGGTGAATTCTGGGTTAGCCACAATCTGGATTAGCAGCTGTCTGAGTTTGCTTTACTCTACATTAGCTGTAGTCCTGGGTTACCACTATCTAAGTTAGCTGCAGTCAGGGTTAACCGCCATCTAAGTGAGCTGCCGTCACTGAGGTTTAACAGCCGTTTAAATTAGCTAAATTCCTGGTTTGCCGCCATCTAGTTTAACCACTGTGTGAGTTAGCTGCAATCTTAGTTAACTTTCAACTAGGTTACCTGCTGTGTAAGATAGTTACAGTAGAGTTAGCTGCCGTCTAGGTTAACCGCTGTGTGAGTTAGCGACAGTCTGAGTTAACTTCCATCTAATTTACCTGTTATGTGTGTTAGCTACAGTCTGAGTTAACCTTAATGGAGGTTACCTGCTGTATAACCGCTGTGTGAGTTAGCTAAAGTCTGAGTTAACTTTAATCTAGGTTACCTGCTATATTAGATAGTTACAGTAGAGTTAGCTTCCATCTAGGTTACCTGTTATGTTAGTTAGCTACAGTCTGAGTTAACTTTCAATTAGGTTACCTGCTGTGTAAGATAGTTACAGTAGAGTTAGCTTCCATCTAGGTTACCTGTTATGTTAGTTAGCTACAGTCTGAGTTAACTTTCAATTAGGTTACCTGCTGTGTAAGATAGTTACAGTAGAGTTAGCTTCCATCTAGGTTACCTGTTATGTTAGTTAGCTACAGTCTGAGTTAACTTTCAATTAGGTTACCTGCTGTGTAAGATAGTTACAGTAGAGTTAGCTTCCATCTAGGTTACCTGTTATGTTAGTTAGCTACAGTCTGAGTTAACTTTCAATTAGGTTACCTGCTGTGTAAGATAGTTACTGTAGAGTTAGCTGCCGTCTAGGTTAACCGCTGTGTGAGTTAGCAACAGTCTGAGTTAACTTCCATCTAGTTTACCTGTTATGTGAGTTAGCTACAGTCTGAGTTAACCTTAATGTAGGTTAATTGCTGTGTAAAATAGTTACAGTAGAGTTAACTTCCATCTAGTTTACCTGTTATGTGAGTTAGCTACAGTCTGAGTTAACCTTAATGTAGGTTAATTGCTGTGTAAAATAGTTACAGTAGAGTTAACTTCCATCTAGTTTACCTGCTATGTGAGTTTGCTACAGTCTGGGTTAACTTTAATCTAGGTTACCTGCTTTGTAAGATAGTTACAGTAAAGTTAGCCGTTGTCTAGGTTACCTGCTACGTGAGTTAGCTACAGTCTGGGTTAGTCGCTGTCTATGGACTTTTGAGTTGAGTTAGAAGCTGTAATAATAAAATGATCCCTATCCTCTCATAGTAAAGAATATTTGAAAAGATTCTTGGATCCAAGTGGTGATCTGAGTCACCCTTAAAATCTAAGCCGGTCATTTCTAAAGTCGTCTTAAAATTTCAATGAAAATCTGTTCTTTATGTTTAGTGTTATTTTGCTAACAGACAGAAAGAGGTAAAAATAATGATTAAAGAAACTTATTGTTCTCATTTTCTTTCATCTTCATTCAGCTCCATTTATCCTGCAGCAGGTCAGAACTTTCTCATCCAGGATTAACGTGGTCCTCCCCAGGAATCTGCCCCAACCCGGCTTCCTCTATAGGCCCTAAATACCCCTCCCTTGCCCCCAGCATGCCCCCAATTTCCTGCCTTTATTTTTCGCAAAAGGACAAATGAAGTTCAAAGTGATCGAAAGAGACTTTTTGAAGCAGCACAACTATTTCTCACATCTTTCACCCTGCAGCTGATTGAACTTTTTCTGTCTGTTCATTCATTTAAATCTCACATCAGCAAATCTGCAAGAATATTTGGGATTTATCTGCAAAGAGGACGGGATTAACGCAGCAGATGAATGGCAATTTCTCAGGGTTAAAGCTTTTAACAAACTACAATCTTCCACATTTTCGACTGCCTCCATTTTTATGTCTGGATCCTTAAATCAGAACTTTTAGTAATTTTTAAAGGTCAATATTAGAGATGAGAAATATTCCTTTAGAGTTTCCTTTAAAATGTAATTTCAGCTGTTTTGTGATAAATGTCATATAGATCGGCATTAAAATCTCTTTTAGACACATTTTTTAAACCAATGATCTTTATCTATCACATTTTTAATGCCTGCTGATGATTTTACCACCCTCTGGTGACCTTTGTAGCCAAAAGTGTCCATGTACATAAACGGCTATAAAATTGTCATGAATTAATATTTTTCTCTGCTTTGTGATGAAGTCTCATCCATGTAATATATATATTATAGAAAACATTTAATTTTCAATAGTTTTTAATAAATAACTTATTGACATAATTAAACTATATATTCAAGTGTTAAAAGTCCTGAAATGATTGAATATTATGAAGTTTTGAGCAGGTCTGAAGGTCTTTAAGAAATTTGTGAAACAAAACAGAAACATATTAATGTATGATGATTTTATAGCATTTCCTGCACATGTAAAACCACTGACCCGACCTAAAACATATGTAATTAAAGCAATAGTCTTTGACATTTAAAAGTGTCTAATCAATACTGAAAACCAGTCTCTCATATTTATAAAATAGAAAAAAATTTAGTTTTTATGATTTTCAAACTAGGATGGAAAAGGTTAAAACCCCAAATGATGTGTTTGGTGTGTTTGAGCAGGATCATTGTTGTTTGAGGGATTTTTTTAAATAAAAGCAGAAAAAAATATTTATATTTGACATTTTATAGCAGTTTTTGTGTGTTGACACTTTTGAGCATGAAGAGAGCGGTAAATCAGCTAAGGGTTTATGGGTTGATATAGTTTCTAAACCTGTTAGTTTTATCCATGTTGCACGTCCATAAAGGTTTCCATCTGTGTTTTTATTCGGTTTGAAACAGGAGGTCTGCCGGACAAATTTAGATTTACAGAAAAGATCTGGTTCAGCCGAGCGAGTTGATGCAGATAAAACTACGTTCAGAGTTCATTTCGGGGCTTTTGTGCCTCATTTGTTGGAATTATTTGCAGATGCATCTACTTAAACTCACCTCTTCCAGTCAGAAACCAGCGACTGAGTCTGTAGAACTGGTGAAGTCTGTATGAACTCTGCTCAGTCCAGGACCTCGTTTCATTTGTTAAAGCTCCAGATGTTTCCAGTGTGAACTGCAGCTCGACTGTCTGTGTGTATCATTGTGCTGAAATACACCAAAATTTCCCTAAAATATAACCTTCTGGATAGCAACAAGTTGGTCCCTTTTGGCATTCGTGGACTTACAGCACTGCTTGTCCACCTGATAAACTCATCCCCAGGCCACTACTGACACTGGTTCTGCTTCCAGAAGAACTCAAATCTCCATTATTTTTTTTTAATGAATTTATTTTAAAAAAAAATAAAATAGCGAAACAAATCAGGAAGCTGTTACCTTCTGCTCCAGTATTTACACATTTCATCTGAATCGGCTTCACGGACCTGACCAGTCGCAGATGCCTGTTTGTAAACTGCGGCTTTAGTTGACATGCATCCAGAGGAAAGAAAAAAGCAGAGAAGAAGAAGACGAGAGAAGAAGAAGAATAGAAAGAGGACAACACAGAAACACTTCAATAAAAATCACCTGAAGAAGAAGAAGAAGACGTTAAGGACGACAGCAAAAAACTTTCGTCTTTCTTCTTCTTCTTCTGGAGTTATTGGCTGAGCCAACCAGTGCCAAAGCATGAAGGTGAACTCTGAACTCAGCTCTGCCCACTAGTGGATAAACTCACTGAACAACTACAGCAACATAAAAGATGCATGGAAGTATAGCAGCTTGAATGGACGTCGCTGTTTATATACATAAAGGCCTTTTAGTGCCAGAACTATTGCAAATAAATGACAAGAAATAGAAAATATTTTGGAAGAGAAATATTTTTTATTTTACCTGTGTGTACCAGAAGCGATGAAAAATTGCAAATCAATTATTAGGATTCCAAAACAAATTTGCAAGGTGGAAGAAACAAACATGGATTTCACATCAAGTTATTACAACATTGTGTTGATGCTGCAAGAAAAAAAAAAGAACCACTGGGTTCATTCTGTTCCAGAGAAGAGAGGAGAACTTGTTTACTCCATCTGAATCTGGACCACGGCCCCTTCAGGACGGGCTTTAGGGCGTTCATACAACCATTTGAGGACCTGCTACGGCAGCTATCGCCTAGCTTAAAGAAGTAAAGGAAAATAAGCCGACGTGTTTGTATCTACTAAAGGTTTGCATGTACAGAAATGTGTGAAAACTCCTGGCACATGCAAAAAAAGGATAAACTGATTTGTGCACAATGAGGGCTGCATCTTTCAAAGGTGCATAATAGCACATCTGCATCTAGTTAGTATGTCTGCAGCAATGAATATGCAATAATTACGTTGACACGCTATTCTGTGTGTACTTAGAAGAAAAAATGGGAATACATTCATTTCCATTTACGCAACAACTCTTAGTAAATCCCCTGCAAACCGTGGTTCAGGCCCATGCGATCTGGCCTGAAGATGCTCAGCCGTGGAGATACAGTGACGTTACAGTGAGTTTGAATGAAGTAGGAGTGACAAAGTGCCACTTGCATAGCTCCCAGCCGGGTCTGGTGATGCTCTCCACACGCCTTCTCTGATTGGGTGATTCTGTATCTGTTGGATGTGAATACAAGGGGCAACCTCTGGCGGTTAAAAGTGCAAATACCAAAAATATCAGTTCCCCCCTCGTCTACTAGGGGCCCCAAAACAGAGCAGATCCACATAAACTCCAGTCCTGGAGGGCCGGTATCCGGCAGATTTTTCTTGTTTCCCTCCACTAACACAACAGATTCAAATCAAATGGACCCAGCAGCTTCTTGTAAACCTATTTATGAATTTTAGTCATAAATATCGGTGTGAATGGCGAGACTTAGCTTTAGCCGCTTCCATTAGCTGGTTAGCTCCTGTTAGCTCTGTATTAGCTCAGTTAACTCTTAGCTACAGGCTGGTAAGAGTTTGATGGGAGTCAGTCAACCCCCCCACCTCTTTGCCCACTTTTGTATTTTCTGGGATATACAACACGCGTGACGCTGCCAAGATGGAAGCACCCACTGAGCTTCCAATCAGCTTTTCAGAAACCTATGGGTGATGTCACAGAGCCTTCGTCCATCTTTTGTTTACAGTCTACGTACGAATATTAGGAAATGTTCGCTTCAGTTCAACAAAAAATAAATAAAACTCACAAAATCAATGAAAGCATTTCATCACTGTTGACACTGATCCAATGAAAATATTGATCAGGGAATTATTGTTTATTATTTAAATGGACCTTCAGTCTAAAAACAGTCAAGGAAGGTGGAGCCAGTAGATCGAAACTTATTGATCCCAAAGCTGCGTTTTGATTGGTCACAGCTGCAGCATTGATACAAACAATGACTCAACAAAATAAACACAAACAAATCAACAGAGTAAAAGAGAGCATGTATAAGATACTTAATTATAAAAACTTATTGATCAGGTTTAAATGATTTCCAGATGATTGCATCGTGTCCTCTCTCCTCAGGGCTACCAGATTCCTAAAGGCTGGAGTGTGATGTACAGCATCCGGGACACCCACGAGACCGCGGCGGTCTTCCAAAGCCCCGAGCTCTTCGATCCTGACCGATTCGGACCGGAACGCGACGAGTCCCGCTCGGCCCGGTTCAGCTATGTGCCGTTTGGCGGCGGCGTACGCAGCTGCGTCGGGAAAGAACTGGCCCAGATTATCCTGAAGACCCTGGCGGTGGAGCTGATCGGGACCTGCAAATGGACCCTGGCCACGGAGAACTTCCCCAAGATGCAGACGGTGCCGATAGTCCATCCGGTGAACGGGCTGCACGTGCACTTCTCCTACATGCATTAGGCCCGGCGACCCAGAGACACCACCATGACCTCAGTGGTCCTGATGGTCCACTTCCTCTGTTCAGGGGTTCACGCTGCCGCCTGCATTCCCCATCCCGGCTCTGCATCTGGGACGTGGACTTCAGCCCGACCTGCAGACCAGCTGCAAACCTGAACCCCATCTCCGCCTTGCATCTGGATCTGCATCTCGCTCATACCAGAGTTAATGACTTTACGTAGAACTCTCCAGAATACGCTGGATCAGATCCGGGTCTCGGCTCCCCTGGTCTGCAGGTCTGTAGCCGGTTTGCTTCTCATGACTTCATGGATTCACAGAAATTCTGCTGTACAGAAACACGAACTACATAAAAGTCCTGGGTCCCCAGACCGGAGCCGGACCGGCCTCTGGTCTCTGCGGTCCTGATGACGTTGGACTCTGGAAGGAGTAGAAAATGCAGATGATTCCACATGTTTTTACGTGAATGCGCTGCAGGTTCCTCCAGCTGTAAGAAATGAAGTAGCATCATGAATAAGCTGTATTTAAAATGCAGATGTGTGTTGTACTTTCACCGTTTCTAGACTTTCTGTTAGGATGTAGAAAACTTCACAGCAGCAGATACTCAGAGTAAAGTTATTATTATTATTGTTATTTCTCGTGTAGTTGTAGGAGTGTTTCGATTGGCTGTGAAGTGTCAGGTAGGAATGGATTAATGGAAGGAGATAGCACTTTGGATGTATGTGTCCTGTTCCAGGTGTAGCTGCTGTTCACTTTATCTGACAGTAAACAAGAAGAAAAAACAAACAGCTTGTTTTATTTTGACTTGTTTGGTCCTCTAATGGCAGCCCCGTCCAATCACACGTCTTCGCTCAGGACTCGGTTCAAGTCTGCGGCGTGAAACTAAACCAGACGTCTTTAATGAAATTTTAAATCTGTAAACAAGCTGCATAAAAACCAAAGTTACCATTAAATGAGTTTCATTAACAGATGTGTTCTGGTTCTGGTCCTGATGGAGGTTTTCCTTCCTGGTTCTGGTCCTGATGGAGGTTTTCCTTCCTGGTTCTGGTCCTGATGGAGGTTTTCCTTCCTGGTTCTGGTCCTGGTGGAGGTTTTCCTTCCTGGTTCTGGTCCTGATGGAGGTTTTCCTTCCTGGTTCTGGTCCTGATGGAGGTTTTCCTTCCTGGTTCTGGTCCTGATGGAGGTTTTCCTTCCTGGTTCTGGTCCTGATGGAGGTTTTCCTTCCTGGTTCTGGTCCTGATGGAGGTTTTCCTTCCTGGTTCTGGTCCTGGTGGAGGTTTTCCTTCCTGGTTCTGGTCCTGATGGAGGTTTTCCTTCCTGGTTCTGGTCCTGATGGAGGTTTTCCTTCCTGGTTCTGGTCCTGATGGAGGTTTTCCTTCCTGGTTCTGGTCCTGATGGAGGTTTTCCTTCCTGGTTCTGATGGAGGTTTTCCTTCCTGGTTCTGGTCCTGATGGAGGTTTTCCTTCCTGGTTCTGGTCCTGATGGAGGTTTTCCTTCCTGGTTCTGGTCCTGATGGAGGTTTTCCTTCCTGGTTCTGGCCTCTTTATCTCAGTTATCGTTTCATGGTTTATAAGACCGGTTCTGGACTGATGTGGATCACACCGGACTGGGTTTAGTTGAAATATAACTGGACTCTGATGAACTTGACCGGACAGACAAACTGCAACACAACCTTTGTTGTTGACTTATTTTTGTGTAAATAAAACTGGACTTCCACACAGTTCAGGTGTTCTGCTGCTGCAGAACCGAACCATCCAGGATCTGGTCTTCATGGTCCATTTAAATGACAGGACGGGAACGGTTCTGGTGGTGTTCTTCCCAACAAGGAGCTGCGGGACTCAGGAAGAGGATTTTCTCTGTTTCTTCGTGTCAGCAGTTGAAGGCTGGGAATCAGACCAGGAGAGTCCATAAAACTGATGCACAATCAGATTTCTGACCTTTTCTCTGGTGAAACGACAACCCAACATCACGTCTCGACCTCATTACAAACCGCCAGAGAGGTCGCTTGTGAGACCCACGCTGAGGCCGGCGTTTAGGTCAGTGGGCATGTCCTCCTCCACCTGACCGCCCTCATTGACAGGCAGAGAATAGGCTGTAGCCATGTAGGAGAAAATTAATGGGACACACACAGCCTGGCCTATTTATGTCCGCTGCAGGACCCCGTAGCTCTGCCAAGGTCGTTATCTGATGGACGCTCAGTCACTGTGAACTTGGCGACGTTTTGAACCAGGGTTCACGCCGATGCCACCGGCTGCACAGGTCAGCAACTGGTCAGCGAAAGGGGGGGGCATGGGAACCGGAGAGGGAACCATGTGCCGATGCGTTATCCAACTGGGAGCAGTTATATAACCTGCGGCAAAGGTTTGCTGAACATCCTAACACACTCCTAACTGCGTGGAACAACATGTTCCCTCTACTCGTGTATGGACGCTTGAACTAAACCCAAACCTAAACACAAATAATCTAAACTTTATGAGGCTACCATAGATATTCAAAATCTGCTTGATAGAACACAGAAAAAAGCAGAATTTACAAAGAATTTGAGATAGAAATGAAGGAAAAGAGCTTCAAGTAGCTGTGGAAAATCCTCCACAGCAAGTGGAAAACCCTGAAACAACGCTACACCTGGAGAACACTGTAATCAAATCAAATCAAATCAAAGATACTTAATTTATCCCGACGGGAAATTCAAGGTTCAAGTCAGCTCGTCCAAAGTTAGACATACAGACATTTACATTTGACAAGTTTACAGAATAAACTGATACTCATAACATTTCATCGAGTGGCAAGATTTTATGGGAACTGCAGCTAATGTGCTAAAAACCGTTCAACACAAAAATTCGTCCTGAAGCAACTAGAGGCAACGGCTTCGTCGTCCTGAAGCAACTAGAGGCAACGGCTTCGTCGTCCTGAAGCAACTAGAGGCAACGGAGCTGTCGTCCTGAAGCAAATAGAGGCAACGGAGTTGTCGTCCTGAAGCAACTAGAGGCAACGGAGTTGTCGTCCTGAAGCAACTAGAGGCAACGGCTTTGTCGTCCTGAAGCAACTAGAGGCAACGGAGTTGTCGTCCTGAAGCAACTAGAGGCAACGGAGTTGTCGTCCTGAAGCAACTAGAGGCAACGGCTTTGTCGTCCTGAAGCAACTAGAGGCAACGGCTTCGTCGTCCTGAAGCAACTAGAGGCAACGGAGCTGTCGTCCTGAAGCAAATAGAGGCAACGGAGTTGTCGTCCTGAAGCAACTAGAGGCAACGGAGCTGTCGTCCTGAAGCAACTAGAGGCAACGGAGTTGTCGTCCTGAAGCAACTAGAGGCAACGGCTTTGTCGTCCTGAAGCAACTAGAGGCAACGGCTTTGTCATCCTGAAGCAACTAGAGGCAACGGAGTTGTCGTCCTGAAGCAACTAGAGGCAACGGCTTTGTCATCCTGAAGCAACTAGAGGCAATGGCTTTGTTGTCCTGAAGCAACTAGAGGCAACGGAGTTGTCGTCCTGAAGCAACTAGAGGCAACAGCTTTGTCGTCCTGAAGCAACTAGAGGCAACGGAGCTGTCGTCCTGAAGCAACTAGAGGCAACGGAGCTGTCGTCCTGAAGCAACTAGAGGCAATGGAGCTGTCGTCCTGAAGCAACTAGAGGCAACGGCTTTGTCATCCTGAAGAACTAGAGGCAACGGCTTTGTCGTCCTGAAGCAACTAGAGGCAACGGAGTTGTCGTCCTGAAGCAACTAGAGGCAACGGCTTTGTCGTCCTGAAGCAACTAGAGGCAACGGAGCTGTCGTCCTGAAGCAACTAGAGGCAACGGCTTTGTCATCCTGAAGCAACTAGAGGCAACGGAGTTGTCGTCCTGAAGCAACTAGAGGCAACGGTTTGTCATCCTGAAGCAACTAGAGGCAACAGCTTTGTCATCCTGAAGCAACTAGAGGCAACGGAGTTGTCGTCCTGAAGCAACTAGAGGCAACGGAGCTGTCGTCCTGAATCAACTAGAGGCAACGGAGTTGTTGTCCTGAATCAACTAGAGGCAACGGAGCTGTCGTCCTGAATCAACTAGAGGCAACGGCTTTGTCATCCTGAAGCAACTAGAGGCAACGGCTTTGTCGTCCTGAAGCAACTAGAGGCAATGGCTTTGTCGTCCTGAAGCAACTAGAGGCAACGGAGTTGTCGTCCTGAAGCAACTAGAGGCAACGGCTTTGTCGTCCTGAAGCAACTAGAGGCAACGGAGCTGTCGTCCTGAAGCAACTAGAGGCAACGGAGTTGTCATCCCGAAGCAACTAGAGGCAACGGAGTTGTCGTCCTGAAGCAACTAGAGGCAACGGTTTGTCATCCTGAAGCATCTAGAGGCAAAAGCTTTGTCATCCTGAAGCAACTAGAGGCAACGGAGTTGTTGTCCTGAATCAACTAGAGGCAACGGAGCTGTCGTCCTGAAGCAACTAGAGGCAACGGCTTTGTCATCCTGAAGCAACTAGAGGCAACGGAGTTGTCGTCCTGAAGCAACTAGAGGCAACGGCTTTGTCGTCCTGAAGCAACTAGAGGCAACGGAGCTGTCGTCCTGAAGCAACGAGAGGCAACGGCTTTGTCATCCTGAAGCAACTAGAGGCAACGGAGTTGTCGTCCCGAAGCAACTAGAGGCAACGGTTTGTCATCCTGAAGCAACTAGAGGCAACGGAGTTGTTGTCCTGAAGCAACTAGAGGCAACGGAATTGTCATCCCGAAGCAACTAGAGGCAACGGAGTTGTCGTCCTGAAGCAACTAGAGGCAACGGCTTTGTCATCCCGAAGCAACTAGAGGCAACGGAGCTGTCGTCCTGAAGCAACTAGAGGCAACGGCTTTGTCATCCCGAAGCAACTAGAGGCAACGGAGTTGTCGTCCTGAAGCAACTAGAGGCAACGGCTTTGTCATCCCGAAGCAACTAGAGGCAACGGAGCTGTCGTCCTGAAGCAACTAGAGGCAACGGCGTTGTCATCCTGAAGCAACTAGAGGCAACGGAGTTGTTGTCCTGAATCAACTAGAGGCAACGGAGCTGTCGTCCTGAAGCAACTAGAGGCAACGGCTTTGTCATCCTGAAGCAACTAGAGGCAACGGAGTTGTCGTCCTGAAGCAACTAGAGGCAACGGCTTTGTCGTCCTGAAGCAACTAGAGGCAACGGAGCTGTCGTCCTGAAGCAACGAGAGGCAACGGCTTTGTCATCCTGAAGCAACTAGAGGCAACGGAGTTGTCCTCCTGAAGCAACTAGAGGCAACGGTTTGTCATCCTGAAGCAACTAGAGGCAACGGAGTTGTCGTCCTGAAGCAACTAGAGGCAACGGAATTGTCATCCCGAAGCAACTAGAGGCAACAGAGTTGTCGTCCTGAAGCAACTAGAGGCAACGGCTTTGTCATCCTGAAGCAACTAGAGGCAACGGAGCTGTCGTCCTGAAGCAACTAGAGGCAACGGAGTTGTCGTCCTGAAGCAACTAGAGGCAACGGTATTGTCATCCCGAAGCAACTAGAGGCAACGGTATTGTCATCCCGAAGCAACTAGAGGCAACGGAGCTGTCGTCCTGAAGCAACTAGAGGCAACGGAGTTGTCGTCCTGAAGCAACTAGAGGCAACTGCTTTGTCGTCCTGAAGCAACTAGAGGCAACGGCTTTGTCATCCTGAAGCAACTAGAGGCAACGGAGTTGTCGTCCTGAAGCAACTAGAGGCAACGGCTTTGTCATCCTGAAGCAACTAGAGGCAATGGCTTTGTTGTCCTGAAGCAACTAGAGGCAACGGAGTTGTCGTCCTGAAGCAACTAGAGGCAACAGCTTTGTCGTCCTGAAGCAACTAGAGGCAACGGCTTTGTCGTCCTGAATCAACTAGAGGCAACGGAGTTGTTGTCAAGAATCAACTAGAGGCAACGGAGCTGTCGTCCTGAAGCAACTAGAGGCAACGGAATTGTCATCCCGAAGCAACTAGAGGCAACGGAGTTGTCGTCCTGAAGCAACTAGAGGCAACAGCTTTGTCGTCCTGAAGCAACTAGAGGCAACGGAGCTGTCGTCCTGAAGCAACTAGAGGCAACGGCTTTGTCATCCTGAAGCAACTTTAGGCAACGGAGCTGTCGTCCTGAAGCAACTAGAGGCAACGGCTTTGTCGTCCTGAAGCAACTAGAGGCAACGGCTTTGTCATCCTGAAGCAACTTTAGGCAACGGAGCTGTCGTCCTGAAGCAACTAGAGGCAACGGCTTTGTCATCCTGAAGCAACTTTAGGCAACGGAGCTGTCGTCCTGAAGCAACTAGAGGCAACGGAATTGTCATCCCGAAGCAACTAGAGGCAACGGAGTTGTCGTCCTGAAGCAACTAGAGGCAACAGCTTTGTCGTCCTGAAGCAACTAGAGGCAACGGAGCTGTCGTCCTGAAGCAACTAGAGGCAACGGCTTTGTCATCCTGAAGCAACTTGAGGCAACGGAGCTTTCGTCCTGAAGCAACTAGAGGCAACGGCTTTGTCATCCTGAAGCAACTTTAGGCAACGGAGCTGTCGTCCTGAAGCAACTAGAGGCAACGGCTTTGTCGTCCTGAAGCAACAAGAGGCAACGGCTTTGTCATCCTGAAGCAACTTTAGGCAACGGAGCTGTCGTCCTGAAGCAACTAGATGCAACAGCTTTGTCATCCTGAAGCAACTACAGGCAACGGAGTTGTCGTCCTGAAGCAACTAGAGGCAACGGCTTTGTCGTCCTGAAGCAACTAGAGGCAACGGCTTTGTCATCCTGAAGCAACTAGAGGCAACGGAGCTGTCGTCCTGAAGCAACTAGAGGCAACGGCTTTGTCATCCTGAAGCAACTAGAGGCAACGGAGCTGTCGTCCTGAAGCAACTAGAGGCAACAGCTTTGTCATCCTGAAGCAACTACAGGCAACGGAGTTGTCGTCCTGAAGCAACTAGAGGCAACGGCTTTGTCGTCCTGAATCAACTAGAGGCAACAGAGTTGTTGTCAAGAATCAACTAGAGGCAACGGAGCTGTCGTCCTGAAGCAACTAGAGGCAACGGAATTGTCATCCCGAAGCAACTAGAGGCAACGGAGTTGTCGTCCTGAAGCAACTAGAGGCAACAGCTTTGTCGTCCTGAAGCAACTAGAGGCAACGGAGCTGTCGTCCTGAAGCAACTAGAGGCAACGGCTTTGTCATCCTGAAGCAACTAGAGGCAACGGAGCTGTCGTCCTGAAGCAACTAGAGGCAACGGCTTTGTCATCCTGAAGCAACTTTAGGCAACGGAGCTGTCGTCCTGAAGCAACTAGAGGCAACGGCTTTGTCATCCTGAAGCAACTAGAGGCAACGGAGTTGTCGTCCTGAAGCAACTAGAGGCAACGGCTTTGTCGTCCTGAAGCAACTAGAGGCAACGGAGCTGTCGTCCTGAAGCAACGAGAGGCAACGGCTTTGTCATCCTGAAGCAACTAGAGGCAACGGAGTTGTCGTCCTGAAGCAACTAGAGGCAACGGTTTGTCATCCTGAAGCAACTAGAGGCAACGGAGTTGTCGTCCTGAAGCAACTAGAGGCAACGGAATTGTCATCCCGAAGCAACTAGAGGCAACAGAGTTGTCGTCCTGAAGCAACTAGAGGCATCGGCTTTGTCATCCTGAAGCAACTAGAGGCAACGGAGCTGTCGTCCTGAAGCAACTAGAGGCAACGGCTTTGTCGTCCTGAAGCAACTAGAGGCAACAGCTTTGTCATCCTGAAGCAACTAGAGGCAACGGAGTTGTCGTCCTGAAGCAACTAGAGGCAACGGTTTGTCATCCTGAAGCAACTAGAGGCAACAGCTTTGTCATCCTGAAGCAACTACAGGCAACGGAATTGTCATCCCGAAGCAACTAGAGGCAACGGAGTTGTCGTCCTGAAGCAAATAGAGGCAACAGCTTTGTCGTCCTGAAGCAACTAGAGGCAACGGAGTTGTCGTCCTGAAGCAACTACAGGCAACGGTTTGTCATCCTGAAGCAACTAGACGCAACGGAGTTGTCGTCCTGAAGCAACTAGAGGCAACGGAATTGTCATCCCGAAGCAACTAGAGGCAACAGAGTTGTCGTCCTGAAGCAACTAGAGGCATCGGCTTTGTCATCCTGAAGCAACTAGAGGCAACGGAGCTGTCGTCCTGAAGCAACTAGAGGCAACGGCTTTGTCGTCCTGAAGCAACTAGAGGCAACAGCTTTGTCATCCTGAAGCAACTAGAGGCAACGGAGTTGTCGTCCTGAAGCAACTAGAGGCAACGGTTTGTCATCCTGAAGCAACTAGAGGCAACAGCTTTGTCATCCTGAAGCAACTACAGGCAACGGAGTTGTCGTCCTGAAGCAACTAGAGGCAACGGCTTTGTCGTCCTGAATCAACTAGAGGCAACAGAGTTGTTGTCAAGAATCAACTAGAGGCAACGGAGCTGTCGTCCTGAAGCAACTAGAGGCAACGGAATTGTCATCCCGAAGCAACTAGAGGCAACGGAGTTGTCGTCCTGAAGCAACTAGAGGCAACAGCTTTGTCGTCCTGAAGCAACTAGAGGCAACGGAGCTGTCGTCCTGAAGCAACTAGAGGCAATGGCTTTGTCATCCTGAAGCAACTTTAGGCAACGGAGCTGTCGTCCTGAAGCAACTAGAGGCAACGGCTTTGTCGTCCTGAAGCAACTAGAGGCAACGGCTTTGTCATCCTGAAGCAACTTTAGGCAACGGAGCTGTCGTCCTGAAGCAACTAGAGGCATCGGCTTTGTCATCCTGAAGCAACTTTAGGCAACGGAGCTGTCGTCCTGAAGCAACTAGAGGCAACGGAATTGTCATCCCGAAGCAACTAGAGGCAACGGAGTTGTCGTCCTGAAGCAACTAGAGGCAACGGAATTGTCATCCCGAAGCAACTAGAGGCAACGGAGTTGTCGTCCTGAAGCAACTAGAGGCATCGGCTTTGTCATCCTGAAGCAACTAGAGGCAACGGAGCTGTCGTCCTGAAGCAACTAGAGGCAACGGCTTTGTCGTCCTGAAGCAACTAGAGGCAACAGCTTTGTCATCCTGAAGCAACTAGAGGCAACGGAGTTGTCGTCCTGAAGCAACTAGAGGCAACGGTTTGTCATCCTGAAGCAACTAGAGGCAACAGCTTTGTCATCCTGAAGCAACTACAGGCAACGGAGTTGTCGTCCTGAAGCAACTAGAGGCAACGGCTTTGTCGTCCTGAATCAACTAGAGGCAACAGAGTTGTTGTCAAGAATCAACTAGAGGCAACGGAGCTGTCGTCCTGAAGCAACTAGAGGCAACGGAATTGTCATCCCGAAGCAACTAGAGGCAACGGAGTTGTCGTCCTGAAGCAACTAGAGGCAACAGCTTTGTCGTCCTGAAGCAACTAGAGGCAACGGAGCTGTCGTCCTGAAGCAACTAGAGGCAACGGCTTTGTCATCCTGAAGCAACTAGAGGCAACGGAGCTGTCGTCCTGAAGCAACTAGAGGCAACGGCTATGTCATCCTGAAGCAACTTTAGGCAACGGAGCTGTCGTCCTGAAGCAACTAGAGGCAACGGCTTTGTCGTCCTGAAGCAACTAGAGGCATCGGCTTTGTCATCCTGAAGCAACTAGAGGCAACGGAGCTGTCGTCCTGAAGCAACTAGAGGCAACGGCTTTGTCGTCCTGAAGCAACTAGAGGCAACAGCTTTGTCATCCTGAAGCAACTAGTGGCAACGGAGTTGTCGTCCTGAAGCAACTAGAGGCAACGGTTTGTCATCCTGAAGCAACTAGAGGCAACAGCTTTGTCATCCTGAAGCAACTACAGGCAACGGAGTTGTCGTCCTGAAGCAACTAGAGGCAACGGCTTTGTCGTCCTGAATCAACTAGAGGCAACAGAGTTGTTGTCAAGAATCAACTAGAGGCAACGGAGCTGTCGTCCTGAAGCAACTAGAGGCAACGGAATTGTCATCCCGAAGCAACTAGAGGCAACGGAGTTGTCGTCCTGAAGCAACTAGAGGCAACAGCTTTGTCGTCCTGAAGCAACTAGAGGCAACGGAGCTGTCGTCCTGAAGCAACTAGAGGCAACGGCTTTGTCATCCTGAAGCAACTAGAGGCAACGGAGCTGTCGTCCTGAAGCAACTAGAGGCAACGGCTTTGTCATCCTGAAGCAACTTTAGGCAACGGAGCTGTCGTCCTGAAGCAACTAGAGGCAACGGCTTTGTCGTCCTGAAGCAACTAGAGGCAACGGCTTTGTCATCCTGAAGCAACTAGAGGCAACGGCTTTGTCATCCTGAAGCAACTAGAGGCAACGGCTTTGTCGTCCTGAAGCAACTAGAGGCAACGGAGTTGTCGTCCTGAAGCAACTAGAGGCAACGGCTTTGTCGTCCTGAAGCAACTAGAGGCAACGGAGTTGTCGTCCTGAAGCAACTAGAGGCAACGGAGTTGTCGTCCTGAAGCAACTAGAGGCAACGGCTTTGTCGTCCTGAAGCAACTAGAGGCAACGGAGTTGTCGTCCTGAAGCAACTAGAGGCAAAGGCTTTTTCGTCCTGAACCAACTATAAGCAACGGAGTTGTCGTCCTGAAGCAACTAGAGGCAACGGCTTTGTCATCCTGAAGCAACTAGAGCCAACGGAGCTGTCGTCCTGAAGCAACTAGAGGCAACGGAGTTGTCGTCCTGAAGCAACTAGAGGCAACGGCTTTGTCGTCCTGAAGCAACTAGAGGCAACGGAGTTGTCGTCCTGAAGCAACTAGAGGCAACGGCTTTGTCGTCCTGAAGCAACTAGAGGCAACGGAGTTGTCGTCCTGAAGCAACTAGAGGCAACGGAGTTGTCGTCCTGAAGCAACTAGAGGCAACGGCTTTGTCGTCCTGAAGCAACTAGAGGCAACGGAGTTGTCATCCTGAAGCAACTAGAGGCAAAGGCTTTTTCGTCCTGAACCAACTATAAGCAACGGAGTTGTCGTCCTGAAGCAACTAGAGGCAACGGCTTTGTCATCCTGAAGCAACTAGAGCCAAAGGAGCTGTCGTCCTGAAGCAACTAGAGGCAACGGAGCGGTCATCCTGAAGCAACTAGAGGCAACGGAGCTCTCGTCCTGAAGCAACTAGAGGCAACGGAGCTCTCGTCCTGAAGCAACTAGAGGCAACGGAGCTGTCATCCTGAAGCAACTACAGGCAACGGCTTTGTCATCCTGAAGCAACTAGAGGCAACGGAGTTGTCGTCCTGAAGCAACTAGAGGTAACGGAGTTGTCATCCTGAATCAACTAGAGGCAACGGAGTTGTCGTCCTGAAGCAACTAGAGGCAACGGTTTGTAATCCTGAAGCAACTAGAGGCAACGGCTTTGTCATCCTGAAGCAACTAGAGGCAACGGAGTAGTCGTCCTGAAGCAACTAGAGGCAACGGAGTTGTCGTCCTGAATCAACTAGAGGCAACGGAGCTGTCGTCCTGAAGCAACTAGAGGCAAAAGAATTGTCATCCCGAAGCAACTAGAGGCAACGGAGCTGTCGTCCTGTGGCAACTAGAGGCAACGGAGCTGTCGTCCTGAAGCAACGAGAGGCAACGGAGCTGTCGTCCTGAAGCAACTAGAGACAAAGGAACTGTCGTCCAGAAGCAACTAGAGGCAACGGAGCTGTCGTCCTGAAGCAACTAGAGGCAACGGTTTGTCATCCCGAAGCAACTAGAGGCAACGGCGCTCTTGTCCTAAAGCAACTAGAGGCAACGGAGCTATCTTCCAGAAGCAACTAGAGGCAATGGAACTGTCGTCCAGAAGCAACTAGAGGCAATGGAACTGTCGTCCAGATGCAACTAGAGGCAACGGTTTGTCATCCCGAAGCAACTAGAGGTAACGGCGCCTTCGTCCTGAAGCAACTAGAGGCAACGGCTTTGTCATCCTGAAGCAACTAGAGGCAACGGAGCTGTCGTCCTGAAGCAACTAGAGGCAACGGAGCTGTCGTCCTGAAGCAACTAGAGGCAACGGCTTTGTCGTCCTGAAGCAACTAGAGGCAACGGCTTTGTCGTCCTGAAGCAACTAGAGGCAACGGTTTGTCATCCTGAAGCAACTAGAGGCAACAGCTTTGTCATCCTGAAGCAACTAGAGGCAACGGAGTTGTCGTCCTGAAGCAACTAGAGGCAACGGAGCTGTCGTCCTGAATCAACTAGAGGCAACGGAGTTGTTGTCCTGAATCAACTAGAGGCAACGGAGCTTTCGTCCTGAAGCAACTAGAGGCAACGGAATTGTCATCCCGAAGCAACTAGAGGCAACGGAGTTGTCGTCCTGAAGCAACTAGAGGCAACGGCTTTGTCGTCCTGAAGCAACTAGAGGAAACGGCTTTGTCGTCCAGAATCAACTAGAGGCAACGGAGTTGTTGTCCTGAATCAACTAGAGGCAACGGAGCTGTCGTCCTGAAGCAACTAGAGGCAACGGAATTGTCATCCCGAAGCAACTAGAGGCAACGGAGTTGTCGTCCCGAAGCAACTAGAGGCAACTGTTTGTCATCCTGAAGCAACTAGAGGCAACGGAGTTGTCGTCCTGAAGCAACTAGAGGCAACGGAATTGTCATCCCGAAGAAACTAGAGGCAACGGAGTTGTCGTCCTGAAGAAACTAGAGGCAACGGCTTTGTCATCCTGAAGCAACTAGAGGCAACGGAGCTGTCGTCCTAAAGCAACTAGAGGCAACAGCTTTGTCATCCTGAAGCAACTAGAGGCAACGGAATTGTCGTCCTGAAGCAACTAGAGGCAACAGTTTGTCATCCTGAAGCAACTCGAGGCAACAGCTTTGTCATCCTGAAGCAACTACAGGCAACGGAGTTGTCGTCCTGAAGCAACTAGAGGCAACGGCTTTGTCATCCTGAAGCAACTAGAGGCAAAGGCTTTGTTGTCCTGAAGCAACTAGAGGCAACGGAGTTGTCGTCCTGAAGCAACTAGAGGCAACAGCTTTGTCGTCCTGAAGCAACTAGAGGCAACGGAGCTGTCGTCCTGAAGCAACTAGAGGCAACAGCTTTGTCGTCCTGAAGCAACTAGAGGCAACGGAGCTGTCGTCCTGAAGCAACTAGAGGCAACGGAGCTGTCGTCCTGAAGCAACTAGAGGCAACGGAGCTGTCGTCCTGAAGCAACTAGAGGCAACGGCTTTGTCATCCTGAAGAACTAGAGGCAATGGCTTTGTCGTCCTGAAGCAACTACAGGCAACGGCTTTGTAGTCCTGAAGCAACTAGAGGCAACGGCTTTGTCGTCCTGAAGCAACTAGAGACAACGGAGCTGTCGTCCTGAAGCAACTAGAGGCAACGGCTTTGTCATCCTGAAGCAACTAGAGGCAACGGAGTTGTCGTCCTGAAGCAACTAGAGGCAACGGTTTGTCATCCTGAAGCAACTAAAGGCAACAGCTTTGTCATCCTGAAGCAACTAGAGGCAACGGAGTTGTCGTCCTGAAGCAACTAGAGGCAACGGAGCTGTCGTCCTGAATCAACTAGAGGCAACGGAGTTGTTGTCCTGAATCAACTAGAGGCAACAGCTTTGTCATCCTGAAGCAACTAGAGGCAACGGAGCTGTCGTCCTGAATCAACTAGAGGCAACGGCTTTGTCATCCTGAAGCAACTAGAGGCAACGGCTTTGTCGTCCTGAAGCAACTAGAGGCAATGGCTTTGTCGTCCTGAAGCAACAAGAGGCAACGGAGTTGTCGTCCTGAAGCAACTAGAGGCAACGGCTTTGTCGTCCTGAAGCAACTAGAGGCAACGGAGCTGTCGTCCTGAAGCAACTAGAGGCAACGGCTTTGTCATCCCGAAGCAACTAGAGGCAACGGAGTTGTCGTCCTGAAGCAACTAGAGGCAACGGTTTGTCATCCTGAAGCATCTAGAGGCAACAGCTTTGTCATCCTGAAGCAACTAGAGGCAACGGAGTTGTCGTCCTGAAGCAACTAGAGGCAACGGCTTTGTCATCCTGAAGCAACTAGAGGCAAAGGCTTTGTTGTCCTGAAGCAACTAGAGGCAACGGAGTTGTCGTCCTGAAGCAACTAGAGGCAACAGCTTTGTCGTCCTGAAGCAACTAGAGGCAACGGAGCTGTCGTCCTGAAGCAACTAGAGGCAACAGCTTTGTCGTCCTGAAGCAACTAGAGGCAACGGAGCTGTCGTCCTGAAGCAACTAGAGGCAACGGAGCTGTCGTCCTGAAGCAACTAGAGGCAACGGAGCTGTCGTCCTGAAGCAACTAGAGGCAACGGCTTTGTCATCCTGAAGAACTAGAGGCAATGGCTTTGTCGTCCTGAAGCAACTACAGGCAACGGCTTTGTAGTCCTGAAGCAACTAGAGGCAACGGCTTTGTCGTCCTGAAGCAACTAGAGACAACGGAGCTGTCGTCCTGAAGCAACTAGAGGCAACGGCTTTGTCATCCTGAAGCAACTAGAGGCAACGGAGTTGTCGTCCTGAAGCAACTAGAGGCAACGGTTTGTCATCCTGAAGCAACTAAAGGCAACAGCTTTGTCATCCTGAAGCAACTAGAGGCAACGGAGTTGTCGTCCTGAAGCAACTAGAGGCAACGGAGCTGTCGTCCTGAATCAACTAGAGGCAACGGAGTTGTTGTCCTGAATCAACTAGAGGCAACAGCTTTGTCATCCTGAAGCAACTAGAGGCAACGGAGCTGTCGTCCTGAATCAACTAGAGGCAACGGCTTTGTCATCCTGAAGCAACTAGAGGCAACGGCTTTGTCGTCCTGAAGCAACTAGAGGCAATGGCTTTGTCGTCCTGAAGCAACAAGAGGCAACGGAGTTGTCGTCCTGAAGCAACTAGAGGCAACGGCTTTGTCGTCCTGAAGCAACTAGAGGCAACGGAGCTGTCGTCCTGAAGCAACTAGAGGCAACGGCTTTGTCATCCCGAAGCAACTAGAGGCAACGGAGTTGTCGTCCTGAAGCAACTAGAGGCAACGGTTTGTCATCCTGAAGCATCTAGAGGCAACAGCTTTGTCATCCTGAAGCAACTAGAGGCAACGGAGTTGTTGTCCTGAATCAACTAGAGGCAACGGAGCTGTCGTCCTGAAGCAACTAGAGGCAACGGCTTTGTCATCCTGAAGCAACTAGAGGCAACGGAGTTGTCGTCCTGAAGCAACTAGAGGCAACGGCTTTGTCGTCCTGAAGCAACTAGAGGCAACGGAGCTGTCGTCCTGAAGCAACGAGAGGCAACGGCTTTGTCATCCTGAAGCAACTAGAGGCAACGGAGTTGTCGTCCCGAAGCAACTAGAGGCAACGGTTTGTCATCCTGAAGCAACTAGAGGCAACGGAGTTGTCGTCCTGAAGCAACTAGAGGCAACGGAATTGTCATCCCGAAGCAACTAGAGGCAACGGAGTTGTCGTCCTGAAGCAACTAGAGGCAACGGCTTTGTCATCCTGAAGCAACTAGAGGCAACGGAGCTGTCGTCCTGAAGCAACTAGAGGCAACGGCTTTGTCGTCCTGAAGCAACTAGAGGCAACGGAGTTGTCGTCCCGAAGCAACTAGAGGCAACGGTTTGTCATCCTGAAGCAACTAGAGGCAACGGAGTTGTCGTCCTGAAGCAACTAGAGGCAACGGTTTGTCATCCTGAAGCATCTAGAGGCAACAGCTTTGTCATCCTGAAGCAACTAGAGGCAACGGAGTTGTTGTCCTGAATCAACTAGAGGCAACGGAGCTGTCGTCCTGAAGCAACTAGAGGCAACGGCTTTGTCATCCTGAAGCAACTAGAGGCAACGGAGTTGTCGTCCTGAAGCAACTAGAGGCAACGGCTTTGTCGTCCTGAAGCAACTAGAGGCAACGTAGCTGTCGTCCTGAAGCAACGAGAGGCAACGGCTTTGTCATCCTGAAGCAACTAGAGGCAACGGAGTTGTCGTCCTGAAGCAACTAGAGGCAACGGTTTGTCATCCTGAAGCAACTAGAGGCAACGGAGTTGTCGTCCTGAAGCAACTAGAGACAACGGAATTGTCATCCCGAAGCAACTAGAGGCAACGGAGTTGTCGTCCTGAAGCAACTAGAGGCAACGGCTTTGTCATCCTGAAGCAACTAGAGGCAACGGAGCTGTCGTCCTGAAGCAACTAGAGGCAACGGCTTTGTCATCCCGAAGCAACTAGAGGCAACGGAGTTGTCGTCCTGAAGCAACTAGAGGCAACGGTTTGTCATCCTGAAGCATCTAGAGGCAACAGCT
The DNA here is from genome assembly GCF_933228915.1 of Telmatherina bonti. Taxonomy (NCBI): domain Eukaryota; kingdom Metazoa; phylum Chordata; class Actinopteri; order Atheriniformes; family Telmatherinidae; genus Telmatherina; species Telmatherina bonti. The sequence continues at coordinate 6,033,119 of NC_136629.1, forward strand.
TTGTCATCCTGAAGCAACTAGAGGCAACGGAGTTGTTGTCCTGAATCAACTAGAGGCAACGGAGCTGTCGTCCTGAAGCAACTAGAGGCAACGGCTTTGTCATCCTGAAGCAACTAGAGGCAACGGAGTTGTCGTCCTGAAGCAACTAGAGGCAACGGCTTTGTCGTCCTGAAGCAACTAGAGGCAACGGAGCTGTCGTCCTGAAGCAACGAGAGGCAACGGCTTTGTCATCCTGAAGCAACTAGAGGCAACGGAGTTGTCGTCCTGAAGCAACTAGAGGCAACGGAATTGTCATCCCGAAGCAACTAGAGGCAACGGAGTTGTCGTCCTGAAGCAACTAGAGGCAACGGCTTTGTCATCCTGAAGCATCTAGAGGCAACGGAGCTGTCGTCCTGAAGCAACTAGAGGCAACGGCTTTGTCGTCCTGAAGCAACTAGAGGCAACGGCTTTATCGTCCTGAAGCAACTAGAGGCAATGGCTTTGTCGTCCTGAAGCAACTAGAGGCAACGGAGTTGTCGTCCTGAAGCAACTAGAGGCAACGGTTTGTCATCCTGAAGCAACTAGAGGCAACAGCTTTGTCATCCTGAAGCAACTACAGGCAACGGAGTTGTCGTCCTGAAGCAACTAGAGGCAACGGCTTTGTCGTCCTGAATCAACTAGAGGCAACGGAGTTGTTGTCAAGAATCAACTAGAGGCAACGGAGCTGTCGTCCTGAAGCAACTAGAGGCAACGGAATTGTCATCCCGAAGCAACTAGAGGCAACGGCTTTGTCGTCCTGAAGCAACTAGAGACAACGGAGCTGTCGTCCTGAAGCAACTAGAGGCAACGGCTTTGTCATCCTGAAGCAACTAGAGGCAACGGAGTTGTCGTCCTGAAGCAACTAGAGGCAACGGTTTGTCATCCTGAAGCAACTAAAGGCAACAGCTTTGTCATCCTGAAGCAACTAGAGGCAACGGAGTTGTCGTCCTGAAGCAACTAGAGGCAACGGAGCTGTCGTCCTGAATCAACTAGAGGCAACGGAGTTGTTGTCCTGAATCAACTAGAGGCAACAGCTTTGTCATCCTGAAGCAACTAGAGGCAACGGAGCTGTCGTCCTGAATCAACTAGAGGCAACGGCTTTGTCATCCTGAAGCAACTAGAGGCAACGGCTTTGTCGTCCTGAAGCAACTAGAGGCAATGGCTTTGTCGTCCTGAAGCAACAAGAGGCAACGGAGTTGTCGTCCTGAAGCAACTAGAGGCAACGGCTTTGTCGTCCCGAAGCAACTAGAGGCAACGGAGCTGTCGTCCTGAAGCAACTAGAGGCAACGGCTTTGTCATCCCGAAGCAACTAGAGGCAACGGAGTTGTCGTCCTGAAGCAACTAGAGGCAACGGTTTGTCATCCTGAAGAATCTAGAGGCAACAGCTTTGTCATCCTGAAGCAACTAGAGGCAACGGAGTTGTTGTCCTGAATCAACTAGAGGCAACGGAGCTGTCGTCCTGAAGCAACTAGAGGCAACGGCTTTGTCATCCTGAAGCAACTAGAGGCAACGGAGTTGTCGTCCTGAAGCAACTAGAGGCAACGGCTTTGTCGTCCTGAAGCAACTAGAGGCAACGGAGCTGTCGTCCTGAAGCAACGAGAGGCAACGGCTTTGTCATCCTGAAGCAACTAGAGGCAACGGAGTTGTCGTCCCGAAGCAACTAGAGGCAACGGTTTGTCATCCTGAAGCAACTAGAGGCAACGGAGTTGTCGTCCTGAAGCAACTAGAGGCAACGGAATTGTCATCCCGAAGCAACTAGAGGCAACGGAGTTGTCGTCCTGAAGCAACTAGAGGCAACGGCTTTGTCATCCTGAAGCAACTAGAGGCAACGGAGCTGTCGTCCTGAAGCAACTAGAGGCAACGGCTTTGTCGTCCTGCAGCAACTAGAGGCAACGGAGTTGTCGTCCCGAAGCAACTAGAGGCAACGGTTTGTCATCCTGAAGCAACTAGAGGCAACGGAGTTGTCGTCCTGAAGCAACTAGAGGCAACGGTTTGTCATCCTGAAGCATCAAGAGGCAACAGCTTTGTCATCCTGAAGCAACTAGAGGCAACGGAGTTGTTGTCCTGAATCAACTAGAGGCAACGGAGCTGTCGTCCTGAAGCAACTAGAGGCAACGGCTTTGTCATCCTGAAGCAACTAGAGGCAACGGAGTTGTCGTCCTGAAGCAACTAGAGGCAACGGCTTTGTCGTCCTAAAGCAACTAGAGGCAACGGAGCTGTCGTCCTGAAGCAACGAGAGGCAACGGCTTTGTCATCCTGAAGCAACTAGAGGCAACGGAGTTGTCGTCCTGAAGCAACTAGAGGCAACGGTTTGTCATCCTGAAGCAACTAGAGGCAACGGAGTTGTCGTCCTGAAGCAACTAGAGGCAACGGAATTGTCATCCCGAAGCAACTAGAGGCAACGGAGTTGTCGTCCTGAAGCAACTAGAGGCAACGGCTTTGTCATCCTGAAGCAACTAGAGGCAACGGAGCTGTCGTCCTGAAGCAACTAGAGGCAACGGCTTTGTCATCCCGAAGCAACTAGAGGCAACGGAGTTGTCGTCCTGAAGCAACTAGAGGCAACGGTTTGTCATCCTGAAGCATCTAGAGGCAACAGCTTTGTCATCCTGAAGCAACTAGAGGCAACGGAGTTGTTGTCCTGAATCAACTAGAGGCAACGGAGCTGTCGTCCTGAAGCAACTAGAGGCAACGGCTTTGTCATCCTGAAGCAACTAGAGGCAACGGAGTTGTCGTCCTGAAGCAACTAGAGGCAACGGCTTTGTCGTCCTGAAGCAACTAGAGGCAACGGAGCTGTCGTCCTGAAGCAACGAGAGGCAACGGCTTTGTCATCCTGAAGCAACTAGAGGCAACGGAGTTGTCGTCCTGAAGCAACTAGAGGCAACGGTTTGTCATCCTGAAGCAACTAGAGGCAACGGAGTTGTCGTCCTGAAGCAACTAGAGGCAACGGAATTGTCATCCCGAAGCAACTAGAGGCAACGGAGTTGTCGTCCTGAAGCAACTAGAGGCAACGGCTTTGTCATCCTGAAGCATCTAGAGGCAACGGAGCTGTCGTCCTGAAGCAACTAGAGGCAACGGCTTTGTCGTCCTGAAGCAACTAGAGGCAACGGCTTTGTCGTCCTGAAGCAACTAGAGGCAATGGCTTTGTCGTCCTGAAGCAACTAGAGGCAACGGAGTTGTCGTCCTGAAGCAACTAGAGGCAACGGTTTGTCATCCTGAAGCAACTAGAGGCAACAGCTTTGTCATCCTGAAGCAACTACAGGCAACGGAGTTGTCGTCCTGAAGCAACTAGAGGCAACGGCTTTGTCGTCCTGAATCAACTAGAGGCAACGGAGTTGTTGTCAAGAATCAACTAGAGGCAACGGAGCTGTCGTCCTGAAGCAACTAGAGGCAACGGAATTGTCATCCCGAAGCAACTAGAGGCAACGGAGTTGTCGTCCTGAAGCAACTAGAGGCAACAGCTTTGTCGTCCTGAAGCAACTAGAGGCAACGGAGCTGTCGTCCTGAAGCAACTAGAGGCAACGGCTTTGTCATCCTGAAGCAACTAGAGGCAACGGAGCTGTCGTCCTGAAGCAACTAGAGGCAACGGCTTTGTCATCCTGAAGCAACTTTAGGCAACGGAGCTGTCGTCCTGAAGCAACTAGAGGCAACGGCTTTGTCGTCCTGAAGCAACTAGAGGCAACGGCTTTGTCATCCTGAAGCAACTAGAGGCAACGGCTTTGTCATCCTGAAGCAACTAGAGGCAACGGCTTTGTCGTCCTGAAGCAACTAGAGGCAACGGAGTTGTCGTCCTGAAGCAACTAGAGGCAACGGCTTTGTCATCCTGAAGCAACTAGAGGCAACGGAGCTGTCGTCCTGAAGCAACTAGAGGCAACGGCTTTGTCATCCTGAAGCAACTAGAGGCAACGGAGTTGTCGTCCTGAAACAACTAGAGGCAACGGCTTTGTCGTCCTGAAGCAACTAGAGGCAACGGAGTTGTCGTCCTGAAGCAACTAGAGGCAACGGAGTTGTCGTCCTGAAGCAACTAGAGGCAACGGCTTTGTCGTCCTGAAGCAACTAGAGGCAACGGAGCTCTCGTCCTGAAGCAACTAGAGGCAACGGAGCTGTCATCCTGAAGCAACTACAGGCAACGGCTTTGTCATCCTGAAGCAACTAGAGGCAACAGCTTTGTCGTCCTGAAGCAACTAGAGGCAACGGAGTTGTCATCCTGAATCAACTAGAGGCAACGGAGTTGTCGTCCTGAAGCAACTAGAGGCAACGGTTTGTAATCCTGAAGCAACTAGAGGCAACGGCTTTGTCATCCTGAAGCAACTAGAGGCAACGGAGTAGTCGTCCTGAAGCAACTAGAGGCAACGGAGTTGTCGTCCTGAATCAACTAGAGGCAACGGAGCTATCTTCCAGAAGCAACTAGAGGCAATGGAACTGTCGTCCAGAAGCAACTAGAGGCAATGGAACTGTCGTCCAGATGCAACTAGAGGCAACGGTTTGTCATCCCGAAGCAACTAGAGGCAACGGCGCCTTCGTCCTGAAGCAACTAGAGGCAACGGCTTTGTCATCCTGAAGCAACTAGAGGCAACGGAGCTGTCGTCCTGAAGCAACTAGAGGTAACGGAGCTGTCGTCCTGAAGCAACTAGAGGCAACGGCTTTGTCGTCCTGAAGCAACTAGAGGCAACGGCTTTGTCGTCCTGAAGCAACTAGAGGCAACGGTTTGTCATCCTGAAGCAACTAGAGGCAACAGCTTTGTCATCCTGAAGCAACTAGAGGCAACGGAGTTGTCGTCCTGAAGCAACTAGAGGCAACGGAGTTGTTGTCCTGAATCAACTAGAGGCAACGGAGCTTTCGTCCTGAAGCAACTAGAGGCAACGGAATTGTCATCCCGAAGCAACTAGAGGCAACGGAGTTGTCGTCCTGAAGCAACTAGAGGCAACGGCTTTGTCGTCCTGAAGCAACTAGAGGAAACGGCTTTGTCGTCCAGAATCAACTAGAGGCAACGGAGTTGTTGTCCTGAATCAACTAGAGGCAACGGAGCTGTCGTCCTGAAGCAACTAGAGGCAACGGAATTGTCATCCCGAAGCAACTAGAGGCAACGGAGTTGTCGTACCGAAGCAACTAGAGGCAACTGTTTGTCATCCTGAAGCAACTTTAGGCAACGGAGCTGTCGTCCTGAAGCAACTAGAGGCAACGGAGCTGTCGTCCTGAATCAACTAGAGGCAACGGAGTTGTTGTCCTGAATCAACTAGAGGTCACAGCTTTGTCATCCTGAAGCAACTAGAGGCAACGGAGCTGTCGTCCTGAATCAACTAAAGGCAACGGCTTTGTCATCCTGAAGCAACTAGAGGCAACGGCTTTGTCGTCCTGAATCAACTAGAGACAATGGCTTTGTCATCCTGAAGCAACTAGAGGCAACGGCTTTGTCGTCCTGAAGCAACTAGAGGCAACGGAGTTGTCGTCCTGAAGCAACTAGAGGCAACGGCTTTGTCATCCCGAAGCAACTAGAGGCAACGGAGTTGTCGTCCTGAAGCAACTAGAGGCAACGGCTTGTCATCCTGAAGCAACTAGAGGCAACAGCTTTGTCATCCTGAAGCAACTAGAGGCAACGGAGTTGTCGTCCTGAAGCAACTAGAGGCAACGGCTTTGTCGTCCAGAATCAACTAGAGGCAACGGAGCTGTCGTCCTGAAGCAACTAGAGGTAACGGCTTTGTCATCCTGAAGCAACTAGAGGCAACAGAGCTGTCGTCCTGAAGCAACTAGAGGCAACGGCTTTGTCATCCTGAAGCAACTTTAGGCAACGGAGCTGTCGTCCTGAAGCAACTAGAGGCAACGGCTTTGTCGTCCTGAAGCAACTAGAGGCAACGGCTTTGTCATCCTGAAGCAACTAGAGGCAACGGCTTTGTCATCCTGAAGCAACTAGAGGCAACGGCTTTGTCGTCCTGAAGCAACTAGAGGCAACTGCTTTGTCGTCCTGAAGCAACTAGAGGCAACGGAGCTGTCGTCCTCAAGCAACTAGAGGCAACGGCTTTGTCATCCTGAAGCAACTTTAGGCAACGGAGCTGTCGTCCTGAAGCAACTAGAGGCAACGGCTTTGTCGTCCTGAAGCAACTAGAGGCAACAGAGTTGTCGTCCTGAAGCAACTAGAGGCAACGGCTTTGTCATCCCGAAGCAACTAGAGGCAACGGAGTTGTCGTCCTGAAGCAACTAGAGGCAACGGTTTGTCATCCTGAAGCAACTAGAGGCAACAGCTTTGTCTTCCTGAAGCAACTAGAGGCAACGGAGTTGTCGTCCTGAAGCAACTAGAGGCAACGGCTTTGTCGTCCAGAATCAACTAGAGGCAACGGAGTTGTTGTCCTGAATCAACTAGAGGCAACGGAGCTGTCGTCCTGAAGCAACTAGAGGCAACGGAATTTTCATCCCGAAGCAACTAGAGGCAACGGAGTTGTCGTCCTGAAGCAACTAGAGGAAACGGCTTTGTCGTCCTGAAGCAACTACAGGCAACGGAGTTGTCGTCCTGAAGCAACGAGAGGCAACGGCTTTGTCATCCTGAAGCAACTAGAGGCAACGGAGTTGTCGTCCCGAAGCAACTAGAGGCAACGGTTTGTCATCCTGAAGCAACTAGAGGCAACGGAGCTGTCGTCCTGAAGCAACTAGAGGAAACGGCTTTGTCGTCCTGAAGCAACTAGAGGCAACGGAGCTGTCGTCCTGAAGCAACTAGAGGCAACGGCTTTGTCATCCTGAAGCAACTAGAGGCAACGGAGTTGTCGTCCTGAAGCAACTAGAGGCAACGGCTTGTCATCCTGAAACAACTAGAGGCAACAGCTTTGTCATCCTGAAGCAACTACAGGCAACGGAGTTGTCGTCCTGAAGCAACTAGAGGCAACGGAGCTGTCGTCCTGAAGCAACTAGAGGCAACGGCTTTGTCATCCTGAAGCAACTAGAGGCAACGGAGTTGTCGTCCTGAAGCAACTAGAGGCAACGGCTTGTCATCCTGAAACAACTAGAGGCAACAGCTTTGTCATCCTGAAGCAACTACAGGCAACGGAGTTGTCGTCCTGAAGCAACTAGAGGCAACGGCTTTGTCGTCCTGAATCAACTAAAGGCAACGGAGTTGTTGTCCTGAATCAACTAGAGGCAACGGAGCTGTCGTCCTGAAGCAACTAGAGGCAACGGAATTGTCATCCCGAAGGAACTAGAGGCAACGGCTTTGTCGTCCAGAATCAACTAGAGGCAACGGAGTTGTTGTCCTGAATCAACTAGAGGCAACGGAGCTGTCGTCCTGAAGCAACTAGAGGCAACGGAATTGTCATCCCGAAGCAACTAGAGGCAACGGAGTTGTCGTCCTGAAGCAACTAGAGGCAACGGCTTTGTCATCCTGAAGCAACTAGAGGCAACGGAGTTGTCGTCCTGAAGCAACTAGAGGCAACGGCTTTGTCATCCTGAAGCAACTAGAGGCAACGGAGCTGTCGTCCTAAAGCAACTAGAGGCAACAGCTTTGTCATCCTGAAGCAACTAGAGGCAACGGAGTTGTCATCCTGAAGCAACTAGAGGCAACGGTTTGTCATCCTGAAGCAACTAGAGGCAACAGCTTTGTCTTCCTGAAGCAACTAGAGGCAACAGAGTTGTCGTCCTGAAGCAACTAGAGGCAACGGCTTTGTCGTCCAGAAGCAACTAGAGGCAACGGAGTTGTTGTCCTGAATCAACTAGAGGCAACGGAGCTGTCGTCCTGAAGCAACTAGAGGCAACGGATTTGTCATCCCGAAGCAACTAGAGGCAACGGAGTTGTCGTCCTGAAGCAACTAGAGGCAACGGCTTTGTCGTCCTGAAGCAACTAGAGGCAACGGAACTGTCGTCCTGAAGCAACGAGAGGCAACGGCTTTGTCATCCTGAAGCAACTAGAGGCAACGGAGTTGTCGTCCCGAAGCAACTAGAGGCAACGGTTTGTCATCCGGAAGTAACTAGAGGCAACGGAGTTGTCGTCCTGAAGCAACTAGAGGCAACGGAATTGTCATCCCGAAGCAACTAGAGGCAACGGAGTTGTCGTCCTGAAGCAACTAGAGGCAACGGCGTTGTCATCCTGAAGCAACTAGAGGCAACGGAGCTGTCGTCCTGAAGCAACTAGAGGCAACGGCTTTGTCGTCCTGAAGCAACTAGAGGCAACGGAGCTGTCGTCCTGAAGCAACTAGAGGCAACGGCTTTGTCATCCTGAAGCAACTAGAGGCAACGGAGTTGTCGTCCTGAAGCAACTAGAGGCAACGGCTTGTCATCCTGAAGCAACTAGAGGCAACAGCTTTGTCATCCTGAAGCAACTACAGGCAACGGAGTTGTCGTCCTGAAGCAACTAGAGGCAACGGCTTTGTCGTCCTGAATCAACTAAAGGCAACGGAGTTGTTGTCCTGAATCAACTAGAGGCAACGGAGCTGTCGTCCTGAAGCAACTAGAGGCAACGGAATTGTCATCCCGAAGGAACTAGAGGCAACGGCTTTGTCGTCCAGAATCAACTAGAGGCAACGGAGTTGTTGTCCTGAATCAACTAGAGGCAACGGAGCTGTCGTCCTGAAGCAACTAGAGGCAACGGAATTGTCATCCCGAAGCAACTAGAGGCAACGGAGTTGTCGTCCCGAAGCAACTAGAGGCAACGGTTTGTCATCCTGAAGCAACTCGAGGCAACGGAGTTGTCGTCCTGAAGCAACTAGAGGCAACGGAATTGTCATCCCGAAGGAACTAGAGGCAACGGCTTTGTCGTCCAGAATCAACTAGAGGCAACGGAGTTGTTGTCCTGAATCAACTAGAGGCAACGGAGCTGTCGTCCTGAAGCAACTAGAGGCAACGGAATTGTCATCCCGAAGCAACTAGAGGCAACGGAGTTGTCGTCCCGAAGCAACTAGAGGCAACCGTTTGTCATCCTGAAGCAACTAGAGGCAACGGAGTTGTCGTCCTTAAGCAACTAGAGGCAACGGTTTGTCATCCTGAAGCAACTAGAGGCAACAGCTTTGTCATCCTGAAGCAACTACAGGCAACGGAGTTGTCGTCCTGAAGCAACTAGAGGCAACAGCTTTGTCGTCCTGAATCAACTAGAGGCAACGGAGTTGTTGTCCTGAATCAACTAGAGGCAACGGAGCTGTCGTCCTGAAGCAACTAGAGGCAACGGAATTGTCATCCCGAAGCAACTACAGGCAACGGAGTTGTCGTCCTGAAGCAACTAGAGGCAACGGCTTTGTCATCCTGAAGCAACTAGAGGCAACGGCTTTGTCGTCTTGAAGCAACTAGAGGCAACGGCTTTGTCGTCCTGAAGCAACTAGAGGCAATGGCTTTGTCGTCCTGAAGCAACTAGAGGCAACGGAGTTGTCGTCCTGAAGCAACTAGAGGCAACGGCTTTGTCATCCCGAAGCAACTAGAGGCAACGGAGTTGTCGTCCTGAAGCAACTAGAGGCAACGGTTTGTCATCCTGAAGCAACTAGAGGCAACAGCTTTGTCATCCTGAAGCAACTAGAGGCAACGGAGTTGTCGTCCTGAAGCAACTAGAGGCAACGGCTTTGTCGTCCAGAATCAACTAGAGGCAACGGAGTTGTTGTCCTGAATCAACTAGAGGCAACGGAGCTGTCGTCCTGATGCAACTAGAGGCAACGGAATTGTCATCCCGAAGCAACTAGAGGCAACGGAGTTGTCGTCCTGAAGCAACTAGAGGCAACGGCTTTGTCATCCTGAAGCAACTAGAGGCAACGGAGCTGTCGTCCTGAAGCAACGAGAGGCAACGGCTTTGTCATCCTGAAGCAACTAGAGGCAACGGAGTTGTCGTCCCGAAGCAACTAGAGGCAACGGTTTGTCATCCTGAAGCAACTAGAGGCAACGGAGTTGTCGTCCTGAAGCAACTAGAGGCAACGGAGTTGTCGTCCTGAAGCAACTAGAGGCAACGGCTTTGTCGTCCTGAAGCAACTAGAGGCAACGGCTTTGTCATTCTGAAGCAACTAGAGGCAACGGAGCTGTCGTCCTGAAGCAACTAGAGGCAACGGCTTTGTCGTCCTGAAGCAACTAGAGGCAACGGAGTTGTCGTCCTGAAGCAACTAGAGGCAACGGTTTGTCATCCTGAAGCAACTAGAGGCAACAGCTTTGTCATCCTGAAGCAACTACAGGCAACGGAGTTGTCGTCCTGAAGCAACTAGAGGCAACGGCTTTGTAGTCCTGAATCAACTAGAGGCAACGGAGTTGTTGTCCTGAATCAACTAGAGGCAACGGAGCTGTCGTCCTGAAGCAACTAGAGGCAACGGAATTGTCATTCCGAAGGAACTAGAGGCAACGGCTTTGTCATCCCGAAGCAACTAGAGGCAACGGCTTTGTCATCCTGAAGCAACTAGAGGCAATGGAATTGTCATCCCGAAGCAACTAGAGGCAACGGCGCCTTCGTCCTGAAGCAACTAGAGGCAACGGTTTGTCATCCCGAAGCAACTAGAGGCAACGGCTTTGTCATCCTGAAGCAACTAGAGGCAACGGAGTTGTCGTCCTGAAGCAACTAGAGGCAACGGAGTTGTCATCCTGAATCAACTACAGGCAACGGAGTTGTCGTCCTGAAGCAACTAGAGGCAACGGTTTGTCATCCTGAAGCAACTAGAGGCAACGGCTTTGTCATCCTGAAGCAAATAGAGGCAACGGAGTAGTCGTCCTGAAGCAACTAGAGGCAACGGAGTTGTCGTCCTGAATCAACTAGAGGCAACGGAGCTGTCGTCCTTAAGCAACTAGAGGCAACGGAATTGTCATCCCGAAGCAACTAGAGGCAACGGCGCCTTCGTCCTGAAGCAACTAGAGGCAACGGAGCTGCCGTCCTGAAGCAACTAGAGGCAACGGAGCTGTCATCCCGAAGCAACTAGAGGCAACGGAGCTGTCGTCCTGAAGCAACTAGAGGCAACGGCTTTGTCATCCTGAAGCAACTAGAGGCAACGGAGCTGTCGTCCTGAAGCAACGAGAGGCAACGGCTTTGTCATCCTGAAGCAACTAGAGGCAACGGAGTTGTCGTCCCGAAGCAACTAGAGGCAACGGTCTGTCATCCTGAAGCAACTAGAGGCAACGGAGTTGTCGTCCTGAAGCAACTAGAGGCAACGGCTTTGTCGTCCTGAAGCAACTAGAGGCAACGGAGCTGTCGTCCTGAAGCAACTAGAGGCAACAGCTTTGTCATCCTGAAGCAACTAGAGGCAACGGAGTTGTCGTCCTGAAGCAACTAGAGGCAACGGTTTGTCATCCTGAAGCAACTAGAGGCAACAGCTTTGTCATCCTGAAGCAACTACAGGCAACGGAGTTGTCGTCCTGAAGCAACTAGAGGCAACGGCTTTGTCGTCCTGAATCAACTAGAGGCAACGGAGCTGTCGTCCTGAAGCAACTAGAGGCAACGGAATTGTCATCCCGAAGGAACTAGAGGCAACAGCTTTGTCGTCCTGAAGCAACTAGAGGCAACGGCTTTGTCATCCTGAAGCAACTAGAGGCAACGGAGCTGTCGTCCTGAAGCAACTAGAGGCAACGGCTTTGTCATCCTGAAGCAACTAGAGGCAACGGAGTTGTCGTCCTGAAGCAACTAGAGGCAACGGTTTGTCATCCTGAAGCAACTAGAGGCAACAGCTTTGTCATCCTGAAGCAACTACAGGCAACGGAGTTGTCGTCCTGAAGCAACTAGAGGCAACGACTTTGTCGTCCTGAATCAACTAGAGGCAACGGAGTTGTTGTCCTGAATCAACTAGAGGCAACGGAGCTGTCGTCCTGAAGCAACTAGAGGCAACGGAATTGTCATTCCGAAGGAACTAGAGGCAACGGAGTTGTCGTCCTGAAGCAACTAGAGGCAACGGCTTTGTCATCCTGAAGCAACTAGAGGCAACGGAGTTGTTGTCCTGAATCAACTAGAGGCAACGGAGCTGTCATCCTGAAGCAACTAGAGGCAACAAAGCTGTCGTCCTGAAGCAACTAGAGGCAGCGGCTTTGTCATCCTGAAGCAACTAGAGGCAAGGGAGCTGTCGTCCAGAAGCAACTAGAGGCAACGCAGATGTCGTCCTAAAGCAACTAGAGGCAACGGTTTGTCATCCCGAAGCAACTAGAGGCAACGGCTTTGTCATCCTGAAGCAACTAGAGGCAACGGAGTTGTCGTCCTGAAGCAACTAGAGGCAACGGAGTTGTCATCCTGAATCAACTACAGGCAACGGTTTGTCATCCCGAAGCAACTAGAGGCAACGGTGCCTTCGTCCTGAAGCAACTAGAGGCAACGGCTTTGTCATCCTGAAGCAACTAGAGGCAACGGAGTTGTCGTCCTGAAGCAACTAGAGGCAACGGAGCTGTCGTCCTGAAGCAACTAGAGGCAACGGTTTGTCATCCCGAAGCAACTAGAGGCAACGGTGCCTTCGTCCTGAAGCAACTAGAGGCAAAGGAGCTGTCGTCCTGAAGCAACTAGAGGCAACGGAGCTGTCGTCCTGAAGCAACTGGAGGCAACGGAGCTGTCGTCCTGAAGCAACTGGAGGCAACGGAATTGTCATCCCAAAGCAACTAGAGGCAACGGAGCTGTCGTCCTGAAGCAACTAGAGGCAACGGCTTTGTCGTCCTGAAGCAACTAGAGGCAACGGAGTTGTCGTCCTGAAGCAACTAGAGGCAACGGCTTTGTCATCCTGAAGCAACTAGAGCCAACGGAGCTGTCGTCCTGAAGCAACTAGAGGCAACGGAGCTGTCATCCTGAAGCAACTAGAGGCAACGGAGCTCTCGTCCTGAAGCAACTAGTGGCAACGGCTTTGTCATCCTGAAGCAACTAGAGGCAACAGCTTTGTCATCCTGAAGCAACTAGAGGCAACGGAGTTGTCGTCCTGAAGCAACTAGAGGTAACGGAGTTGTTGTCCTGAATCAACTAGAGGCAACGGAGCTGTCATCCTGAAGAAACTAGAGGCAACGGAGCTGTCGTCCTGAATCAACTAGAGGCAACGGCTTTGTCATCCTGAAGCAACTAGAGGCAACGGAGCTGTCGTCCTGAAGCAACTAGAGGCAAAGGAACTGTCGTCCAGAAGCAACTAGAGGCAACGGAGCTGTCGTCCTGAAGCAACTAGAGGCAACGGTTTGTCATCCCGAAGCAACTAGAGGCAACGGAATTGTCATCCCGAAGGAACTAGAGGCAACGGCTTTGTCGTCCAGAATCAACTAGAGGCAACGGAGTTGTTGTCCTGAATCAACTAGAGGCAACGGAGCTGTCGTCCTGAAGCAACTAGAGGCAACGGAATTGTCATCCCGAAGCAACTAGAGGCAACGGAGTTGTCGTCCCGAAGCAACTAGAGGCAACCGTTTGTCATCCTGAAGCAACTAGAGGCAACGGAGTTGTCGTCCTTAAGCAACTAGAGGCAACGGTTTGTCATCCTGAAGCAACTAGAGGCAACAGCTTTGTCATCCTGAAGCAACTACAGGCAACGGAGTTGTCGTCCTGAAGCAACTAGAGGCAACAGCTTTGTCGTCCTGAATCAACTAGAGGCAACGGAGTTGTTGTCCTGAATCAACTAGAGGCAACGGAGCTGTCGTCCTGAAGCAACTAGAGGCAACGGAATTGTCATCCCGAAGCAACTACAGGCAACAGAGTTGTCGTCCTGAAGCAACTAGAGGCAACGGCTTTGTCATCCTGAAGCAACTAGAGGCAACGGCTTTGTCGTCTTGAAGCAACTAGAGGCAACGGCTTTGTCGTCCTGAAGCAACTAGAGGCAATGGCTTTGTCGTCCTGAAGCAACTAGAGGCAACGGAGTTGTCGTCCTGAAGCAACTAGAGGCAACGGCTTTGTCATCCCGAAGCAACTAGAGGCAACGGAGTTGTCGTCCTGAAGCAACTAGAGGCAACGGTTTGTCATCCTGAAGCAACTAGAGGCAACAGCTTTGTCATCCTGAAGCAACTAGAGGCAACGGAGTTGTCGTCCTGAAGCAACTAGAGGCAACGGCTTTGTCGTCCAGAATCAACTAGAGGCAACGGAGTTGTTGTCCTGAATCAACTAGAGGCAACGGAGCTGTCGTCCTGATGCAACTAGAGGCAACGGAATTGTCATCCCGAAGCAACTAGAGGCAACGGAGTTGTCGTCCTGAAGCAACTAGAGGCAACGGCTTTGTCATCCTGAAGCAACTAGAGGCAACGGAGCTGTCGTCCTGAAGCAACGAGAGGCAACGGCTTTGTCATCCTGAAGCAACTAGAGGCAACGGAGTTGTCGTCCCGAAGCAACTAGAGGCAACGGTTTGTCATCCTGAAGCAACTAGAGGCAACGGAGTTGTCGTCCTGAAGCAACTAGAGGCAACGGAGTTGTCGTCCTGAAGCAACTAGAGGCAACGGCTTTGTCGTCCTGAAGCAACTAGAGGCAACGGCTTTGTCATTCTGAAGCAACTAGAGGCAACGGAGCTGTCGTCCTGAAGCAACTAGAGGCAACGGCTTTGTCGTCCTGAAGCAACTAGAGGCAACGGAGTTGTCGTCCTGAAGCAACTAGAGGCAACGGTTTGTCATCCTGAAGCAACTAGAGGCAACAGCTTTGTCATCCTGAAGCAACTACAGGCAACGGAGTTGTCGTCCTGAAGCAACTAGAGGCAACGGCTTTGTAGTCCTGAATCAACTAGAGGCAACGGAGTTGTTGTCCTGAATCAACTAGAGGCAACGGAGCTGTCGTCCTGAAGCAACTAGAGGCAACGGAATTGTCATTCCGAAGGAACTAGAGGCAACGGCTTTGTCATCCCGAAGCAACTAGAGGCAACGGCTTTGTCATCCTGAAGCAACTAGAGGCAATGGAATTGTCATCCCGAAGCAACTAGAGGCAACGGCGCCTTCGTCCTGAAGCAACTAGAGGCAACGGTTTGTCATCCCGAAGCAACTAGAGGCAACGGCTTTGTCATCCTGAAGCAACTAGAGGCAACGGAGTTGTCGTCCTGAAGCAACTAGAGGCAACGGAGTTGTCATCCTGAATCAACTACAGGCAACGGAGTTGTCGTCCTGAAGCAACTAGAGGCAACGGTTTGTCATCCTGAAGCAACTAGAGGCAACGGCTTTGTCATCCTGAAGCAAATAGAGGCAACGGAGTAGTCGTCCTGAAGCAACTAGAGGCAACGGAGTTGTCGTCCTGAATCAACTAGAGGCAACGGAGCTGTCGTCCTTAAGCAACTAGAGGCAACGGAATTGTCATCCCGAAGCAACTAGAGGCAACGGCGCCTTCGTCCTGAAGCAACTAGAGGCAACGGAGCTGCCGTCCTGAAGCAACTAGAGGCAACGGAGCTGTCATCCCGAAGCAACTAGAGGCAACGGAGCTGTCGTCCTGAAGCAACTAGAGGCAACGGCTTTGTCATCCTGAAGCAACTAGAGGCAACGGAGCTGTCGTCCTGAAGCAACGAGAGGCAACGGCTTTGTCATCCTGAAGCAACTAGAGGCAACGGAGTTGTCGTCCCGAAGCAACTAGAGGCAACGGTCTGTCATCCTGAAGCAACTAGAGGCAACGGAGTTGTCGTCCTGAAGCAACTAGAGGCAACGGCTTTGTCGTCCTGAAGCAACTAGAGGCAACGGAGCTGTCGTCCTGAAGCAACTAGAGGCAACAGCTTTGTCATCCTGAAGCAACTAGAGGCAACGGAGTTGTCGTCCTGAAGCAACTAGAGGCAACGGTTTGTCATCCTGAAGCAACTAGAGGCAACAGCTTTGTCATCCTGAAGCAACTACAGGCAACGGAGTTGTCGTCCTGAAGCAACTAGAGGCAACGGCTTTGTCGTCCTGAATCAACTAGAGGCAACGGAGCTGTCGTCCTGAAGCAACTAGAGGCAACGGAATTGTCATCCCGAAGGAACTAGAGGCAACAGCTTTGTCGTCCTGAAGCAACTAGAGGCAACGGCTTTGTCATCCTGAAGCAACTAGAGGCAACGGAGCTGTCGTCCTGAAGCAACTAGAGGCAACGGCTTTGTCATCCTGAAGCAACTAGAGGCAACGGAGTTGTCGTCCTGAAGCAACTAGAGGCAACGGTTTGTCATCCTGAAGCAACTAGAGGCAACAGCTTTGTCATCCTGAAGCAACTACAGGCAACGGAGTTGTCGTCCTGAAGCAACTAGAGGCAACGACTTTGTCGTCCTGAATCAACTAGAGGCAACGGAGTTGTTGTCCTGAATCAACTAGAGGCAACGGAGCTGTCGTCCTGAAGCAACTAGAGGCAACGGAATTGTCATTCCGAAGGAACTAGAGGCAACGGAGTTGTCGTCCTGAAGCAACTAGAGGCAACGGCTTTGTCATCCTGAAGCAACTAGAGGCAACGGAGTTGTTGTCCTGAATCAACTAGAGGCAACGGAGCTGTCATCCTGAAGCAACTAGAGGCAACAAAGCTGTCGTCCTGAAGCAACTAGAGGCAGCGGCTTTGTCATCCTGAAGCAACTAGAGGCAAGGGAGCTGTCGTCCAGAAGCAACTAGAGGCAACGCAGATGTCGTCCTAAAGCAACTAGAGGCAACGGTTTGTCATCCCGAAGCAACTAGAGGCAACGGCTTTGTCATCCTGAAGCAACTAGAGGCAACGGAGTTGTCGTCCTGAAGCAACTAGAGGCAACGGAGTTGTCATCCTGAATCAACTACAGGCAACGGTTTGTCATCCCGAAGCAACTAGAGGCAACGGTGCCTTCGTCCTGAAGCAACTAGAGGCAACGGCTTTGTCATCCTGAAGCAACTAGAGGCAACGGAGTTGTCGTCCTGAAGCAACTAGAGGCAACGGAGCTGTCGTCCTGAAGCAACTAGAGGCAACGGTTTGTCATCCCGAAGCAACTAGAGGCAACGGTGCCTTCGTCCTGAAGCAACTAGAGGCAAAGGAGCTGTCGTCCTGAAGCAACTAGAGGCAACGGAGCTGTCGTCCTGAAGCAACTGGAGGCAACGGAGCTGTCGTCCTGAAGCAACTGGAGGCAACGGAATTGTCATCCCAAAGCAACTAGAGGCAACGGAGCTGTCGTCCTGAAGCAACTAGAGGCAACGGCTTTGTCGTCCTGAAGCAACTAGAGGCAACGGAGTTGTCGTCCTGAAGCAACTAGAGGCAACGGCTTTGTCATCCTGAAGCAACTAGAGCCAACGGAGCTGTCGTCCTGAAGCAACTAGAGGCAACGGAGCTGTCATCCTGAAGCAACTAGAGGCAACGGAGCTCTCGTCCTGAAGCAACTAGTGGCAACGGCTTTGTCATCCTGAAGCAACTAGAGGCAACAGCTTTGTCATCCTGAAGCAACTAGAGGCAACGGAGTTGTCGTCCTGAAGCAACTAGAGGTAACGGAGTTGTTGTCCTGAATCAACTAGAGGCAACGGAGCTGTCATCCTGAAGAAACTAGAGGCAACGGAGCTGTCGTCCTGAATCAACTAGAGGCAACGGCTTTGTCATCCTGAAGCAACTAGAGGCAACGGAGTTGTCGTCCTGAAGCAACTAGAGGTAACGGAGTTGTTGTCCTGAATCAACTAGAGGCAACGGAGCTGTCATCCTGAAGAAACTAGAGGCAACGGAGCTGTCGTCCTGAATCAACTAGAGGCAACGGCTTTGTCATCCTGAAGCAACTAGAGGCAACGGAGCTGTCGTCCTGAAGCAACTAGAGGCAAAGGAACTGTCGTCCAGAAGCAACTAGAGGCAACGGAGCTGTCGTCCTGAAGCAACTAGAGGCAACGGTTTGTCATCCCGAAGCAACTAGAGGCAACGGCGCTGTCGTCCTGAAGCAACTAGAGGCAACGGAGCTGTCGTCCTGAAGCAACTAGAGGCAACGGCTTTGTCATCCTGAAGCAACTAGAGGCAACGGCTTTGTCGTCCTGAAGCAACTAGAGGCAACGGCTTTGTCGTCCTGAAGCAACTAGAGGCAAGGGAGTTGTCGTCCTGAAGCAACTAGAGGCAACAGCTTTGTCATCCTGAAGCAACTAGAGGCAACGGAGTTGTCGTCCTGAAGCAACTAGAGGCAACGGAGCTGTCGTCCTGAATCAACTAGAGGCAACGGTGTTGTTTTCCTGAATCAACTAGAGGCAACGGAGCTGTCGTCCTGAAGCAACTAGAGGCAACGGAATTGTCGTCCCGAAGCAACTAGAGGCAACGGAGCTGTCGTCCAGAAGCAACTAGAGGCAACGGCTTTGTCATCCTGAAGCAACTAGAGGCAACGGCTTTGTCGTCCTGAAGCAACTAGAGGCAACGGAGCTGTCGTCCAGAAGCAACTAGAGGCAACGGCTTTGTCATCCTGAAGCAACTAGAGGCAACGGCTTTGTCATCCTGAAGCAACTAGAGGCAACGGCTTTGTCGTCCTGAAGCAACTAGAGGCAACGGAATTGTCGTCCCGAAGCAACTAGAGGCAACGGAGCTGTCGTCCAGAAGCAACTAGAGGCAACGGCTTTGTCATCCTGAAGCAACTAGAGGCAACGGCTTTGTCATCCTGAAGCAACTAGAGGCAACGGCTTTGTCGCCCTGAAGCAAATAGAGGCAACGGCTTTGTCATCCTGAAGCAACTAGAGGCAACGGAGCTGTCGTCCTGAAGCAACTAGAGGCAACGGCTTTCTCATCCCGAAGCAACTAGAGGCAACGGAGTTGTCGTCCTGAGGCAACTAGAGGCAACGGTTTGTCATCCTGAAGCAACTAGAGGCAACAGCTTTGTCATCCTGAAGCAACTAGAGGCAACGGCTTTGTCGTCCTGAAGCAACTATAGGCAACGGCTTTGTCGTCCTGAAGCAACTAGAGGCAACGGAGTTGTCGTCCTGAAGCAACTAGAGGCAACGGCTTTGTCATCCCGAAGCAACTAGAGGCAATGGAGTTGTCGTCCTGAAGCAACTAGAGGCAACGGAAATTTTCATCCCGAAGCAACTAGAGGCAACGGAGTTGTCGTCCTGAAGCAACTAGAGGCAACGGCTTTGTCATCCCGAAGCAACTAGAGGCAACGGAGCTGTCGTCCTGAAGCAACTAGAGGCAACGGCGTTGTCGTCCTGAAGCAACTAGAGGCAACGTAGCTGTCGTCCTGAAGCAACTAGAGGCAACAGCTTTGTCATCCTGAAGCAACTAGAGGCAACGGAGTTGTCGTCCTGAAGCAACTAGAGGCAACGGTTTGTCATCCTGAAGCAACTAGAGGCAACAGCTTTGTCATCCTGAAGCAACTACAGGCAACGGAGTTGTCATCCTGAAGCAACTAGAGGAAACGGCTTTGTCGTCCTGAAGCAACTAGAGGCAACGGAGTTGTCGTCCTGAAGCAACTAGAGGCAATGGCTTTGTCATCCCGAAGCAACTAGAGGCAACGGAGTTGTCGTCCTGAAGCAACTAGAGGCAATGGCTTTGTCATCCCGAAGCAACTAGAGGCAACGGAGTTGTCGTCCTGAAGCAACTAGAGGCAACGGTTTGTCATCCTGAAGCAACTAGAGGCAACAGCTTTGTCATCCTGAAGCAACTAGAGGCAACGGAGTTGTCGTCCTGAAGCAACTAGAGGCAACGGCGTTGTCGTCCAGAATCAACTAGAGGCAACGGAGTTGTTGTCCTGAATCAACTCTAGGCAACGGAGCTGTCGTCCTGAAGCAACTAGAGGCAACGGAATTGTCGTCCTGAAGCAACTAGAGGCAACGGCTTTGTCGTCCTGAAGCAACTAGAGGCAATGGAGCTGTCGTCCTGAAGCAACTAGAGGCAACAGCTTTGTCATCCTGAAGCAACTAGAGGTAACGGAGTTGTCGTCCTGAAGCAACTAGAGGCAACGGTTTGTCATCCTGAAGCAAGTAGAGGCAACAGCTTTGTCATCCTGAAGCAACTACAGGCAACGGAGTTGTTGTCCTGAATCAACTAGAGACAACGGAGCTGTCATCCTGAAGCAACTAGAGGCAACGGAATTGTCGTCCTGAAGCAACTAGAGGCAACGGCTTTGTCATCCTGAAGCAACTAGAGGCAACGGAGTTGTCGTCCTGAAGCAACTAGAGGCAACGGCTTTGTCATCCTGAAGCAACTAGAGGCAACAGCTTTGTCATCCTGAAGCCACTAGAGGCAACGGAGTTGTCGTCCTGAAGCAACTAGAGGCAACGGCTTTGTCGTCCAGAATCAACTAGAGGCAACGGAGTTGTTGTCCTGAATCAACTAGAGGCAACAGAGCTGTCGTCCTGAAGCAACTAGAGGCAACGGAATTGTCATCCCGAAGCAACTAGAGGCAACGGAGTTGTCGTCCTGAAGCAACTAGAGGCAACGGCTTTGTCGTCCTGAAGCAACTAGAGGCAACGGAGTTGTCGTCCTGAAGCAACTAGAGGCAACGGCTTTTTCGTCCTGAACCAACTATAGGCAACGGAGTTGTCGTCCTGAAGCAACTAGACGCAACGGCTTTGTCATCCTGAAGCAACTAGAGCCAACGGAGCTGTCGTCCTGAAGCAACTAAAGGCAACGGAGCTGTCATCCTGAAGCAACTAGAGGCAACGGAGCTCTCGTCCTGAAGCAACTAGTGGCAACGGCTTTGTCATCCTGAAGCAACTAGAGGCAACAGCTTTGTCATCCTGAAGCAACTAGAGGCAACGGAGTTGTTGTCCTGAATCAACTAGAGGCAACGGAGTTGTTGTCCTGAATCAACTAGAGGCAACAGAGCTGTCGTCCTGAAGCAACTAGAGGCAATGGAATTGTCATCCCGAAGCAACTAGAGGCAACGGAGTTGTCGTCCTGAAGCAACTAGAGGCAACGGCTTTGTCGTCCTGAAGCAACTAGAGGCAACGGAGTTGTCGTCCTGAAGCAACTAGAGGCAACGGCTTTTTCGTCCTGAACCAACTATAGGCAACGGAGTTGTCGTCCTGAAGCAACTAGAGGCAACGGCTTTGTCATCCTGAAGCAACTAGAGCCAACGGAGCTGTCGTCCTGAAGCAACTAGAGGCAACGGAGCTGTCATCCTGAAGCAACTAGAGGCAACGGAGCTGTCGTCCTGAAGCAACTAGAGGCAACGGAATTGTCATCCCGAAGCAACTAGAGGCAACGGAGCTTTCGTCCTGAGGCAACTAGAGGCAACGGAGCTGTCGTCTTGAAGCAACTAGAGGCAACGGAGCTGTCGTCCTGAAGCAACTAGAGACAAAGGAACTGTCGTCCAGAAGCAACTAGAGGCAACGGAGTTGTCGTCCTGAGGCAACTAGAGGCAACGGTTTGTCATCCTGAAGCAACTAGAGGCAACAGCTTTGTCATCCTGAAGCAACTAGAGGCAACGGAGTTGTCGTCCTGAAGCAACTAGAGGCAACGGCTTTGTCGTCCAGAATCAACTAGAGGCAACGGAGTTGTTGTCCTGAATCAACTAGAGGCAACGGAGCTGTCGTCCTGAAGCAACTAGAGGCAACGGAATTGTCATCCCGAAGCAACTAGAGGCAACGGAGTTGTCGTCCTGAAGCAACTAGAGGCAACGGCTTTGTCGTCCTGAAGCAACTAGAGGCAACGGCTTTGTCGTCCAGAATCAACTAGAGGCAACGGAGTTGTTGTCCTGAATCAACAAGAGGCAACGGAGCTGTCGTCCTGAAGCAACTAGAGGCAACGGAACTGTCATCCCGAAGCAACTAGAGGCAACGGAGTTGTCGTCCTGAAGCAACTAGAGGCAACGGCTTTGTCATCCTGAAGCAACTAGAGGCAACGGAGCTGTCGTTCTGAAGCAACTAGAGGCAACGGCTTTGTCGTCCTGAAGCAACTAGAGGCAACGGAGCTGTCGTCCTAAAGCAACTAGAGGCAACAGCTTTGTCATCCTGAAGCAACTAGAGGCAACGGAGTTGTCGTCCTGAAGCAACTAGAGGCAACGGTTTGTCATCCTGAAGCAACTAGAGGCAACAGCTTTGTCATCCTGAAGCAACTACAGGCAACGGAGTTGTCGTCCTGAAGCAACTATAGGCAACGGCTTTGTCGTCCTGAAGCAACTAGAGGCAACGGAGTTGTCGTCCTGAAGCAACTAGAGGCAACGGCTTTGTCATCCCGAAGCAACTAGAGGCAACGGAGTTGTCGTCCTGAAGCAACTAGAGGCAACGGTTTGTCATACTGAAGCAACTAGAGGCAACAGCTTTGTCATCCTGAAGCAACTAGAGGCAACGGAGTTGTCGTCCTGAAGCAACTAGAGGCAACGGCTTTGTCGTCCAGAATCAACTAGAGGCAACGGAGTTGTTGTCCTGAATCAACTAGAGGCAACGGAGCTGTCGTCCTGAAGCAACTAGAGGCAACGGAATTGTCATCCCGAAGCAACTAGAGGCAACGGAGTTGTCGTCCTGAAGCAACTAGAGGCAACGGCTTTGTCGTCCTGAAGCAACTAGAGGCAACGGAGCTGTCGTCCTGAAGCAACGAGAGGCAACGGCTTTGTCATCCTGAAGCAACTAGAGGCAACGGAGTTGTCGTCCTGAAGCAACTAGAGGCAACGGTTTGTCATCCTGAAGCAACTAGAGGCAACGGAGTTGTCGTCCTGAAGCAACTAGAGGCAACGGTTTGTCATCCTGAAGCAACTAGAGGCAACAGCTTTGTCATCCTGAAGCAACTACAGGCAACGGAGTTGTCGTCCTGAAGCAACTATAGGCAACGGCTTTGTCGTCCTGAAGCAACTAGAGGCAACGGAGTTGTCGTCCTGAAGCAACTAGAGGCAACGGCTTTGTCATCCCGAAGCAACTAGAGGCAACGGAGTTGTCGTCCTGAAGCAACTAGAGGCAACGGTTTGTCATACTGAAGCAACTAGAGGCAACAGCTTTGTCATCCTGAAGCAACTAGAGGCAACGGAGTTGTCGTCCTGAAGCAACTAGAGGCAACGGCTTTGTCGTCCAGAATCAACTAGAGGCAACGGAGTTGTTGTCCTGAATCAACTAGAGGCAACGGAGCTGTCGTCCTGAAGCAACTAGAGGCAACGGAATTGTCATCCCGAAGCAACTAGAGGCAACGGAGTTGTCGTCCTGAAGCAACTAGAGGCAACGGCTTTGTCGTCCTGAAGCAACTAGAGGCAACGGAGCTGTCGTCCTGAAGCAACGAGAGGCAACGGCTTTGTCATCCTGAAGCAACTAGAGGCAACGGAGTTGTCGTCCTGAAGCAACTAGAGGCAACGGCTTTTTCGTCCTGAACCAACTATAGGCAACGGAGTTGTCGTCCTGAAGCAACTAGAGGCAACGGCTTTGTCATCCTGAAGCAACTAGAGCCAACGGAGCTGTCGTCCTGAAGCAACTAGAGGCAACGGAGCTGTCATCCTGAAGCAACTAGAGGCAACGGAGCTGTCGTCCTGAAGCAACTAGAGGCAACGGAATTGTCATCCCGAAGCAACTAGAGGCAACGGAGCTTTCGTCCTGAGGCAACTAGAGGCAACGGAGCTGTCGTCTTGAAGCAACTAGAGGCAACGGAGCTGTCGTCCTGAAGCAACTAGAGACAAAGGAACTGTCGTCCAGAAGCAACTAGAGGCAACGGAGTTGTCGTCCTGAGGCAACTAGAGGCAACGGTTTGTCATCCTGAAGCAACTAGAGGCAACAGCTTTGTCATCCTGAAGCAACTAGAGGCAACGGAGTTGTCGTCCTGAAGCAACTAGAGGCAACGGCTTTGTCGTCCAGAATCAACTAGAGGCAACGGAGTTGTTGTCCTGAATCAACTAGAGGCAACGGAGCTGTCGTCCTGAAGCAATTAGAGGCAACGGAATTGTCATCCCGAAGCAACTAGAGGCAACGGAGTTGTCGTCCTGAAGCAACTAGAGGCAACGGCTTTGTCGTCCTGAAGCAACTAGAGGCAACGGCTTTGTCGTCCAGAATCAACTAGAGGCAACGGAGTTGTTGTCCTGAATCAACAAGAGGCAACGGAGCTGTCGTCCTGAAGCAACTAGAGGCAACGGAATTGTCATCCCGAAGCAACTAGAGGCAACGGAGTTGTCGTCCTGAAGCAACTAGAGGCAACGGCTTTGTCATCCTGAAGCAACTAGAGGCAACGGAGCTGTCGTCCTGAAGCAACTAGAGGCAACGGCTTTGTCGTCCTGAAGCAACTAGAGGCAACGGAGCTGTCGTCCTAAAGCAACTAGAGGCAACAGCTTTGTCATCCTGAAGCAACTAGAGGCAACGGAGTTGTCGTCCTGAAGCAACTAGAGGCAATGGTTTGTCATCCTGAAGCAACTAGAGGCAACAGCTTTGTCATCCTGAAGCAACTACAGGCAACGGAGTTGTCGTCCTGAAGCAACTATAGGCAACGGCTTTGTCGTCCTGAAGCAACTAGAGGCAACGGAGTTGTCGTCCTGAAGCAACTAGAGGCAACGGCTTTGTCATCCCGAAGCAACTAGAGGCAACGGAGTTGTCGTCCTGAAGCAACTAGAGGCAACGGTTTGTCATACTGAAGCAACTAGAGGCAACAGCTTTGTCATCCTGAAGCAACTAGAGGCAACGGAGTTGTCGTCCTGAAGCAACTAGAGGCAACGGCTTTGTCGTCCAGAATCAACTAGAGGCAACGGAGTTGTTGTCCTGAATCAACTAGAGGCAACGGAGCCGTCGTCCTGAAGCAACTAGAGGCAACGGAATTGTCGTCCTGAAGCAACTAGAGGCAACGGAATTGTCATCCCGAAGCAACTAGAGGCAACGGAGTTGTCGTCCTGAAGCAACTAGAGGCAACGGCTTTGTCATCCTGAAGCAACTAGAGGCAACGGAGCTGTCGTCCTGAAGCAACTAGAGGCAACGGCTTTGTCGTCCTGAAGCAACTAGAGGCAACAGAGCTGTCGTCCTGAAGCAACTACAGGCAACGGCTTTGTCGTCCTGAAGCAACTAGAGGCAACGGCTTTGTCATCCTGAAGCAACTAGAGGCAACGGAGTTGTCGTCCTGAAGCAACTAGAGGCAACGGCTTTGTCATCCTGAAGCAACTAGAGGCAACAGCTTTGTCATCCTGAAGCAACTAGAGGCAACGGAGTTGTCGTGCTGAAGCAACTAGAGGCAACGGCTTTGTCGTCCAGAATCAACTAGAGGCAACGGAGTTTTTGTCCTGAATCAACTAGAGGCAACGGAGCTGTCGTCCTGAAGCAACTAGAGGCAACGGAATTCTCATCCCGAAGCAACTAGAGGCAACGGAGTTGTCATCCTGAAGCAACTAGAGGCAACGGCTTTGTCGTCCTGAAGCAACTACAGGCAACGGCTTTGTCGTCCAGAATCAACTAGAGGCAACGGAGCCGTCGTCCTGAAGCAACTAGAGGCAACGGAATTGTCATCCCGAAGCAACTAGAGGCAACGGTTTGTCATACTGAAGCAACTAGAGGCAACAGCTTTGTCATCCTGAAGCAACTAGAGGCAACGGAGTTGTCGTCCTGAAGCAACTAGAGGCAACGGCTTTGTCGTCCAGAATCAACTAGAGGCAACGGAGTTGTTGTCCTGAATCAACTAGAGGCAACGGAGCTGTCGTCCTGAAGCAACTAGAGGCAACGGAATTGTCATCCCGAAGCAACTAGAGGCAACGGAGTTGTCGTCCTGAAGCAACTAGAGGCAACGGCTTTGTCGTCCTGAAGCAACTAGAGGCAACGGAGCTGTCGTCCTGAAGCAACGAGAGGCAACGGCTTTGTCATCCTGAAGCAACTAGAGGCAACGGAGTTGTCGTCCCGAAGCAACTAGAGGCAACGGTTTGTCATCCTGAAGCAACTAGAGGCAACGGAGTTGTCGTCCTGAAGCAACTAGAGGCAACGGAATTGTCATCCCGAAGCAACTAGAGGCAACGGAGTTGTTGTCCTGAATCAACTAGAGGCAACAGAGCTGTCGTCCTGAAGCAACTAGAGGCAATGGAATTGTCATCCCGAAGCAACTAGAGGCAACGGAGTTGTCGTCCTGAAGCAACTAGAGGCAACGGCTTTGTCGTCCTGAAGCAACTAGAGGCAACGGAGTTGTCGTCCTGAAGCAACTAGAGGCAACGGCTTTTTCGTCCTGAACCAACTATAGGCAACGGAGTTGTCGTCCTGAAGCAACTAGAGGCAACGGCTTTGTCATCCTGAAGCAACTAGAGCCAACGGAGCTGTCGTCCAGAATCAACTAGAGGCAACGGAGTTGTTGTCCTGAATCAACTAGAGGCAACGGAGCTGTCGTCCTGAAGCAACTAGAGGCAACGGAATTCTCATCCCGAAGCAACTAGAGGCAACGGAGTTGTCATCCTGAAGCAACTAGAGGCAACGGCTTTGTCGTCCTGAAGCAACTACAGGCAACGGCTTTGTCGTCCAGAATCAACTAGAGGCAACGGAGCCGTCGTCCTGAAGCAACTAGAGGCAACGGAATTGTCATCCCGAAGCAACTAGAGGCAACGGTTTGTCATACTGAAGCAACTAGAGGCAACAGCTTTGTCATCCTGAAGCAACTAGAGGCAACGGAGTTGTCGTCCTGAAGCAACTAGAGGCAACGGCTTTGTCGTCCAGAATCAACTAGAGGCAACGGAGTTGTTGTCCTGAATCAACTAGAGGCAACGGAGCTGTCGTCCTGAAGCAACTAGAGGCAACGGAATTGTCATCCCGAAGCAACTAGAGGCAACGGAGTTGTCGTCCTGAAGCAACTAGAGGCAACGGCTTTGTCGTCCTGAAGCAACTAGAGGCAACGGAGCTGTCGTCCTGAAGCAACGAGAGGCAACGGCTTTGTCATCCTGAAGCAACTAGAGGCAACGGAGTTGTCGTCCCGAAGCAACTAGAGGCAACGGTTTGTCATCCTGAAGCAACTAGAGGCAACGGAGTTGTCGTCCTGAAGCAACTAGAGGCAACGGAATTGTCATCCCGAAGCAACTAGAGGCAACGGAGTTGTTGTCCTGAATCAACTAGAGGCAACAGAGCTGTCGTCCTGAAGCAACTAGAGGCAATGGAATTGTCATCCCGAAGCAACTAGAGGCAACGGAGTTGTCGTCCTGAAGCAACTAGAGGCAACGGCTTTGTCGTCCTGAAGCAACTAGAGGCAACGGAGTTGTCGTCCTGAAGCAACTAGAGGCAACGGCTTTTTCGTCCTGAACCAACTATAGGCAACGGAGTTGTCGTCCTGAAGCAACTAGAGGCAACGGCTTTGTCATCCTGAAGCAACTAGAGCCAACGGAGCTGTCGTCCTGAAGCAACTAGAGGCAACGGAGCTGTCATCCTGAAGCAACTAGAGGCAACGGAGCTGTCGTCCTGAAGCAACTAGAGGCAACGGAGCTTTCGTCCTGAGGCAACTAGAGGCAACGGAGCTGTCGTCTTGAAGCAACTAGAGGCAACGGAGCTGTCGTCCTGAAGCAACTAGAGACAAAGGAACTGTCGTCCAGAAGCAACTAGAGGCAACGGAGTTGTCGTCCTGAGGCAACTAGAGGCAACGGTTTGTCATCCTGAAGCAACTAGAGGCAACAGCTTTGTCATCCTGAAGCAACTAGAGGCAACGGAGTTGTCGTCCTGAAGCAACTAGAGGCAACGGCTTTGTCGTCCAGAATCAACTAGAGGCAACGGAGTTGTTGTCCTGAATCAACTAGAGGCAACGGAGCTGTCGTCCTGAAGCAATTAGAGGCAACGGAATTGTCATCCCGAAGCAACTAGAGGCAACGGAGTTGTCGTCCTGAAGCAACTAGAGGCAACGGCTTTGTCGTCCTGAAGCAACTAGAGGCAACGGCTTTGTCGTCCAGAATCAACTAGAGGCAACGGAGTTGTTGTCCTGAATCAACAAGAGGCAACGGAGCTGTCGTCCTGAAGCAACTAGAGGCAACGGAATTGTCATCCCGAAGCAACTAGAGGCAACGGAGTTGTCGTCCTGAAGCAACTAGAGGCAACGGCTTTGTCATCCTGAAGCAACTAGAGGCAACGGAGCTGTCGTCCTGAAGCAACTAGAGGCAACGGCTTTGTCGTCCTGAAGCAACTAGAGGCAACGGAGCTGTCGTCCTAAAGCAACTAGAGGCAACAGCTTTGTCATCCTGAAGCAACTAGAGGCAACGGAGTTGTCGTCCTGAAGCAACTAGAGGCAACGGTTTGTCATCCTGAAGCAACTAGAGGCAACAGCTTTGTCATCCTGAAGCAACTACAGGCAACGGAGTTGTCGTCCTGAAGCAACTATAGGCAACGGCTTTGTCGTCCTGAAGCAACTAGAGGCAACGGAGTTGTCGTCCTGAAGCAACTAGAGGCAACGGCTTTGTCATCCCGAAGCAACTAGAGGCAACGGAGTTGTCGTCCTGAAGCAACTAGAGGCAACGGTTTGTCATACTGAAGCAACTAGAGGCAACAGCTTTGTCATCCTGAAGCAACTAGAGGCAACGGAGTTGTCGTCCTGAAGCAACTAGAGGCAACGGCTTTGTCGTCCAGAATCAACTAGAGGCAACGGAGTTGTTGTCCTGAATCAACTAGAGGCAACGGAGCCGTCGTCCTGAAGCAACTAGAGGCAACGGAATTGTCATCCCGAAGCAACTAGAGGCAACGGAGTTGTCGTCCTGAAGCAACTAGAGGCAACGGCTTTGTCGTCCTGAAGCAACTAGAGGCAACGGAGCTGTCGTCCTGAAGCAACGAGAGGCAACGGCTTTGTCATCCTGAAGCAACTAGAGGCAACGGAATTGTCATCCCGAAGCAACTAGAGGCAACGGAGTTGTCGTCCTGAAGCAACTAGAGGCAACGGCTTTGTCATCCTGAAGCAACTAGAGGCAACGGAGCTGTCGTCCTGAAGCAACTAGAGGCAACGGCTTTGTCGTCCTGAAGCAACTAGAGGCAACAGAGCTGTCGTCCTGAAGCAACTACAGGCAACGGCTTTGTCGTCCTGAAGCAACTAGAGGCAACGGCTTTGTCATCCTGAAGCAACTAGAGGCAACGGAGTTGTCGTCCTGAAGCAACTAGAGGCAACGGCTTTGTCATCCTGAAGCAACTAGAGGCAACAGCTTTGTCATCCTGAAGCAACTAGAGGCAACGGAGTTGTCGTGCTGAAGCAACTAGAGGCAACGGCTTTGTCGTCCAGAATCAACTAGAGGCAACGGAGTTGTTGTCCTGAATCAACTAGAGGCAACGGAGCTGTCGTCCTGAAGCAACTAGAGGCAACGGAATTCTCATCCCGAAGCAACTAGAGGCAACGGAGTTGTCATCCTGAAGCAACTAGAGGCAACGGCTTTGTCGTCCTGAAGCAACTACAGGCAACGGCTTTGTCGTCCAGAATCAACTAGAGGCAACGGAGTTGTTGTCCTGAATCAACTAGAGGCAACGGAGCTGTCGTCCTGAAGCAACTAGAGGCAACGGAATTGTCATCCCGAAGCAACTAGAGGCAACAGAGTTGTCGTCCTGAAGCAACTAGAGGCAACGGTTTGTCATCCTGAAGCAACTAGAGGCAACAGCATTGTCATCCTTAAGCAACTAGAGGCAACGGAGTTGTCGTCCTGAAGCAACTAGAGGTAACGGAGTTGTTGTCCTGAATCAACTAGAGGCAACGGAGCTGTCAGACTGAAGCAACTAGAGGCAACGGAGCTGTCGTCCTGAAGCAACGAGAGGCAACGGCTTTGTCATCCTGAAGCAACTAGAGGCAACGGAGCTGTCGTCCAGAAGCAACTAGAGGCAACTGAGCTTTCGTCCTAAAGCAACTAGAGGCAACGGTTTGTCATCCCGAAGCAACTAGAGGCAACGGCTTTGTCATCCTGAAGCAACTAGAGGCAACGGAGTTGTCGTCCTGAAGCAACTAGAGGCAACGGAGTTGTCATCCTGAATCAACTAGAGGCAACGGAGTTGTCGTCCTGAAGTAACTAGAGGCAATGGTTTGTCATCCTGAAGCAACTAGAGGCAACGGCTTTGTCATCCTGAAGCAACTAGAGGCAACGGAGTAGTCGTCCTGAAGCAACTAGAGGCAACGGAGTTGTCGTCCTGAATCAACTAGAGGCAACGGAGCTGTCGTCCTGAAGCAACTAGAGGCAACAGAACAGTCGTCCTGAGGCAACTAGAGGCAACGGCGCTGTCGTCCTGAAGCAACTAGAGGCAACGGAGCTGTCGTCCTGAAGCAACTAGAGGCAACGGAACTGTCGTCCAGAAGCAACTAGAGGCAACGGAGCTGTCGTCCTGAAGCAACTAGAGGCAACGTTGTCATCCTGAAGCAACTAGAGGCAACGGCGCCTTCGTCCTGAAGCAACTTTAGGCAACGGAGCTGTCGTCCTGAAGCAACTAGAGGCAACGGCTTTGTCGTCCTGAAGCAACTAGAGGCAACGGCTTTGTCATCCTGAATCAACTAAAGGCAACGGAGTTGTCGTCCTGAAGCAACTAGAGGCAACGGCTTTGTCGTCCTGAAGCAACTAGAGGCAACGGAGTTGTCGTCCTGAAGCAACTAGAGGCAACGGAGTAGTCGTCCTGAAGCAACTAGAGGCAAAGGAGTTGTCATCCCGAAGCAACTAGAGGCAACGGAGCTGTCGTCCTGAGGCAACTAGAGGCAACGGCGCTGTCGTCCTGAAGCAACTAGAGGCAACGGAGCTGTCGTCCTGAAGCAACTAGAGGCAACGGAACTGTCGTCCTGAAGCAACTAGAGGCAACGGAGCTGTCGTCCTGAAGCAACTAGAGGCAACGTTGTCATCCCGAAGCAACTAGAGGCAACGGCGCCTTCGTCCTGAAGCAACTAGAGGCAACGGAGCTGTCGTCCTGAAGCAACTAGAGGCAACGGAGCTGTCGTCCTGAATCAACTAGAGGCAACGGAGCTGTCGTCCTGAAGCAACTAGAGGCAACGGAGCTGTCGTCCCGAAGCAACTAGAGGCAACGGAGCTGTCGTCCTGAAGCAACTAGAGGCAACGGAGCTGTCGTCCTGAAGCAACTAGAGACAAAGGAACTGTCGTCCAGAAGCAACTAGAGGCAACGGAGTTGTCGTCCTGAAGCAACTAGAGGCAACGGTTTGTCATCCTGAAGCAACTAGAGGCAACAGCTTTGTCATCCTGAAGAACTAGAGGCAATGGCTTTGTCGTCCTGAAGCAACTAGAGGCAACGGAACTGTCGTCCTGAAGCAACTAGAGGCAACGGAGCTGTCGTGCTGAAGCAACTAGAGGCAACGTTGTCATGCCGAAGCAACTAGAGGCAACGGCGCCTTCGTCCAGAAGCAACTAGAGGCAACGGAATCTGTCGTCCTGAAGCAACTAGAGGCAACGGAGCTGTTGTCCTGAATCAACTAGAGGCAACAGAGCTGTCGTCCTGAAGCAACTAGAGGCAACGGAATTGTCATCCCGAAGCAACTAGAGGCAACGGAGCTGTCGTCCTGAAGCAACTAGAGGCAACGGAGCTGTCGTCCTGAAGCAACTAGAGACAAAGGAACTGTCGTCCAGAAGCAACTAGAGGCAACGGAGTTCTCGTCCTGAAGCAACTAGAGGCAGCGGTTTGTCATCCTGAAGCAACTAGAGGCAACGGCTTTGTCATCCTGAAGAACTAGAGGCAATGGCTTTGTCGTCCTGAAGCAACTAGAGGCAACGGCTTTGTCGTCCTGAAGCAACTAGAGGCAACGGAGCTGTCGTCCTGAAGCAACTAGAGGCAACGGCTTTGTCATCCTGAAGCAACTAGAGGCAACGGAGCTGTCGTCCTGAAGCAACTAGAGGCAACGGCTTTGTAATCCCGAAGCAACTAGAAGCAACGGAGTTGTCGTCCTGAAGCAACTACAGGCAACGGTTTGTCATCCTGAAGCAACTAGAGGCAACGGAATTTTTTGTCCTGAAGCAACTAGAGGCAACGGAGCTGTCGTCCTGAAGCAACTAGAGGCAACGGAATTGTCATCCCGAAGCAACTAGAGGCAACGGCTTTTTCGTCCAGAAGCAACTAGAGGCAACGGAGCTGTCGTCCTGAGGCAACTAGAGGCAACGGAGCTGTCGTCCTGAAGCAACTAGAGGCAACGGAGCTGTCGTCCTGAAGCAACTAGAGGCAACGGCTTTGTCGTCCTAAAGCAACTAGAGGCAACGGAGTTGTCGTCCTGAAGCAACTAGAGGCAACGGAGTAGTCGTCCTGAAGCAACTAGAGGCAACGGAGTTGTCGTCCTGAATCAACTAGAGGCAACGGAGCTGTCGTCCTGAAGCAACTAGAGGCAACGGAATTGTCATCCCGAAGCAACTAGAGGCAACGGAGCTGTCGTCCTGAGGCAACTAGAGGCAACGGAGCTGTCGTCCTGAAGCAACTAGAGGCAACGGAGCTGTCGTCCTGAAGCAACTAGAGGCAACGGAACTGTCGTCCTGAAGCAACTAGAGGCAACGGAGCTGTCGTCCTGAAGCAACTAGAGGCAACGTTGTCATCCCAAAGCAACTAGAGGCAACGGAGTTGTCGTCCTGAAGCAACTAGAGGCAACGGAGCTGTCGTCCCGAATCAATTAGAGGCAACGGAGCTGTCGTCCTGAAGCAACTAGAGGCAACGGAATTGTCATCCCGAAGCAACTAGAGGCAACGGAGTTGTCGTCCTGAAGCAACTAGAGGCAACGGCTTTGTCGTCCTGAAGCAACTAGAGGCAACGGCTTTGTCATCCTGAAGCAACTAGAGGCAACAGAGCTGTCGTCCTGAAGCAACTAGAGGCAACGGAGCTGTCGTCCTGAAGCAACTAGAGGCAACGGAGCTGTCGTCCTGAAGCAACTAGAGGCAACGGCTTTGTCATCCTGAAGAACTAGAGGCAATGGCTTTGTCGTCCTGAAGCAACTAGAGGCAACGGAGTTGTCGTCCTGAAGCAACTAGAGGCAACGGCTTTGTCGTCCTGAAGCAACTAGAGGCAACGGAGCTGTCGTCCACAAGCAACTAGAGGCAACGGCTTTGTCATCCTGAAGCAACTAGAGGCAACGGAGCTGTCGTCCTGAAGCAACTAGAGGCAACGGCTTTGTAATCCCGAAGCAACTAGAAGCAACGGAGTTGTCGTCCTGAAGCAACTACAGGCAACGGTTTGTCATCCTGAAGCAACTAGAGGCAACAGCTTTGTAATCCCGAAGCAACTAGAAGCAACGGAGTTGTCGTCCTGAAGCAACTACAGGCAACGGTTTGTCATCCTGAAGCAACTAGAGGCAACGGAATTTTTTGTCCTGAAGCAACTAGAGGCAACGGAGCTGTCGTCCTGAAGCAACTAGAGGCAACGGAATTGTCATCCCGAAGCAACTAGAGGCAACGGCTTTTTCGTCCAGAAGCAACTAGAGGCAACGGAGCTGTCGTCCTGAGGCAACTAGAGGCAACGGAGCTGTCGTCCTGAAGCAACTAGAGGCAACGGAGCTGTCGTCCTGAAGCAACTAGAGGCAACGGCTTTGTCGTCCTAAAGCAACTAGAGGCAACGGAGTTGTCGTCCTGAAGCAACTAGAGGCAACGGAGTAGTCGTCCTGAAGCAACTAGAGGCAACGGAGTTGTCGTCCTGAATCAACTAGAGGCAACGGAGCTGTCGTCCTGAAGCAACTAGAGGCAACGGAATTGTCATCCCGAAGCAACTAGAGGCAACGGAGCTGTCGTCCTGAGGCAACTAGAGGCAACGGAGCTGTCGTCCTGAAGCAACTAGAGGCAACGGAGCTGTCGTCCTGAAGCAACTAGAGGCAACGGAACTGTCGTCCTGAAGCAACTAGAGGCAACGGAGCTGTCGTCCTGAAGCAACTAGAGGCAACGTTGTCATCCCAAAGCAACTAGAGGCAACGGAGTTGTCGTCCTGAAGCAACTAGAGGCAACGGAGCTGTCGTCCCGAATCAATTAGAGGCAACGGAGCTGTCGTCCTGAAGCAACTAGAGGCAACGGAATTGTCATCCCGAAGCAACTAGAGGCAACGGAGTTGTCGTCCTGAAGCAACTAGAGGCAACGGCTTTGTCGTCCTGAAGCAACTAGAGGCAACGGCTTTGTCATCCTGAAGCAACTAGAGGCAACAGAGCTGTCGTCCTGAAGCAACTAGAGGCAACGGAGCTGTCGTCCTGAAGCAACTAGAGGCAACGGAGCTGTCGTCCTGAAGCAACTAGAGGCAACGGCTTTGTCATCCTGAAGAACTAGAGGCAATGGCTTTGTCGTCCTGAAGCAACTAGAGGCAACGGAGTTGTCGTCCTGAAGCAACTAGAGGCAACGGCTTTGTCGTCCTGAAGCAACTAGAGGCAACGGAGCTGTCGTCCACAAGCAACTAGAGGCAACGGCTTTGTCATCCTGAAGCAACTAGAGGCAACGGAGCTGTCGTCCTGAAGCAACTAGAGGCAACGGCTTTGTAATCCCGAAGCAACTAGAAGCAACGGAGTTGTCGTCCTGAAGCAACTACAGGCAACGGTTTGTCATCCTGAAGCAACTAGAGGCAACAGCTTTGTCATCCTGAAGCAACTACAGGCAACGGAGTTGTCGTCCTGAAGCAACTAGAGGCAACGGCTTTGTCATCCTGAAGCAACTAGAGGCAACGGAGCTGTCGTCCTGAAGCAACTAGAGGCAACGGCTTTGTAATCCCGAAGCAACTAGAAGCAACGGAGTTGTCGTCCTGAAGCAACTACAGGCAACGGTTTGTCATCCTGAAGCAACTAGAGGCAACAGCTTTGTCATCCTGAAGCAACTACAGGCAACGGAGTTGTCGTCCTGAAGCAACTAGAGGCAACGGAATTGTCATCCCGAAGCAACTAGAGGCAACGGAGTTGTCGTCCTGAAGCAACTAGAGGCAACGGCTTTGTCGTCCTGAAGCAACTAGAGGCAACGGCATTGTCGTCCACAATCAACTAGAGGCAACGGAGTTGTTGTCCTGAATCAACTAGAGGCAACGGAGCTGTCGTCCTGAAGCAACTAGAGGCAACGGTTTGTCATCCTGAAGCAACTAGAGGCAACAGCTTTGTCATCCTGACGCAACTAGAGGCAACGGAGCTGTCGTCCTGAAGCAACTAGAGGCAACGGAGCTGTCGTCCTGAATCAACTAGAGGCAACGGAGCTGTCGTCCTGAAGCAACTAGAGGCAACGGAGCTGTCGTCCTGAAGCAACTAGAGGCAACGGAGCTGTCGTCCTGAAGAAACTAGAGGCAACGGAGCTGTCGTCCTGAAACAACTAGAGGCAACGGCTTTGTCATCCTGAAGAACTAGAGGCAATGGCTTTGTCGTCCTGAAGCAACTAGAGGCAACGGAGTTGTCGTCCTGAATCAACTAGAGGCAACTGAGTTGTTGTCCTGAATCAACTAGAGGCAACGGAGCTGTCGTCCTGAAGCAAATAGAGGCAACGGAATTGTCATCCCGAAGCAACTAGAGGCAACGGAGTTGTCGTCCTGAAGCAACTAGAGGCAACGGCTTTGTCGTCCTGAAGCAACTAGAGGCAACGGCTTTGTCGTCCACAATCAACTAGAGGCAACGGAGTTGTTGTCCTGAAGCAACTAGAGGCAACGGAGCTGTCGTCCTGAAGCAACTAGAGGCAACGGAATTGTCATCCCGAAGCAACCAGAGGCAACGGAGTTGTCGTCCCGAAGCAACTAGAGGCAACGGTTTGTCATCCTGAAGCAACTAGAGGCAACGGAGTTGTCGTCCTTAAGCAACTAGAGGCAACGGAATTGTCATCCCGAAGCAACTAGAGGCAACGGAGTTGTCGTCCTGAAGCAACTAGAGGCAACGGCTTTGTCATCCTGAAGCAACTAGAGGCAACGGAGCTGTCGTCCTGAAGCAACTAGAGGCAACGGCTTTGTCGTCCTGAAGCAACTAGAGGCAACGGAGCTGTCGTCCTAAAGCAACTAGAGGCAACAGCTTTGTCATCCTGAAGCAACTAGAGGCAACGGAGTTGTCGTCCTGAAGCAACTAGAGGCAACGGTTTGTCATCCTGAAGCAACTAGAGGCAACAGCTTTGTCATCCTGAAGCAACTACAGGCAACGGAGTTGTCGTCCTGAAGCAACTAGAGGCAACGGCTTTGTAGTCCTGAATCAAATAGAGGCAACGGAGTTGTTGTCCTGAATCAACTAGAGGCAACAGAGCTGTCGTCCTGAAGCAACTAGAGGCAACGGAATTGTCATCCCGAAGCAACTAGAGGCAACGGAGTTGTCGTCCTGAAGCAACTAGAGGCAACGGCTTTGTCATCCTGAAGTAACTAGAGGCAACGGAGCTGTCGTCCTGAAGCAACTAGAGGCAACGGAATTGTCATCCCGAAGCAACTAGAGGCAACGGAGTTGTTGTCCCGAAGCAACTAGAGGCAACGGTTTGTCATCCTGAAGCAACTAGAGGCAACGGAGTTGTCATCCTGAAGCAACTAGAGGAAACGGAATTGTCATCCCGAAGCAACTAGAGGCAACGGAGTTGTCGTCCTGAAGCAACTAGATGCAACGGCTTTGTCATCCTGAAGCAACTAGAGGCAACGGCTTTGTCGTCCTGAAGCAACTAGAGGCAACGGCTTTGTCGTCCACAATCACTAGAGGCAACGGAGTTGTTGGCCATAAGCAACTAGAGGCAACGGAGCTGTCGTCCTGAAGCAACTAGAGGCAACGGAATTGTCATCCCGAAGCAACTAGAGGCAACGGAGTTGTTGTCCCGAAGCAACTAGAGGCAACGGTTTGTCATCCTGAAGCAACTAGAGGCAACGGAGTTGTCATCCTGAAGCAACTAGAGGAAACGGAATTGTCATCCCGAAGCAACTAGAGGCAACGGAGTTGTCGTCCTGAAGCAACTAGAGGCAACGGCTTTGTCGTCCTGAAGCAACTAGAGGCAACGGAACTGTCGTCCTAAAGCAACTAGAGGCAACAGCTTTGTCATCCTGAAGCAACTAGAGGCAACGGAGTTGTCGTCCTGAAGCAACTAGAGGCAACGGTTTGTCATCCTGAAGCAACTAGAGGCAACAGCTTTGTCATCCTGAAGCAAATACAGGTAACGGAGTTGTCGTCCTGAAGCAACTAGAGGCAACGGCTTTGTCGTCCTGAAGCAACTAGAGGCAACGGCTTTGTCGTCCTGAAGCAACTAGAGGCAACGGCTTTGTCATCCTGAAGCAACTAGAGGCAACGGCTTTGTCGTCCTGAAGCAACTAGAGGCAACGGAGTTGTCGTCCTGAAGCAACTAGAGGCAACGGCTTTGTCATCCTGAAGCAACTAGAGGCAACGGAGCTGTCGTCCTGAAGCAACTAGAGGCAACGGCTTTGTCGTCCTGAAGCAACTAGAGGCAACGGAGTGTTCGTCCTGAAGCAACTAGAGGCAACGGCTTTGTCATCCTGAAGCAACCAGAGGCAACGGCTTTGTCGTCCTGAAGCAACTAGAGGCAACAGAGTTGTCGTCCTGAAGCAACTAGAGGCAACGGCTTTGTCGTCCTGAAGCAACTAGAGGCAACGGAGTTGTCGTCCTGAAGCAACTAGAGGCAACGGCTTTTTCGTCCTGAAGCAACTAGAGGCAACGGAGTTGTCGTCCTGAAGCAACTAGAGGCAACAGCTTTGTCATCCTTAAGCAACTAGAGCCAACGGAGCTGTCGTCCTGAAGCAACTAGAGGCAACGGAGCTGTCATCCTGAAGCAACTAGAGGCAACGGAGCTCTCGTCCTGAAGCAACTAGTGGCAACGGCTTTGTCATCCTGAAGCAACTAGAGGCAACAGAGTTGTCGTCCTGAAGCAACTAGAGGCAATGGTTTGTCATCCTGAAGCAACTAGAGGCAACGGCTTTGTCGTCCTGAAGCAACTAGAGGCAACAGAGTTGTCGTCCTGAAGCAACTAGAGGCAACGGCTTTGTCGTCCTGAAGCAACTAGAGGCAACGGAGTTGTCGTCCTGAAGCAACTAGAGGCAACGGCTTTTTCGTCCTGAAGCAACTAGAGGCAACGGAGTTGTCGTCCTGAAGCAACTAGAGGCAACGGAGCTGTCATCCTGAAGCAACTAGAGGCAACGGAGCTCTCGTCCTGAAGCAACTAGTGGCAACGGCTTTGTCATCCTGAAGCAACTAGAGGCAACGGTTTGTCATCCTGAAGCAACTAGAGGCAACAGCTTTGTCATCCTGAAGCAACTAGAGGCAACGGAGTTGTCGTCCTGAAGCAACTAGAGGTAACGGAGTTGTTGTCCTGAATCAACTAGAGGCAACGGAGCTGTCATCCTGAAGCAACTAGAGGCAACGGAGCTGTCGTCCTGAAGCAACTAGAGGCAACGGCTTTGTCATCCTGAAGCAACTAGAGGCAACGGAGCTGTCGTCCTGAAGCAACTAGAGGTAACGGCTTTGTCATCCTGAAGCAACTAGAGGCAACGGAGCTGTCGTCCTGAAGCAACTAGAGGCAACGGTTTGTCATCCTGAAGCAACTAGAGGTAACGGAGCTGTCGTGCTGAAGCAACTAGAGGCAACGGAACTGTCGTCCAGAAGCAACTAGAGGCAACGGCGCCTTCGTCCTGAAGCAACTAGAGGCAACGGAGCTGTCGTCCTGAAGCAACTAGAGGCAACAGAGCTGTCGACCTGAATCAACTAGAGGCAACGGAGCTGTCGTCCTGAAGCAACTAGAGGCAACGGAATTGTCATCCCGAAGCAACTAGAGGAAACGGAGCTGTCGTCCTGAAGCAACTAGAGGCAACGGAGCTGTCGTCCTGAAGCAACTAGAGACAAAGGAACTGTCGTCCAGAAGCAACTAGAGGCAACGGAGCTGTCGTCCTGAAGCAACTAGAGGCAACGGCTTTGTCATCCTGAAGCAACTAGAGGCAACGGAGCTGTCGTCCTGAAGCAACTAGAGGCAATGGAGTTGTCGTCCTGAAGCAACTAGAGGCAACGGAGCTGTCATCCTGAAGCAACTAGAGGCAATGGAGTTGTCGTCCTGAAGCAACTAGTGGCAACGGAGCTGTCATCCCGAAGCAACTAGAGGCAACGGAGCTGTCGTCCAGAAGCAACTAGAGGCAACGGAGCTGTCGTCCTAAAGCAACTAGAGGCAACGGTTTGTCATCCCGAAGCAACTAGAGGCAACGGCGCTGTCGTCCTGAAGCAACTAGAGGCAACGGAGCTGTCGTCCAGAAGCAACTAGAGGCAACGGAGCTGTCGTCCTGAAGCAACTAGAGGCAACGGTTTGTCATCCCGAAGCAACTAAAGGCAACGGCGCCTTCGTACAGAAGCAACTAGAGGCAACGGAGCTGTCGTCCTGAAGCAACTAGAGGCAACGGAGCTGTCGTCCTGAATCAACTAGAGGCAACGGAGCTGTCGTCCTGAATCAACTAGAGGCAACGGAGCTGTCGTCCTGAATCAACTAGAGGCAACGGAGCTGTCGTCCTGAAGCAACTAGAGGCAACGGAATTTTCGTCCTGAAGCAACTAGAGGCAACGGAGCTGTTGTCCTGATGCAACTAGAGGCAACGGAGCTGTTGTCCTGAAGCAACTAGAGGCAACGGAGCTGTCGTCCTGAATCAACTAGAGGCAACGGAGCTGTCGTCCTGAAGCAACTAGAGACAACGGAATTGTCGTCCCGAAGCAACTAGAGACAAAGGAACTGTCGTCCAGAAGCAACTAGAGGCAACGGAGCTGTCGTCCTGAAGCAACTAGAGGCAACGGAGCTGTCGTCCTGAAGCAACTAGAGACAAAGGAACTGTCGTCCAGAAGCAACTAGAGACAACGGAATTGTCGTCCCGAAGCAACTAGAGGCAACGGAGCTGTCGTCCTGAAGCAACTAGAGACAACGGAATTGTCGTCCCGAAGCAACTAGAGGCAACGGAGCTGTTGTCCTGAAGCAACTAGAGGCAACGGAGCTGTTGTCCTGAAGCAACTAGAGGCAACGGAGCTGTCGTCCTGAAGCAACTAGAGACAAAGGAACTGTCGTCCAGAAGCAACTAGAGGCAACGGCTTTGTCGTCCTGAAGCAGTGAAACGGTGAAATCTTCGCCATCCGACTGCAGAACCCGACAGAAAAAGCAGAAGCCGTCTTCGTCTGTCACATCAGTGTCTAGCCGACGTCAGACTGTTTCTGTTAAAACGCCGTTTCTCATCTGTCAGTGAACAACAGTGAAAATATTCACAGGATAGTTTCAGCTTTAGTCACATCGTCAGGACTTTTTAAAATGGAAACAGTTTAAAAGTGTCTGCTGCATGTCTGTCAGCCCCATTAAGTCCATTTTTCTTCTCTAAAACTTGTGGCCTTTCAACCCCATCATCCCTGCAGTCCTCCTATTGGTGTGTTCTGGTTCAGTGCAAGTTGTCAAGCACGGTAAGGGATGGCGATTTGCGAAATGAAGGGGAAAACGGGGTCAGATGGTGACTTGGATATGAGGATGAGTGGCCAGTTCCTCGGTGTGTGCTACTCTTCACCACCTTTTACTTCAACTGCTCCCACCATCCAGGACAAACAACAACACTGCAGAAATTATGCTGCTAAATTTTCCGGGAATTAGTTTTTGTTTAGCTTCTTGTGCTGAGTCAACACAAAGGCCTGGATGACTGAATTTTCTCTCTGAAACTCAGAGAAGACAGACGTTGTTGTCTTTGGGCATGAAAAACTCAGGACCAGCTAGATATTTAATCTGGATGGCATTGATTTGGCTTGCAGTGCCACTACGAGAAACATTGAAGTTATTCTGGATCAGGATTTGTCCTTCAGCTTGTATTTAATACAGATTTCTAGAACCTCCGTTTTCCACCTGCGAATATTGAAAAAATTAGGGACATCTTGTCTCAGAAAGATGCAGAAAAATTAGTTCATGCCTTTGTTATTTCAAGATTACTGAAATTTCTCATTATTGTTCTGTCCCAAATATGCCCTGAAAAGTCTCCAGCTGATCCAAAATGCTGCAGCGATGACAACTAGTGGGGGAGATCATACCTCACCAGTTTTAGCATCTCTCCATCGGCTCCCTGTAAAATCTGGGATGGAGTTGAAACTTCTTCTCCTGACATATAAAGCTCTCCATGACCAATCCCCAAAGGGAAATTCAATATTGCAGTAGATAATTAACTAGAGGAGGTTTTGTTCCGGAGGCTGATGGCTGCTGGCAGGAATGATCTTCTGTATCTTTCAGTCTTACATGGGACCTGAAGAAGCCTCTCACTGAACACACTTTGTTGTTTCATCACTGTGTTGTGGAGAGGGTGTGAAGAATCCTCCATCATCTTCATCAGCTTGTGCAGCATTCTTCTTTGGACAATCAGCTCCAGCGGCTCCAGAGTTACTCCAAGCACAGAAGCAGCTTTCTGGATCAGTTTATTGATTCTCTTCAAGTCTCTGGTTCTGATGCTACTACCCCAGCAGATGCTGCAAAGCTGACTGCACTCTCCACAACAGACTTATAGAAGATATGCAACATCTTGGTGCAGACGTTAAACCATCTCAGCTTCCTTAAGAAGTACAGTCTGCTCTGACCTTTCTTGTAGATGTAGTCAGTGTTGCATTTCCAGTCCAGTTTGTTGTCCAGCTGGACTCCAAGATACTTGTATTCCTCCACCACCTCCACCTCCTCTCCCAGGATGGAAACAGTGCTTTGTTTATTCTTCTTCCTCCTGAAGTCAACAATCATCTCTTTTGTTTTGCTGCTATTTAATATGAGATGATTGTCACCGCACCATTTAACAAACTGACTGACCAGTTCTTTGTACTCTGCTTCTTGTCCATCCCTGATACACCCCACAACTGCAGAGTCATCAGAGTATTTCTGCAGATGACAGGACTCAGAGTTGTACTGGAAGTCTGAGGTGTACAGAGTGAAGAGGAATGGCCAGAGTACAGTTCCTTGTGGTGCACCAGTGCTGCTGACCTCCATCTCAGACACACAACCTTTCAGTCTCACAAACTGGGGTCTGTTTGTGAGGTAGTCATAGATCCAGGTGGTTGTGGAGGTATCCACCTGGAATTTATGGAGCTTCTCACATAACAAAGCAGGCTGAATGGTATTAAAAGCACTGAGAAATGAAAGAACATGACCCTCAGAGTGCTGCCTGAATGGTCCAGATGAGAGTGTGCTCTCTGGAGCAGGTATATGATGGCATCTTCAACCCCAAGTCCATTACGATATGCAGACTGGAATGGGTCCTGAAAGGTGTTTACTTGCTTGTTGAGGTGAGCCAGTAAGAGTCTCTCCAGGACTTTCATGATGTGAGATGTCAGGGCAACTGGTCTGTAGTCACTTGGTTCAGCTGGTTGTGTTTTTTTAGGCACTGGAACAAGGCAGGAGGTTTTCCACAGCACTGGGAC
Organism: Telmatherina bonti; assembly: GCF_933228915.1. Classification (NCBI taxonomy): domain Eukaryota; kingdom Metazoa; phylum Chordata; class Actinopteri; order Atheriniformes; family Telmatherinidae; genus Telmatherina; species Telmatherina bonti. The sequence continues at coordinate 6,074,993 of NC_136629.1, forward strand.
TCTATTTTGTCTCAGACTGGTGTTGAAAAGGTGCTGGAGAATCGGACATAGTTGTTCTGAGCAGGTCTTGAGATCTCTGGGACTGACACCATCTGGACCTGCAGCCTTGTTCTGGTTCAGTTTCTCAAGTTGCTTCTTAACCTGATTGCAGGAGACAAACAAGGTGGAGGTCTCAGGATGTCCTGATGTGGAGGGAGATGAAGCTGTGTTCTGGTCCATGACTGAGCTGCAGGGTGACAGATTGGAGGCGTGACAGGAAAGCAGTGGGCTTATGGAGGGTGTGTGGTCTGTTGGGCTGGAGGTAGGGGGTGAACTGAACCTGTTGAAGAATATGTTCAGCTCATTAGCTCTGTCCAGACCTCCATCAGGCTGGTCCCCCTTTAACTTGAAGCCGGTGATCTTCTTCATTCCAGACCACACATCCCTCAGGTTATTCTGCTGGAGCTGACTTTCTAACTTCTTCCTGTAGTCCTCCTTGCACTTCTTAGTTTGTGTTTTAAGTTGTTTTTGTGTTGCCCTCAATAACTCCCTGTCTCCATCCCTGAAGGCTTTCTTTTTGATGTTCAGCAGCTTTTTCAGGTCACTGGTGATCCAGGGTTTGTTATTGGGGAAGCACCTCACTATTCTTGTTGGGACGATGCTGTCCACACAGAAGTTTATGTAATCTGTCACACACTCAGTCATGGCGTTGATGTCGTCTCCATGAGGTTCACAGAGGACGTTCCAGTCTGTAGCCTCAAAGCCTCCTCTAAGAGCATCTTCAGCTTCAGCAGACCAGATTTTGATAGTCTTTGTGATGACTGGTTGCTGCTGAACGATGGGCTTGTAGGTGGAGGTGAGAAGAACCAGATTATGGTCAGATCTTCCTAAAGGAGGCAGGGCAGAACAACTGGATCCATTATTCATATTTGCATAAATAAGTCCAACATCTTATTTTCTCTGGTGGAGCAGCTGACAAACTGCTGGAATGTTGGTAGAGTTGCAGAGAGGGAGACGTTGTTGAAGTCTCCGGAGATCGCCATGAATGAGTTTGGATGCTGTGTTTGTAGCCGAGCAACGACGGAGCTGATGACGTCACAGGCTGTGTCTGGTGCGGTACCAGGTTTTATATAAACCGCTACCAGAATAACACAGGTAAACTCTCTGGGTAAATAATATGGACGGAAGCTCACAGCTAACAGTTCCATGTCCCTTGTGCTTATTTCTTCTCCTTGACAGTAACATGTCCAGGATGACACCAACGCTGGTTAACCAGCACTGCAATTCCACCACCCTTTAGCTTTCCGCTGTGTTGTCTACTGCGGTCTGCACGGACCGTTTTAAAGCCCGGTACAGACACATTACAGTCAGGGATGTGTTCATGCAGCCATGTCTCGGTGAAGCACATAATACTGCACTCTCTGTATTCTTTCTGAGACCTCGTTAGCATCTCGAGTTCATCCGTTTTGTTAGCTAGCGATCTCACATTACCCATTAAGACGGTTGGGAGAAATGGTTTAAATCTCCATCCCTTTCTCCTTTGTCTCACTCCCGCTCTGCATCCTCTTCTCTTTCTTTTCAACTCCATCAGGATTTGATGTGTTGTTTCGCTGATAATCCGGATTTGGGAAAGTTTAATTAGTTGAACCCGATTGTAAACAAGTCTTTCGTTGTCATGGAGATTCATCATATCAAGTCTTGAGAGAGCCAAAAATATGCAGAAAATCTCATTTCCAGCACACCCTCCCAACTGGCATGAAATCCTCAGAAAAAAGAGCTAATTTGAGCTAATATCTATGTAAGAAGACTTTGTACTCCTCTCACATAGATAGCATGTCAGAGCTACTACAATTTGCTACCATCAGACGGCGTAATGTAGAATGGAGTGTCATAGTCATCATAAAAGATCCTATAGTTCCATATATTCCAAATAGAGCACTTCAATCTCAGACTGCAGGTTTACTGGTGGTTCCCAGAGTCTTGAAGAGTACGATGGGAGGGAAGACCCTTTAGCTATCAGGCTCCTCTCTTATGGAACCAGCTCCCACCGTGGGTTTGGGAGGCAGACTCCCTCCACACCTTTAAGATGGAGCTGAAAACCTTCCTTTTCCATGATTCTTATAGTTAGGATATGAGCATCTCCTGAGTTGGATTCTGCCTGTACTGGACCCAACTGTCCAGGTTATGCTTTTAGAGTTAGAGGTAATCTAGCTATCGATTAGTTATGCAGTCATGGAGGATCATCTGATGCACTGAGTAGTACCTTGCTCATTTTCCTTCATGTATTAACATATTTATCCTTTTTCCCGCAAGTCTTCCTGAAAAAATACTGCTGTACAAGTTGATCTGTCTTTCCTGTCCTCTCCAACCCAACCAGTCGAGGCAGATAACTGCCCTCTCTGAGCCGGGTTCTGCTGGAGGTTTTTCTTCCGGTTAAAAGGGAGTTTTCCTTCCCACTGTCGCCTCATGCTGCTCAGGATGGGGATTGGATCAAAGTCAAGATTTGATGCAGTCAGTTGGTTTCTATTAGCTAGACTATTTATTAACTGGCTTGAACTGATGTGTCTGTAAAGTGCCCTGTGACAACATTGTTGTGAAGTGGCGCTATACAAATAAAGTTGAACTTAAGGAACATGCGAGTCTCCATCCATCCATCCATCCATTCTCCGCCGCCTATCCAGGGTCTGGTCGCAGGGGCAGCAGCCTGAGCAGGGAAGCCCAGATTTCCCTCTCCTCAGCCACATTTGGCAGCTTTGCGGGGAGGATCCTAAGGTGTTCCCAGGCCAGCCGAGAGATATAATCTTTCCAGTGTGTTCTGAGTCTTCCAATTTACCGTCAGGTTTAACACGATGAGCACGCCATCAATGGAAACAGTTTAATCTTTACCTGTTCAACCAACTCTGAGATATTACAATGTCTGCGCTTGTTGTCAAATAAAATCATTTGTGGTAATGATCATTTAAATGAATAATTCCCACACAAAATTTAGCAATGAAGTCGGCAAGAGTTTGTAAACCGTCTGACCCAGGACCAGAATTTGGAGGAACTTACTCAGAATACATTAACG